>NC_091494.1:11005298-11647517 GCF_947461875.1 Haliaeetus albicilla | reverse complement strand
GAAATCATGGTTGCATCAAGTTGGAATATTCATTCGCTGGTACGTGACACTACTCATGAAGCACATAAATGTCAAGCCATTGTTTAATAGCTTCATACTGAAACCCAAAATACTGTCACTGGAGGAACTTTGTACAGCACCAAGTGCCTGTGCACCTGCATTTCATGTTTTGGTGTAGGATTTGAGTTGACAGAGTGTTTTCAAGATGCTAGTTATATGTCTCATTGCTCTACACTGAGATCAGCTTTTGGAATGAGCTCAGGAACTTGACTTCTTATGCTGACTGGAAAGCTTCATCCTCTGAGCTGGCCTCCTGCCTCAGATGGCTAGGGTGATACCTGTTCAGTGCCTACGTATAAAGTAAGTTGGAATCAGCATTATGGTTATGCCTTTTCATTTTGAAAGAGTATTTGAATCCACTAATATAAGATGAAGATCTGTTAATAAAATGATTTAACTGTTTTCTAGTGGTGGGGAAAATGATGATGACTCTGACCAGAACTGGAAACCACCAGAAAATGACCTGATCCAGAAGTTAATAGCACAGATTGAATATTACTTCTCAGATGAGAACCTTGAGAAAGATGCCTTCCTTCTAAAGCATGTGAGAAGAAATAAGATGGGCTATGTCAGTGTTAAACTCCTTACTTCTTTTAAGAAGGTAAGTTACCTTTTTAAGACTTGAAGCACCTTGTGTAAGCCTGGTGAATCTAAAAACATTAGGAGAGATAAGATGGAAATAACTTATTTTATAGAGGTTGTTTTACAGTCTTCCTCTTTATCAGCCTCTCTCAGGGGTCAGTTGAGTTTTGATGTGATGGTTAGGTGTGTTCTCATCCAGAACTTCACTTCCGGAACTTCTTCATGATTGGCTAGGGAAATCATACGCTTTTAAGCAACTAAGCTTTTAAATTACCATTCTGGGAGACAGTAAGGCATAGTAAATGGGACATTGGATTCAAAGTCATTTCTAGATCAGCTACTCATGAGTAGCTATGTAAAGTTACTTTTCTGTCTCTGTGAAGGGATGGTGAATCTGACCTTTGCAAATGTACAGAGATCCAAAAATTAAGACTAGTAAAAAGTATCTGGTAACTGAAGTAACTTAAAGGTGAGGTGGGTTTTATTCTTTTTTTTTTTTCTTTTTTTTTTTTTTTACATTAGGAACTCCTATGTACATATGTGTATGTAACTGATTTCTTAAATTACGTTAGAAACACTTTGTCAAGATTCTAAATCTGACAGTTTTGCAGAGCTATTCGGTCTAGAAGTTAAGGCACTCCCAGTTTCTTCAGACTACTTCAAACAGATTATACTGATAACAGATAAACTCTTAAAAACACTCCTTGGAAATGGAGAAGTTTCGGGGGTTTTTAAAGTGAGATTTTTGAGGGAAGAAAAATCAGTTCAGTAAAATGAAGTCCTAAACTTGGCAAAACTACTTGTTTGGCAAATTTAACAAAATAAAACCTACAGAACATGCATTTTGTCATGGTTCAGACCTAGATATGGAATGACTGAACATCACTTGAGCAGGCTTTAAGATAAAGTAATGATTTTCCGTTTGAGATGTAGCATCAGTTCCTATCTTCTGTAGATTCAACATGCCATGAGCTTTACAGGAACTCAGTGATGCCCATTATAGCAGGAAAACTGTTTACTTCTTCACTCAAGTCTGATACATGAAACTTAAATCCAGGTTTCTCTTTGTAGACTGGAGGCTGCATCTGCCTTACACTTTCTCTAATTAGTTTGAGTGGGTTTGATTAGTTGTGCTGCTTAACCTGTGTCTGTCTTCAAGGTGAAACACCTTACCCGTGACTGGAGGACCACAGCCTATGCACTGAAGTACTCAGACACTCTTGAGCTCAATGACGATAACAGAAAGGTTAGAAGAAATACTCCAGTTCCAGTGTTTCCAAGTGAAAACCTCCCTACCAGGATGTTACTGGTGTATGATATCCACATGATTTCTGAGCTGCAGGCTCTTAACAAACAACAAGAAAATGGATGCATGCAAGAAAGGATAATGGAGCATCTCCTCAAAACCTTTGTAACTTTTGGTGTAATTTCATCAGTTCGTATTCTCAAGCCTGGTAGGGATCTACCACCTGATATCAGGAGGGTCAGCAATCGGTACACCCAACTGGCAACTCAGGAATGTGCTATTATAGAATTTGAAGAAGTAGATGCTGCCGTGCGTGCTCATGACTTCATGTGTGCTGAAAAGAAAGAGACCAGCATGAAAGTTGTCCTAATAGGCATGAAACCTCCAAAGAAAAAAGTTCCCAAAGACAAGAACCAAGATGACGATACCAGCAAGAGTCTTAAGAAGGCTAGATCCCTTAATAAGAGAGTTGAGGAACTTCAGTTTGTTGGTGACGAATCGTCAGCAAATAGCTCTTCTGACCCAGAGAGTAATCCTACATCACCGTTGTCAGGACGCAAAAGTACTGCAACAAATACTAAGAGTAATTTGAGCCCCATCATCCACTCAAACAACCATTTGAGTCCTAATGTGTCACCCAGATCAAGTCCTTGGAATAGTCCATCTTCACTGAGAAAAGTAACCAGAAAGTCTCCGCTGGCTGAAGACAGCAAGCTTAACCCAAGCAGTAGCCCTGAAATTCCACAGAAATGTACAGATTATTCCTCAGATAGCAGTATCACTCCTTGTGGTAGCCCCTGGGTACAGAGAAGAAAATCTCAAACCGTAACACAAGAGAAGAGTCCCGGCAGTAGCCCCATGTTGGCTCGGAAAATACAAAATGCAGATGGTCTACCTGTAGGGGTGCTGCGGCTGCCTAAAGGTCCTGATGGCACTAAAGGATTCCACAATGGATGTGAAAGAAGGAAGGCTATGAAGAATGAATCAATCATTCTTTAAAAACAAATCTCACAAGTCAGTCAACTGCTTTTGCTCAAGCCTGGTGAGAAATTGTCACTTGAGTGACTGAGTTAATTCAGTATTTAATTTTAAAAGATTTTTTTATTCATATAGGGACTTTATCATTTGTATATTTGTATATTCATTCCACAAAATCACAGAACAGTTGAGGTTGGAAGGCATCGCTGGAGATTGTCCAGTCCACCTCCTTTGCTTAAGCAGCATCCACTACAGCAGGTCACATAGGGTTTTGAATATCTGCGAGGATACAGACTCCCCAGCCTGTCTGGGCAACGTGTGCCCACGTTCAACCATCCACACAGTAAAAAAGTGTTCCCTTACATTCAGGTGGAATTTCCTGTGTTTCAGTTTGTGCCCCTTTTCCTGTGACTGGGTATTGCCGAGAAGAGCCTAGCTCCATCTTCTTTATGCCTTCCCATCAGGTATTTAAGACCACTGATGAGATCCACCCCCTGAGGTGTCTCTTCTCTAGTCTGAACAGCCCCAGCTCTACAGGCCTCTCACATGAGAGATGCTCCAGTCTCTTCATCATCTTATGCACTTATCTAATGCAATGCCCTTATCTGCATCATTATTTTTTTAATGTATTAGTTTGAAATGCCTAAATATTGAAACAGGCATATAAATCATCCATGTAACTACATTATTTGCAAAGCTACGATCCTGAAGAGCAGTGTGGCAATACTTACAGTTTAGCAGTTGTATGATAATAAGCTGTGGTATGTTACCAGCGTAATCATAAGGAATAAAGGTTTTGAAGACTTCCTGTGTTTGTATCAAAAGGAGCTGAGAAACTTACGCTACAGTGAGCAGTTGCTGTCTGCTTGCATACATCTCCAAAGGAAATATTGTTCAGTTGGACCAAAGTGCGTATCTTCATGTGATGTGAGCATTGAAGACTGTTCTGTAAGTCTTATCTCATATAATCAGATGGAAATAAATGACAATATTAACTCTGTCTAGATCTATTTTGTTTACTTTTAAAATAAGTTGAGCTGCACCTGAATAGATACTTAAACCTCATCTTATACCATCTGAAATTCTAGAAATAGTTACTTGAAATTTCCACTACATTCAGGGGGAAAAAAAAAACACCAAGGTCCTCTGCCCCATTACTGATGGTTACTTCAGTGGTGATGCTTCACTCCGGCTATATGTCACAGTCATTTTTATACAGTATTATAAACTAAACAATGGTTATCTCACTGGTAACTCTGAATTTAACAAGCAGGGTCAGGAAGAAGCACTTAAAATTAACTATAATCCTACCTGAAGCCAAAGAAGAGCCTCTGCAGTTTTACTTACAAAAAGTTGTAGTCCTGAAAAATAGCCCTGCGACAGTAAGAAGGTAAGGTTTCAGCTTCTAATGTACAACTTGGGAACGGTGCACAACAACGTTCTAATCAGACGATTCTTCATTCCCAGACTTCTCCACATCTTTTCCAACTTTCATTTCCACTCTAAGCATAACACTTCCGCAGTGTAAGTAACTGCAGTAACACACAGTTAGAAACCAATGTACAGGAATCCCCCGGTTCTCTGTTGTCGCAGTAGAGACAGACACGACAAGCATCAGATTGTGCAAAATGGCTACTTTATTGTTCTAACAAACCTTTTCATTACCTTCTTCAAAGTATGTGTTCATATATGATTGGTTTAGTTAGTAACTAACAGTTCATGATTGGTGAGTCGTCAGGATGGTTCCTCTTATCATTGTCTTGTTTGCACAGCTCTTCTTGGGACTTTCCAGACTCTCAAGGATACACTACAAGCTGCTCGAGGTCACGCTGCTCATGCATCGTCAGGCATTCTGCAGACCTGCTTCATTCCCTGACAATTCCCCCTTTTTGTATTTGTGCTAAAAATATTGCCCCGGTGGCCCTCTGCAGGCCCTTTGCAGAAGGCTGAGAAGACAGGGCAACAGTAGGAGCACAGTTATCACAATCAAGATCACTACCCCCACAGTCTTGAGCAGAGATATCAACCATCCAGGCAATCCTCAACCCTCGAACATCTTTGTTAGCCAATCTAAATCATCGCTTTCTGTCAACTTCCTGACTTCCTTCTTTAATTGTTGAATACTACTGTAAATGGATTCTGAGTGATTGGATAGATTCATACAACACAACCCTTCAAACTCATCACAACCATGCCCTTGTGCCAAAAGCAAAAAATCAGTTGCAGCTCTATTTTGTAGCGTAGCATGTCTGACGCTATCAACGTCAGTTAGAAGGCCACTTAAAGCTAAAGAGGTAGCATTAGTTTGTTTGTTAAGCCAACATCTCTACTTATTTAAAGTTCTTAAGGCATTTGTAACGCCAGCTCCTGGTGCCAATGTGGAGGCTGCTATGATCTGGCCTGGATTCCAGAATTCAATGTTATCTTGACAGGAACTGTTAAACTGATGAACAGTCCTTTGGACTCGCCTATGTTTTCGAGTCAGTTCAGAATCATTGACACGCTTGGTGTTAATAACGTGAGGCGTCCGAGGCTACACGGGCCTCCATTCAGTTTAGATGGAATGCCTCCCCAGGCACGATCTCCACAGATTAAAAACACACCAGGAGTTAGTGCAAGAGGAACAACAGAGGATCGTGAAGCATTAGGTGCGGTATAATTACACCATGCAGTTGCATTGCGATGATAGAGAATACTAGTTGCATTAACATTTTGGCCTTGGCAAGCAGTATTGTTATAAGAGTAATTAAAAAACACACAAGCATCCATCATTACAGATCCTAATAATTCTAACTCTTGGGGTTCCTGGGTAACTGGCGAGAGGTGCGCATACACATTATCCCAGTTTTTTGTACAATTTTCTGGAGAACTACAGAGATTCGGAATCTGCAGTGGGTTCGGTCAAGTGTCCACGGGTATTCCTACCAAGCATGTAGAGAATGGATTTTCAGGGCTTGCGGTGGCGAGACAGGGTGTCCTGATGTGTCATGTTTGCTAAAGTGACCCAAACATTTTGTTTAGGTTGTGAGACCACCCATCCTTCACCCTGAGGCAGGTTTCAATGCAGGCTGAACACACCGAGTAGGAACCCAGCGAGGACGGGCATCTGTGGAAACACAAGCATAACCCCTTCCCCAGGTTAATAGCTCACATGGTCCACTCCACTGACCAGTAATTAAATTTTTAACATGTACTTTGATGCCTTTTTGTAAATTCTGTGTTGAAAAAAGAGAAGAGAAATGTTGACAAAGAGGAGGTAGGGAAGAATTATCCCCATAATGGAGAAAGTTAAGAATATAAACTGCTTTATCTAAACATGCCTGTAGTGGCTCCCCAATCATTCCCCCTTTTTGTTTTTGAAGCTGCCGCTTCAACGTGCCATGTGCACACTCAGCAATTGCTTGTCCTGTTGGGGAATGGGGAATTCCTGTAACATGAGTAACACCCCACAGATTAAAAAATGTTTGAACTTTCTGTGAAGCATATGCTGGGCCATTGTCCGTTTTAATTTGGCGTGGCACCCCAAGCATAGAGAAAGCCTTCTGTAAATGTTGAATCACATCTTTTCCGGTTTCTCCATTATGTGCTGTTGCTACTAAAGCATGAGAATAAGTATCAATAGAAACATGAACATATTTCTGTCAGCCAAATTCATTTATATGAGTAACATCAGTTTGCCAAATCTGTAAAGCCTGCATACCTCTGGGATTAGTACCAAAATACACTGGAGTGTGAGTTCCTTGGCAATCAGGGCAGGCAGCTACAATAGAGCGAGCTTCAGTATGGGACAAACCAAACTGCCATCATAAAGCTCGAAAACCTTGATGAAAAAATTGATGTGATAATACAGCTCGTTGCTTCATGTTAGGAACAGTACTCAGAGTCATAGCAGAAACAAGAGCATCCGCTCTGGCATTACCTTCCGTATAAAATCCTGGTAAAGTGGTATGACTCCGGATGTGCATGATAAAATAAGGTTCTGTTCGTAGTTGAATACTTTTCCAGAGTTCTAAAAGCACATCAAATAATAATTGATTGTCTGACATGGTCAAAACCACTTTGTCTAGTCAAGAAACTAAATTAGCTACATACGCTGAGTCAGTTATAATATTTACAGGAGTAGAAAAAATAGAAAAAAACAACAGCCATTGCACGCAGCTCTACTACTTGTGGAGAACCATTTTGATATACTACTTTGTTGTTCCAGTTGTTGTTTTCATACCATACTACTGCTGCTTTACCTGTTTTTCCCGAACCATCTGTAAAGACAGTGGGGCCTTTCATAGGTTCTGGCTGGCTTAAATTTTTCTGACCAAATGGTATTTCTCAAGCAAATTTCAGTAGCGGGTGTGACGGTAAATGATACGATATCTGCCCTTGAAAACCCGCCATAGCCGCTTGCAGCTCGTAATTGTTCGCCAGACACCATTCAAAGTACCAATTTTGAACAGGTAAAGCAGTCGTAGCTGGATCACGTCCTGTTAGTTCTAAACATTGTTTTCTGGCTTTTATGATTACATCAGCAATAAGTTCAAACAATCCAGGAGCAGTTTTTCGTGGCTGGAATGATAAAAACATCCATTCTAAAATATGTCATGGGTCATCCCACTCAGAATTCCGCTGCACCAAAGCACCAAATGGCACAGTTTTGTCAATTAGTACAAAGAATTGTACCAATTGAGACAGATGTATTCAAGAAACAAATTTCTTGTATATACATTGTTCCACCATGTGAATTACATTTAACGCTTCCTTATTTAATATTCTGGGTTTTGTTGGATCATTGGAATTTTTTAATAATTCCAATAAAGGCTGCAACTGCGAATTGGTCAGTCCAAGACAGGGCCTGATCCAGTTCAAGGATCCCATCAGTTTCTGTACATCATTGAGTGTCTTAACCTCAAGGTTGAGTTTCACAGGTTGGGGCACAACCTGCTTGCTTGTAATTGTCATTCCCAAATATTTCCAGGGTTCTATTTTTTGCACCTTTTCAGGGGCAATAACTAATCCATATTGTTGTAACGAATTCCTAGCCAAATTTTTCATATCATTCAACTGCTCCTTGTTGTCTGATGCTAACAAAATGTCATCCATATAATGATAACAATAACTAGTAGGGAATTTTTCCCTTACAGGTGACAGAGCTTGTGCTACAAACCATTGACAAATTGTTGGCGAATTTTTCATGCCCTGCGGCAGAACTCTCCATTGATATCTTTTTGCCGGTTCTGCATGATTGATAGAAGGCACAGAAAATGCAAATTTTTCTTTGTCTTGGGAAGCTAACGGTATTGTAAAAAAACAGTCCTTAAGGTCCATGACAATGATTTCCCAATCTTGAGGGATCATGGCAGGTGAAGGCATGCCTGGTTGCAGAGCCCCCATCGTGGCCATGACAGCACTGACTTGCCGCAGGTCATGCAAAAATCGCCATTTTCCTGATTTCTTTTTTATCACAAACACTGGAGTATTCCATGGGCTCTGAGAGGGTTCAATGTGTCTGGCAGCTAGTTGCTCTGCCACCAATTCTTGCAGGGCCTTTGATTTTTCAATTGGTAGGGGCCACTGATCCACCCACACAGGGTTATTTGTTAATCACGTTAAAACAAGCGTGGGTTGTCTAACACCCTGCAGCTCAGTGGCCCCCGTTAAAAATCCGTGGTAATTCTCACCCCGCATTGTGACAAGCAATCCCTCCCCCATAAATTGAGGGGAGCTGCCGTCACATATGGTTTAATGACTGCTCGTTGGCCCTCAGGATTGGTAATCAGAACTGCTGTGGCTGCCGTCCTTGCTCGCGCGGATCCTCCCGGCCCCACTACCCTCATACCACCGTCCTCTGTTGGCCAGGTGGCCGGCCACAGATAATCGGCAATAATAGTCACACCGGTGTTCGGGAGTTCCGCAAGCCTTACTGTGGTCGGCGATCGTCCGTGAGTCGACAGCGTGCACGTCATATGTGGTCGGGATGATGAAACAGTCTGAGACCAGCAGACTTGAGGGGGTCGCGTAGAGCCGAAGCCTCCATCGCATCGCAGTCACTGTTCTGCTTTCGAAATACAACTCGAAAAAAGAATAAGTTGAGTAATGCGAGTACCTTTTGGGATTGTTACTGGTGGGTAGGGGGTTGAAACCAGCGCGCAAATTTGACCTGTAAAATCGGCATCAATAACTCCTACATGCACAATTAGCCCATTTAATGTGCTACTTGATCTTCCCAGTAGCAATGCACTCAGTCCTCGTCCGATAGGACCCCTTGCATCAAGAGGGACCTTGACGATGCCTTTTGTGACTAGAGTGACTGTGTCGGCGGTGGACACATCCAGCCCTGCTGAGCCCGCTGTTGCGGCCGATAACTGTTCGTGGAGAGGAGTTGGCCGGCTGCCGGGAGGGGATTTGTTGTCCTCCCGCGCCCTCTCGTGCTCTTTTTGTGGTTTCCCTGTAGCGGCTGCCCATTAGCATGAAATTTGGAACGACAGTGTTTTGCAAAATGTCCTGGTTTTCCGCATTTCTTGCAGTTCATCTCCAGTGGGTTGTTCACCGCTTGTTTACCTGGTGATGTTTTGTGTGGACAAGTTACCTTTATGTGCCCTTCTCTGCCACACCCAAAGCATTTCCCTGAATTTCCCATAGCATTGGCTAGGGCGGCCACCATGTGTTCCACTGTCCCAACCTTAGAACATGCAGCCACCATGTCGGGAAGAGAAGGATCGCCTGGTAAAGCCTGTATTATCTTTTGACAGTCCTCATTAGCATTATCTTTTGCTAACTGTTTGCACAGCATTTGTCTTAACACCTCATCTTCTACCTGTTTTTCCAGTGCGGCAGATATTTTTTCTACAAACTGTAAAAAGGGTTCTCTGGGGCCTTGGCGGATAGCAACGTATTTTTGCTTTGGAGCTGCCATTTCCATGGTTCGCTTTAACGCTGTAATCCCTATATGTTGTGCCTGTTCGAGAACAATCGGAGGCCATGTAGCCTGCAGCTGAGGGTTACTATACGGCCCTTCACCAAGCAAAGCATCCTCTCCAAGGCCTAACCTCGGGTCACCCTGTGGCAGTCGTAAATTATTCTGCGCTGCTGCGCGTGCCATCTGCCTCCAAGTAGATTGAAACACTTGCAATTGCACAGGCTGAAACAGCACTCGGGCGAGATGCGTAATGTCATACGGGCACAGCAGATCTGTGCTGATTATTCGAATAAGTTGCATCACCTCGGGAGAATTGATTCCAAATTTTTGTGCTTTTATTCTGCAAATCCTGCACCACTTTCCAGCCAATTGGACTGTGCTCACCGTGCTGGTTTGTGCCTGCAGTGGCTTTGAAAACAGGAAATCTATCAGGAGCCTCTGCTGCTATGTCGACAGGCTTTGGACATGCTGGTGTTGGAAAGCACGGGCTGAGGCGTTCAACTAGATCCCAGTTGCCAGCTTTGGCAGCATATCTCCTAACTCCCTCCCAAAATCGATCAGGGGATCTTGGGACTACAGTTACTGTGGATGGAGGGAGAGTCCATGGCTGGGCTTTTTTCATTATGGTTTTATCTGCAAGATGCAGAATTCACATAACGGCAGTTAGAGCTGCTTCTCCCTCATTTTCATTTTCACTCTCACTTTCCGGCTCCGTGTTATTCACCGGATTCACCATATTTTCCTCCTCAGGGGGGGCTGATGGGGTCACCCCTTCCGCTGCTGCACCACTAGGTGGGGAGGACCCCTCATCGCCCCGTCAAATATTTAATGGTGGAGGAGGAGGAGGTGGACGAGGGCGTGATCCGCTTTTGCCCGTGAGGGGTTTCCTGCCTGCTACCGCCGATGCTGCGGCATCGGCTTCATTTGTTCCTTGGCCACAATCTTTCCCCTTCCTAACATTTTCTGGCTTCTCATCTTTCTTTTGCTCATCATTCGCCTCACATTCTGCTTTCCATTCCTTCAGGGTCTCGCTTAATAGACGCCATATGGTCACCAACTCACATGCCTCTTTCTGTCCTTTAGAGATCTCATCGAATATTTTCCATCCTACTGCTTGCCACACACTCACACTGAATGCAGTAGCTGTTGTGGCTTCAAAGCCTTGCATCTTACTCCATATCAAAATCTTTTCCAGGCTTTGTTCTGTGGTTTTAACCCCTCTTCTTTTTAAGAGGGCTTTCCAGGTAGACAAAATCGTCTCCTCTTCTTTTGTTAATTGCTGCCCCATTCTAACAGTTTTGTCCCGGGTGGCTCACCTTTTTAGGTGTCGAAGTTCAGGTCCAGACCAAGCAGACTCCCTCTGCTCTCAGCTTCACCAGGCTCCGTCTCCGCAGCTCTCCCACCACCACTGTACTCCTCCGTAGTGCCAGATTTATCGCCTTTAAATGATCACTTTGCCCGAACGCATCGGGGTCACCATTTGTCACAGTAGAGATGGACACGACAAGCATCAGATTGTGCAAAATGGCTACTTTATTGTTCTAACAAACCTTTTCATTACCTTCTTCAAAGTATGTGTTCATATATGATTGGTTTAGTTAGTAACTAACAGTTCATGATTGGTGAGTCGTCAGGACGGTTCCTCTTATCATTGTCTTGTTTGCACAGCTCTTCGCGGGACTTTCCAGACTCTCAAGGATACACTACAAGCTGCTCAAGGTCACGCTGCTCATGCATCGTCAGGCATTCTGCAGACCCCCTGCATTCCCCGACACTCTGTATCACTCTTTAGCCATCCTAATAAATTCCTGGTTCTTTTACTTCACACAAAGGGAATCCTCCAAGTTACCTCCTGACTAACATTACCAGCTGAGACACTATACATACTATTAAATGCAAAGCGGTGGTTTTTTTGAATTAGCAGCACATCTGCAAGCGTCTAAGTGACAGGGTCAGTACACATTTTTCAGAAGAGTGAGTCCATTACTCTAGATTACATATAACAGCAGAATGTTTCACTATGTATCCAGAACACTGTGGTTTCATTAATAATCCGGGAAGTTGTTGGTGGTGTTTTTTTTAATTGCAAAACTATGTAGCATCCATGTGTCATCATGTACCAAACTGTTTGGGGGCAGTACTACAGCTGATGCAAGGCAGTATTTTGAAGACACATGGAATTCAATTAAATGGAAATACTGAGAACTGTATGTAACAGTCCGTAATGTTAAAAATCTCCAAGATGCTGTATGCTTGCAGAAAAAAAAGGAGGTTGAAAATAGCAGCATTTACCAGGGCTATGCTCTCTGAATGAACACACCTACATCTCACATTCAACATGTAAACCTTAAAAATCAAACTTACTTCTGTATAACACAGTCTGAAACTAAAAATCTTATCAGACACTAATTATGAGTCTTACTTTGCTTTAGAAAGTGTTACACTTGACAGATAAAATGAACACTGAGGATCACCCCTTAGTAAATAAACTGGTAGTTGACAGTTTTTCTTCGCTAATAAACCAAATACTGTGTTACGGAAGAGTTATTGGAAGGCCATAACCCCTAAGAATATTATAAAAGTTATTTTACAAGAGAATGCCATCTCACTTGACTGTAGGCCCACTTATCCTGAGACTAAGATATATGTAACTATAACATTCCAGAAAGCTGCTCAACCTGTCTTTAGAGAGCTTTTCTGTAAGAAAGAAAAAGAAATACATTTACCATAGTAATTATTTTTGTAGAGAGAAAATACAGACTTGATCAAACAGCAAGTGATAATGCAACTTGATCAAACAACAAAGGATAACAACGTGATCAGTGAAACTATTTGGAATTTGAAGTACTGTTTATAAATAAAAAGTCAGCATGAGGTCTTATTCTGAGGTCAGATAGGAATATATAAAACTACAGTTCTGCTTCACATAATTTTCCCCCAACTCCAAAAGGAATGTTTTCTGCTTGGAAAACATTCTGTGGAAACCTCAGGTAGCCACACAGACACAGCAACTTCTTTACTATCCTCCCATGCCCCGCCTTTTTTTTTTCCTCCCCCTTTTTTTTTCGTTTCTTATTGCCACTTTGGAGCAAGAACAACTACTTTATGCTGATTTTATTAAAAAAAAAACAAAACAGAAGTCATGAACAACTTTTGTATCATTCTATTTATATTCAGTATTCCTTGCAGAGCCCAGAATATTTGCTTGTTTAATATAATCAATGTAAAAATGTCCTAGGTACAAAATAACCTTCTCTCTGGATACTTCCTACACTAACTACCAATATCTAGTATTAGATACTGTTGCATGTGTATGTTCATATGTATTTTGATATCTCACCATCAAAATAACACGTGCACAGAGAGAGGCAGAGTGAACCCTGTCACTGCCGGAACCACGCAGCACCCTCCGCTGTCAGAACAGAAGCCCGCAGACGGCACATCTGCCCCGGGGACTCGCTCGCCAGATCCCGCAGCCGGTTATACACGCTTCTCTGCTGTAGCTCTGAAACACAGACACGCACATGCACACACACGCACACGCGAGGCAGTGGTTTCAAAAACACGGAGGTTGAAGCTATTTTTATTGCTTTTTTACAAGAAACAAAGAACAATTATAAAAAGCATTTTAAGAATTAGACCATTTCCCCCAGGTAGCTCACAGTTTGCTAAGCCATTCCAGATTCTCAGCTTTGGCTAAATACTACCGCTGCCGAGTGCATCAACAGGCACCACCACATGTGCTACA
The DNA here is from genome assembly GCF_947461875.1 of Haliaeetus albicilla. Classification (NCBI taxonomy): domain Eukaryota; kingdom Metazoa; phylum Chordata; class Aves; order Accipitriformes; family Accipitridae; genus Haliaeetus; species Haliaeetus albicilla. Next base: position 11,633,993 of record NC_091494.1, on the reverse strand, counting down.
CAGTCCACACCAGGCTTCAGTCATACGTGTACGCCAGTAAAAACGGATGCAATGTTTAATTCCTTTAGGACAAACATTTCATTCTCCCTGAGCTTGTTTCTGTCTTCACGTTCCATCAATTGCTCAAAACTTCTGTTTAAAAACAATATAAAAACCAAATATACACACCATACATACAAACTGCTTGGTGTCATGCTGCCAACAGAGACATTTTAAACCCTAACAGCTGTGCCTTTATTTTCCTCTGACTCTCAAATGTTTGTAGTATGGTAAGGTATTTCAACTAAGTATTTTTTAAAAATGTCCTATCAACTGGAGAGAAACGACATGACGACACATTTGGAATTTCAGTCACTGGTTGAGAGCCCTTCCCAACTACAAAAGAACATTTACTTCTGTCCCCACTAACAAAGGATGCATTCCTGTCATCTTCATTTTGCACAGGCACAGTTTATGGGCTGGATTTATAAACCTGAAGTCTGAAAAAAGCCAGGGACTTCAGTAAAAAATGTTGCTTAGCTAAGCTAATACACCCAAGCCATTCAGAACAACAGTTTAACAAAATAGAGTTGGCTTCAGTTTACACCACTGTTCCCTTAGCTTTGATTTTACTACACTTGAAGCAAAGATATAGTTGATTGATTCATAGGAAAGATCCCACATCTGTGATCGAGTCAGATTAAATGTTTTTGCAACCAGCTCGTATTCTTGTGATAGATCTGTTGCAAAGACGCCTTTATCATCTGTCTGGAGTTACATTGAAAGAAAAGAAAAAAAGAAGTTTTAATTAGTTTCCTACATCAAAAAGGGAGTTTTCTACACATTACAAACCAGTTTTATCTTGCTGTTTCACATTTTATTCCATGGTTCTTTCATCTGTTGGTAATTACTTATTTGGTAATTACTTTATTTGCCCTATTTTCACTCAATAAATTATTCAAACATACAAGAAAATTTCTTGAAGTGATGGCACAATCTATCAAGTAAATAGGATTTCCTATTAAAATTGTTAGAAAGATGGCTGTCAAATGATGCATACATGCAAGCTATGTCAGGACGTGCACGTCTCCTTATGACTCTTTTCCCTTTCCTCAGGACTGGGAACTAGAGCATACTCTGTATTCCTACATCTTCAAGTGTCTTGCCTTCCGCACTTAGGGTCACCTAGAACAATTTCTTGATACTGACTGAAGTACTAGGCTAGCATCAAAAACGTGTGATCGAGAGCCACCTAAAGATTATTGATCTAAAAGAAGCAAGTTAGGATTATTTAAGGTTTAATGAGATTACCCATCTGCATCTCGGAGTCCTTGTGTCCCCGCAGAGAAGAATGCTAACTATATCCTGTTAAACTTGAGACACTGTAGTATCTCCTCCTACTACTCTTGCTTTTATAGGCCTTTATGCGTAAACTGCTTCCTTACATACATGACTTTGTTGGTTATCTAGGCTTTTCACAATTGAACATCTCAGAAATAAACTCTAATCATGAATTATTTTTCACCAAATACAACAGAGTTCAAACTCAATAATAAATATTTTATACAACAAAGATTGAGGCTTATTTGAATAATAAGCACAATGCTCTAATATATATACACACACTTGGATAATGCTCCAAATTACAGGGGTTAAACCAACAGGATGATAGTAAAATCCTGCCAATGCCAGCAAAGTACTTGGCACCTCAACATTTAAGGACCTTAACTAGCTGTCAAGAAAACTCAAGAACTCTCACCCAACACGATAAATACCCAGGTAAGCACAAGCTTATATGCAAACATTGGACGAATATGTTTAAGAGAAACCTGTCAGTATGCAGACAGTTAAGAAGTTCATCACAGCATAACTGATGATCTTATCTACACAGAAAAAAAGGCCTTGCTTTACAATAAAGCCAAGAAAAATACTAAAAACTCCCATTTGTATTACAAGCATTTCTCAAACAGAACATTATGATTTCCTATAGGCAGATGATTTGATGCAAGGTCAGAAATTGTTAGTAAGTCTGCTCTGATCCATAAAAGGAGACGTACTTCTCCAATTTCACACTAGTTTGGCTCTTTGCCTAAGTACGCGGTTAAAATAAAAAAACTTACACAAAGCACTGTAGGGTGGCCCATGTTGTACCAGTATCCAAAATGGTGTTTGTCACAGGAAGGCACTGTCTGAGTTTTGATGTTTGATGTCATGCAAAGTTCTAAGGGGAAAAAAAGAAGAAACAAGGACATGTATCAAAACAAAAGACATGGTTTTTTGACACACTGATTGACTTATTTCTGTTCCTAAATTAAAATTAAAATTAGTTATTGTTGTTTCCTTGATTTTCTATGCTTCAGATATTTGGCAGTATCTTCTGAAGAAAGTTAGGTAATCAATTTCTTCTTAACTACTGGCTAGGTATAAAATTTAGGGAGCTCGCAAACCAGATACAGAAACACCACACAGCCTGGCACAGTAACTAAAAGTTATGATTTAGTTTTGTTTTCATCTGAGACATCAATTGTTGTCTGCTGCCACAAATATGTCAAAACCACAAAAGCGTTACCACTGCACCTCTATAGGCAATCCTCTCGCGTATGCTGCCACATTTTTCTAAGGCACCTCTGGTCAAATCAAATCAGAGTTAATAGATCAGCAGTACGTATGATATTCTGAAATCTAGAGATCACCAAGTAATTTTCTTAGCTTTTTTTCTTACCGATAGGTATATGATTCTGTCGAACAAGTGGCACTAACTCTTCTGAACCTGCTGTTGCAGAGTTGAGAAATGTTCCATGTCCAATTCTGTCAGGAGGCAGGCCCAGGAGAATTTTAGTCTCCTCTTCTTGATTTGGAATCTAGAGAGGATATATTTTACATTCTGTCAAGGCAGCGTAAAATAGCACATTAAATAATTACAACGACTTCAAGTTCTATTTTCACAGCATATCTTATCCAAAAGAAAGTGTTAGGGATACTAACTATCTGCACTATTACCCTGTAAAGAAAGAAGTAGTGCATGAAAGTAACTCTCAACTTGGCATTCCAAACTGAAGAAGCCATAATCCTAAACTGGTATGTAAAAACAGACGATCACTATTTGCAGTTCTGAAGTACTTTCAGTTGGAGGCCTCAAATCAGCTTTGTGTGCTTCAGTTTCAAAACTACACCATCCAGATGACCTTTAATGCCAGTTTTACACAGGGATTAAAAAAATGGCGCATGAAGAACGTAAACTGCAAGAGGCAAAACCAACCAACCAAAAAAGAAACAAAAACAAAAGGCCACTGAAACATTAAGAAATAAATTTTCAGAGAAGCATACAGGAATATCCTGCAAAAGCCTCCTTAATAAAATAGGAACAAGTATAAATAGGCCTGTGACATCATAGATCATGCTTAATTTCCTGAAGAAATGGTTTCAGTATTTATCAGACTTAGAGTGAATTTCAGCCACCACTTCAACAGATTGTATGGAGAAGCTCAACTCTTTCTACTGATACAAACAGAGCTAACAAAACTACTCATGAAAATGTGTGAATTTTACTATAAATGACTTCCGATAAAATACCAGGAGGAAAAGAGTGGATCTCTCACACCTAACCCCCAACAGATACAGTACAGTAAGAAATAATTTGGCAGTTCTGATTCAGAACAGATTGTTGAAGATCTCTCCTTGTTTTCTTCTCTCCTGTCAAAATGCTCCAAACAATTACTACTTTGGCCTGAGAATTTCAAAACGTACAGAAGTTAATTTTAGTTTCATCAAGGGTTTTATATAATGGGAATTAGAGAGAAGGACCAAAATAAAGAAAATTTTTACCTCTGAAAGATGCAGTGCCAGCCTTAGACCTGCTTTTTTTGCTTCCAAGAGCGGTTCCAAAAAATCTTGACCATGTCCTGCCTTGAAGACAGAAACACATCACCATGCTACAGTTTGTTTCACAAAACTCCTCTTATTACAATAATTAGGAAGTCTAGCAATACCAAAATACTTAATTCAAATACAGTTACGTTGAATTATTTTTCTTTTCCCATTACCTCAGTTTTGAATGCAGCAAGTCACATTATGTTCTGCTATACGGGCATAATTTAGACAAATTGGTCAAACGTCAGCAGTGCAGATGATGATGCCCAACACTGACAAGCCAATTGTCCTGATTTTGATATCCTTTCTACAACTATCACCTAGAGCTATTTCACTTCAACTTGACAGCTATCCTCAAACATTTTTGCTTCTTAATATACAATAAGCATTTGGTGCGTCTAAACAAAATTTAAACTGGTGTCAGCTTGCAGTATTATTTTACTTGCCTCAACCCAGTCAATCTGCCTGGGACAACTTAGTAACAGACAATTCCCAGATAAACACTACTTTTCAGCGGTTCTTTTTTCAGTGTCATATATATTAATCTATCAACTCTTTGTTAGAGTATCTGTCCCTTACGGCAGCAGGGATTAACCTGGTATCAAGATGACGCACAATCCATTCAAACTAGCAACAAACACCGGACAAAAACTTGTAAGAACACAGTATGATTAGAACCACTTGCTGTTACACAACATTATATATTGATCTTCAAGAACAGACCGAAACAGAACAAAAACTTACGGTGGGATCACCACTGAGGTCAAGTCCTACTACAACCCCATCAGTGGAGAGAAGGAACTCTTCAGCAAGTTTAACAGTCTGCTTTGCAACTGCCGGGCCACCTCGTCTATTTATTGCTATTAACAGTCTAGAACAGAAAAGTACATATTAAGTTAAGTACGATCTGTAATATTGGGAGACCAACAAATCCGATACCAACAAAAATGGCACTTCACATCCTTCGTGGCTGAATATAAAGAGTATTTGTATAGGAAACTGTTCAAGGAATGAATGTACCAAAGTGCAGAGGGACACAAATTAGATAAATACATTAGCCTGTGAAATGCAATAGTCATGGTGAGTGGGAGGGCAGGGAACAGTACACTGCTCATTTGCTGCCTGCACTATCAGGCGAGCAACCTTTCCGTGGTGCACACGTGAAGAATGAGAATTCTTCAGCTTCCACGAAGAAATCTAACAAGGGGTGTTACCGAGAGTATAAAAGACAGGCAAGCAGACTGCCTGCAAGCAACTGCTGACTCCTTCTGAAACTTTTCTGCTGGTGAGGACTACCTCTCCTTTACAGCAGGTTGCTTGTACAGCTAATCAAGCAGTATCTTTGCAACGACTCTAGGCTGTGAAAAAGGAGTCTTTAATGCAACTTCCATCAAAAACACTGCTTTTCCTGAAAATGTTGCAGAGAATGGACAGTTTTAGAGCTGAAAAGCTTTACCCAGTTTCATTCTCTATCAGCAAAAAGGAAGATAAAAATTCAGGTTTCCATATGCATTACCTGTTTCCACGCCATGTAGTCTAGTTAAAGCATTATTTTCTTTCCTACACTGATGGGTTGTAAACTTCTCTGCAAACCACAACCGAGCATCGGACTACACAAAACCCTGAAACAGTGGTACTCCATGTGCTTTATTTACCTTACATCTATCTCCAAGCCTTCTTCTTTACACTGCTTTATACCCTCAAGTACAGTTTCAACATACATCCTTTTGGTCATACCTACAAACACACGTACACATTTGGAATAAGAATATTTGAATTAATTTTGTTATGTTGCAGACCCAGCTCTCTAGCCTCCTAAGTTTCATTTTGCAGCTTTGATTTTAGTCCATAGTCTGCTAATCTATATAGTTCTAATTCTGTTTATAAATATAGCTTTACTTTGAAGCATACATTCGAATTAAGCCTCCTCCTAAGCATCTGGAAGAAAGAAAGTAACTTAGTGTGAACAAGAGTAGCAACAGGACTTCTTTTACATGTTTCTATTAAACAACATCTAAAAGAAAATAACAAATGAAGTAACAAAAAGAAAATATATCAGCTCTTAAAAATATTAGCAGACTCAGATGTCATACTAAAGCAAATAACCCAAATTCTTGGGTAGTAGAATTATAACCAACACATTTTTGTCCTCAAAAATCTAATAGTAAAGTGACATGCTTTTATGTGGTTAAATCTTTGCTTTTATAGTTGAAGTATATTTTTATTGAACCAACTAAATTTGACTTTACTTGTTATTAACATAGTCTTAACTAAGTTTTATAGCACATCAGACTTACAAATCAAAAACCGGAACAGACTGTACCTGTGGACTTTTCTTCTCTAGGAGTGCTCCTCAATTCCAGATACTTGACACCATCATCAGCAAATTCTTTAATAACATCTTTAGTTATCTGATTAAGAAACAGTGTATTCAACAACATGAAAGTAATGCTTTTAATTAGTTATATTTTCCTTTACAACTAGAAGACCCAGTTATTTTGGGGCGTGGAACACTTGCAAAATTTTCAGGCCCTATGTGTTTTTAGTGCTCTCCATTTCTGGAAATACTACCCCACAGTTCCCTCAGTGATACTAAAGAGAGCTAGGACAAATGAGAATTTCCTTGTCTGAACAAGAATACCCCTCAAGCGGTACAGTTATAACCCCTCCCACAGCTACTGTACCTTTCTGTAAGTTTAATAGGCTGCCTAAAAGCCCCTTTACCGGAGGAAAGAAGAGGACACTACACCACTTTCTGCTCCCTCTTTTGATCCCACAACAGGTCTCCTTGACAGTTTTGTAATCCTAGGTGAACAAAGGACAATTCTAGTTCTGTAGTTTTGGTACGTAAGGAACCAAAAAAGAAACAGGAGAGTACCGTAAATCAAAGCTTTGGTAACAAGGAACAGACATTGCATCTTTTAAGACATTATCGGTCCAAGCATCTGAGTGGTCATAATGACCACCATATTGGAAGTTCCTCACTTTCACAAAAATTAAATGTAGAATTTATAGAAAATCCTGTGGTTCTAAATTAATGTGTTTTACAATAGTAATTCTGACCTCCAACTGACGGGAACCATTGTTGGTATTGTTACTTGGAAATCAATGCTGTTAATCCAACTAATTTTGACTGTGTGTATTGCTTGCTTGTTTTAAGTGAATTTTTAATTAACTTACCAGTAAAATATCTTCAGTCCTAGTGGTAATCTGATAGATGATCTGAAACATCTGAAAACATCTAAAATAAAAAGTTAAAAAATTAACTGGACAAATGTTGAACAGTAAAATGAGTATTCAAAAAAAAAGAAAATCTACGCTTTGAAAATATGTACTCGCTATGCTCAATTAACCAACTTGTTGCTTAAAATAGAAAGACCACCTGAATGGCGATTTCTGATTTTAGATGCTAACAATGCATTTGCAACAAAAATTATTATTACCACAATGTTTTCTGAAGCATGAAGAAAACATGAGGTTTCCAAAAAAAGGAAACTACACGAGTCAAATTTCTCTGAAGAACGTATGCTACAAGGGAAAATTTTCAATCCTTTAAAAAAGGGAATTAATCAACATGAGATTTCCATTTAGGCTGCAAACATCTAAGTTACTCTACAGATACAAGTAGCAAAAAATCTAACAGGTTGTACTGTAACTAAAACTTGAATATGTATTTTCTGCAGTCAGTGTATAAGGCCATACATTCCTCTGTTTTAAACTTAATTAAAAAGACATGCGGTAAATGTTCATCACACACATACAGGTGTATACTCACTCATCTAAGGTTCTTTTCTTTCCTTTGTCAATCATGGTCATGCCGTTCTGGATCTGAAGGTATGGCTTCTGGGCCATAAGTTTCTTCATAGTGGCAGAACTGATACAGCCGTTCAAATGAGCATGAAGTTCCTAGAGAAAAAAAAATCCTACGGATTTGTGTGTGGTGAAAAGGATGGCTTCTATACCTGTTTGCATTGCTGTTCTTGTGTCCTACAGTATTGTTTCACTCTGAGTTTGAAAATAAAAGTAACGGTTATCTCTGTGTCTGGCTAGTAATTGTTGCCTCATGCTTTTGCATGCACGGGTTCAACTGAGACTTTGGGGTCCAAACCTATGATCCTCAGCTCTATTCCTCACTTCACCTTTGCTCCTTCTTATGATCTCTTGGCTCCTGATGTATGGAAGGGGTCCCTAGTACCCTCCCAACTCATTCAAAATGTATCTGCAAAGCATCGGCTTTGTTACCTACCCCCTCGTCCCCCTGGAACGCACCCCTTCTCACTGGGAAAAGAAAAATTAGGGAAGTATTTCCTCAAGCCTTTGATTGGAAAAGGTGTTGAAATTTTAACTCCTTCAAGATCAGTTATTTTAATTTTGTGAAGTATTACATTTCAGATTCCTATCTGGAAGTATTAAATTGACTAGCAGAGGAAAAGGGGTCAGATTCTCTTAAGCTGTGGAGGCGCGTGACTCCAACTAAACACCCGGAGCTATGGCTGCTTACCACCTCTGGAAATCAAGCCCGATACATATTACTACTGCTACTACCGCATGAAGTTTTTCACAGTCTTACAAGCGAGATGCCTCACCGACTTCTGCTAGACATTAAGCGCAAACCCTGAAAAACATCCTACTGAAACGGCGCACGAGAAGACAAGCAGGGACGGTGTAATTCGCGGAGGTTTTGACGGTGCACCTGTGCATTTATGGCCTAAGCTCTCGGTTGGAGTACGTGCCATCTGCTGTTTTGCACGTCCCGGACGGGAACACCGATAAGACCGCCGTAACACGTACCCAGCGACAGCACAGATATAGCCTAAAAGTAAGGCACACCCTTCGGGACACGGGGGGGGGGGGAAGCGTTATCCGAGACAGACGTCTCGGGCTAGCCTCGGGGAAAAACAGGACAAACGAAGGAAATAAAGATTCCGCTCAGCTGGTGTAACTGGAAGATGAAACGCCAAGAGCCGCAAGCAACCCGGACAGGCAAAGGCAGCCGCCCACCGCGCCTGTCCGCGGGAGGGATAAAGCACCTCAGGAAAAGCCCGCCTTCGCCCCGCAGAGCTCCGAGAGCCCAGCAGCTGCCAGCTCCAGCGCCCCGGCCCCTCGGGTCCCCGCACCCCGCCCGGGGCCGCCGCCCGAGGGACGGGACGGGACGGGCAGGGCCCCAGCCGCCCTCGGCCGCCCCCGCCGCTCACCACTTTGGGCAGCCGCCGGTAGAAGCTCAGCGCCGGCTCCGGCTCCGCCGCCATGACGGCGCCCGTGCCGGCGGAGGAGGGCGGGCCGCGGCCGGGGTCACGGCGACGGCGGCCCCGGCCCCGCCTCGGCCCGGCCCGCGGGTTGCGCTCCGCCTCCCGCCCTCAACCGGCCGGGCAGGGCCGGAGCGGGGCAGCGGGAGCGAAGGCGAGGTCGCAAACACCACCGTCGGTACTGAATTCCACACAAGCTTCAAGTTTATTCAAGGGACAGGGGGTTCGGCTCTACTGCACCGTCGCGCTACGCAAGCGACGGTTGGAGGCCAGAGGTCGCCCGGCCGAGAGGCAGGCGGGCACCTTCGGGTACCCGCGGGAACTAAAGGCCGCACGTCCTCCGTAACGGCACCGCATTTGCCACAGCGGCGCGGTACGAAGTCGTGAGGGGACAAACGCCTCCGCCATCGTGCCAAGCCTTTTTTTAAAATCAGCTCGGCGAGCTTGCTAGCGCAAGAATAGGAATTGTACCTTTCACAGATAACGCGGGTCAAACCCCACCGGAATACAGGCATGCTGGAACAATCCTAAAATCTATTTCAATTATTTCATGTTTAGCTTTTGGTGTTACTGCAATCTAATTCTAAAACCCCCACAATTTTAAGTCAACAAGTCACAACGCAAATGTTAGCTCTTGCTATATCCCAGAACAAGAGATGAATGTAATTAACATCATAAAACATGGTGATCCACATACGGCTAGAGTAATTCAGGCAAATAAATTATCCTCCCACGAAGACAAACAAACAAAAAAAACCCCAACCCAAACCCAAAACATCACTGACATATTTCGGGAAGTTAGCTTTAAAGTTAAATTCAAGCATACAAATATGAAGTAAACAACTCAATATTCAAGTCAGTTCGCATCTCTCTTGATACTTGACAAACATCCAAGTTCAAGCACACTGCAGAGTCGGGTTAGCCGTTCAACTTCTTTCATAGAAAAATAGCATGTCCATAGAAGAAAGAAAATGAATTTCAACTTACTCAGTGATCCACTCTTTTATTTTACCTTAGTTAAAGGCGAACTAAGTACAGATACTGTACATTAAAACATATGCACATAGAAAGAACAGTTGTTCTTCATTCTACTTTAAAGGCTCAAATCTCTACATTCTTTTATTTAGAGCCCCTTCCAAGCAATTACTCCTCTCTGAAACGTGTTGCACCCACATTTAAATATAAAGAGAACCATCTGCAGGTCCCACATAGCCAACACCTATTAGCAGCACATCAATTAGTGTCCATATTCCAAGTCCACCAAAGCTGAAGAGTTTTCCCAGACCTTCCCGCCACTGGCCCAAATAGAAACGATCGGCACCAAATCCACCAAGAGTGATGCTGTAAGAATAAAAACATGATTCGTTGTTATTTTTTTTTAGAGGAACTCAGTTTGGGTATCCATACACACTTCTTTCTGACATACCTACAAGTCGATGACAGTTTTGCTCTACCTCATTTGAGAAACTACACATTTTTTGTACAAGAAGAGTGGAGTGGGTTTTTAAATGAGAAAGCTTTTGATGAAATAGCACTATTTCTTTGCTAATTAATACTATCCAGAGACTTGAGAGTTTTTAATTCGTGACAAGTGATAAAACCCCAAACTCTCAAATTTATAAATGTGTCTCAGCTTTTCTAAGCTAGCAGAAGCTAAAAAAAAAACCCAAACCAACAAACAAGCTATAGAAACAGACCGAAATGCTAAATTCATCCCCATGCAGTAGTCAGGCAACAGTAAGTTTCTCCAGCTGGTGGCAGAGAGAACAACTCTTGCTATAAAAGGAAGTATGTTAGATCGCTTTCTTAATCAGAGTCTTATTGTATCTTTGGGTCCAGGAATAGAGAATCTCACTACCTAATTTATCATATTAACCACTTCTGAAATACTAAAATTCAATGAAGAAGGTCTTATGACCAAAAGAACCATTACTTTCAAATCACTATTGTGGTGCTCTAATGCCTTAATATTCCAAAAGTAATCTAAACAGTTTCTTTCAATACTGCTACACTTGTCTCTTCTCTAATAATTTAAAATGCAAGAAATTTCATCTTAAGGCATTTCTAGCTGTTGCAGCTGGGAAGGAAGCCTAACAAATGTATACCAACTATAGGCAGCTCAGTGACTTTATCAAATTCAGAAAGAGCTGCATTCATTTCAGATGCCAAGAAGTAATTTGGACAATTTTCAGCCCTAATTTTTTAAAACATATACAAAACTGGGAGAAAAAAACATAAATCTGCAGATTTTTTTTTTTGAGTACCTCATTTTTTGGTACCTCATTTGATACCATACAGAATAAAAGCCCAACATGTCCTCTCTAATCCAAAAATGGATCGCTTCGTGAAGCCTAAGTATGATTGGCCTCTACTCTGAAGAAAGTACATTCGATGCAGAAATAGGGTAAATGTTTTCTCTCAAGCTCTGTTTACAGAAGACAGCTAGTATCACAGCATATGAAACCTTCAGGCATCCTATGCCTCTGAATTCTAAGCTAGACTACATGAAATATTAGTTAGCCAGTACACCATTAAAAAATACCAAGCAGAAAAACACACAAACTGAAGATTTTATAGACAATTAATCTATTTCTAATAGTATTATCTATTTTAGCTCGACATTATCTAACAGTTCTTGTGTACCTTAGCGCCAAGGCAGTAGACCACTTATAACCTCCAGTCCAGTTGCAATAGAGCATCTTAGGAAAGACACGATTACCTAAACATTAGAAAACATTCAAACCTTGATGTAACAAAACAAGGACCACATAGTGAGTAAGAAAATGACAAGCAAGAAAATAGTCTGTTTTCCTAACAAGAGTCTAAAAGGGTTGACACTATCTGAAACAAACACTGTCAACACAAAAGCTCATATATACACTACAGTCCTTTGTTCCATCAATCTTTGTCCTACATCAGAAAACATGCGAGGTCACTGAACAAACAGGGTGAAAATTAAACTAGTTGGGTGAAACCAGCATGCATTTTTTTAATTACCCTACTGAGACATTTGACACTGATTCTGTTAGTGGTGTCGAAATTAACTTAATTCATAGAAATTGACAAAAATAAAACAAAACTACTTTCTCTCACATGAAGGTATACAACAGTATTAAAAGCCAATGTCTACAGTTAGATGTCACTATTCTGCTTAAAAATTAACATGTAACTATAAAAAAATTCAATAGATTAATCAAGGTGGAGGCTGTTACTGCAGTGGACAGTGTTTTGTATTTACCCGTTACAAAATATCACTTTGTATCACTGTATTTACCCATTACAAAAAATGTTAAGAATTCTTTAGAAAAAAAAGCATCTTTACAGCATGTGTTTTAGCCCACCTTACCTAGACAATGAATATGATCCCGTACTGTACACGTGGCATTATATCGTTGTCGCGGACAAGAAACTGTCATGCAGTTTGTAGAATTGGTACACACATAATCCGTTGTTGCAAGCTGCCAGCAAAACTGGCATGTCATGTTAATTGTAAAGTTCTCCTGCTCCTGGTTATTCTGATCCTACAGAAGGACAGCATTATCACTTCACTACTAATAAAAGAAATTCACAGCGTGCAGCATCAAATTACATCTCACGGGTAGACGTTTTGGGCAAAATAACAATTACCCTCTTTGCTACCTCTACGTAGTCAAGTAAAATAGAAAAATCAACATTAGAAAACTGACAAAGAGCTATTAAAGCACAGGTTAACGTTACTGCTTCCTCCAATCTAAGGCTACTGCCAAAAGGAGGACTCATTTGGTCTCACCTGTAAGATCCATTTGTACCTCTGACAGATATTCAGCCTCCCCACTCTCAAAATGGGTCAGTTTTGATTGGTCAGCAAATTGATTTAACCCAATTGCATGGCTGTGTAACAAAAAGATCCGACACAAGAAAGGCAAAACAGAGAAAGGTAGGTCTGCCTCTTCAGCAACAGCCTACAGTTGAATTGGATTAAATGTATCACAGATCTGCAAACCTGCCTACGTAAGAACCTGGAAATCAATTTTTCTGTATTTTATGACAAGATGCCACAGTTTAATTAATGACTTAAATTTGGGTTTAAAAGTAACAGGTTACTTACAACACAATGAACATGTGGCTTGACTTTGCAATCAAAAGTGGCTGGCTTCCCATATATACAGGAATAGTTTGTGTTACACGTCATGCAGTCTGGTGGCAATCTACTGCAAAGCCCGTTGCTAGGACATTTAGTCACGTAAGATGGAATTTCTGTACTTTCTGAAAGGTGAAATACGTGAATAAAATTAAGAAAGTGAATTAAAAAAAGCTATATAAGCTGAAGTATATATACACACATTTTCTTTTATACATGTACACACACTCACACATATGCACTGACACTGCATAAAGGGCTTTCCTTATTATCCAGGGAACAGCAGTACAAGTTTGCGTTGTGGGAACCACTGCATTAGCCAAGTGAGCTACACCACATAGCAGGATAGCCTGCAAGATCTCACAGAAGTTCTGTACAGGACAGCACAGCAACACAATTCAGTACAACACGAGAACAGAGCTTAGTATGGATTAGTGCTGCCTCAGCCAGTGTTTGTCAGCAGAAGTAATCAGTTTAGGTATAGAAGCAGGTTGACACATGTAACCTATTTTTAGTTCAGGTCTAATTAAGTTTACAGCTAGCTCAGCCATTTGCTGTTTGTATGTGTTCATTACCACCTCTTAAATTACTAGCAAGAACAGTGTGTCAGCCGGTCCTGATGCACCCCCTAGTGAGCTTCAAAAACTGTATTTATGTTCAATAGGGAACAGTAACAAGTTCCTGCAGAATGCTGGAGTCTTTCAAGAATTTCCACCATCCTGGGAGGGTATAAAACACATGAACCACAATGGCAGTTTAACTGGTTGTTTTCTACTTGTAAGATCTTATATGGACCAATTTTCTAATTATATAATCCAAACTAATTGTTAAGGTCGTCGAAGAGTAATTCATAATGTGTTATACTATAATGTCTTTTACCACTGTAAAAGCACATACAGGCTTCTGAGATGTATAATTCAAGAACTTTACTACAAAACTCGAGACACTGAGGAAAAAGGCTCATAGAAGAAAAACAGAAGAAACAGTGTAATATTGTACCTGCTGCTTTAAAATAAGGAGTATTTGTACTTGTTGAAGTTAGACTTTTTGCCAGTGTAGATTGTGGCTGTGAATGCTTTGTGGTCATCAAAGATCCTGCTGCAAGAAAACAAAAATGGAGAAAGTGATACTTCTAGAATAAAATTCATCTTCAGAAACAGTTTGATTTCAGCACACTGATAGGAAATTTCAAGTGGGAAATGTAATGAGAATAAAAAGGTATAAAAATCTATTTTCCTGTTCTATAAATAGCAGAATGCTTGAACATTAAAATGAGCATTAGCACCGAATTGTTCCTTTTACACGAGAAACCATGTTTATTTCAGTTCAATCTTATTTTTTGATTCTTGCAAAATAAAAAACACTGCTCATAAAGCAGGTGTTACACAGTATTTGCTACCGAACACCACCACTCCATCAAGCAAGGCAGCTACTTCTTTGATAGAAAGCTGGAATAGAAAAACTGGCTGGCAACCACGGCTGCGTTTCTGCGTGCCCTTCACGTTTGTCTCTGCGCGACCGCCGCAATTCCAAGGACCGTGGGCCGCTCAGAGACGGGTAGATCTGCCTGTGCCCGAGCCCACGAGGCAGCACACCCCACACCCACAGCGCGAGTGGGCCATGCCCGGGTGGAAGCGCAAACCCAGGTCTGGCACACCTGCCTACCCCGTCGGTGCCGAGAAGCCCCAGTACCTCCTCGCCCGTTACGCTTTGGATCACGCAAAATTCTGCGGCGAGGAGTACGCACAAAGGACTCCATGTAAGCCCAGAGCGGCAGGCGAGCCGGCGAGCGGGGCCTAGCCCGTCCTTCGTCCTCACACCCGGCATCCCAGCACGAAGTGCCAGCCCTGCAGCGCACAGTTACAAGCAGCCATGCCCCAGGCACCTGGCTCCCGCCCCCCCTCAGGGAAAGGACTACGCATCTGCAGCAAACCGAGGTCACGGTCACCTGCCGCGCTCGGCCGCTCAGAAGCCGGACCCGCCAGGGCCGCGTTCGGCCCGGCTGAGGGCACCGTGGAGAACAGCCCTCACCTGCCGGCGAGGGGCTGAGGCGCCGCCGGGCCGCGGGCTGGCAGCGCCCGGCCCGGCCCGGCCCGGCCCGGCCCAGCCGAGCCGCCCGCGGGCAGGCGGCGGCACCCTCCCCTGCCCCCCCCACCGCACCCCCCGCCCCCGCCCCTGCCCGGGCCTTGGGGAGCCCGGGCAGAGCGGCGGCGGGCCGCGCTCACCGCGGCCGGAGAGGACGTAGAGCTGTGAGAGGAAGAGCGCGAAGCCGCAGAGCCTCCGCAGGGCGCGCAGTCCCGCCAGCGCCGCCATCTTGCCAGCCGCCGCCTACCGGCTCCGCCACTGCTGGCCTTGAGCGGGGCGGGGCCGCCGGCCGAGCCGCAGCCCGGGGCGGGGCGGGGCGGGGCGGGGCGGGCCCGGCCTCTCCGCTGCCCGCAGGAGGGACGGACCGCGGGACGGCAGCGACCGCCGAGCAGCAGGGGTTGGCGGGCAGCCCGGTACTGCCTCTCGCCCTTCCCGCCCCCCCCCCGGGCTTCCCCTCGGGCACTGAGGCCACAAAACGCAGCTGCTGCTTCTACCGACCTCGGTGATGTTTTGAGCTGTCACTCAGCACCCTGTCGTTCAGGCTACCGCTCCTAGGCCTCGCCTCCCTCTCTCCGTCCTCTGCCTGTCTGTTCTCTCTACGCGTTTCTCCCTGCAGAAAATGCTAACTTCCAGTATTTCTATTAACTTACACCCTTCAGTGACCTCTCTCCTTGCTGCAGGTCATCTGAAAACTTAAATGGCGACAGCAGAGATACATACGTGCTAAGAAGTTAAGACTTAAATCTGCAAAACCTCGAAATTCACCGTAAAAAAAACCCACCACCACCTCTGAAAGTTTTCATTCTGCAGTCAGAATACATCACACCTGTATCGTGAAGGCTGTAGTCCAGAAGAATATGGTATCTTATATATAAAAATATATTATTATTAATAAATATATATAAAAATCACCCTCCACACCCCAGGTTAATTCTGTAAAGTGGAACAGAAAGCTTTCCCAACACTTGTTCCTTCCATATTTTTTTTTTCTTTCAAAAGCAGGGGATAATCAGTTGGTAAAAACAGATACACAAAACCAAGCTAATGCAAAACCAAAAATAGGCCTATTGAACACAAGTCTGTACAAGTGTCAGGCAGAAGAAGAACACTAGCTTTGTATTTGTATAACGTTTATGCACTAAATAGTATTTTCTGCTTCATCTCAGTGATATTTAAATCACAACAGCTACAGTTGCATAGCTTAGGTAACTGAGTAACACATTTAACACTATCTAAGCTTTGTAACTAAAAAACATGAAGTGGAAAAAAAAGATTGTGGTAAAAATTCATCTCTCCAAAAAATCCAATTCAACTGCCTGCCAACAGTAACTTAAAAAGAATTTATAAGCATAAACAAGTCACATAAATATGGCCAATATAAATTCCCACATGCCATCTTCTAAAATGAAAATTGTCACCTGCACCTTTTCAGCATTCTCAGTATCCCACACCAATACAGCAGTAAATCACACACGGGAAGTTTTTTCTAAGGTTTGTTTGTTTTAGAAAAAAAGCCAAATCAACAGCAAACACGGGAAAAAAATAAAGCATTTTCCACACACAGGTATGGTAATTCAACTTCATTCTTGGCAATCACCTTTACAGCAACCAATTACCACACCAGTTCAAACAGTGCCTCGTTTCACTGAGATTTCCAACAAAGACACCAATGTATTTGTAGCCTGTGAACATAAATTCAGAGAGAATCAAGCTATTCCCCCACCCCCCCAAAGAAAAAAATTATATAATCTGGAGTTACAAAAAAACTAAACCAAAATGCTCCTGATGCACCTACCAACTGCCAAGCCTTGGATTCCAGGTCACGTCAGTTATGCAACTGCTACGTGACTTGAGGTAGCTCAGCAACTGCAGCAGCAACCAGTACGCTTCCCAGCCTCCCGTTCCTTGACTTCATGCAGCCCTGATTTATTTCCACAGCAAACCCCACATATTTTAGCAGAGGTGTAGGACTTCTTAAATACGTATTCTGCAACTCACGCAGAATGGAATCCCGTGGGATTGTTAAAGGAGTTGGCAATTGCATCTGTCCTCTCATTCTATTCCTGGAGCATCAACATTGCTACATTTGCTTATTTTGTGTATCCATTAACTGAAAATTCTCTCAGATGGGCATTACTGCTGCACAGGAGGAAAGAAACACGATTTCACATGGGCAGCTAATAATTTTTTTTTTTTTTCTCCTTAACAGCAACATCAGAATTCTTCTTCTGCATTTGGCATATGTGAACTCTTAAATTTCTGGAGTTTCTCAATAGCAGAAGATACTGAAATCTCTCCATGAACTTTGTTGTCTCTTGTTCGCACGTTGACAGCATTATTTGCTTTCTCCTTTTCTCCAACCACTGCAAGACATATCACAAACAATGTTAAAATGCCTACCTACATTACAAAATGAGAGTCTAGACAAACTCTATGCCCAAAATTAAAACTTAAATGATACTCAGAAACGTAAGATGCTGCAATTACCTAAGATAAAGTTATACTGGGCCAGCTGTGCATTTCTGATTTTCTTGTTTAATGTGCAACTTTGATCTAGATCCACATCTGACATAAATCCTGCTTCAAAAAATTTGCTGCAAACCTAAAAAACCAAAACACTTTCACTTAATATTACAGTATATATTCTACAACATAAATTGGTACATGCTGTAATCCCTGATCTCTTCCAATAATTAATTCATGTATGTGCATAATTTTGCTCTCCTGAATCGTACGGAAGTCAATGAAGTTATTTGAAAGAAAACCGCACACACGCTTGAGGGCTTAGCAGGACTCCAGCTGGAAGACAATACAAGGTAACATCCATATCAAGTATTTGCTGATCTCCTCAGATAGCTACACTGCTGAATGTCAAAAATGTTTCCTCAGTCTGAGGAAGGAGAAAGAGGAGAAGGAAGTAAACCACTTATGCTTGCATTCAAAGAAAAGCAGGGGAGAGGGGTAAAAACCAACCATGGTCAAATATAACGCAGTCAGGAGTATACATGCTGGGAAATGGAAGAAACCGGCTCTGCCCCTACTTTAAACAGATAGTTCTGTAATGAAACATTAGTTAGTATACAAGGTTTGTCACCCAGAACGTTTTTCCCTTAATAATTACTGAAGTCTGTACATAATAACACAACTCAAAACACTTAAAGTTACATATCCCTTTCTCAGGCTTATACAAATTTTAGACTATATGGAAAAATTTACCTCTCCCCCCAAATACATCTCCAAAATTATTAAAGCATTCATTCTTTGTTCTAGGACAAGTACTTCAGGAGCTATTGAAATTGCTTGCTACTATAAAAAGGAAGGCCCTACTCTCACCTGCTGGGCATACTCTTCAGAAGCAGGTCCCACAGGCACAACCATGACCTGCCGTGGAGACAGCCAGAATGGCCTGGCAAGCAGAACAAGAAAAATATGCAATAAATGTGCATTTTACACTTGCATTCATATCCATAGTCACGTTCCACAATAATTTCTTTACTTCATAAAATTATTTGTTAGCTAAGGTTGTTAGATAGTATGTTATCTTTCTCTTTTCAAGGTCACATAAAATGGCAAATAGATTGATTCCAGTGAAATGACATATTCTGTTCACTTCCTAGCTGACTTCACAATTTTAGACAGAATTCTATTTTTTCCACATAATTTCCACTTTTATTAATAACTTTATAGTGAAACATGGACAGTCAGACAGATAAGTGGCTGAAAGTAAGAATTAAGTCTTCCTTAATACTTTAAATACATTAATGAAGAAATATCTTCAGAGCTTATTCAAGATCAAACAATACATCTTACAAGTTAAAAAATATTTCACATATTAGGACTAATTCATGTCTGTGTAAATAATTGCTTTACGTATGTCTAACATCTTGCCAGTACAAAAACATGATTTTTAAGAAAAAAGGAACAAGAATAATGCAGCATATATATTCAATTACAATTCTTATTTCTGCTTTATTGTATAATTTTTCCTGCAATCATAAAACTGCATTTCTAATAATGAACTATTAATAAAAGTATATCATACAACTCAGACCATAAAATTAGACTTCTTTGCTTGTAATCTTACCTACTAATTTTGAGAAAATTCTAGGGAAATTATTTTGCATTATAATATATAGGACATTAGGGAGGATCTGTATTTTCTATGTTGTTAAACATTTCTTAGAACTGCATTTGTGCCACATACCATTTTCCTCCATAATTTTCTGCTAGAATAGCTATCATTCTCTCCACAGATCCCAAAATAGCTCTGTGAATAATCACCGGCCTTTTCTTATCATCGCCATCCTTACTGAAAAAGAGTAAGTCAAGTTTAAAAAAAAAAAAAAAAAAAAAAAAAATCACTTGGCTCACACACAGATAATCCTACTAATATTTTTGATTCTACTTTTCATGGAAAGACAAAATGCAGTTATCTATACTTAGGCAAAATCTACTGTTTTTATTAAAAATGTACTTTATTTAAGTCCCCTGGGCTTTTAAAGGAATACTGAATAATCATAGAGACTTAAAATAATCATGCCTGTAGCTAATGGCATAGGCACAAACTCCTAAGTTTGAAAAGACACTCGACTGATGCAGCTCCATTTCTGTGCATTTTAATATTTTATGTTCTTCCTCGCTCTTTCTTTTCTGTTATGTCTTGCTTTTGTTTTGTTGCACAGGATCTTACCTGCCCTTACTGGCCATTTCTTTCCTTAAGATTAAAAAAAAGCCAGCTGCTGTTCGTAACAGTGTTATCACCTACCAAAGAGCTATGACATCTAGTGTAGAACATGCAGCAAGACCAAAAAATAACAAAGATTCTTATTCTACCTTCCCTGTCAAACTCTTCATAACATGCAAAAGCAAACATAGCAAGAAAAACAACCCAGAAAATGTGTGTTCAAGTCAACATGGTACTAAGATTACCAAGATTAATTCACTCAGTGGATAAATATCCCTCTTCCTAGCTGGAAGCCAAAGTGAGATTTTCATTAAAAACTGTTCACATTTGGTTTATGCTCAAAGTTAACTAACTTCATCTGATAAAAAGAATGAAGTACTTATTACAAACCTCCTACCACCCTAAGACATGTTTGAGTTTGTATGCAATGTCTTCAAAGGAGACACAGTGACTAGGCTGGAAGTGAAAACTGACTCAGCTGAGTTTTCTTTAGCATTATATATGATCAGTTGTCTTCTGAACTGGCAGACAAGACAGATAATGAAATTTTCCTCCAATCAGTAGCATTTACAATTAAAGTGAGCTATCATTACATTGAGGAAATATCTTCCAAGTTTGTGACTCAGTCCTCTACTCACTGGGGATGTTTCCCCTCCTAACCAGGCTACTGATATACAGGCTAATCACTTGTTAGGTGAGCAACAGATCATTAATACAAATCAGTTTAATGGGAATTACAGATAAGGAAAGTAATCTTTTTTTTTTTCTTTAATTATTTCATTTAAAAGAGGAAGATATTTAGCTTAACCACTCACCCAACATAAGTAAGATTAAATCGAATGGGTAGTTGGAAGTCAAGTTGGATAGTAGCACACTGATGGTACCTGCCAATAGCATCTTTGATTTTAATATCAATCTGTGAAGCAAAATAACACAGTTACTAAATACAGTTTGCCTGCATTCTGTCTTTATTCTTGTTCATCCCAAAGCTGTATTAAAATGCTGATTCACCAACCTTAGGACCATAAAATGCTCCATCTCCTGGATTCAAATTCCATTGCTCTCCAAAGTTATTCAAGCTGTTTTGAAGTTGCTAAACATAAAAATGAGAGAATAATTTCAAAAAGTATAGCAGTGCCTTTCATTACTGCAAGTCAAAGCATTTGCCTTTGAAATACAAAGGGAGTCAACAGGCAGCAGGACTATTGTTCAAGCATTTAGTCATTTATGATAAATAATCTTGAAATGAGTAGTTCCTTGTACAAATGTCGTGATTAATCAGAAAAAAAGATTAATAAAAATCAAATCAGTTCAAGATAAAGGGCTAAGTAAGAATCAGAAAGTTCTCATTTTATACAGACACTTCACATTTAACATGAAGTTTTTCAACGAGCATTTCCACTAAGGACAATATTTAGCATCTGATTTAAGCTATTTCACTAATTTCCCTATTCAACATGAAAGAACTTGGTTAAATATCCACCCCTGCAAATAAAAATATTAACGGGTTGGTTTGTTTGCTTTTAAATGACTTACCTTTTCTGCATGATCCCAGATCTCTAACTCTCCTAGATAATTTTCTGGTCTTGTAGAAAGATGTAGTTGAAAGGTAAAACCAAAGACAGCATACACTGACTTCAAGAAATCAAGACAGCTCTTAATTTCTTCTTCAATCTTAAGCATAAACAAAATATATTAGTTAAAATTTACTTACATAAAAATATAATTGGATTTACTGAATTGCTCATAACCAGAATGCGAGTCCATTGAATAAAAAACCAAACCAAAAAACACCACTAAAAATCACACGAAAATTACATCCCACAAACCCAAATGTAGGTAATGGGTGAAGAGAGAACGCCGGTGTTGTGGCTTCAAAGCATGGCAACAAAAGTAATATTCTTGTTAAGCCTGGGCTTCTGGAGCCAAATTGCATGAGTCAGACTTGACAAGAGTACATCAATTTATTCACATAGCTCCACTAAAATCTATGGCATTACTGACGAAGTATTTATTCAGCACTACTATGGAAAACAAAATGCAGTCAACAGGTTTTTTTCTTTGCAGGGTGAGATGGGAGGTGCAAAAGACTTTACCTTTTGGGGTTTAGTTGCCCAAGGTATCTTTCTAAAGGGAGAAATTCTATACAGAAAATCTTATTATGTAATTCACATTCAATAACGTCCCTCAAATAATGTTGTTTTCTTCTTTTGACATAAGCATTTTTTAATTTTGCAGAGAAAAATAAATAACACAATTTATGGCACTGCTGTTTGAGAAACTTGTAACAGAGAAGCTAAGCTCAACAGGCTATTAACTTCAGCAATATTGCAGAAGGTTAAGAAATACAGAATACCAGATGACTAAGAAGGAAGTACCTAAACCTACCAAAAACCCCATCAACAGCGGCATTATGCTACCAAGCAACACAATAGAAGAAGCTAGAGCTGAAATACTTTGGGGATTATTTTCTTGTTTTATGTTGGTTTGCACTGGGAAGGAAAGGAGTTCTTTTTTTTTGGTTGACTGGTGGAGGGAGGGTTGTTGTTGTTTTTTGGGGTTTGGTTTTTTTCACCTGTTCCATTGTGCAAAAGATGTGAGCATCATCTTGTTGGAAGCGCCTTACACGAGTCAAGCCACTTAAAGTCCCAGAGAGTTCATTTCGGTGAAGAACCCCAAAATCTGCAAGTCTAAGAGGCATTTCCCTCCAGGATCGTGGACGATGGGCAAACATCAAGCTAGAAGGAACATGAAAGAACCTTCCTTTTATCCTGCTTATAGAAGATTTAAGACAACACAGAAACTAAACCAAGACCAGTACAGACAGTAATCACATTTTTAAGTATTTATTCATTCGCGTTGCCTGCATCCTAAAAGGCAGGCAAACAGAAAAGTACAGCACTCAGAATGTATTGCTAAAGACCACCTAGAAAAACCACTGAGAGTAACAATCAAGACTGGTTCATCTGTACCTTCTTTTGGTACACCACATCTGAGTGACAATCAAGACTGGTTCATCTGTACCTTCTTTTGGTACACCACATCTGATGCCCACCTCTATCCAACATTACTTGTATTTACTAGTGGTACGGACTAGTATTAGAATGCACAAACCTAGCTCACTTAGTGCAGACTTACTGGAAAATCCTCCTCCAAGAATTGTATTTGGTCTGCTTTGAGACACTGTCAGAGGAGCTCTCTGGACATACTAGTGGCTTAGTAGTCTATTGTAAACATACATGATAATATATATTACTACTCCATTTATTTCCCCTCAACCCCACAAAGGATAAATATAGCAAAATAAGAAGTTTTTCAGTTGAGAGTACAAACCAATGTCCTGGACAATTCATCGGTTTAAGGGCAAAAGTTTCCTTCTCGATTTCAAACGAGAACATATTTTCGCTGTAATGCTGCCAGTGTCCTGAAACTTCCCACAGTTTACTGTTGAAGATGTTTGGAGATAGAACTTCAGTAAAATTACGCCTGTGATATTCTTCCTATAAAACAAATTCAACCTTTAAAAGGTGATAGAGCTTTTGACAAGCAAAAGCCTGATTCTTTTTAACTGTGCTCTTACAATGGCAATTTACTCAGAGACTAAAGGACTACTGCACATGTAGGTTTTGCACAAGTAGAAAAAGCACAGCTCGATATTTTACTCTGCCCTATTTTCAAAAAGGTTAGATCTGTATAATCATAGTGAAAATCAGTTATATGTTTACATACATAGATGCTTCTCTTTCTGTGCATAGCTCTGTGCTATGAGTGGCCTATCACCCAAGATCAACAACTGATATTAAGCTTGTTAGGAGTTACATTAGTATATACTCACTCGTATGAAATCCACGAGTGTGTTATAAATAAAGGCACCTCTGGGGAGGAAAAAGCAGCTTCCAGGACTTAAATCATGAAAGAAGAAGAGTTCTTGCTCCTAGATAAATTAAAAACAGAATGCTGTAACACCACTTCAGATGGAACTGCAGAATATGACTACTTGACACGTTGGGACTCTGTTCACAAAAAATGCAATGTTACAGCAACAAGATGATTTCTAGAAGTCTACAAGTTCTCAGCCACAGCAGTTAATTTATCTGTAGTTCTTACTCTTAGAAGTTTGTAGTAACACTAGAATTCCATTTGACTCTGTGACTATGTAAATACACATTTCCTCAAAATCCTGAAGCCTTAACCAATCTTACCTTCAGTAACCAAAGCAATTAAGCATACACCCATCACGTCTGAGGGTTAATGGCTGAAGCCTGTAAGCCAGTCATTCTTTATCAGAATTTTGTCTCAAAAACAGAAGCTCAGCACTGTGGCTGTCCTGGTTTCAGCTGGGATAGAGTTAATTGTCTTCCTAGTAGCTGGTATAGTGTTATGTTTTGGGTTCAGTATGAGAAGAATGTTGATAACACATTGATGTTTTCAGTTGTTGCTAAGTGATATTTAGACTAAGTCAAGGATTTTTCAGCTTCTCATGCCCAGCCAGCAGGAAGCCTGGAGGGTCACAAGCAGCTGGGAGGGGACACAGCCAGAAGTAATTAATAATAGTAATAATTATACTAATAATTATAATAATTATATTAATAATAATTATTAACAATAATAAATAATAATTAATACTTAAATAATATTAAGTATTACCTTATTTATGCCTATAATGAAGAATGACCAAACAATATTATTTGTACAATTTTCAGTAATTTCTCTCTTCTATGAGAAATATTAGTAGGATCTGAAAGGACTCTACATTAAAAGGTTTAAGATATACTTTCCTAAACCAAGGGACTACCCCATTACTTCATCCCAACATTAGTTTAACATTTGTATGCAAGTGACAAGTTGAGTTTGTAGAATTAGAATTTTAAAATACAACTGACACCAAGAAGTTTATAGAACTGGCTCCCATTCAAACTGTCAAAAAATGGAAAAAAAACCCCAAACTATAAAAGAGAATTAATTCTACTACAGAAACATAAAAGAGAAGTAGACAGTGAAATAGTGTACCTTTCCAATTTTCCTATGGTCCCGGTTTCTGGCTTCTTCCTGGAATTTTTCCCATTCCTTCATCATTTTGTTATCAGGAAAGGATATTCCATATATTCTCTGCAGAGTTTCCATGTCAGATTTTCCTTCCCAATATGTAGAGGAACTCTGATGCACAAAATCCATACTTAAAGATAATATTATATAATCTCAGGGAAAGGAGGAATAAACACTAATGCATTCAAATGTTATGATTTTTTTCCTTGAGAAAAGAATTATATGCAGTTATCCACCATTTGTTTATAATACAAAGATACTGGCACTGCCTTTTATTCAGCATACAAATACAGAAGACAAACAGAAGTGACTGGTCCAGCCAAGCTTTTATTCTACTTAGGTACCTTGTTTTAACTCACACCGTGGCATGTTTTATCATCTCATAGTGTATCTTCTAAAAAAGCAGCACTTGTTTATGTTCAAAACATAATGCAGTAGGGAAACACAAAAGACAAAACGAAGCTAACTCACTCTCACAGTTAAATCCTAGCTGTTTTGACAATCTACCACTTAATCCCCAGAACTCATTGTTCCATAAACTTCAGTTAGGAAGCCAGCAAAAGCAACTATGATGAATATTCCAGTGAGGTCAGTCTAATAAGGTTACCAAAATTAGCATCTGCAAGTAACATAAACTACGTCATAACCAGAGACACCTGCAAGCACTGTCTCTGGCTTTCCCGTAAGCAACATCATTTTTAAACAGCAGCACTTGCAGATGTGGCAGGGTCTGCTTTACCTCCTGTACCTGAAAGATAACATCTTACAAGGGCAAAATACTAGTTCTGACCCAATGAGTATCTTAGATGTTCATTTACTGCAGAACAGAGTGCACACACACACATCGTGCACAGATATGACAGCTAGTGCAGACTCAAACTAAGACATTTGTATTACAAAGTGCAGTGCTGGTTGGAAATGCTAGCACACTACTGCCACATTAGCTTAGGCACTGCACTTTACTTTGCATGGTATAATTGGTTCCACAGCTAATCTAGTCACTACTAGCTTGAGTATTTTTGCAGTGCTCCTCATTACAGTCTAAGCATGCATGTCACTGCACTAATACTCTGACAAAAAAGATGCTGTTAACTTTCACTGATATACTATTGTGATGGTCGAGAATCAGTAAACCTTGAAAGCAGATGAATGATGAAAGGCTGTAGTTCTACTTGTACAATGGGAGCTGGGAAATAAATGAAGGACTATTTGCAGAGTAATAAAAGAAAACAACACAAAGAATCCTTGCATAATCACTTCAGGAGAAATAAATACATAAATAAATCAGCTGACCCACAGTTTAGTTAAGTTTTAATGCACAGTTAATTTAAACTTACCTTAAATATTTTAAGTGCCTTAATTTTTCCAGTGTGTCTCACATGTGGACCCCTGCAGAGATCAATCAGCGGACCACATCTATACACCAAAAAAAAAGGGTTTATTTCAAAACACTCCAACATTTTTAAGTACAGTCACTAATTAATGCCTGACATGTACAAACACACTAAGAAGTACATATACGCAACACTCAGCAAATTCAGTGCATCTTAAATGTAATTGTGTCTTCTACCTGAAGCAGAGTATTCACTCAGTAAATACTCAGCACACTTGATCCATTATCAAGAGCATCATAACGTACTCAGCAATTCATATAGTTCCATATGTAAACTTTGTTGAAGTTGCCCAGGAGATTTCAAACTATGCACACCAAACAGAAATTTAAAAAAAAAAAAAAAAAAAAGTTTTGCCATTTTCCAACTAACTAGTTTAATCCCTGACAATTGAACGAACTGGTTCCTCACCCCACACTAAGCTACGAGTTAGCTTTACCCATTATCCAGCAATTCAGTGTCATGGGTGGTAACTCATTTTAATCTCTTTACTGAAACCAGAGTGAATGAGTGAAAAGTGGATTTGCCATTGTCCACAAACTGAGACCTAATTTGTCCCAGCAGAGAAAGATCTGATTTTACATAAGTAGCAATATTAATTGCAAACTTAAAGTCCCAATCACGCAAGTACTCAAAAGTTAGAAGAAAAAAAAAATTTCCTTCTTCTCCTCTCAATTTAAACGAGCTACAGAAATACTTCTTCATACCTTTTAACTTAATTTTCTTTACCTGTATATTGTGGTAGTTGGTGTGTTCACCTTCTCATTAAGGATACGACACTTAAACTTGTTGTACTGTGTGGGGAAACATGAAAAGTCAGAAACATCAACAAAATGACTAATAAAATTCTATTTTAAAATTATATATTAATAATGCAAGTGCATCAGTAAAAGACACTCACAACTTTTAAAAAATGGCATGATCACACAAACCTATGCAAAAGTTCAACATCCTTTCAGAAGGGTTATAAAACAAAAGGGGAAAGAGACAAAAATATCTCAATCTCCCTGAGGATGTGTTAAGCATAGTGATTACCACCTGAACACCTCAAAGCACTTCTGAACGGCAATTAAAACACAGTGCAGTGAGACTGGTAATATTCACTGTATAAAGGAGAGGACTACAGGACAAAGCCTTTTTTGACTTGTCTCTGCAAGTGAGCCAGAATGAATGTATGCCTTTTGTGTACTAATTTCTTGGTCATCTCACTGAGCTTAAGGTGTTTTAGTGTAATAAGAAATTGTTTTTATTATTGCCTGAAAACCTCCTGA
Organism: Haliaeetus albicilla; assembly: GCF_947461875.1. NCBI lineage: Eukaryota > Metazoa > Chordata > Aves > Accipitriformes > Accipitridae > Haliaeetus > Haliaeetus albicilla. Next base: position 11,606,301 of record NC_091494.1, on the reverse strand, counting down.
ACACTTGAGAGGGATATGGAGAGGGGGAAGAAGATGCTATTCTTTTTCTTTGTTTTACTAGACAGGTGTTTTTCTGATGAGTCAGTTAGATGCAGTATTTTATAACAGTTACATTTTAAAAGATCATTGTACCAGAATCACAGCTACTTCAAAGATTTACCTTAAACATGTCTAACAGGATCTCCTTTTTGACTTCCAGCCTTTCAAAAGCCTGCTTCTCTTTTATGATATTTTTACAGCGGTTCTCTAGTAGTGGGAATTCAGTACTAGATACACCTCTAAACAGAAAGACACAGGCAAAAGTAATATAAATTAATTATTTTAATATTCACATTTTTTAAGTGACCACTTTCTAGTAGTCTAATCTGAAAAACATGGGATGTGTCATTGTGATTTGTCACAGTATTTTCTTAGTTTCTTACTATCAGCTGCACTTTCAGACACTAAACTCAGAAACACAAATGGTATCACCCTGGACAAACCTACTGCAATCACTCCTAGAACAGTCTTTGACATGCTTAAATGTCTGTAAGATCTGTAGCTCAAAGTATAAATGATTTCAGAAAAAAGAAGAAAAAAAAAAGGCTCAACCCAGCTGCAAGAGGTAGTTTATCAGCCAATGCAGATTTGGTATTCTCCCTGACTACAGAAAGATAAACAAGGAAAAAACAGAATTGTAAAGCTGTGCACAAGGATTAGGAAAGTAGTAAACACCTATATGAGTTACATGCATACGTGCCATTTCTACAAGCGACTATGGCACTTTGAAACCTAATTCCCATGATTCTTCCAGGAAACTGTCTCCTATATCTCCCAGGAACTTCAGAAAGTTTTACCCAAACACTCTACTTTTTTCACAGAACATTCAACAGCTGCAAGTCTTAACAGAGCAGGTGTCTGAACACAGCTCTTGTTTATTTAAAAATAAACACACACACTCAATATATGCATACATAGAAGACTAACCTGTCAGTTTTAACCCATACTAGATACACAATTTTACTTTCAACATGCAGAAACATGACCAAACAAAAATAATTCTAGTACTGCGCTTCAATACAGAGCATTAAAGTTCTTAGACACTGAAATTTTACCTGTCTTCAATATACATGTCATAATAAAATCCATTCTCAATTGGTGGTCCATAGCATAAGCAGCCCCCAAAATAACCTTCCATGGCCTCTCCAAGAATATGAGCACTTGAATGCCAATAAACCTGCAAATAAAGTCAGGTGAGCAAGTCATGGAGTCATTGGCATTGTCTAACTACAAAGAAAAAAAAAAAAACCAGAGGTGTATCTGCAGATGGGAAATATACTAGAATCAATGTTGTTTAAATTCTCTGAGCAGTATAACAATTTTCTTTTCTCATTTTGAAGTATGCTAAATGATTAACATTAAGGCAGACGTAGCAATAAAGCCCCATTGTATTTCAGTCTGAAAGATGATTATACCTCTGCACAATTGTGTCACCTTAGTACTTATTGTACCTTGTTCATTTATAAGTCAGTTGCCAGTCAGTGAAAAGTCTATGCAATACTAACTGCTTCTAAAGCAATGTAGCCAATTAAGTTACCATTGTTCACATACAGTATATTTATTAATAGTACGTAAACCGCTTTACCTGAAATGTCAGAAGAGGGGAGTCAACAACCCAGTAGATCAATACCAGTCTGATGTTCTAAGTCCCTATTAATTCAGACCACTTCATAGCCACTGCTACAAGATAAAGCCTTTACAGGCTCCTGAAATGTCTCAAACAAGCTTAATCACATGGATATTTCTTTGACAAAATGAAGTCTAATTCTAGTGCATAAAGATAAACATAGGCTTAAGACTGAATCCCACTTAAAAAAAATAAATCTTGGGTGTGTCGCTAAGTATATTCATAGTTTAATTGAGTAAGATATGCCTACTCAAGTTTCTAATAAACAATGCTGGTACAAGGAGGTGTAGATTTTGTTTATGACTCAAATCTGATACCGGACAATTTTTAGAAAACTGTAAGACAGCCTCACTGTTGCTTTCAGTGGCTGATCTTCAAATGCACTGAATCAAACCATAGAACACGTCTTCAAAGACATCAAACTATTTCAAAGTTAGCATACAAATCAAGACCTTCTGTACAATCTCATTTGAGAAATAACCTGTTGATGTAAAAGTGAAGGGAAGAAAAGAACACTAAGATTTTATTCACTTATAGTTCACAGGTACTTAGTATCTAATCTTCTTTGACAAATACAATACTTGAATAGTTTGGGGGATTTTTTTTTCTTTAATTCAAGATTTTAAAAGCATAATGCTGCAATCAATTTCGCTTCACCAGTTCAAGCAGAAACCAGCGAGTGTTTACTCACAGCTTTTGCTTCTTCATTATCAAACATAAGCAGCTCCAGAGTACAATCTCCCTCCAGTGGACGATCCAGGTCCCACAATTCACCATTCACTTTGGCTATGACTGCATTTGAAGCCAACACTTGACTAAAAAACACAAACGATGACAAGAGACCAAAATAGTTCGGTTCAGATTTGCAAAAGTGCTTAGGTTTCTAAACCCCGTGAGACCCCATCAACATCTCGTAGCACCTAAAGACCTTTAATTTTTGTTTCTGTGGTCGTCTTAAACACTTTTCTACTTTTAAGGTATAGACCCTTAAGGTTTCATTCAATGGTTTTCAGTACTGGGGGTCTGGAGGAAAGACGGCTTCTAACAACAGTTTCTCCTGTTAGGTGGTAACTCACAAAATTTCAGATGTCTCTATTAATTCCTAGGAGTCTCAGCATTACATTTTTTTAATTGAAAGCAAGCATTATGATCCCAGCATAGAACCTCAAGCATCGCTCAGAACAGTAACTTCACCCAGCTGTTTCTACTGCATTAAGCTGAAGTTTCAGTACTTTCCAAATAAACCAACTTAAGAGAGTCATCATCCACTGACACTGACATACGTATTTTATGCAACAAGGTAAGAGACAAATGATAGTAACAGATTTATCACTACAAAAGTACAACTCCTTAAATCTGCAGGTTACCTAATTCCTACAGCTAATTGATATGGCGTGGTTTTCCAAGATTCCCCTTCAGTCATCTTTCCATCTGTCAGAATAATTTTGATAGGTTTGCTCTGGTTGGCCGCTCTGTAAGCTAGCAAAGCATCATGTTCTTTTTTAAGTGCTTCATAAAGCTTCAGTCTGTCTTCTATGAAGCTTGGCTCATACTGTAGCTGTAACAAATAAATTAGATCACACACATACATATTTGTGAGAGAAACAGAAAAGGATTCACAGCATTCATGCATCCCTAGAGGTTCCAACTGAGACCAGATTTCACTGTACTACAATTTATACTAACAGCAGTAAAGCATTTGTAAATAATTATACACAGAATAGTCCCATAAAACTTGCTGACTATTTTATAGTGGCTTTCCAATTTTCCAATGCACCTTCATCAATCTGGACCTAAATGGCTTTATGAGTTTGACCTCAGAAAGCAGCCTATATTCCTGCCCCAGAAGTTGTATTTGGCTGACATCCTAGAGAAGTTTGGATCACTCCAACAAGCCCTCACTTCTGCTAGTCCATTCAAAGCATCAAATTCAAATAAGATAGCTCATGGGAAGTTTCTTTTAGTTTAGCATAAGGTGAATTATTAAGATCTATTGAACTACGGCTAGTGCTGCCAACATCCTCTTTCAGACATCATGCACGCTGTTTAACTGTTCATGAACCGTCACTCTCTTTAGGAACCACAGTATCCTAACCCTTATTTCCCAAGAGCCCAAATCCTTTTGTTACCTCAAAAAGTAGATACCTAAGAAGGTGTAAGTAACCCTACTAATTACATGCAGGATGAAGCTCTTAGATAAGAATTTTTTCTATATGCCTGCTATAGCAAGCCTTCTTACCAAAACCTGGGATTTCAAAATACAGCAAAGTACTTCAGATTTCAGCACCTTTTCTGAACCTAGTCAAACGATACTCCTTCTTCTACTATTACGTGGTATAAAATAACCACTTACATCATTCCGATGTTGGTTCACGGCTTCATTTTCTTTTGTCTTTTCCTCCTTATTTTGATTCACTGCAACAACTGGACTTGCACTGGAGACTTCCTGAAAACAGTGATAATACGAAGTATACCCCTATGCCTTTAAGATCTTTCCCAGCAATCACCGAAACAAAACAAACCAAACGAGTGCAATATTGTGCTACAAAGGCAATTAGAATCGAATAAGGTATGTCCTTAGTACAGAGGAAAGACTTCTCATGACACATCCAAACCGCGTCCTTTCAGCGGACACAGCAGAAATGCTCACCAAGCAAAATCTTCTCAACGCAACTTCCCCACTTTTACTACTGCGACCACCACCGGCAGAATCTCCCCAGCGAGACCCTGGGAGATTAAGAGGGCCCCGTGCGCAGCAAGGGCAACTTTCGGTGGTCTGAGAAACTTACTCCACCTTTGCGAAAAGGCAGGGCCTCCCGGGAGAAGCCCTGCTCAGCGCTCCGGGCACACGAGGGGTGCGGACAGGGACGGAGCCAGGCTCCCACCCCCGAGACCCCCGCCAGTCCTCCCCCTCCCCTGCGAGGCCCGTCCCAGCCCAGAGCGATGCGGGCGCCCGGCCCGGCCGGCCCCGCCGCCCTCCCCCTCACGCACCGAGGAGGGCCGCGGGGGCGTCCCCGCCCCGGGCGCTGCCTCGCCGCCGGCCGGGGGCTCGGCCGCCGCCGCCCTGCCCAGCTCGGCCGCCAGGCTGCGGCGCAGATGCAGGAGGCGGTAGCGCAGCTTCTCGTTCTCGGCCCTCAGCCGCTGCAGCTCGGGGCTGCAGCTGCCGGGGCAGCACGGCGGCTCCTGCTCCTTCAGGCGGCCGACCTCCGCCGTCAGCCAGCGCAGCTCCTGCTCCTGCCGCGACAGGCGCAGCGCCGCCACCTCGGCGGCCGCGGCCGCCATCTTCCTCCGGCGGCAGCGGGCCGCCTCCGTCCTGCTGCGGCGGGACGCCGCCGCCGCCCCGCTCCGCCTCCCCGGTAGCACCCCAGGGGCCCGCCCCGCGGCCGACGCCGGGTCCGGTCCTGCCCTCTGCGGCGGACGCGCTCGGGCCGCTCGCCGCGGCGCTGACCCCGCCCAGGCACGGTGGGACTTCGGGCGCCTCGCAGCAGAGTTACTCGTGTCATTATTCGTTCTTCTAATTGGGTAAATGCCTGTCGGTAGCCCTCCCTGCTGTGGTGGTAGTAAAACGTGCCCGCCCATCTTCCTGCGAGGCCGGTGAGCAATTGGGAAGTGTCAATATCCACAGCTTGTGTCCGAGTCCCGCTTCAATTTACCTAGAAATGTTCTTTGAAAACGTCTCCTCTGTAACCCTCGCAAACAAGAAGCTGAATAAACTGGGGCAGCAGGGAAGAATCGCATCGCTAATCCTCAAAATCCTGGTCCTGCCATTTTGTGGGGAGCGTGACAGGCACAAGTAGTTTGTAATAGGGAGGGGAAAAAACACATCAAGTTTGCTTTATGTTCCCAAGTATCCAATTCGGCATCCATGGAGCTCCTTGTTATTAAAAACACAGAAAAGCAACACTTAAAACACTTAAGTACATACATGCTTTCAAAGGACCTACATGTAACACCAGCAATGTCTTGGTCCTTTCAAAGGATTATTCAAATAAAAGAGAATGATAATTACCAAGTGCCTTGGAAAGACAGAGACATTGTCAGCATACGGAAAATACGGATGGCACCCACTTGAATGCAGCCCCACGGCCTGTTCATTAGCACAGACTTCAGGTGGTCCACCCCGCACAGTGCTGAGGCCCAGCTCTAAGGTCTGGTCAGCCCTAACGCTCAACTATGGCTGGTTAATTGTCCTTTCTGATCACCATGCGTTAAACACATCAGCCTGTGAGAGTTGCCTACACACACGCTTTCTCCAAAAAACAGCTTGGATCCAGGCATTACAATGGGAGCTGAGGTCTGCAGACAAGAGAGGAACATGGGAAAGATGAATAAAAAGTGGCAAAAGCAAGCTCAGCAGAGAAGTTGAAACCCAAAGTACTGTCACATAAGCAATAGTTCATACTGCATGTGCCCTGCCACCCCTGTGAGTTCTTCCTCCAGCTCAAGCCATCCTTCCCTGCCACTTCTGCAACTCCTGGTACAAGCTGATCACTCACACCTCCATCTCTGCGGGTCCACGTAGTCAGGTTCACCTTTTTCCATAGTTTCCCACAGGGTGATAGGATTACATGAACACTGTTTCAAAGAGGGCATTTTTCTTGCCCTTCTCTAAGACCCACTGGACACACTTTAAAAGAAGTAGTTTTAACATCCCGGTGTTGAGCCAGACAATTGTGCATGTCAGGGAGCCACAAGGGCCAGCTGCATCCTACAGGAGAGGGAGCCTAGTGCCATAGCAGGGCTGGCAGGACAGGGGCTGGCCAGCCAGAGCCCAGTCTCCCAATACTCGAACAAGGCAGGCAGGCCTGGGGATGGCAGTCAGGACCGAGCAGGAGTCCAGACTGCCAAAAAACTTCATGGCGATGAGGCAGCTCCGAGGTCAAGCCAGAAAAGCAATCCACAGGTCAGCTCCCATGATGGTAACTGGGGCCAGACACAGCAGTTACCAGGCAGGTCCACGGTGACGTGGCAAACTCAAACCAGGATGACAGCCCACAGGTCACAGTCCAGAGCAACAGAAACCAGTGACAAGCACTTCTCTAATGGAGCTCAGGCAGGGCCTGATGGTCCACGGCTGAGCCTAAATGGAACCCCGGGGCCCATGGACAGGGGTGTGCGTGGAGGCCCCAGGCGAGGTCCGTCTGGGTCATTAAGGCCAGTTAGTGCTCCCAGGGCCCTGACAGTCTGTGCGGCATCCCTCTTCACCATTCTCATTATGAAACAATGCCAATGTCAAAAAAACACTGCCAGAGCTTATTTCTAGTGGATGCTTCCTGTTCAACACCAATTCTTATGAATTTAGGCTGTCTGAACTAAACAGCATCTTTGCACAAATTGCAGAACTTGGCACCAAGGTTGAAGAGGTTTGAGTTGCTAGGTAGTCAGGACTCAGAGCTTGGAAAGATTGTACAACTTCTACTGCACAGTCAAACAGTCTGCATTGTATCATTTACAGGTCCTTGCAGTTAAATCCCTCAGTTCCTGAACCCCAGGAAAACAACAGTTCTCCATCACAAATCCTTTATTTCCACTGTGTATTTCCATGTATATTTTGTCTCAAATACTTCTTTGTCATCTTCAATTTCTCTAGTTTTCTCCCTTGATTGTACTTTACAACCGCTTCTCTGTATTCGGTTTCTCAACACGCACTTTCAAAATTTTTGCCTTTACCCAATACTCAGATTTTTAAAGGTGTGGATTTTTATTAGAATTCTGGCAATTACCAAATCAGAATTTTAGCATTTTATTCTCCAGGTTACACAACTGGAAATAACTACATGGTATGTGAGAAGGTGGAGAGTCGAGTTTTGTATTTGTCCACAATTTGATACATTTCCTATGATATCACCCATTTTTCCTTATGGTTTTAAGATTTTATAAAAACATACTTGAGATTAAAAGGATATATTCTTTTACCAACAAAAATAATGAGGACATTTCTGGGTCAAAACATTGTACTCCTTTAGAAAAAGTACTGTTTATTCAGTACATTATTCAGTGCATGGAGCCCAAAGACACTCCTGCACTGTATACTCACAAATTTCAAGCTGTCGTTCATGTCTCCCACTACCCTGGATGACTTCTGTATGTAGTACAATTCACTGTCTTTATTAACCAGTTCATATTATACCAACTTTTCTTTGCATTTTCATTGCAGAGTACTGTATTCTCTCCCATGAATGCCCAGAATTTTCTAACAGCTTTGTAGTTAATTCTTCTAGTCATTCTGCCCCAGCTAAACATTTTAATGTTGGGGTTTTTTTTAAAACTAGTTTTGTTATTTAAGGTATATTGAGAATATCCCCCAGAAAACTGATACTTATATACATTTTTCATTTGCACAAATTCTTTGTTCTTTTTCTGAAGAGATGCAACTTGCCATTCTTCCTTCCTTTTCTGAAGAGATGCAAGTTGCCAACACCTATGTCTATCACTTACTATAGCAAGGTGACTCTTCTTCAAGGATGGACTGTCATGGGCAGATCTGCCATGGACGTGTAAAAATAAGACATACTCTATAGCTCCCTTTAAAAATTCATTTCATTATTAATCTGACAGGTTACCTGTTTTTTTAACTTCTAAATTCACTACTGTGCAGAATTTATTACTCCATTTAGGATACTGATGACAATCAGTGTTATCAGCACAATAAAATAAACACAGATTTAGTTCTGAGGTTAAACTCTGAGAAATGTATTCAGGTTACATCCTCTGTATCTCATCTTTGGGCACTGTCCTATGAACCCAAACCCCGTAACTTTGGGCTTGCTCTAGCATTTATTGAAGTAATGGAAAAACTTACCATCAGAGTTTATACTGGCTGAGAAGGCTGATTTGTAAAATACTGTCTAACATATGTGGAGTGCCAGGCTTCATCAGGATCTTTTACCTGTTGAGATATTGTGGTATTAGTATTAGTAGAACTTCTGAGAGAGAAACAACTTGGAGAGAAAAAAAAATGCATGAGGTTTCATTGAGAATATGGAAAGAATGGGGGTGGTAGTAGTGTAGTATTTGTACCACCCTTATGGAGGTTCAAAAACCAAAGCGCATCTTAAGAATTAGGCTTATAAAGGAGCCCTTACTTTTAGAAGATGTGCCAGGCCTTTCATATCGGTTGGCTGCTTTCTCTGCCTATTGCGTATTACCCTTGTTTAGCTGTACTACCTGACTAATAGGATAGCAGATGCCTTTTACCACCTTACATCTTTCCCCAAGTGGGTCATCTTTCATGTGGTGTGTGATGTGATGCCATGCAATGCATAAGTAGGTCTATCTGAGTAGATGATTACAGAAGAAGCCCGAGAATCTCACTGCTGTGGTCTTTAAGCCGTAACATTTTAAACTGCGACCATTAATATGGCTTAAAATAACAGATAATTCCACTTGTCCTTGCTCCGGATAATGCATCACGTACAAGGCTTGTTGTATCTGCAACCAACCACAAGGTGACATGCAATGCTTCCAAACAATTCTGTGAAGCCTGGCTAGTTAATTGTTTGGATGGTGATATACACAATAAAATTCCTAAATTATTATATGGTCAGTGGTCAACTTTAATGCTGACTGATGAATACGTGAAATTTCAGAAACAGAAGAAGCCTGACAGGAGGATGCAGTGGTTGCATCTTAAGATCGTAAGGACTGAAAATACTGTAAAACTTGTTTTCCTAAAAGCTTGGCAAAATAATTTTGTTTGCTGCACAATAGGTAAAGTACCCTTAAGAAAACTGCAGATAAGGTCACATGAGTGAGGCCATGGATGCATTATCAGTTGGAAGTAATGGAAATAGAAAAAATAGACTAAGAAAAAGGAGGAGGAAGAAGCAGGAAGTACTCATAGCTTTTCTACACAGGGAATTTATGTTGACAGAAACTATGAAAACAAGACCAAAAAGTCCACGTATTAAGCAGCATTTGCGTAAGGGAGGTTATGTAATGTGTGATCCTCAGTGAATGATTATCAGTGGCAGAACACCTCCACTAGGATTGCACTAATCTCCACTGTTAAACCTGGTTCACGAAATGGATGCTATATGGTGTTCTAATTTGCTTGGACACAACTGAAAGATCTAAACATGCAGAAATGTTGTTATTCTTAACAGTAACGTATTTACCTTCACAAAAAAGGTCTTATTCTGTAACCTTTTTTTTTTACCTTTTGCATACAGGATTACAAAATATTTATAGAAACATGCTTTCTAAATGTATAATTCCACTGCATTGTAAAGCTAATATTTTATGAAAGAATAAGAAGTAGAGGGCATTTATACTGTGGTTTGGGTATGGCCTCTGAGGAATACAAAATTAAAGTGTACAGAAGACACGTTATTTTATGTCCTGTACCAACTTGTACAGATTATTTCAGTTTGATCAGCTGTCTTCTTGAATGAATTATTTTTTGCAAAGGGATATCTTTGAAGATCAGTTACAGAATTAAAAAGTAACAGTAACTAAGCAATTCTCAGTCTCATCATTACGGTTCAGAAGCTGTTAACGGTTGTAAAGGGCTAATTAGTGTAATGTAATCCTCTTAGGAGGCTGCAGGCATTGAGCTAGATTTCTTTATAATTTGTATGTAGGCCTTCTTTATTCCATTAGAATTACAATAATTACAGACAGCAGTATGTATTTGCATTCTATCCATCCACATTATGTTTACTTTGCATACTGAATACTGCACAATAAATGCAGGAATAGAATTTCCTGTTTTCTATTTAAATATCAAAATGTTTGGAAGAACAGCCAAATCTTGGTTTTATAACTGTGCAAAATCTACCAAAAGAGAAAATCCAAACAGGAGTAAGTGGCTTTCTGAAATCCCAAGCAATCAGAGAGAGAAAATACTGGAAGAGCTGGATGTGAACAAAGTGCTGTCATATTTGGTTTACAAGAGAGTCTTTTCCTTGGAGGAATACAAAGACATTTGGTCCCAGGAGAGCTACAAGAAGAGAACTGAATATTTTTTAGATAAACTCTCCTTAAAAGGCCCAAGTGCTTTCTCTGCTTTTTGTTCCATTTTGGAGGAGGTCTGTCCTAACTTGCTGACATGCTTTCTCCTTGGCTATGAAGGTAAGGTCACTGTCTGCTCTGAAATGCTTAAGTGTATATTGGTAATGTCTTGGAATCCTTTGACACTAATAGTTATTTGCTATAATTAGTGTTTACTTTCTCTCTTGCGCTAAACAAGAGAGAGTATTTGCTGTATTTATGGTTCTTTGTTATAAAAGAGAAAATAATGGGAAGGAACATTTATTAAACAAATACATGTCATTGTTATACTTTGAACATTTAAACCGGTAGCAAAATACTGTATATTAACATTGCTGCTACTAATGAATAAGAGTCAGGATAGGGAAAAGGATTCCTAAGTATTACGGATAATGCTTAGCTCAGAAATGTAACACTGATCTTTTACTTTCCTTCCCATTTCTGACATATTTAAAAATAGATTGAGAAGTTCTGTAGGCATACTGCCTGAGTAATGGATCCCTTTCACAATTTTCTTGTAAGTCACATTATTTACTATGCCTATCTGTAAACAACTGCATGAGAAATATTACAATACAACTGAAGTTAATAAAAATTTTGTTACTATTCATACCCACTTGAGAAACAATGTTTTACTAGGTATTAGCAAAGATAATGGGAAAAAAAATGTGCAGAGTGTTTACAATTATATCCTAGTGGCCTATTTTTATTTTTTGTGTCTGTTATATTCCAAATTTGAGTTTTCAAGTCAGCTAGAGTTTTCTCAGCAATGATAGCAGGGTTATGCTCAAAGGTTATATACAGAATGTCATTTTAGAATTTAATTAAAATAGTCATGTCTTTTACCAATCCGTTCAGTTACAGGTTTAAACACCCTTAGTATTACAACTATTTATAAATAAAACCAAGTAAGTCTGAGTACTGTAAGAATTTTAATAAGAAAAAATAAAATCTAAAACCATTTTCACCTTTAAAAAAGCTGTAGTCTGTGTCCTCTCTTGAAAACCTGATTACTTTTAAAATTGACAGTTAGAGATCCAATTACTCGAGAAGGCAACAGATATTTTACCATAATTTACTTATGAACAGATGCCCATTTAGTGTATCTTTTCAAGATCAATTTACAGTGCAGTTTTATGGCAGTTACAAGAAAATCGAAGGAGGTTCACAAATGTCATTGTGGATTTTAATACGTGTAGAATGTACTTCATGGACAACCACATGATGAAAAGGCCCCTTAAGGCCTCTTTACGCTATCATTTTTTTTAAAAAGCATACAAATATAAATACAATGGATTATAAATACATTATAAAGCCATGTCTTCTGGAATACACATTTTGGAATGAAGTTTTGGCGTCTTCCAAGTTAACTGAAGAGACAGCGCAGGGAGATTTTTATTCTATGCCACCTAAACATTTCATCCAGGCGCCTGTCACAGAACAGATTTAAATCTTCCAGCGGGTACAAGGTTTGGGGGGGAATACTGTTATCAAGGGTGATGGCCTCGGCAGTTGGGTGCAAGTCAGGGACTCTGTCTCCCTGACAACATCATAGTAGATACAGAGAAAAAAGGAGAAAGCCAATGCTGCACATTTCCAAAAGAGTAAAGGATACTGTTGGAACAGCGTCCCCAATCCATTCTGTCTGTCTGTGCCTTGTGTAGGCAGCAAAATGCCTCGGGCTGCCTTAGCTCAGCCACTATTACACTCTTTTCTCCTTCCCCTCCCCCAGTAGCATACATCAAATGTGCAAAGCTAGTTTTAGAATCTGTTATTGCTAATAATAATCTACTGGATAGCAGGCAAAGAAAAACACATGCTATATATTCACATTAATTCATGCACATAATCTGTGTAAATTCACGCACGCATATGTTGCAGATTCAATTAAATGGATTATGCATTATGGATTTTCAAGCATTGTGGATTTTTATAGATTGATTTTGATAAACCCTGTTACAAGGTACACAGAAACGTATGATGAAAAAGAGCATTGTTTATTATTTCCATTAAAATAATTTTCTTCTCTACCCTATAAAAGCTGATTGATAGGACAAAGGAATCAAAATGGAAGGAATACTGTCTAGATGCCCCATGAGAAGTTGCTATGCCTGTGCTATGTGGCTTCAACACCCCAGCTACCATAGCAGTTGTGTTCCATCCTGTCCACTGTACTTGTTAAAGAGACTCTTTATGGCAGGCTGACTGAGCACACAGAATAGATCAATCCCTGTCATTGATCACCTGCATGTACAGCAGGGGCCAATTTCTGTTTTCTGGACCTGCCCATGTTGGCAGATATGGGTATTTTAATGTGTTTCCATTGTCTTCATGCCCTACAGAAAGAACCATTTGACAGGTGCTGGAAATGTGGCATGGTTCCAAGAGGTCACTCAGTCTCTGGACTCATGTAGTTCACTGCAAAAACTGTAAACTCTGCTAGTGAAATGTGGTGGGCAAATGATGTACTGTCACTTGCACACAGCTGATTTAAGACCACTTTGAACTCTTTTGTCTCATTATTTCGAAGAATTACACCCACAGTAATTTAAGGAGTGTTATAAGCAGTATTATTCTGCAAGACGTTAGTGACTTGATTCTTCTACTCTTCTAAAATTCTCATTATAGTATAAAGCAAAGCTCTAGTGACTTCATGGGGAGAAACATTTGGTTGTTACTTGCCCATATGATACAGTAGGAAATCAATTCTTCATTGGCCAGGCAGGAGTTTATATGGAGCAAGAATTTCAGGTTTACTTACAAAATTCCTATAAATTGTCTGATCTGTACCTCTCAAGTCTATTGGACATATGAATATGGAAACAACTTTATCTACAAAAGGTCAAAAGTAATTATGTTTACCTAAAACAGCCACTTACCCAAATGCAACATCACAGACAGAATTACATCAAACTGTAGGTGTTATTTTGAACTATGTATCAGCTATGAGAGAAATTTCTTTATTGTTATCCAGATCGTATGCATAGACGTTTCCCAGCGTTATCAGAGCAAACAAAACTGAGGGCTGTATCAGAGATGGAGCTGCATGAAACCTGTCAGATGAGTGACCAAGAAGGAAGCCCTTCTGCTGAGGAACAACTGAATCAATCATTCAACAAATACAGGTTAAAATTATCAGTGTCATGATGTCTTTAATGATCACAGTATTTCCTGTCACTTAGTTTCCATGTAAGTGAAGTGTACCACTGATGCTTTAAAGAAGTTTTTGATTTGCACCTCATTTTACTTGGCATTTGTAAACTATGATTCTATTTTATATAATGAGCATCTTTTGATGCTGATGAGTGCTGGGGGTCACCTCTGGTCTTTACTACAGGCATTCAGTAGTGATATAATGCATTGATGACACTGCTAGTTTTCAGTGTTCAAGGACTAAGTACATACATAGAAGAACATTTTACTCAAACTTTCTTGGAATATGAGAGACAACCTAAGTTGGCATCACAGTTCCTGTTATTTTTATTTCTTTTAAGAGGAATAAAACTGAGAAAGACCTGTGTAAGAACAGCATGTAACTTGATACATGCTGGGATACTGGGTTTTAAGTCCCTGCTTCAGAGATTTGAATGTAAAAAGAGGACACAAACAAAACTTCAGGAAGTCCTATAATGCTGCATTTTATGTAGATAGTATTCAGTTCAGGCATTTGCAGTTGTGTGTTTGGAATCATGCTTTGCTTAATTCAATAAGAATCTAGCTGAGAATGGACTAGAGCTCTCAATAGCTCATTAGCTGTTAAGAAATACTGTAGGTGATTTACATATGTCCAGCTAAGATAGAAACTTAGATTCTGAGAAAAATGCTTGAAAAGTAGTTAAAAGCTGTACTGCTGTTTTGATGTGTCAGTAGCATATAAACAGTAGATTATGAAGCCTTAATACCTTTGCATGTCTAGGTTAATTATGTTAAGTTTCAGCTATGGACTGGATTACACTAGCTTGTAGAAGTGTAGTAAAACTTAATGACTGTGACGTGATTGAAAAAATTGTGGTCATAAGAGGTTAAGTTCATCTTCAGTAACAGTGAAACATGAAACGGTAATACAATATGAAGACACTTGACACAATACAGTATGGGCCCAAATTGTACAATATGGGCTGATCTATACCCATAACTAATGAAATCCCAGTCAGAACTCCTTTCTCTATATACATTCACAAGAGTTCCAGGAAACTTGCAATCGTTTGTAATCTGAATATGTGCCATTTGGCTTTAAATAGATTAATACTGTAGCACTGGTCCTGTAACATCACAAGACAATTCACTTACAAAACCAAACCAATTAAGAAGTGCCTGCAGCTAAAGAACCACATTAGGGAAGTAGTAGACAAATATGAAAGCTTTCCTAAAGGCAGTCTGTGCTGGAAATACTTGATAGCTCTAAAGAAATCAACCAGGTATCATAAAACATGACGGTATCAATATTTGCAGGCTCAGGTAGCCTCAACTGTAAGATTGTTATATACATTCCACCTGATAAGAAAGCATATGGTGTATTAGTCCTGCGTATACCCTGGAAGAAGAAAAAAAGATGATGGGGCTATACTCTCTCCGCAGTGTATCAGTGTTAAGTGTGGAATTTGATGTAGCCCGTAGCCCCAGAAGTCACACAGCAAGAAGGGAATAGTCACCTCTGTCGGGAACAGAGAACTCAATGAGAAGACAAACTGGTGCACAGTAGCACACAATCTACTTCAACAGCAGTGTCCTGGAAAAAAAATAGACCTTGACACGAGGTTAAAAAAGTGCCAATCTTCCACACCTTCTGTTGTATACTGACACTCATTTCATCCATCCAAGAAAAAAAAATATAATAGGTAACTGGCTTATGCTAGGGCTTTTTTTTAAGGGCCACACTTGTATCCAACACCAGAAAGAAAATCTTACACAATCAACATGGTATTTGTGGAGAAGAGAGTCTCAAGTGCTTGTAACAATTTGTGAAAATGACAACCCCTCTTTTGAAGAAAACAATATAGCTGGAAGCAAAACAAATACGCCACCTGCATGTATCTTGCATAAATTCACACATTACAAACCACAGTTGCAGGGGCCCTATCAACAAGGCAACCAATCAGAGACAGAAAGTACCATCCATAAATACAACAGGGCAAAGCCACAGGGTGCATAAAGACAACTAGAAATATGTAGCAGTGGTTAGAAAGAAGAGAGGAGCATAAAGAGAAAATGGAAAATAGCTTCATTGCTCTTTTCCCAATATTTGTAAATATTCTCAATCATTTGTAGAGTATTTTTTCCAGTGATAGAAAAATGTCAGACACATAGACACTCTAAAGACAAGAACTTCCTGTCTCTGAAGTAAATGACAAAATTCCAGGATGATGTTAGTGGGAGCATCATGGTGAGCTACAGTACTTTGATAATACAGATAATAATAGATATTACACAATTACATAGCAATTGTAAAGCTATGTTTTTATATTTATGTTTATACAAGTTATCAGAGTCTTTATCACTGCAGAATAGATATGTTAGAATATATATGTGGTTACTTTACATGTCTGGGAAGAGCAAAATCACCTCAGTTTTAAATACTAAGATGATCCTGTTAGTTAAGAGTCAACCAAGTATAGCCATTACATAGATCAGTCAGTAAAGCACCTTGGGCAAACAGAAAACAAAATTAAAGATGCAAAAGGTGTGTGGATTCACACTCAATTTTTCATTTACAGGTGAGAGCCCTAATAAGGATACTCTGCTCTACTTTCACATACTCTGCTCTACTTTCACAATTTCCCCTCTTGAGACAGCTCCAACATTTCTGATGAATACACTAAAAATGTGATCTTTAACACAAGTGAAACTGAGTAAGTTTGGAGTTTGCATATTGTCATTTGGTCTAGGATTTCACAGCGCAAGCAGCTTATCTACAAACACCCTCACAAAGATGCCAGATAGAAGTACTATATCGCATGACTTCTGCAAATCAATGTTAAGGATATGTTCTTGGTCTGGTTTTGGATCAGAAAATGTTGTCCCTGGTTCTCTTTATTGCTCTCTCTGTATCTTCTTTCCCAGACTATCCTCTCCAAAAAGGACAATCTCTATTAGACAAGTGGATGGAATTATAGGTTGGGTCAGTACTTGCCTGAATATGACCTCAAATTAATTAGTACTGCTTTCAACACTTTTTTTTTTTTTTTTTTTGCTACTTTTCTATCTCTCTCAAGCATCACTGGACATTTGATGCTGGCCCTATGAAAGTCATGCAGATGATGTAAAAGAAAATAGTTAATTATTTTCCTCAGGCTTTCTGTTTCCTTCTCCAACAACAGTTTTTATTCTCCTATTGATTGAGAACTAGTACATATATGTGTTAGTTTCCCATGTATTAAGAAAAGATTGTGTCACAATGTCTGTCAAATAAATTATCAGAATAAGTAATATCCAAACTGTGAAAATCAGATACTATTTTTGCAGTTGTTACAACACAAGCCATTTATTTTCACACTGTGAGCACCAAGAGATTTTTGCTAGCAGCTCTTCCGTTTTCATGTAAATAGATTACGTTTGTGTGTATACATGCTTTATAGTGCATGTAATTAATTTGTATTTCAAGTCTGCTTTATGGATCTCCCACTTATGT
Source organism: Haliaeetus albicilla (assembly GCF_947461875.1). Classification (NCBI taxonomy): domain Eukaryota; kingdom Metazoa; phylum Chordata; class Aves; order Accipitriformes; family Accipitridae; genus Haliaeetus; species Haliaeetus albicilla. The sequence goes on along the minus strand of NC_091494.1, from coordinate 11,589,016 downwards.
TTAAAATTTTGGAATGGCTCAGTTCTATTCTAGAATGTACCTTTCCAAATCTATTGGAACTGTTATTTTACAGCTCTTAAATAAATCGGTTTTCAACATTTGAAATTCAACATTTTGCACTGGGAAAAATAGCTTAAGTGTGGCAAAACTTCACTGCTAATTACAAGCCCTGTGGGAAAGGAGACAGTCACTGCTTTGCTTTAGATAGCAAAAAATAATATGTACAAATCATGGAAACAGCATTTACTCGGGAAGAAGTGCAGAGCTAAGCCACAGCACCAGATATTTACAATTTATTTGGACAGCCATATATTGGCGTCTGACACCCCTAAACATCATTATTAATTTAGGAATTAGAATGTTTATGGCATTTTGGCATGTGTTTAGTGTTCCTTCAGAAACTTGGTAAGGGCACAGGGAGCACAATCAAAAAAATTATATTCATGCCTTAATCTCAGCACTGTTGAGGACAAAGACCCAAGTGCCTGACAAGGCACTGTAGTCTAGCAGTCACAAAAGAATTGTGTTTTTCTGTAAGATGGCAATCTGATGCTTATAAATATAAGTTTCTATTTAACTTCTTACTATTTCATCACATAAACATTAGATTATCTATACTGTATGTTAGGCTGAAAAGCTTATGGTCTGGCTAAGTAACTACAGCATTTTGTTTTCTAACAATTAAAAAAACTGAGTTACAAAAAGTAAATTCACACCAAGACAAGATGATCGAGAAGGTCTTACAATATCAGGCTTATTGAACGAATGTAGTAAATTGGCCTTTTCTCATTTTCCATACCATCTGTAAAGTAATAGCTCAGAACTCCCTTAAACTTTTTGCTTTAGAGGGAGAACTTTTCTTCGCAATGAATACTCAGTGAAATAGTTATTGACAAAAAAATCTCAAAAAAGTAATGCTGGATTTAAACTGCAAAGACATTTTTTAAAGTGTCTTCTGTCCACCTCAATCAAAATCACAGGATTCAAAAAGCTTCCTGAGAAGAAGCTGGGAGCACAAGCCAGGCAATAAGTAGCCTTGTTATATTTAGATTTGCAAGGTTATCCAGTAAGTTACATATAGTAGAAGGATGTTTTCTGCACCATAATAATAATAATAAAATCAAGCAGCAAGTACACATCATGTGGTAGTTAATACTGAAAACTTAAGGTACCAGCATCTGATAAAGTCCTGTTCAATTTGGCCACTAGATGGTACTACATCACAGTTGTTAAAAAATTCCTCCGCTACCTATTTGAAATTATTGCTGTGAATGATTATTTAGAATTGTAACAATATCATAACATGTAGTAGTGATGATTTGTTTGCTCAGTTTTCCTAGACACCATACACACACGCACACACACAAATATAGAGGATGCATATAAGAGGTTTAGAAGCATTTCCTGATTCATTAATAACACTTAATGAGTCTATGTTCCTTATCAATCAATACAAATGTAACTATGATGTTTCAAAGGCATAGTGACAAAATACTGTCTTTCCTTCATTGCCTGTTGTAAACACAACACTCTTTTGGACTCTGTGCTCCCCAGACAGGAACAAATGGCATCCAAACAACCCAGTGAAGTGTACATGCCCAAAACTGGAGATATGATAATGTTCACACTTCAGGCATTTGGAGATGATTCCTTGCTGGCTTGGAAACATTCATACCCACTTTCCATATGCAAACAACAAAATTCAGTGCACTGGAGTGGTAAATCAAGCCCATGAAGTCCAAACCAAATACAAAACAATAGCCATTTAAACGTTCAGGTTTTATCTGTTTTACTAACTGCTGCTGGTATACTCGCTCACTTCCAACAGATTATATATGGTTCCTTTTTTTGCATGCATATATCAAACCAAATCATATTTCCATAGACCTTCTACTCCTCTTTTATACAGTTTCCTCATTAAGCTGCTGTATTGGGTCCTATCTTATTGGGTCATGAGGCTGCGTACTGTTCAACTTCTTTTGCTCTAAAATACTTTTTCTATGTCCTGATGCATTCCTTTGGCAAAGACTATTAGTGTCCTACCTCCTCCTAGAAGTTAGACTTATGAAGTTTATTCTTTCTTACATGTGACACTCCATGTATCTGACCACATGAAGGGGGATATGTAACATGGGGGTCAAATCACATGACACACAAAGGCCATAGGGCTGGACTGCATATAGAAAAAATCTCTTTCAAGAGAACTTCAGTGAGTGCAGAATCTTGGCAGAAAACGCACAGTCCTCCACTGCTGGGAAATGCCAAATAATCCCCTCACTTCCTGACCAGTGTGTCAGGCACAGATGAACCCGAAGTCACAGATCAGGTCGATTAGCTCTAGCTAGTATGCAGGATCCCATTGCAAGAGGCAGAGCATAGTACAGTACGGCAAACGATTCTTATGCATGAAGTCTGAGATTGGGGACCACGCAGCTCTGTAACACCCTATAGACCCGTGCTGAATACCACATTCCCCAGCACCATAATCATGTCCCTCCCAAACCTTCAGCCATGTGAGCACAGTGACAATCCAGAGAGAAGTCATCAGTGGAATTCTGCAGGGGATTGATTCTTCTTAACAAACTCAAAAATCGATTGGAAAAAGGTCTTAGCAGTGAGGTGGAAAAGCTTGCTGAGGATACACATCTACTCAAGGTAGGAAGTGTGAGGGCTGAATACATAGAACTGTAGATGGGCCTTAAGACTAAGTGACTAAGTGACTGGGTAACAAAATGGCAGAGGATATTCAGTGTAGATAAATGTGAAATTATGTATGTGGGCCAAAGTATTCTTGGCTTTAAGAATAAACTGATGAGCTCTGAGCTGCCTGTTACCACTCAGAAGTGAAAGTTTGCGATTGTGGCAGATAGTTTCATAAAAACATCAACTCAGTGTGTGGTAGCAGTCCAAAAATGTAAATGTTTGGAATTGTTAGGAAAGGAAAAAAGAACAAAACAGGAATATAATTATGACAGTCTATAAAATGCCACGGTTTGCTCACACCTGGAATACTGTGTGCTGTTCTGGTGCTTGCATCTTGAAAATGTTACATTAGATCTGAAAATGATTCAGAGAAAGGCAATGGTGATCAAACACATGGGACAGAATGGTTTCCATACGGAAAATAATTGTGCAGGCTGGAACTCTTTATTCTGGAAAAGAAACAGCTTATGGAAGGAGATAAAAAATGAAAAAAGGAGAGGGTGAGAATTAAAGGGTCAGATATGCAAGTATGGGAAACTAGGCTGAAGTAGAGTACACTGAACATGACAGCACCTACAGCTTCTAAAAGGTGTCCAAGGAGCTGCTAGGTCCTGCCTAGTTGTGCTTTGTTCAGTGACATAACAGGATAAGGAAACAGAAAATGGCCCTACAGTGAGTTGGATCCCCCCTGTCAAGCTTCCCCCTCTTCTTGATGTGGTGAAAAGCCAGGCCAGGCTGCCAATGGCAGTAGGACATTGACAAGGAGGTCCTCCAAATTAGAAGGTCCTTATATACGCCACTGTTCATTCATTTTTTGTTGGTGAGTAATTTGTAAGATGAATTAAATCAACCAATGACTGAGCAGGCAGTTCAGAGTAACCAGAGGCTCCATCCAAAGACAGAAATGAGGGCCACTGTACTCTTAGAACAGGTATCAAGTATGCACCAGCTAGCACTTTACAGAAACCACACTTTTAAATCCTAGTAAATACAGTCAGTCCATGCTGTATCAGGCAGGATTGTCATGTTGCTGTGATTCATTAACTTTTAAATATTTAAACAAATGTGTAGGGAATCTGAAATATACCCATGTCTAATGAGATGCCTTGAACTATGAACAGGAAATATCCTCACTGAAATCCAGACATGACAGTCTTCAAACATAATTGTAATTTCTTATCTGTAATCATCTTTATACTACCAATGTAGGAGCTCTTGTGTAGAAATGTAAAGCAGCATGCCAGTCAACCCTCTGTGCTGCCAATGCCATGCAGTGTTCTTAAAAAGCAGGATTGATTGTACCCCATGTTCTGTACAGAGGAATTTTTAATGTGCAAATTCATTCCCTTTGTTCTGAAAGTAGGTTCACAGGCTTAAATGATACTACTCTTCTTCCTTCCCCCTCCCAAACTCCTATGTTTTGTCTGGGGAAAGAAGTTGGGAGGATAGGGATTTTTGTAAAACAGCACTAGAAAGGAAAAAGCAGAGCCTGGTGCTCTCACTTATTGTACCTCACATTCTCCTACTTCCAAGGATTATTTAGAGAAGTAGTCAGTCCTCAAAAGAGCTTCTAAGGACGTGCTCGGTATGGAAATACCGAGCTCCTTCATGAATGGTCATGTTTTTCTCCACATCTGAATGATTCGGAGTGGCATTGGAAATAGAAAACAAATCCTGCTCTCCTGATGAAATTTATGTGGGAAGAATATATAAGAGAAAATTCTCAGGGATTATGTACCTCCTCATAAAGGGTATTCTGCAAGAGAGGATGTATTGAGCCAATGCAATCAAGGATCAAGAAAAGCAGGAACAGCCGTTTCTTGCCAGCAATTACTGAGACAAAACCCTGACTGGCTTCCTCCAAACATCTGCTACTTGGCATGCCCATGTCATTGCCAGTATTACTGCTGTGAGGGTGCCATCCCTAATTTTGCATGTATTTTTAGTACAAACATGTTTTGTAAATTGGGAGCTAATACAGCAGGTAATATGCATATGAAAAGGTTTTATTCACATTATGTCTGATCCCAAATGTTTACTGAGGTTCAAGAGGATTAGATTTTGATGAACCAAGGGACTGCACTGTTGTGCTGCTTTACCACCTGATATTTTTATGATATGCAGCAACAATAAAAATTAGCGTTGACATACCTAACAATTGTCACCAGTTAGCTTGTGGCTTTTGGCATCACAGCAGTCATGTCAAGGTCAATTCATCCAGTAGCATTGGCTTATTTGACAGGAAGCTGCTCCTCTCAGTTTGGAACCTGGAACAAGTAAGCCATGGCTATAGTCAGCAGCAGAAAGAAGTATAAAAGAGAAATGAAGAATGAGAAGACAAAAGTAAATAAAGATGTCAGAACAAGTGTCTTTCCCAAGTAATTTTGGAGATTTCCATTTTAGAAATACCATTAAAAGTACTTTCCAGTCTGTTACTGGAATTTCTTGCAACTGGTGGCACATTAGCAGTTATCAGATACTGTAGTTAATTGTTTTGTAAGTATAGTACATCACAATAAAGACAGGACTGTTTCTTTAGTAGCCTGCTCAGCTCAGGGTAATAACCTGCATTTTCATCTATATAAATTGTCACTTCCGTAAACTGCTACCTTTGCTACACAAAATGTAAAATATGTCAAGTTCTAATATATTATAGATAACTAAAAGGCACTTCTGACTAAAGTAGCAGTTGCTTATGTAAGCTAACTACACTTGTACAGAATTTAATTTTTTTTCCATAAAAGATACCAACTGTGGTAACCATTACCATAGCAATGCATTATGCATGCTTCCTGACACAATATCCCATGTCTCAAAATATCCAGAACCCAGTTATCTATTTTCCCTGGATTCTGCTTGCAACAAAACCAGAAAAAGGATGGAGGTAGCTTTTGACCTTGAAAACATTTTTTCTGATCTTTGAATTTCCCTAATTTCTGGCTTCTACAGTTAATTAGTGCAGCCTCAGACTACTCTAACTTATTTTTGACTGTTCATGGCGAGGAATGCCCAAAAGGTTGTTCTTTGCATCAGAAAGTCAGGGTACAGCAGTAATCAGCTAAATACCATACTCTGGGAGCTATGATGAGGCTACTATATGCATATTAAGCCATCTCTTCACTATCCAGAAAACCTTTTTGCATTATGTATGTTTCCCAGGTACACTTTGCATTGTTATAGTAGTCCAGATACAGACAAGGGGAACAGTTGCCTGTCCAGCCAGCCAGCCAGCCACCCAATAGTCTTGTCTTAAGATGACTCTTCCTTTCTATAATGGTTTCCTCTTATGAAAGTGAGGGGATTTTGGTAAAGATTAATAAAATGGAAGTGTCAGTTTTGAGAATGGGTATGTGTGAGAGGAGGTGGACTTAGTAGTATGCATACCCACTGATACTGTGCTGATCAGTCACTTGGAATATGCATATATTCTTGCCATAACTTAATTTACATTTAAACCAGTCCTTGAGTAAGAGATCATAACAAAATGACTGCATCTTAGTAAAAACTTCTCACAGAAGCATTCTGTCTTAAGACTTGGCTGTACTTAGATTACCTCTCTGTAAATTTACATATTCTTTGCTACAGGTCCACCCCAACAGCACTGAATCATAAAATTGCCATAAAAATATTTCTTCTAAGAGTGCTGTTGTCATATGCTCTGCTTGCATGCTGAGGAAAAAAAAGTATTAAACTATATGTAATAACATCATTTAGACCTTTCTGTCATAGCAATGCTTCCATAAAGACATACTTAGATTGTAAACACTTCTAGGTCAGAATACACATTTATCAGTCTCACCTGGGTACTCCAGGCACTGAAGTCATACAAATAACACTAGTAACAATATTACCAAGAAACAGATACTCAGTTTATGCGAGAAAAAAAAATAATTATTGTTGTTGCTTTTGGTATCATTCACAACATATATTGTCCAGTGTTTTGGAAACTTTTGTGTTGGATATTGCATGAATAGTCATATGAATCTCAGCACAAAGTTTCTAGAGTTCTTGCAGTGAAAGTATATGTAGGTGTTTACTGTGCAAGCTAATGAATTCTCAAGAGGCAGAGTGCTATATACACAATCACTTAAAGCAGCATTTCAATCAATCACATTACTTTTTTTTCACATCTTTTAAGACTGAGCTATAAATAAGAAACTGAACTATCCACAAATCTGGGAATAAAGCAAAGTATTAAACTTAGAATACCTTTTATACAAATATATTGACCCTGATGCCCATTCTTCACTACATTTTTAAATCTAAGTGGACTGTTGAACACACATACACAAAATTACAGTCCAGGCACTGCAATCTTCAGGATGTTTTACAAAGCCAGAAGAAAACTGACAAATGCAGAGACAGGATTATGAATTTATTTTAAAAGGGATTGAATAATTTGTAACCACTGTCCAATTTCAAGATTAATTTAATGATTTCTGAGAAAGCTATACATTAGTCTACATTGCCAATGCAACACTTGCACAGAAATGGCCCAAATAAATTTTCATTAATAGATCAAAGAGATTATTATCTTCTACTTAAACATTTTTCTTTATGGTACATATGTCACAGCCATATAAATGATCTTGAATGCTTAGATTCAAGACAGTGTCTTTTCACAATGAAGTCTGCCCCATAGATTAAATTTTAATGGTAAATATGGATGAAGATTTTCACCTCCTGTTTAACCTCATTTATTGACCTAAGTAAGCATTTGGGAAAAAAGTCCTAGGGTAATAACATTCAAGTTTTGGTGTTTTATTAAAGAGTTTATCATCAAAAGTACTGCTTGTATTTTATAAGTCTTACTTTACTGGAGTAGTAACCATGATGGTTTTATTCACTGGTTTGTCTGTTCATTTATGGACACAGTTATAACTGAGATGAATGGAATTGCCTGCAAGTTAATTTGGCCTATTATCTTTATTTCTAAATTTATAGTTACCATGGGAGGAAAAAAAAAAAGCACTTGCCAGTAATATAGAAAGCTCAGTAAGAACTGATGATTGGTGGTCTGTAGCAGCCAAAATATTAGGGTGCAGAAAGAACCTACTGGAAAACCCTCCTCTCTAATACTATTCATCATTGTTTTTTCTCTATCCCAAAAAGGAAGGAATAAAAAAATCAGTAAGAATAAAATTAAAATTACTAGGCCATATAATTACTCTAATAAGCAAAGATATCTTTCTGTCTTGAGTTTGAAAAAAGGGACCCTTTGATTTAGACTAGAGAGTAGGAAAAGGCAAAAGGTAAGTAATAGAGGATATGAATTGAACTTTTAGAAAAGTTATATCAAGAATCCCTTTTTACTTCTTGTCCTGAGACAAGAAAAAATGGAGTTTGAAAGGATAGAGAAGAACAGAGCAATTATGTGTTATTTTTAATTCTTTTATGAAAATCATAAGTAATCTGTAGAATTCATTGCCACCAGACATGATCAAAATCATTAATTTAATGGGATTCAGAACTGGATTTTATTTTTGCACGGATAACACACACTTCTATAATGTTACTAACAGTAACTTTAATTTCCCTGCCATATTATAAACCCACGTCTAACAGAAGAGTCTTTAGAAGAAATGTCTTCTAGAAAGAGTTTACTCTTACTAACATCCAAGGATAAGGCAGCTGTGGTAACACAGGCAGCGCACCCTATAAAGTCTATAGGGCTGGTGGAGGAAGATAAAATCTATGCTACTCTGCATCTGCACTCTTTACGAGAAGACTAAAAACAAAAAAGTAGGTAAAAAATGATGGCATATGGATGACCATAGCCTACACCGTATTTACCAAAATAACCCTACAGCATTACCTGAAGAATGTCAGCATGCAGTGAATCCTCACCTACTGGTTCTGCCTTCTATCAAGATTTATGTTCCACCGTGCCAACTAGTCCCATGCTTTAGTAAGACACAATCAAGCAGCTATTCCAGGAATAGTTTGGTCCTTTATGTGCACTGGTTCCTATCTCTTATTTTCTTCTCAAGGCTACTGTCTCAACTCTAAATAAAAGAAACAAAATACAAATACTGATTGGAAGTTTCAGTATGTTTCTTAAATTCATAACGTCCCTAGAAACCATTGATGTGATTTTGCATAGAAAATAAAAATACTTTGACTTTTTCACATTATATTTAAAAATAATACAGTAAGGTTTAAATTAGTTATTTAATGTTAAAAATTAAAAACACTTTTTGTCCTAGCATTACTGAATAATACTTTTTTTATGATTTAAATACCACAGAATATCTTAAATATGTTTTCTGATAGATCTGGGGCAGCAAATCCCTTCTGGATATTTATCTCTGAAATTACATTGAGAGGAATAAACAGCTGTCGGGAATATAAATGCTAACTCATCAGAATGCTGACTCAGTGCTGAAGAAATCAAAATATGTTCATACACTGCAGAGGTAACATGTCATATACCACTTAGTCATATTTTATGTTGGACAACCATAAAACCAGTTGAACTAAAATGCTGGAAGAACACTAGGGAGTAGAAATCAAATTATAAATAGGGAAAATTTTAAGGTCCTTTTAAAGACCTGCTGTATGACTGAAAAAATAGTAACCATCAAAGTCAGGATTTGTTAATCTGTCACCTTCAGTGGTAACAAACCTACCCTTTAACAAGGATTATCTCTTGAAACATCACATGATTAAAGGCCCACTTCTGCTTTCCTTGCAGTTAATAGAATTTATTAATTTTGTGGAAGCAGGATTTAGCAATGAATGAACTGGACAATCATTCTGCAATGCCATGTTTATGCTAAGTGTCCCATTAGAGACATTGGTCCAATTTTGTCACTAAATATGAGTTGAATGCTAGTCACTTTTTGTACTAAGAGTTCTTAAGGGTGGAAATTTGTTGCAGGAAAAAATTATTGTATTTTACTAAATTATCTGATGTTCTGCCAAGAGATGTGAGAAGATTTTTTTTTTCCAAGTAAGTATTGTTCTGGTAATAAATTCTCTTAGGAAAATAACTGCTATCTAGGCATTATTTCAGGACTTTTTATCCAGACTAAATTTATCTTTGATACCTTGGGTCAACTATTTTGACATCAGTTGAAGCTCTCTGCACTCTCTGGCGAAGATTTTGGCTCAGTCTGGAGTTTTGTCCAAGGAAGTAATGACCTGGACTGATAGCTTGCTGCATGTTTTCTGGTGGAACAAATTACCTCACATTTAATGCATTTCTTGCTTAATACTCCAAAATCGTATATACGTGTGAATGTATGTGCATATATTCCTAAAAACATTTCTACAGTTGCTGATTTTCCCTTTCATATTTCTTTACTGATCTGCATCTAACTCTTGAGCCAGACAGATCCCTTAGAATTCAGCCTATAACTTATAAAAAGATAAGTGCCTAGTCCTCTGGATATATGCTCTGCCATAGGTTCTGCAGCAATGCTGCAAAGGAAGAATTTGCTTTTCAAAAGTATGACCCTGGGCATTACTCAGCAATGATGGCTGTCAAATGGAAAGAGCAAAAGACAGCAAGAAAATTTCTTTTGAAATATGACATTAAAGAGTCTTTCCACTGAAAAAAACCCCACCCCTCTGCTAAAAGAGAATCTAAAAGCAGAAAATCTTAAGCACTTCATACAATGAAACCTTTCTAAAGATAAATGATGATAGAATACAGGTTTATTTCTTAAAGAAATCAAAATATTCATAAAGACATACTAAAGCATAGAAGCATAGACTTCCATTTTTAATTTTGTAACCTCAAGCTTAATTCCTTTATTCATTTCAACTCTTCAAGCTATCAGGATTTCTCAAGCCACAATCTTTCCAGGCAGCAGAATTTCTCTGCTGGGCTCCCTGATCCTGTGGCATCTTTGTCATGCCTAAGTTATCATGCAGTTTCACAAGGGAGCCCCAGGTTCTGCAAAATCCAATCTAGAGGCATTGTTTTATTGCCCTAGGTAAAGTAGTCTTGTTTCGTAAACTGAGTGAAATTTGCCCTGTACTGGCATGTTAGGCCTTCTGGTTCCAAATCATCCAGCTGTTACTAATTTGTTATGTAGCTAGTATCTCTTTGTGCTGTATGATCTATGAGCAGCCAACTTTTCTGCATATTTTTATACATCAACATGCTTAACCTGTAACATTATAAAATACTCATGCAGATATTATAGAACAAGACTACAACTTGGACCTACTTAAGGCTTACCATAGCTTATTGGTTTTGGTTTGAGAAATTACTTAGTCAAGTATATTTCTGTTATTTAGTCCTTGGATATATTTTGTTAAAAATCTGTGATGCAACTTTTAGTTACTTTAAATAACTACCATAATTGAAACTTTTGACTTGTGCTTAATATCTTTTGCCTCTTCATTAAAAAAAAAAAGCTGTACCTTCCTCCATATGATTTTTTTTCTTGCAATTATATTACATGAGAAGAATAAAAGGAACTTTTTCTTATTATACCCCTAGATACAGTATCTGTGATCTTGCCTCCTAAACTTCCTGGCTTATGAAAGATTTGGTGGCTTGGAAACATTGTTATCTCACCCAGACTTTCACATCTGGCACCAATATCAGCACAGATATAAATAATCTGAAGCAATTTAACCTCTCGCTCTAATTCCAACTTCTGTTGAACAGCCTTTCTTCAGCTGTTCTACTTCCAAATTAGCTTAGGATTTCTGATGTCATGGTAGTTCTAATCCTTCTAGTTAGGGACATGTTATCCAGTGGCAGCCCTAGGACAAGATTTTTCACCTTAGCTGCATACATTCTTTCTGCAGAATCCAGAGAAAATGATGGGTTTATATGTTTATTTTGTATTAGCAATTTCATTTTCATCGCTGTTGTAACTATAGATGGCATAGTGGATTATTTCTGAAATGGGATTTTTACCTTGAGTAGTTCTGCCAAATAAAACTTCCATTTATCCAGACTTGGCCCATGACTTCTGCTTCTGTGGTTTAGCTTTCTTGTTTGTATTAACAGTAAGCTTTGGATTTGCTACCAATCTCTGAGAGACTTTGAAAGGCTCCTCTTCTCAGAGCTCTGAGTTATACAGTTCTCTTCCATCTTTCCTCCTGACTTTCTCCTGCTCCTTTAATCTACCTCTTGCAGTCATGAAACTATAGGAGTTTCATAAATTTTCCAGGTTTCCTAAACCTTCTCTCGAGAACTTTCTGTTCTGAATTTCACATTCTCTATATCAAGTTTATTCCCTATCCCTTTGGCAATCTACTCTCTCCTGGGAACATACACCTTGGGGAATTCCACCCTGCACAAGAGCAGTTAGTGACAGCGTCTAGTCTCAGCTTCTGGCACTTCTGTTTGGGACTCTGGAGTTTGCAGTAATGAAGCCTGATTAAGTATGGTTGGAGCTATGTGATATTTCTATGTGATAAAAACAAAGATTGAGCAACATTATATGGGATCTGGTCCTCAAATAAATCTGGTGCCTTAGATCTCTCCTTCTTTAAAAGTGACTTGTCCTTAAATCCAATGAGTCTTTTAAACAGAAAATAGGGTTGATTCTCACCTAAGGTCTGAAACTAAATTTTTTGTGATAGCTCTCTTTATATCCAGCAAATAAAACTCTGTTTTAAATCAATGTAAACTCTCTGAGTAATAAGAATTTTTAAGAGTGCCAGTGCCGCAGGATAATAAAAACCTGGCACAGAGACATTGCTGTCATGGAGAAACGTTAGGTTGTTGCATTAACTAATAACAATAGATGAATTAATCAGTTTGCTTGATTTTCTTTGCTGCCAGCCTGGTAGACTGTGATTAAGTTCTCTATTGCTGGCCAGGTTGAGGGTTTTATTTTTGTCTTATTTGCTTATATGTCTATTTTTCTTTTGTCAATACAATCCTATTCTATTCTTAGGTCTCCATAGACATCTCCCTAATAAGTGTTACACTTGTGATAAAGAACAGTGTTGGAACAGCCACAGTCTCCCTTGGGAGGCATTTGATCATTCTTTTTATCTGGATCACTTAAAATCTTCAAAGACCAGCTGTACCTGGGTATTAATGCTCTTTCAGAACCATATGTTTCCCTGCTGCATAAAACCCATGTAAGGGGGACACTTACATAAAAATCTTGCTGCAAATTATTGCTGCGTGCTCCTTCTGTAAGGGATGAAGGATAAGGAACAAGCAGGAACGCATGATTTTAATCAACCCATGGAAGACATAAGAAATCCTATAGGATATTTAAACATGGCTAGATCTTTCCCTTGCCTTCCTCCAACCCTCCCCCAAAGTAATGGTAAATACTGCCTGCAAATAACCTCTGTCTATTCAGCTATGTAGAAATACAGGCAGCTCTTTCAGAACTAGGCTCAGTTGGTTTTTGCTTGATGTGTTCCTCAGTTACGGAACTGAGAATGTTATATATTATGATATCTGTTGCTACACACGGCATACAGACACATGATGGTTATCCAATAAAGGAAAATTGGATTATATATGCATCTATCCCACTCTGCGGCATTTTGAAACATTTCAACATATGGCTTTTGCCCATTGGCTTCCTCTACTTTACACAAGCAAATATGCCATCATTATTAGTAGAGACATAGAAAAATAAAGGCAGTATGCAGCAGGCAGGCACAAGAGGGTAATTTAAATTCAGTTTTGAAATTGTCTGATTTCTTGGGTTTGTTCATTTCTTTAATATCATTCTCCTATTCTTTATGTGAATTCCTTATAACTTTACCAATAGTTATTACTGAAACATAGGTAGGAGGATGTGTATTCCTTCTACAAACAAATGTGATAAAAGGAACAGTATCTTTATAAACCACCTGTAAACCTTATTCATACAAACAGAGCTCAATTATGTGTGTTCCCATTAATTATTCATAAGATTATGGAAAATTGGCATGTGCAAGCCAGGTGATGGAACTCCTCTTTTCTCTGGGTTAAAAATAATTATATGTACCACAGTAACTAGCAGTGTCTGGTAAATACAATGAAGTTATAGAATGAAGGAATAGTATCTGGGGAGGGGTGAGTTTGCTTCTTCTGGTGGTTGGCTGTATGTCAAATGCACAGCACAATTTATGAGTAAGTTCAGCACTGCTGCTAAACAAATGGAAGATAGCATTGTCACTCTGTGTAGGTGACAGAAGATTAATTTTGTTGTTTCTAGAACACTTCCAACAGACTGCAAAGAAAAATTTAGCTTATGATATTGGAGGGGGAAGCATCAAAAAAGGAAGCACATCAAAGCTAGCAACAAACTCTCTGAAAATGTCTCAAGATGTTTCAACATTAGGCCTACAGAAGCAGCTAAGATAAAATCTACAGGGCTTTTACATGGGTCATTTCCTTACTAGCCTCTTTCTGTTTAACGTTAGCCAGAGAATATGTGAAGAACAAGAATGTGTGTTCGAGGTGTCTTGATAAAAAATAGCAGAAAGTACTTTCTTTTTCTTCCATCTAGTGAAGACCAATCAAGTTCACAGGGCAAACAGCTGGTTGCTAGAATAAAGCATGCTAATGAGATTCAGAGAAACATAGACTGAGACAAAAGGTGATAAGAGTATGTACTGTAGGTTAGAAGAAGTGGAATAATTTTTAAATAATGTTATATATCAGAGCAGAAATGTTTGTCACTGGTGCATGTTAGGTGTGTTAACAGGTAAATGTTATTTGTACAGTACTATGACTATGCATTTGTAAAGAGAAAAGCAGTGTCTCTCAAACTGACATTCTTTGTACTGTAAAAGACCTATGGCAAAGAAAATGCAAATTAAATCTTAAGATTTTATCAAGGGTCAGATAACTCTTGTAGCCAACTCCCCCAAAATTCATCAGTCTCAAAGTTGGTGTTATTCAGCATTATACTCCTTCAGAGAGGCTTGTATAAATTTGAAGACGACAAAAACAGGAATGAGATTCTATGCATTATATTTAATTTAATTGTATTCACTCAGATTCTTAGCTATGACCTTGAATTTGGTTGTATTTGTAATATAATTCACCAGAGAGAAGCTGAGCTTCTGGAGCATCAGATTTGTCAGGAGATGTCAGATGTCTGCATCAAGTAGGATGAAGAGTAACTGAGAAATGACATTGGTACTATCCTGATTTTAAATCCATCAGAAGAATAAAATTCCTTGCAGCCAGAATAGAATCAGGGTGCTTATACAGAACTTTTCTTCCTTGCTACTGGACAACTCTATCCTGCTGCTATGCTGGATATTTTTTTTAGCGTGCTTTCCAACCATTGGGAATTGCTGGGATCAAAGTTGTGCAAGTCAGTTGAAAGTTTTATTCTGGTAGAATAGCACTACATTGTCAAAATTTACAAAAGTCAGAAACTGAAGGTATTTAGTACATCGTGGGATCAGATAAAAGATGCAGCACAATGCTAAGACAGATGCTTTCAGAAGTTGCAGTACAAGATATGATTTAAAAATAACATAGTTTACTTGAAGATGTGTTCACATGAAAATACAGGAAGGCAAGAGCAAAGCCTATTTCTGTTCCATTCACAGTGTAGCTACCACAGTAATAACATTCCATAAATGACCAAGACAGATGGTATGTATATTCTTTGCATAATAAGATAACCAGAAACTTATCTATTGAAAGGAGTGAATCCAATACAATGTGACCCACCTTAATCTTTGGCTTCAGGTTCAGAGGAAACCTCCCTCTAAACAGTTGCAGAGCTTGTGATTTATTGCTGCTGTCACGATGATGTGCACAGATCACCAGACTGAATGTGTTTTGCAGTGACTACTTGCAAGTGTTGGTATTTTTGCTTTGTTCCTACAAACACTATGTCTTCTGTCTTCTACAAGGATCTGTGCGTTTTCTTTTAGTGTCAGTGTACTCTGGTACACATTCAAACTGTCAGTGCTGTAAAAGGGTATCTTCAGACACCGTGAGGTCATTCACAATAAGTGGAACATCATCACTTTTGGCTACATGAGCAGATATGAAGCTTTATTTAATTATTTCCATTTGAATATTCACTGCTATTTATTTCTTCTGGTGTCTGGTCACTGCTTTATTCATTCTATTTGTTTGTCACTAAGGTCCAGGCAAAGTTTTGGAGGAGGAATATCACACTAGATTTGTGTGAAAAATCAGGTAATTTTCTTCAGAGAAATGCTCTGAGCTTCTGTGGAATTTGTATCTTTCACTAGGGAGTGAGATCAATGAATATGTGCTCTAGCTGCTTGGACAGTTGGCTTGAAGATAAATGCAGTGGGTTTAAGAGCGCCCTTGCTCATTATCCATTAAGCAATGGTCTTTTTTGTGTGTTCTGGTTTTCAAATCTCAGTAGCGGTGCAGATGGTTCCGAGGAAGAGTTTGCACTACTGCAATAAAATGAACAGATTTGCAGAGATGTTTAGGGTGCCAGGAGAGATCTCTATTTATGGCTCTTTTAGTTAATCTTCAAAATTTGTCCTTTGTACATTATTGAGCAATTTTCACAGAATCAAAAAGTAGGGTTCTTTAACTAAAACTAAAATAATAAAAACTAGAGCTTTATTTTCATTTTTGTTGCATCCTCTCTTGCTGCTCCAAAGATTGGAGAGCCAATAAATAGCTCCCAAAAAATCACAGTGCTGAGTAAGAACCAGACAGTTTCATAACTGCTTGGGTGCTCTTCACATGCAGATGGTAGGTAAATTGCTTGGCTGGCAAGAGAGCAAGTGAGCTCTCAAACCTGCTAGTGTGTAATGAGAAAAAAAGGTTGTGGGTTATTCCGAGAAGAGTAATTATACTGTTACTGTTAACATGGTATATGCTGGCATTGTAGCAGTGCAGATAACAGCATGACAGTTCTCAGGACAGATACTATCCAGGTCAGCTCCAGGAAAACACTCATTAGAAAAATTGCTTCCAACACTCACCAAAATGCATGGACTAAACTATGCTACCAGACCCTCACATGGCATAAAATGATGACTTCAGTGTGGCCTTGTTACTCTATGCCAGCAGAGTACACCTGACCCTAACAGGGTCTTGTATTTTCTTTGGATGCTCCAAGCAAAAATGTTAAATAATAAGAGGCAAACAAGGGGCAAGGACAGGGAGTGTATTAAAATATATCTTCATTTCATATCTTTTGCTGATTCATTTTTGGAACATGTTAGGAAGTAGAAATATTTCAGTATTAGAGAGTACTAACGTGATGACCAATTTTAAGTTAGACGAATAAAATCTTGTACAACAGTATTGTACACCCTTCTATTATTTTAATGTCTAAAAACAACAAAGAGAAGCTGAACTGATCACGAAAATGTTATATAAACTGCCATAACAGCAAACGGTGATTTAAATCTATTTACCTTACCAGACAAAATCTTAGCAGTGCATTATTTACTTTACCTTATTCTTTGGCTTAAAACCAACCAACCAAAACACACCACATCCCACAACACAACCCCAAAACTTTGTGCTCTGTGTTAAGGGAAGAACAGTAACTTGTTTATTTCTCCCCTTCTTCCGTTTTGCTATTCATCTGTTTTCTCCAGGATGTAAGGCCTTATGCAATTTGATAGTGTAATATCAGGAATGCCATAAAGGCAGTTTTATTTTTATACTGGGGCAATTAAAAAAAATTGGTCTACTCACAGCAAATTTGGAGCCAGATCATCTATGCCAAAAGTAGCAATAACTGCAGTGTATAAGAGAAGCTAGAATTGATTGTGTCTTCTCTGAAGCAGAGGACAGAAAATTGCTTATTTGTTATAAAAATCTGGTTTGTATCAAGATTGTTGATCTGCACATGAATTTTTATCATTTATAAATAACTTACTGGAGTCTGGAAAATTCTTGACACCAGTTAGTAAAAGAAGATAGAAGACTGGAAATCCCTTATGTAGTCAATGAAGTAAAAAAATACATGTTTGATATTCAAGAATACCTGTACCTGGAACGAACAGATCTGTTCTTTATTTTGTATTAGATGGTCTTGAAGGAAACTAAGGACAAAAAATGTTTTATATGCTTAATTTCCATATTCCTGAAAGAATGTCATCCAGCTGTTGATTATTTTAATGACATACTTAAAATTTTAATCACATTGTTTTATGAAAAATATTTTATATTAATTTGGACCAATATTTTCAAAGTTGAACAAGAATTTGGGATAACCAGTCAAACATATAATGTATTGTCTGAAGTTAGACTCTCAGAAATTGAAATGTTTTTTAAACTTTGGTTCAGGAGTTCCTTTAAGCTGATTTTTACATCTCTTACATTATATATATGTATATTCATATATATCCGCTCCCCCGCCCCGACATACACACTTGACGGGAGGGCTTTATCTCCCTGGAACGTTACAAATGCTACCCCTGCTGTTTTCTTTAAAAATTCAGTGACTAAAAGACTGGATCTTGCAGATTCTTAACAGTATGAATAGCTTTTGCTCTTGAAAATAGTCATATTGGATTTTTGAAAATTTTGTAGATGCAAACTGTAACCCACTACCATATTTTGAATCTAACCAAATGTCTCCAGTAGGATAGGATACCATGTCACTAGGGTATGGCATGTGCTAATTACTGATGAAAGCAAAAGTGACATCATAGGAACCAATCCTTCAACCTGTTGTGTTCAAGCTGATTCTTTCACCAGGTGTAGTCCCAGATACTCACAAAAATAGTTCCCTGCAGCATCAAAGCTTTTGTTACTAGGTTCAGCTATCATTTTTGGTTAGCTTTTCATTTTTTAATTCCTACCTGCTAGGCTTACTGTATGTATCTTAAGTTTTATGATCTATCAGGATGTTACAAGAGACAGGTATATAATAACAGTATAATCACTTGGGAAACAGATCTGCAATTTGCACCAAAATTTCATGTAGGTTTCCCTATGCTGGAATTACAGGAACATTTGGTATATATTAATATTGATATATATAGACCATTTATAGGCTTAAACCCATAAATTCATATTTGATTCCTTCATCCACGTTGCAAAAGGCTTGTTTATCACTATTTCATCATTTATATTCTTTGTTTTCATTTTATCTTTTATTATTCAGACAGGACAATGAAATGAGTAGCTTGTAGTCCTTTAGTTTTCTTCTGTTTGTATTTCGTTCCACTTGTCTCTGCCCCAGACAAGAGTAATACTTGACTATTACTAACCCTTCTGGGTTGAACTGTTTGATTAATGTTTTGTCAAAAAAAAACCCCAAAATCTGATTAAAATCAGGCTTAGTGTGATTTAAAAAAATTTGAATAATTAGCATAAACAATATCCCTGTAATGAGCTCCACTAACATTTTTGTGTTCTTTTCACAGTAGATTACTGTATACTTGCCTTTAATTACAATAAATCCTATTACATTAATTTTCATGGTACTGGTAATCTGATTAAAATAGTATAGCATTAACAGTCATATACATTGTAACGAGAACAGTTTTCTTCCTGAAAGTGAAAAATGGTTTTCATATTTGTAGCAAGTGTGCAAATATACAACTAGACATATAAAGCAGTCTTCAACTAGGATTCTGAACAATTTCAACACATTCATGAAACATCCAGCTAGCCTTCAGATTTTATATCTCATGGATGTGGAAACATTCCTATCAGCCTTTAATCAAAGATATTAATGAAGCTAAATAAGGGTCTGAATTACTAGTAATTTATAAAATTAGGCATGTGTGCAATTTTTGGCAGGAGACGCTCCTTAAATTTTAGTAATACTCTCTCTCATTTTGATCTATTTATCCTGATGCGTACAGCTACCATGTACAGAACTCACTATTCAACTGAAAAAAAAAAAAAAGAAAAAAAGAAAGGAAATGTAAGGAAGTAATCTTTCTAGACAATTGAGTACAGTTTTATGAATTGGTCCTCATTCCCAATTTTTCACAGTGGTTCTAACACATCTACCACAACAGTTCAGATATACATATTTTTTTCCTCAGTCTCCTATATTCTAAATTTTTGGTTTTTTTGAATTCTACACCCTTGCTTCAGGGAACCATCGTTATCCCCTGCTTTTCATAATCTTCTCTTTTAAATATTGGGTGCTTGGAGGCTTCCCCATCAGGCATCACATCTGAAAATGAAAGCTATTAGCAACTCTGCATCCCAGAATGATAGCAAGGTCTGGTCACACCTCACCTCAGAGTTACATACTCTCACAATTCTAACAACATGCAGTTAGCAAGACTAATTAATTAGATCTTTGTGTACTGAGATTGTGATGTGTTGCAGATGACAATCTATTTCTTAGAATCTTTTCTGGGAAGTGATGTTACTTATGCTTCTTTTTCTTTTGCATCTCACATTGAAATTGTATGCTTGGTGATTTCTTCCCTCCAGTAGTTTTCTACATGAATAAGCCATATCAGAGAGCAGTCATGGAATTCATGCATATGCTTATTTTTTTTCTACATTAAGCTTATTTTATCCTGTGAGAGGGTAATGCTTGTCAGGCATAATGTGATATTTGGATAATTTTGACTTAAGGTGTTTTTTGGTTTTTTTTTGTTTTTTTAAGAGTAAAATCTTAGAATTACAAGTTTGCAAGAAATGGGTAAATGTGAAAGTACTGAATAGTGGCAGTACAAGTCCACTTTGTTCTAGACTGAATTCTTCACTTTAATAGTATTATTTCTGCAGTAACCTAAAATTTTATAGTAATAGTATAAAGCAGCTCCACATCAGACCTGGTAGAACAGCACTAACACTATTTGTACAAGAAGTCATTACTAAATAGCCCCGACTGTAGTGAAACAGGGATACTTGCTTGCAAGTTCCTTGTAAATATTTCAATTGCTTAATCTAGCAAACCCTTTCTTCTTGAATAATCCATTATCAAATAAAGGTTATTTATTCTGTGAAGATCTTCTTCTTCTTCTTCTGAGGAAACAGGCTGAACATTCTCTCCTTCCAAAGTAAAATTATTTACTTCTCTTTATTTTGGCAGCTCAAATGAATGACCAGGATAAACTGTTTCAGAAAATGCAAGTTAGTTCTAAATGACTCTCAGTTTATTACCATACCCACTTAGACCCATAGTTTTCTGCCACCAGTCAAGCTAGCCTGTCATGAAGACACTTCAAAGAAATGTGAAAACTTCCCCTTTTGTAGATGGTCAATTGTGCAGTAAAGTGTGGTAGGAAAATTCCTCCGAGTGTTTTTGTCTGTTTTTTATGATGGTACTGTATGTATCTTTATAGATCTTCACATAACGTGGAGTTTATGGAAGAAACAGTAATAGACCAGAAAAAGGCTTTGCATTATATACAATAAATACATTAATGTGGGTATAGAAAAGCCCTAGTAGATCAGAAAAAGTCACAGAATTATGTATTGTAAATGCATAGATAGGAAACACATAAACAAACACACACATTTTTCTTACTTTTGAGGAGGGAGAAAAGATCCCTTGGAGTCACTGCATCTGACATACTTGCAGATTCTAAGGAACTCTTTTGCCTTTGACAGGTGTGATACCTTTCATTTTCTTTCTGGAAAGAAAATGGGAGATGTATGAAGCTTACACATGACACTGAAATGACAAGAAAGTCTGTTTCAGTAGCTTTCTTGCCTGCAGGATCTGCATTAATGCTTTTAGTTAACATAAATCTTTATTAATATTATGATTATAATTGACTAACTGTACAAATTAACAGAATAAAACATTACTAACAACTACTGCAGAAAAAGAACCCTCTTTAGTAAACAGGAAGATTTAGATTAAATTAGAGTAGAGATTGAGATCAGTCATCTAATGTCAAGTTTTAGTGCCAGTGTTGTATCAATCTCTGGAATGTTGCCACTTTACCAACTGAACTGTGTAATAAAAAGTTCTCAAATCATATTAAATAGCACAGAAGCACAGAATATGACATGTGTACCAAGATGATTTTGTCAATCACTGGAGTAAAAGCCAGCAAGGGGAACAGGTATATCCTAGGAATAAACTAAATGTTAATTCTTCAGCACACACAGTAGCACAGCATTGAGAACTATATGGAATGGACAATGTAATGTTACAAAAAGTCTCTGTTATATGCAGAGTAAAGCCAAAATTAAGACTATTCTAAAATGCATATAAAAGATGCTATTTAATATGCCATCAAAACAGCAACAAGTTTATTTAATGTTTGCTTTAGTTCTGATACAATTTTGACAACCTAAAAATGAACATAATCGAAGGCTCAAAATGTGTCATTAAGGCCTAATCCACCCTCAAAAGTTGCTGATGTGGCCATTACAGTCTTTATAAAGATGCCATTTATTCTGGTAAGATTATTTTCTTCTTTTTGCCAGACAGTTTAGCTTATACAGGTTTGCTGAACAAAATAAGCTACATCAGCAAAAAAGAGTATTTTTGCTTGCTCACCAGCACAGCTATGCCACTTAGAGGTGTGGTTTCTTTTTCCTCACATTACTGCAGAAAAACTACATTATCTGAAGTAACTTAAGTATAGCCAAGACTTTTAAAAGTGCATTTCTGTAATGTCTCCAAAGAGTCTTTTGAGTCAGACCTAAATTTCTCCTCCTCCTGTGAGCTCAGTCAAGACTGAGTGACACAGGTGAAAGTTTGAAAAGGATGCACCTAGTGATAACTGGCGCTACAGGGAGGTGTGATGGGCTAGTGATAAAGGAAAGCAAGATAAGGTTCCACAACCCTGTTCTAGTGACAGGCTAACTGAAATCAAATCTAAAATCAGCAGAAGTAGATAATGCTGTAAAATCTTGCTTCGCATTACCTGAAATTTCATATATATTCTAACAATATTAAGACTAAAAAAAATGAGAGGCACAACTTAGGATGAAAATAGCTTTACGACACAATTACACTCCCTTATTCTTAGCTCCCAATGTACGACTCCCTCAGTCGCATCCTCTAAGTTGCAGCCAGTCAGTCCCCACTGCTGACAACAGCCTACTCTCCACCTAAAAACACCAAGGCATGGGCCAAGATTAGATCACACATGCTGGCATTAAACTCTGCCTTCTCAGTGTCAGTCCATCCATCCATCTTCTAGATATATCACTGTCCTAGTATAAACATACTATCATGAGCAGAGTTTGTGCCAACCACACATCCATTCAAGTGCAGAAGTCATACGTAATATTGTAACTGTCTGAAAGAGCAGTCTGTTATTCTGAGCCAAGAAGTGCATTGGAAGGTCATTCTGGGGACAGGCTTCAGAAGAGGCAAGGCCATCAGGGACTGCAAGCAATAGATAGATTATAGGGCTTGTTCTGAGGTAAAGTCTGCAGTTAAGTTACCTCAGCAAAAAAAAAAATTAAGAAATTAGTATGGTTCTGCCTGGTTTTGTACTGAAAAAACTATGAAACAACTATATTACCTGAAGTAATCTAACAGGAATTAAATTGTTTTTAAGATGCACACTAGGTTCAAAAAAATGCAAGCAGTTTTCAGCTTTCTGTAGTGGAAGAGAGTGTATCTTGTCAGACAGAATGAGTCTGCATTGAGAAGAGCAAATATGATCAGGCTGCCTCTCTTGAAGGGATATCTACCATATAAATTTTGGATGTAGCTCAGCTAATGGGTCCACACAGGCCTCAGAGCTAACAGTGGGATGTCCAGATGCTTACCCTAATCTGGAAGCTGCTGATTGACTCCTGTTAAAAATAGGCTGT
Source organism: Haliaeetus albicilla (assembly GCF_947461875.1). NCBI lineage: Eukaryota > Metazoa > Chordata > Aves > Accipitriformes > Accipitridae > Haliaeetus > Haliaeetus albicilla. The sequence continues at coordinate 11,565,723 of NC_091494.1, read as the reverse complement.
TCATCTGAAAGGCAAGAAAGACAGGATCTTTTTACTATTTCAGCTATATAAAACATAGGCGCTTAAAGTATGATATTCTGAAAGGCAATATAGAATGGAGCAATACTAAGAAGGAACAGGTAAGAGAGAAACAGCAATAATGCCAATTAAAATTAGAGGATAAAATTTCTTCATTAATATCCATTTTTTTGTCTCTGTAATGCACACCAAGAAGTAAGGAAGATGATATGTAAAACATATAAAACAAGTTAATTTGTTAGTACCAGATTGATAGAGCACAATCATTGAAAACTGTAGAGCTAAATCTGGAATAACTGTAATTATTTTGCAAATTTAAATAGATTTAGGAATTCCTATTGAATTAAGAATAGAAATCACATTACAGACTTTTAAAGAAGTTGAATAAGGATTTGAATATACAGCCAGCCCTCATTGTAAGTCTTTATGCAAGGTACTGTTGGCACATTTCTTGACTCTTTTGTATATAGATACTTAAAATAAATGTATGTCCTAAACCTGCCAATGTAAAAATTAAGAGCTATGTTTTGGGACTCTCTAATACAAAGTCCTTTTACAATGCAAAGAGCTCTGAAAGCTTACCTGCTTCTTCCAGATTTATCAGCTTTCAAATAAACTTTGCTTCCCTTGTATCCTTAGATTGTCTTATCGATGAAATGTCTACCACTACAACCAGACTAAGACTAGATTTTTCTTTCAAGAATTTCTATACGAGATAAGAATAACACATATTTTTCTGACAGGTGTAACATTCAAATTGAAATGTGACATTCAAACTAATACAGTCTCATAATTCTTTTAGTCAGCATCCCCTACCATTTCAAGGTGTAAATGATTTTCTTAATAGGATTGCACAAGTGTAAATGAATATTTCAATTACAATGTAGCTAGCATTCTAATGATAGTGAGAATAAAAGCCAGCCCACACTTACTCTCTTATAACTTGTGTGGGCAACAAGTGTTTTTTCAGTCAGCTAATGATGACTATATACACAGAAGGATAAAGCAATGTGTTGGTTTTACAGTTTTTGTTTTTAAGGCAAAGAAAGATCTCTACAGGTTTTCAGACTGAATTGATGTTCTGTCTACAGAAGATACAGACTTTCCAGTTAGTGTGCTAGTAGCACTGTTCAAGTACAAAAATGAATTCCTCCTCCTTGACCTTCCTAATCATTTCAAGTTAGCCATCCATCATCACTTTTAACGCTTGCTCTCTCTGAAAGCAAAGAGCCCATTAACAGTATCCTGAGAGCTGTAGACATACAGGCTCATGCTGGGCATCGAGTTGCCATTTGAGTTTTTTAATTGTTTGTATCACAGAATTTCAGGACATTTGTATACTTCTCAGATTTCTTGGCTGAAAATGCAAAGCCAACCATCTCATTAACTACAGTAATACAACTATTCTGTTTCTAATGAAAATCTGCTGTGCTTACAAGTAATATATTTATCTTCTCTGCTTCCTGCATAATGAACAGGCCTAGGTAGAACGTAGCCTACTACAGTCTGGAGGTATATATTACACACAACAAAAGAAGAAAAATAATGACTGAAATGCTCATCTTTGAGCCATAAAGTGACAATGCTGTTCACAGTATTTTTCCTAGCTGACGGTGTCACCTTAGGACCTCAACTCAGGGTAAGTATTGCAATTCATACTATTTACATCACAGCACCTTAATGAAAAGTTGTCACTTCAGCATGGATTTGTTCATATCTGCATTCTGCAAAGTATCTACATACTTAAACAGGGTATCTCTAGCCAAAGTATTTCCCACCACTATTGATTAACGTGTCAGCTAAGTGCTACCCTTCACTTCAAGGATGTTTGTGCTGAGGAGGGTCTCTGATCATATTGCACCGTGTTTTAGAATTAATTCCAAAAGCACTTGTCAAACGCCATGGTCTTCTGCCGCTCTTAGTGCGGAGCTTGAGGAGGAAGGCACAAAACAATTAAAGTTGTAACGATAATTGTGTCACACCTCAGGCCGCTAGAGTTACATGTTCGGCTAGTTTTGCCAAAGTATCCTGAAGGTGGACACCCCTCTAAAAACATTTAATACTTTTAGTTTGACTTAGACACCAGCTGATTTTCAAGCACGCTTCGGTTGCTTTCCTCAGATGGAAATAAACAGAAAAGAGGGGGAGGGGAGATGGGACGTCTCCTCTGTGGCCTCACCGGGCTTTTTAGAGGAGCCTCCCCATGCCCGTGCCCGGGGTGGTGCAGGGGGGCGTGCCGCGGCGGGAGCTGCCCTCCAGCCGCCTCACACGCCGCTTTTCCTGAGGGAGCCTTGGCGGGAAGCGCCGCTGCTTCTTCTTCTGCTGCTGCTGCTGCGCTGTCCCGCCGGCCCGCCCGCCTCCGCACCTCACCTCACCGTTACTTTCAGCTTGACCCTCAACTCACCCTCGCCTCGCCTCACCTCACCTCACCCCCACCCTGCTGCTGACCCTCCTGCTCACCTTCGCCCTCACCGCCTCCGCAGGGCCGCCCCAGCAGGTGGTGAGGCGTTTGCCTCCGTAGCGTGGTCACCGCTAACCCACAGCCGACATTGTTAGCCGGGGGGGGAAAGAGGTGATTAAAATAACATGGGGCTATTCTAGGCGCTAATGGGATTAGAGGCGAGGCGAGCGAGGCGCCGGGGAGAGGGCACGGCCGCGCGGCAGCCGGGCTGCGGCATGGCGCCCCTCTGATGGCGGGAGGGTAGAGCAGCAGCTGCGCCACATGGGCGGGGGCGGGATACCCCAGGTAATTGGGGAGGGGAGAGGAGAGGAGAAGAGCGGGGCAGGCGCGCCCCGGTAGCCGGGAGGGGGCAGAGATGGCGGGGAAGGCCCGCTTGCCCAGGGAGGAAGGGCAGGAGCGGGCCCGCCGGCGGCCCGGCCTGTGGGGCTGAGGGAGCGGGGGCGGGGGGGGGGAGACCGAGGGCCTAGCGAGGGGAGGAGGCGGCCGCCGGGAGACTGCCCAGGTGAGGAGGAGGCAGAGTGGGGGGCGAGCGGCCTGGTCAGGGGCAGGTGCGGGGAGCGCGGCAGGGCGCGGAGGAGGGGGAGCCCCGCAGCAAGGTGGAGGCGCGGCTGCGAGTCCCGGGGGGAAGAGCGCGAGGTGTGGGGGGCTGAGAGAAAGGGAGTGCGACAGCGGGAGGAGAGGAGGAGGAGGAGAGGAGCGTGGGCCCGGGGGAGGGCAGAGCGCGGCGGGAGGCGGAGGAGAGCGTCAGCTGGAGCAGGGATAGCGGGAGCGCGGCGGGAGGTGGAGGAGGAGAGCGTCAGCTGGGGGCAGAGATAGAGGGAGTGCGGCAGGAGGAGGAGGAGAGCGTGAGCCGGGGGGGCAGAGAGAGAGGGAGCGCGGCAGGAGGAGGAGGAGGAGGGGAAGAAGCGCGACGCAGGGACGGCAGATGCCTGGAAATAAAAATTTGATGATTGCATGCAGCGGCTGGAGAGACTCTGTCGGTGGCGGCGGCGGGGACGAGGCAGGGACAGGGGGGGCGACGGCAAAATGAAGTATCAGAAATACCTGACTGTCTTGCAGATGGCCATAGGGGTGACCGCCTCCAACAGGGGCAGTCTGATGCCCTTAAAGAGGAAGCTGTGGTGAGTAGGCACAAACGGGGCCGGCGGCACTGCGGGCCGGGCCGGGCCGGGCGGGGGGCGCTGCGCCTGGCCGAGCGCGGGCCGCGGCGGGACGGGCGGGCGGGCGGGGGGTTCCCCCAAGGCACGACGGCCGCCTGTGGGGCGCCGTGCCGAGACCCGGTCGGGGCGCCGAGCGAGAGCGGGCCTGCGGCTCCCGGCGGGCATCTCCGGGGCAGAAAGTTCCCGGCGAATTCACCGCCGGTCGTGTGGAAAACGCCGGGAGGCGGCGGCGGTGGTGCCGGAGGAGCTGTCCGCGCCGCGCCTCGCCTCGCCCGCCCTCGGGCCCGCCGGAGGACACCCGGCTCGGCGCTTTGCGCGGCTGGAAACAGGGTTCCCGCTCGTAATGACTCACGCGTGCGATCGTACGCTTTCAGGGAGACCCACTGTCGGACGCTTGTCAGAGCACGGCAATGGCAGCTTCAGCTGAGGGGCGCGGGAGTATCTCGAGCAGGGGCTGCCGAAGTGTTGCCTCTGACGGTAGCGCATTCTCCTCCCTGCCCCGGGCTGTGCCCAAAGCCGGGGTCTGGATTTCCCAGCCCCTGCTTCTGCTGACAGGTGTGTTTAAAAATTGGGAAAAGGGAGATACGAGTCTAATAGGTTAGAGAGCGACAGAGGTAGTACCGTTCATATATGATCATTTTCATTTAGAGCCTGCTTTTCCCCTGACTCCTTTCCACTGTTCTTGTGGTTGGCGATTGTGTGCTGAACTGATTTTTCTGGATGAATCGACAATATGTTATGAAAAATGTATTAAAGTATAATGGTGTAATGTGGGTGAGTAGGGCACCGACAAGCATATGGCACTGCAATACGCACTCAGTCGTGGACTTGTAAGAGCCCACTGTTAGCTTGACTGAAGCAGTGAGATGTGTGTCATCATCAGGACAAATTATAAGGAGAAAATCTGAACTTGTGAAGTCAGATTTTCTGGGAGGAAAATATCAAGAACAAATTTGTACACTGAGAATTTCTTATCTATAAAAGACCAAGAGTGATATCTAGGTGCTAATGGTTATACGGTTTTCTTTCACTGTACTTACATGTTCCTAGTGAAGGAAAGTAAAGTGTCATAGAAGGCACGATAGATTATTTTATTTAAGAATAGGTAGTTCACAAATAGAAATATTTTCGTGTTGGCAGTTGTAATAAATATGGGCCTTACATGAATTGTAGAATGTGTTTTTTTACTTTTTTTCCCCCCACGTTGTCAGCTAGCGTAGGTAGTCTCAAGGAAATGCATCACTTGAAGAAACATAATGTGGAACTAGTAAGCTTTCCGTCATTAATTCCAAATCTTGCTATTCCTTGCAGTAAGAACACATTTTAGCAAATCTATTCATTCGAACTGTAATGCACAAAATCAAATGTAGTCTTAGACAAAAATATGTTGTCATACAGATAAGTTTTATTACATTTAATCAAAGGTTTTTATAGTGTGTTCAGTGGTATGATTTTGATTATGTAAGTCACATAAAGTGTACCATATCTGTTTTATTTTCCTGAAATGCCACTCCTGTCTGTGTGCAGCAGTGTATGTCTTGGTGTGTTACTTCTTAAAAGAAGTTTAATTATGGGTACTATAATGATAACAATTGTTCTATTTCATTTTTCCTGTGTCTCCTTGGAAATGTTTTCTTTGCTGGCATGTTAAAGTGAAGCTGTCTATATTTGGATACTTTAAGTCTGAAAGGACCCAATTCAACTCCTACCTTACGTCTTCAGTTGGAGTTAGATCAGCTCTATATAGCCTAGTTTCATGGTGATATTCTGTGCTTTTTGAGGTATAGCAAAACAATATAGTGGATCCCTGCTAATACATACTATAAGCATTGCATTTCATAACATTTGTAACTTGACATCATGTTGCTGCAATGCAATGCTGTATGAAGACTTAGTTGACCAAGATTGTTAAGGAAAAACAAAGTAATTTTTTTTTTTAAATTTTTTTAAAAATTTCGGAGGGCTGTAGGAATTACTTGAGTATTTGAAAGCATGTCTCTGGGATTTTCTTATTAATAGGCGACACGATATCATGTAGTCACATTTCCTTTGAGAACTTTAATAGCATTAGGCATTATCTGTATGGATAGAATTTATGCTTATGGATTAAATAGTATTTTCTGATGCATTTAGAGAAATGCTTAAGGATACTTTGTCATGTTAATTTTTTTCTTACTTGTGCATAGACTGTATCAAATAATGCATTAAGAAAATCTGAATATTAGAAGACTATGTTGCTGTTACTAAAATCAATGCAATATTAGTGTGTATTTCCAACATGTAAACCAAAAGTGTATTCCGTTACTGTATCACTGGAAGTCTCAAAAATACTAAAGAAAATGTATAAATCAAGTCAGTCTATAATCAGAGGATGCTTTTTCATCTCTCTTTATTTACTTATTTTTAAAAACTTATAACATTCTGTCTAACTGATCAGATTCATAAACTCTTTGATGTGTTAATACATATTGTAAGTGGAAGTGAAGAAATAATTTAATAAAAAGGGTTAAAATACTCATCTTTTGTTGGTGGAGATAATCCACCTGAATCCCACTGGAAGAAAATGAAAAAGGTACCAGCAATGTTTTATTTCTTTATAGAGCATCTGTCACTCCAATTTTCTCCTGCTTCCTCCCCAAATTGTAAGTCCTAATCTGTGATGTATGAAAGCAGAGCTGCAAATGAAAACAAAAAAGACAGTCACCAATGTCTCATGATGGGTTAAGAATAAATTATTATAAATTAGCTGAGAATAAAACAGACAACTGAACAAACGGAAGTAAGCTATGCCACAAGCTTGCAGTGGGAAGTGGTGGAGTCAGAAACTTGCTTGTGTTTAATGTGGAGGTTTATCATTTTATGATGAGGTTTACTTGGGGCAGTAGAGTTTTGGACTCGGTGATGGAAGAAGTTGCGGGAGTCCCAAACTGCTGATTCAGACCCTTTCCTGTGTTTGTGTGGTGTTGTAATCTAGTATGTAGGAACCTAAATGAGATGAGTAGGATGTTTTTAATCATCTTGCGGGGGGGATACAAAACCCACCAACATAATGCTGCTAGTATAGGTAGAGTGCAGCAGGGACTAACATTTGCTAAGGTGTTCAAGAAAAACTAACTACTGACTTGGGAGCACCTTAAAACAGTAAAATAACATAAATATTTACTGAAATTCCAATATGTGAAATGGGGATGCTTTTACAATAGGGAAATGCTAAATCACATTATTAAGGGGAACTACATGAGTAGACTATAATTTCTTGTCACACTGAATATTATGTTTCGGTGCTCCAAGGATAAGGAGCAGGCAAAAAACCAACCAACCAAACAAAAAACCAACAGGATATCCTAGCAAATCTAATAACTCTTCTCACTAATATTCCCTTCTGTTTCTTAGAGCATTTGCCTCTACTTTGAAAGGCTTCCTCTGCTTTGGCTTACTACCTCTATGGTCCCTTTGGCGCAAGGGAGTGCGGAGTCATGAAATAAGACAAAAAGCTCAGTTAGTGATACGTTTTCATTGTGAAGAATATGGAAATGGCTGAGGCTATTCCGTATTTACATTTCCTGGATCTTTTAAGAGTGATTGGTAGTTGTATGAGGCAATCTAGGTTACAGAAAAGAATGCAGATGCAGCGTAATACAGAATTTGAATTTTGGCAGGATTCAATTCCCCTTTTCGGTGCTATTGTTAAGTGAATGTGTGATACAGAAGCCTGGATGTTAAATGATAGCTGCTTCTTGTAAGATACTGCATAAGCACATTTATTTTCAAGCATAGGAGTAAACTTACTTGAAATCAGTGAGGAGTAACCAGCATGTCTAGAATTAAGCACCGATCTAAAAGCTTTGTTGACTCAGAGTCTTTGTATTCAGGCTGGGGCTTGGATGTAGAAGTCCAGGCTTATATTGAAGGATGCCTGTTTTATCGTTAGGACCATCCCTGGGGAGAAAACTGCTGCTGTTTGTTTATGTTCTAAGTACAGTCATGTTTAGAATAAGCAAATAACAGAAAATGTCACTTTAGTATAGGAGAAAGAAAGCATCAAAGATTGAACCTCTTGGGTGTCTCTACAGAACTATGTGGAAAAATACAGATCACCAGAATGGATGTGTGCTATTTTTGATTACTGGTTCCTGTTAATATTTGTTTGAAATGGGGATAACAATTTCAGTTTAGCCCATTGTAAGGATTATTTGTGTTGCAAATTAATAGTTTGGTTTTTTTTTCTGACGAAGGCAGCACACTGTGCTTAGAACTGAAGATGTTTGCAGAGGTGCACAAGATTTTAGCATAGTAGCTGACTGCTCAGTGTTACTAGTTGTTTCAAATTTGCCTTTTTCTTTCTTTTTTTTTTCCAAACAAATATTAATATTGAGCATCTATAACTGTTATGGCTTCCAGTCTGATCAGTGGGAGTAAGTTTCAGCTTTTCCATCCTTGTGTTTGAGCCAGAAGGCATACTGATCACATGCAGCCAAGTCCAGCTAATGTCCTTACTTTCTGTAGTATTGAGGAAGCCTGTCTTCTAATGGGAGGACATATAATTGTGGAAATTTTATACGTGTGTCAACTGAGATCTGTGTAACTACTAGTAGTAGAAGTTTCTAAGAAGTTTGACTTGCATGTTGTGAAACCATTTATAATAATAATTTGCTAGAAGTACATACATGCTTTTTTTAAAAGATAGGCCGACAACTTGCAGTATATGAAAAGTAATAATTATGTCACCATTATAAGTCTTGTTGAAGCTGTATAGTTGTCAAAAACTTGTCCTCTCTGCATTAACTCTAGCATTAATACTACACTCAGAAAACGTGTCATTTCAAGACTTGTTTTTTAAATATTTTGATGTTATCTTTTATAAAATTGTTCAGAACTCTAATCACTAAGCAAGAAGATAATTTTTTAAGTTCTTAGAAGATGTTCAGTCTAACTGGTCTGTCTAGAAAATACCATGACACTAGTTTAGTCCTTTCAGACAAAATTTAACTACAAAAAACATGTTAGGTGATATCGAAGGTTGTTACAAATAGTAATTATGTGCAAGTAGAATATAAATACATTTTTTAAAATAAAAACTGTTATTTTATATGCATTCCATCTAATTATGTTATGATGTGTATTAAGTTGTTAGCCCTTGATGAGATGCTGCACCTTGAAGTCACTGTTACATAGTCTTTTGTTAGGCTAGCATGTTCATCAGTGGAATACAGATACTGAAAGTTTAAGGGTTTTGCTTATTTTACAAACTGGAGAAATAATTTAGAGTCATGGTTATGTAATGTGATATATGATCGGGAACCAGTCAAGGTCAATGAAACTCTTGTAAGAATTGTGGATAATAAATAAGGGCCTCGGGCTCCAGGTGGGATTTACAAAATGGTTCAGTTTTGCTTGACTAAAATTTCCAGAAGTTAATGAATAGGGGTGCCTTAATTTAGGATTCCTGTGATGAGCTCCATTAGAAAGGTGTTATGTTTCCAGAATATTAAACACATTCTTTGAACAGAAACAGCACATTTCAAACAAGGCATCCAGAATTATTCACTCCCTTCAAAGATCTTGCCTGTATCCTACTTTGTAAAGCTCTAGACTGCCTTGAATGTATCATTGTTAAGCTTTGATTCAAGAGTACTTGCCTTGAAGTAGTTGATGAGCTGCAGACATTTTTGAAAGGGATCTTACAAATCTTTCTGCTTTAACGTGTAATAATTCCTCTATACCCCGATGCATGTACTACAGCCAGTGACTTAGCAATTCACTTATTAATTTTCTATTAATTAAGCAATACAAATAAAAGATGAAAGGAGGAGATAATCAGATGTAATAAATTTCATTTGTAGTTAATTTTTTTAAACTTAAGGTTCAGATGCCAGAACCGTAGAATATTGCATTATACTTTCAGTATTAATTTAAAAAGAATGAACTCTGTTTCTCTGGTTACAGTGAACACTTTGAGAACACAAAGCAAGATTCAAAAGTGAGAAGAATTCTAAAAAAGCTGTTTTTCAGATTTTTGAATGAATTAGTTTCAAGTCAAACACTTTGGTCCTTGTCTCATGAATTTGGACTCACTGAAGCTGACACTCGTGTTTATCTTGCAACTCTATAGTCTTAAATTTTGAATTGTATTCCTTGTGGAAGTTTCTTGTACTTGAAAGAGTTCCTGTTGCAGTACTGCATGAGTGTTACTGGAAATGGATTCTTGAGAGTTTCATTGCTGCATCCAGCATTCTGAGAAGATGGGGTGAAATAGATCCAAGTCTGTCTCAGGTCTGTTATTGCTTCACCTTGCGAAAACTGTAGGAGTAGCAGAGGCCCTGGAGAAACTGATATTTAATTTTATTTGTACTTGTTCCAAAGTTTGTTCACCAACCGTAGAGTCAAACCCCCGTGATTCTGTAAATATGGATATCTTGCTTCATATCCTTCCTTTGGTGCACAATACAGTGCAAAGCTTCCAGATTACCAGTAATGATATTGATTGGATTTTTCTTTGGTTGGTCAAATAATACTTTATTTTCTTGTCAAGACACCTATAAATTAATGATTTTATAAAGGATTGAAGGGAATCTTTCAATTGTGATATTTCTTCTGATAAAATTATATTTTGAAAGCTAAATGTGATTTTTAAAAGCATTTTTCTGAATCTCAGAAGCTAACAAGTAATGGCCATAATTTGTTCTCCAGCAGAATGAATTGGTGGGTGGATTCCAGAAGCAGCAAGTTTATTTTTTCAAGTGACTTTGAAGAGTGGAGCTCCCAAGTGAAAGGGCCTTTAAAACATACCATTAGTTTAGTTCTTTGTTAAAACTACATAACTTTGATTAGCCCCTTATTTTTACTCTTTTTTTCTTTCACATAAGGTTTTTCTTATTTTATTTTATTTTTTATAAAGGCTTCTCAGTGTCAGAAAACATTAAATGACTTGCAACTTAAAGAAATGAACATTTATAGGTAAGGCCCTAGAATAAGTGGTCTGAAACATAGTTCAGAATGAAAAAAAGCCCAATGCAGCTTACAGCTGTTTAAAAAATTTGCTATTAAGTATAAGGAAGAAGTCTAATGTACCAAGCATTTAATTTGCTGGAGGTGCATTTGAAGATTTATTGACCCAAGTGATAAGTAATTAAATAGGCAGCCCTCAAAGATTTTTTGGAGAGAGAATAAATACAGACCTCTAACTGTACTGAAACAATGGATTTCTCTGTGGGTTCCAACATCTGCATTTGACATGGACTCAGAATACATACAGTTACGTACATTTGGATTAACTTTATCAGAAATGTTTGGAGAGCTTGGTAACAGAAGATACATTCATACAATAGAAATGTACTATCCCCTTAAATGTCCCTGTCTGGAACAAGAGTTGAGACTGAGCAATTGCCTGTCGTTGGAAATTTGTCCTGGTAGTTCTTTAAGATGTTTCAGCAGGGAATCTGTGGCATTTTTGCAGTTTCTGTTCTGTGAACAAATATGTTACTGTAGTCGCCAGGCATGTTTCTCAGAATTTAATCCATATATAATTATACCAAAAGTTCTGGTGCAGTTTCAGCAGGAAGTTCATAATGTAATTAAAATGCCTGAATATTATGGTTATGTTTTCAGTTAGAAATTTTTATTTATTTTTGCAGTTAAAAGTTGGCAGTAAATTAACCCAAGGGGGAAAAAAAACCCCTCTAAGACAAATTACTGTATTATCAAGAGAACTTACAGCAAGCTGTTCCTGCATGTGTATGTGTAAAACCCCCAAAACCTCAGGCATCTGAAAACAAAACATTGGTTTGGTAATCACAGTAATGCAAAAAAAAAAAAAAAGACCTTTATCTTTATAAATCAAATATGAGATTTGAAAATATCTGTTTTCATTTTCAAGTTTGGTTATTGCAATTTTTTCTTCTCCTTAGCCTTCTATGAACATGCATTTGGACCTTTTATCGTCACCATGAAGCTGTGTAGACCTAGGAGTCTCACTAATCAACCAAGTGCATTCAGCCTGTGGTGGTTGTATTTTGTATTTCAAGTGTTATGTGGCTCAGTCTGTGCGATGTCCTTTTCTGGTGATGTACATGTATAAGACATCTCCACCTTTCTCCACCTTTCTTTCTTTTTTGTAAAAACATTTATGTGTGTACCAAAGCCATTAATTGGAAGTAAAAGAACCTAAACCACGTACTTAAATATTTTTTGTGAGAGGATTCTTAATAATTATAGAGAAAAACACTGAACTGCTGTCCAAAGTCTTGGGAAACACAAAAAAGATACATACTATTTCTAATTTAAGCTAGTTTTTGAAGTCTTATGGCTGGAGTTGAGAAATTACATGAAACAAGTGTAAATCCGCACATTAAAAATTTTATGGTTTTAGGTGATTCTTGGTGAGCGTATTTGCTGGAATGCAGTTTTCCTTTTTCTAATGTGTTGTCAGACTGACTAGAGACTATTTTGCATTTAAAATACTGACCTCACAAACCTTAATACATTTGGTTAATTGTTAACCCCACTTCTATTCATTGGCAACTTCCAACAAGCTCCTTGAAATATGGATTGCTTGCTCAAAATACTTTAGTTATGGACTTCCCTTGTAGACTACAATGTGATGAAAGACCTTATAAAGCATAGTTCCTTAACTTTAAGAGATCCTATTAATTTCATTATTGTTCATCGTTATTCATTGCTGGAATAGCTGAAGTATCATTAGCACTCAAACTGGAAAAGATCAAAAGCCAAATACTGCCAGGCTATACTGATTTAACTGACATGTATAACAGGACTCAGTTTTTTATTGAATTAATAAAGAAAAATATTCCTTTTAATTTTTCAGAACTTAAATACATTTTTCTGTAATCTGTCTTTTTTTCTGATACTTCTTACTTTTGTACAAAAATGATGACCATGATATGTTTTTGACTAAGTCTGCAAGCAGTGGTGGACTTCATGAGAGCTAGATATCTACATAATTTTGTGGTCTTTGGCACTTATTGATTCAAAACTAAAGCTCGGAATGGCATTACTTCTTTGTATAGCATGGCGGTGTTTCTCCCTTTGTAAATATTTTACTTTAAGCAAATGTATTCAATAAAAACATACATTCTTTGTCTGATAATTGGCTCTTTTTGTCTGACAGGGTAACTCCATCTTCTGAAAATTCCAATGGTGCTACCTGTAGTGTAAGTCAGGGAAAGCCCTCTTTAAGAAGAATAAAAGGGAGAATACACAGAAGCAAAAGTCTTGATAGCATTGATTTCTGTGAATTCACTGTAAGTACCATATCTTTTACATTTATCCTATATGAGGTTACGAGAATCCTGCTAATAAAGCAGTTGTCCCTCTTGCATTGGGTTTATCTCTTTGTCAGAATTAGAAAAGGTATTATACTTAATGATGTTGTAATTGCAGTTCTGCCAAATGTTAAGAACAGTGATGTTGCTTGTATAATTAGTGATGCATAACTGTGTTTTTGTTCTTCAGCAACCATTAGATATAAATTTTGATGTCGATTTTAATATTGCTGCTTGTGTAAGATGAAGAAATTAACTGGAAGTGGAGCAAATGTGAAAAATGAAATATGTTTTCAAATTCTCTTTTTATATTTAGATTTTCAAAGTTGCATTTAAAGTAGAATAGATTATTTTTTCAAAACTTTAAATTTATTTTCGTTGTATATCGCTATAATAGATTACTAGAAAAAGGAATACATGTTCTTAAAAGATGCGTGTGCTTATAGCACTTAAAAGCTAGTATCACAGATGATATCTTACTACAGATAAGCAGTACTGGTATACACTTATTTTCTTTGGTTAAGGTGTAGATTTGTTTGTCTTACAGTTGCAGAAAATTCAGTGTGATCATGGTTTCAAAGAATTTGTGTAGGTGACGCTTTAGAGATCTTGCTCAACAGAGAGAAAACTGGAATAGTTTTTAACACAACTTTTAACTCAGGAGGAGTTGTTTACATTCAAATAATGGAAGAAAAGACATTGTTAATATGAAAGAGTATGGGACATGGGGGTTTCCTGCTATTTATACTGTTTACAAAATATTAGAATTAGTCCTAAACACAGTATGTTTTCAAAAACTCTTTACTGAAAAACCATTGAAAGCTACACCTCTCAACTATCTGGGGGGAATTTGGCCAAAACAAATTATATTCTGATAAATTAATATAATGTAGTTTTGAAATACTAAAATAATGTCAAAGAATATGTTAAATTATAAACTGATTATTAAATATGAGGATGAAAGAGGTAGATAGGAAATATGTGCTGTCTTTAAAATGTACAAATCAGTAGTGATGTGGAGATACTGTCTGGCATTACATGGTAATATAAACAATATAACTAAATTGTTCAGATGCAGTTTGAGAAAACATTTTTATCTAAAGCAAAACAATGGTTTGAGTGTGTTGCATCATTTGGTGTGGATTTTTTTTTTAATTTTTTTTTTTTACAGATGATGCCGATAGCATAACTGGTATTTTTTTTCTCAGGGCTGTTTTGTTTCTAATTACGAAGTCTTGTAGTGCTGTCTTTGGGACAAAGAACTTGTTGTTTGCTGTTTAAGGAATTAATGAAATTAGTAGCAAGGATTTGTGACTTAGTGTGTTGTGTGGTGTCCAGATACTTCTAGCATTGCGGGTACTGCAAAGCCAGGTCTCATAGCTGGGGAGACATGTGTGCAGTGAGCCTGTGCTCAGTTCTGTGCTGTCAGTAACTTGCACTGCCTAATTTAAAGCTAGTTTTGGTGTGTCTATGCAAACGGTTGTCACAGCGGTGATACCAGTGTAATCATTACCTTACTGAAGGTTAAAAATTCCCTTAGGGAACGAGATTACTGAAACAATAACTTTAGCTTATGCTATATGGGTGTTCATCTGTGTGGTCCTATTAAGGCGTTTTATCTAAATCTATCTCTGCTCTTGGGGCCTTCAAAGAAAAAGATTATAGCCAGCGGTAAAAAGAGTATCTTGCACGCCATAGAACCTTTGCAAAGCGATTTGAGACATATAATAATGGGGCATGTCTGTATCTGTAGCATACAAATGTGTAGAGTATGTACATGTATATAAATTCATACATTAATATCTAAGTATTGATAATTAGGATGAGGAAAGGAAGCTCACTTTTCTGAGGTCTCATGTTAAAGGATGAGTTTAAATAGCTAAGCACACAAATCAGAGTTATAAATATGGATTTTCTTGCTGCTACATAATTTAGAATCACACTGAGATATTTCTTGATACTGTATAATGGTACTTTTATTGTTTTAAAATTGTGATTAAAAATAGATCTAAAGAAATAATTGAGGAAATGAGTATGCCTAAATCTTTCCAGAGTGCTCCCAGAACTAAATGTTTTTTTATGTTAAACATCTTTTTCTAGTAAGAAGGCTCAGGTACTGACATAGAATAAAATTGAAAATAAAGGATTTAGTAGAAGTGAGAAATTCTTTTACACAATGAGGGGAAAGAGCTTTTAAAAACTTTTTCTTTACAGCTGTTTTATGCTGTAGTATATCCATTTTAGGTACAACAAAGATGACAAGTTTCATATTTAAATATGTGGATAACTTGTATACTGACAAACTCAAAGTACTTTGAGCATCCAGTGAACTGTTGGCTTTCTTCATTGTGTAATGAGATCCATTAATAATTCTGAGTGTTACTGGATTTTACTTTAAAATAAGTAATGCCTATGTGCATCCCCAACTGATCTTGTTTGTAAATCTTTTGTTCCCTATCACTAAGCAAATTCTTACTGAGGACAAATCCTAACAGCGGAAAGACATAAAAAATAAGTTATGCTTTCTTTTCTCCAAGTGTGAAGAAATGTGTCCCCTGTGGGAAAGTTCTGGATTTCCATGGAATATGCACATATAAAAATTCAATACACAAAAATACTGTATTTAGTGCTGTACTGTGACTTCAGCTATGGCAGGGAATAAGTTGCAGGAACCACGTTAAGCTGGGAGGCTCATTAAAAATCAGGGTTATTCTTTGCAAGGGAGGGACAATCAGTGAAGAACGTATTGCGTATGTAAAATTACAGCAGAGGCGTAAGAGTGACTTGGTGGGACTACCATGGCAGTCTTCAGAGGTTTGTCTGAGATGTGATGCTGCCAAGTTTTTTTTACCACAGTTAATAAAACCTGAAGTTTGTGATATTAACGGCTTTTAGTTATACTTGTGGCTCTTAATATGGATGATATACTGAAGAATGCTAGAGAAGTCTTTGCCTATAAAACCTCATTATTGGATGGCCCACTGCGGCAATGATTTATTGCAAGCCTCAGGTTATTTGTGAGAGACTGTCAAAGCGCATGACTCCTGGTTGGTGCGTTGCATACCTGTGTTACCATCCCATAGCTGGCTCACGCTGTAGTATCCTTAACATCCTTTTAGGAGGTATAAGTTCTCCTGGTGGGACTCTGCAGGATTGCTGACAAAAATCTGGATTTTGTTTCTTAGTGATACCTCTTCTGTCTTAAGTGGATGATACTGGGGTTTGTAATAGTGATGCCTCTCGTTACCATTTTGGTAAGACAGCAAGCGAGAAGATGAAGCGGTGAAATAATGTTAAGCCACAGGGTGATAGTACAGCAGCTCCCTTAAAATGTGTATCTGTCTTCACCTTCTTTCATCCTTTTTCTTTTCTTTATCCTCTCCATGTATTAGTGCTACCACTTAGATTAGGACCTGTTCCCACAAACTAAGTAAAACCTGTTTTATTGCCCTTCAGTTCTTGTTTAAGGAGCATCATCATGCTACGCTTTCCCAGATATTAGCCCTTGAAATACTCAGCTTTAGTGGTATGTATAAAAAAAGAAAAACAAACCTGTATTTTTTGTTGAATATTGGTAAATGGTTATCCGCAACCCAGAAATGTTGCAGAACTCCTACTCCATGTTGCAGTAAACTTGGGAGAAGAGAGAAAGAATAGGATTATCAGCTCAGAGAAAGATGTGGAATACATATTACCTTGTAGAATTAGCTTGTTGTACTAATGTTCATTACATCCGTATTTTAATTTTTATTACACTGAAACAAACTCGGGCTTTGCACAAGCTATCCTGTATAGCAATAGCACTTCTGAGTCCAATTCGTCGACAGTGATTTTGTTGTACTAGGCATTGTGCAAACACAAAATGTTTACTCTCAAGGACCTTACATTCTATTTATAACAATAGGTAAGATGTGACTAACCTTTGATTCTTAGCTGCATATGGCTCTCAAGCTGTTCAAGTGCTGCACCAGTGCTAGGACTTCTGAAGGTCGCATTGGGATGCAGCTGCATTTTGGGTCTGCCCTATGTGATAGGGCACTGGGGGGCTGCTGGGAAGTTGTCCTCATTTGTTTGTAAACTACCTTGGGAGTCTATATGACAGGTCTGAGGTGTATGAATGGATCTTGTGGTTTCTGACCACGTGACAGATTTTGTATGTGGCTCATAGTATTGCAAACATTGACCACCCCTACAATTCATAGATGCAGAGAAATTGTTCCCTTCTTTCCCTGCGAGACAGTGATGATGTTTTGTGGGAATGATAGCAAGGGACACTGAAAGCATTTATAAGGAGCTTGTCTTATGAACTTTGAGGGTGCTGGAATGTCTAAGGTATCTTCTTTTTCATTTTTAGTATTGTAACTCTTTGATTGGACTTGAGACAATACTAAAATCAGCATCTTGAAATCTGTCCTTTGTTTAAAGGGATATGGACATAATGCTTTCCTGCTGAAATCAGCCCTTGTGGAAGAAGGAGCTCTCCTCAGAAATCAGAGCACTGCAGTCATTTACAATATGAACAAGTCCAGTTCTGCATATTTTCTGGAGGCAGCTGGTTCTAGCCTGCTCTCAATAAACATGCACACAGCAAGTTTTCAGTTAACCTACAGTCATAGCAAGGCAGATAATCTCCAGTGTACTTCCACTTGCATCAGGGTGGAATTCCAAGGAATAATTTTGCAAAATGTTATAGAAATGCTGAGTCTTCCCTCCTCCTGCCCTTTTCCATTCTTCTCTAGTCTTACCTTTTTCAGATGTGTGGTTTTGTCTCTTCTCAGCCTGTACTGACAATGAAGTGAATTTGGCTAGAATGGCTGTGTACTACTGCTTTAGAGGTCAGTGGATGTCAGCGTGCACAATAAAAAAGTAACACAGTAGAGTCAGAGATTACCCACAAGAGGAGAAAAGAGAGACAATTAAGTACAAAAGACAGTCTGAATAAAGCACTGTGGAATGCATGACAAAATGGAAGAGGCGACAAAGGAAGAGATAATCAGAAAGTGAGAATTAGCTAATGCATTATTGCCTTTTATATATAGGGAATGCACATGTTCCCCTATAAGGTTAATTTTCAGTACATTGTAGTAAGTATTATGGCATTTTAGGGTTATGATATCTTGTATGCTTCCTTGCAGAGGAGATGTAGAAACTCTGTATTTCTCTGTGCTTGCCCGTTCTCATTAGCAGGATGGAATGATTGACCTCCCATGCTCTCTGTGGGGATATGTGTGTGCCCAGCATGCTCTATGCGCAAGGAGGTGCATGTGCACCAGAGTGCTCTGAGAGCAGCTGTGAGTGAGTGTCTGTACATTATTTTGCTGCAGTTGTTGTAACTAGGCGTTTCACCTGCTTAATAATTTGTAATGAAGTTGCAAGGCTGTTTAGAAGCTTTAGTGATTAACTTTAATGAAAGGATGTTTGTGATGACATCCTTATTTCACTTCCCCGGTCTCTTTGGTAGATTTTTAAAGTATATGGCAGGCTGCAGAATCAATTTGTTGTTTGAAATGTCCTTACCAGTACATTTGGTAATTGTTGCTGTGATTAGCCCTGCTTGCCCCTGTGAAAAAATCTAGTGATCAAAACAGGATACTGTACTGTACTGCTTAACTAGTTTGTAGAGGATATTGCTGAGCAAGGCAATCTAGTCTGTACTGAAGAGCATGGTTTTATTGAAGATTCTATTTTATTTAATCTAACCCAAACTCATCTTCCCTTTAAATCATCTTATAAGTGGCCTCTGAGGTGGTAGATATTCTCTAGTTTGACACCCCCCCCCCCACCCCCCCCACCCCACCCCCCAATAAAATTGTTCTGGTTTTATACTTTCATTTGTCTGGATTTTTCCTGCTGAGTATTTTAATTTTAATATGTGTCTGTACAACTAGTAAAATGGTAAATGAATAATAACACAAATGATACGTATCAGAGTTATTTCTTAGGATGGAGACATAAGAACACTGACGTGCCTTAAAAAGTCCTGCAGGTATTTTGGTCATATCTGTAGATGTGGAAGGAAGAATTCATTAGCACAGCTGGAGTCTTGTGGATGCCCTTAATTTGTTACTGTTCAGAGAAGTGTGGTTGTTATGCAGCTGTTTCCAAGAATTAAATCCTCTATAGTAGCTTAGGCTTGCTTCACAATATTGTTGTTGTATTGCGACTCATTTATTATAACAATAATTTCATCTGTTGATGGATATGTGAACACAGCACTGACCTTATACACAGCAAAGCCAGTTTGTTTTACCAAAGATAGTTTAAATGATTAAAAAAAAGTTTTTACTTAACCAATTAACACATTTTACAGTTAATTAAATGAAAGTACTTTACATCTGTCTTGTATTTCATTGGTTGAGTACATAGAAAACAATGTAGAAAAATACATATGACTGGTTTTAACATATAGTTAATATTTTTAAACAGACAGAAAAATTAAAAAAAATAATTGGAACAACTTTTGAAATATAATACTAATGGAAAAAAAAAACCTACTGGCTTTTGATCCAAGATTACAACTCCACTGGGAAAGAGGTGTGTATTTTCAGCATTGTTTATTCTGTCATCTTGCCTTTTATTTGCTTTTTATTTAAAAACAAACCTGAAGTTTTATGTAAGAACTATTCTAAATGTCGAGGCAAATTATTAAGTCTCAGGCATAGTACTAGGTGAAGCTTATGCAGCCTTAAGATTAACCTAAGGATGTTAACCATAAATGAACAAGTAATTTCATTTGCTAAATTTTAAATTGTGATTAATCTTGATTTGTGTTTCTGAATTGATTCAGAATGATTTATGTTTCTGAATAAATTCAGCACTCCAGTTTAAATCCACCAAGGATATTAAGTCCATAATAGTCATTATACTAGGAACTGGATTGACGCTTCATTTTAATCAGAGATGTATTTCTGAGTGAGTACATTTTTTTAGGTTATTTTTATTTCTTCTCAGAATGGCATTATGGCAGATGGAGCTATATTGAAATACTCTTTGGCATTTGTTAGAGTAATACCTGGTTGATTACTTCAACACCATGATACTTTGCATACGATTGTGACTTCTCGGGTCTCTTGTTTCTTAAGAAAATGTCGAAAGATATGTAGGCCATTGTGTAGTTTGTCTTTATATAATATCAGATCCCTTTTGTGTGGTTGTATAGGATGCTACTGTAATGTATTCAGCCTCAATATTACCGTGCACATGCCATTACCTTCCAGTGAACTGAAGCCCCAAGCAGGATGAAGGTCCAATTGTTTGTCCTTCAACTAGCCCAGGAATCGAGGGAAGCAGAGAGGTGATTGAGAATGACCACCATCTCTGTTTTTGAGGTACCTTTGTGAGCTCCTTTGAATGTCTTGATTTCTCAACTGGATTCTGTATGCATCCATCCACATGATGATCAATGTCGTATTAAAGTAATTTGATGGGATGACTCAGGGAAAAGAATAACATTCATATAAGTATAAGCTTCTTTAGGTAAATGCTAATCTAATTTTTTTTTCTGAAAATCAGTGTTTCTTGATCTAGGTTAGATACATTAACATTTTGTTAGGTGTTACATATTTATGTAGTAAATAATTGTTTCTGTCCAAAAGAATTTTATGTGAATCTGAACTGTTTTTTAGTCTAAGTGCATTTATCTTTCATTCCAGAAATTCTGCACTGATTTATTTCTTGAGTAGAAGTTAAGAGTATATTGCTCAATCTATTTTCCTGTTATTGATAGATTTTATTTGTTTGACCTTTCTCCACTGTTGTGCTCAGAGAAGCAGACTGGTTATATATGAGGAAACAAAGACTGCAACAATTTCTGTTGCAGGCTCTCAGCCTTGTGCTTAAAAATAGCAAATAACAGGAGTGTCAGTATCAATGGCTTTTCAAATATATGACTAGAATGTATATGCTTAGAATTCTAGTAGCATGTCTGTTTTAATATTTTTATTTGGTTGTTGGTTTTGTTTTGTTTTGTTTTTTTTCTTTTATTTTGCCAATTTTTTGGCCTTACCAGAACTGTTTCCCCTTGGAAAGTAGACTTTGTGAGTGATGAATTCTAATGGTCTTTAAAATTTGGTTTTTATTATTAAAAAAAGTATGTGTTGTCTCTGTTCACAAAAATGGCTTGGAATTTTCTGTCATGAAATACATGTCTAAATATGGGCACCATTGGCCAGTCTGCCAAATTATAATGATTTCATGGAAATAATAATGATCCTATAATGCAAGTACAGTCAGCCTCAGAATGCAGTGTTAGGTGGGGGCAGAAAATTTTCTTGCTACTTTTTCCATCAAAAAAATGGAAATGTTTCCCATGACCTTCAGGCACTTAGTTTCTGTTACTGTCTCAGAAACAAGATCCCTTGGTCTGTGCCTGGCAGTGCTGCAGGAACCCTTCTGGTTAAGGATGGGAATATTAGTATTTCCCACACACTTAGAACTTGTCTGTGCACTGAAGTGAACAGAAGAATATTTTCTTCCTGAAATATGGGAATTGATCTACGTGAAAAATCAGAGTATCTTCATAACTTATGCACAAAGACAGTAACCATAGTTATAATAAAGGTCTTCAGGTTTTCAAGAGTTTTTAAGCAAGGAGCCTTTCACTAAGTGGGATTCTCTTAAAGTGCCCATCTGTTGGTATTCTCACCAAGCAGCATTTCAGTCAGACAGGCCAGCTTGATATGGAGGTACTTTTGGAGTTTTCCAAAGGAACAGGTACAGTCTTATTTGTAAACAATGCGGACAGAATGTCTGCAAATGTTGCAGTCATACTCAGTCTTGTTTTGATAAGCCGGAAGATGCACTTAGTGAAATACTAAGTGAGAAGCTGAGAGGCAAGCTGGGCAAGATCTTGAAATGCATTTGGCCTCATTAGAAGGTCTTTGAATTTTTTTTTTTCTTAAGGTACGATAGAAGAAATATTAATCAAAGTATTCCATAACTGTCACTTAGATGCTCCACTCAGAATTACTACCAGAGCAGTCTCAAAGAGGGTATTTCACAGCACTGGGTTTTATTTCTTTCTTTACACTTTGAAGAAGGTCTTTTCAGTTACACAGAGAGATGAGAAGATAGTGTGAATTCCTAAACAGCTGCAGAATACCTCTTTTTAAACTCAGCCATGCTCAAGGTTATCTGCCACTATCCAGATACTGTTGTGCATATCTGTCTAAATTATATAAAAATATAAATGTACATGTACTATATATATATACACATGCATGCACGTTGCATTTAATACACAAAATTTTAATGGTTAAGGTCACTTTTTGTCAGCATGTTTTCTACATAAATTTGACTAAACTCTGCCTGTCAAATTATACTGCCTCTGCCAGTAGCAAGCATCTCCAAGAGCAGGGCCTGACCCTAAACAGGCAGTCCTTTAACAACAGTTGTAGAATGTCACCGTCACCCTGTTAAGGTCTGCTTTTCCCAACTTTTTTCTTTGCTCTCTAGAAGTCCCGGTGGGTGCTCAGGAATGTGTCACTTATCACTCAAGTAAAATACTGCTTTTTTTAAACATTCTTCACCATTCCAAATAATTCTCCATCTAGCCCTTTCCCCATCTTTGTTGTCTGAACAGCTGAGGAGTGTGCCCAGACAGGGAACAAAGGAATTTGCCTTTAGCAGATGGTTTATTTTAAGACGATGCGCCAGTACTAATGTAGAAGAATTGATAGGATACTCTCAGCAAAAAAAGATTTTGAAATATGGGCTGTAGCACAAGGTTTTGCTGCAGTCGCTGGAAAAGTATTAAAAAGAAAGAATATGTTGTTAAAATAATGGAAATATAATTCTATGCATTGAAGGTTGAAAACAAAGTACATTCTATCCAACACCTAAGTCTTCAACCTAAATGCAGACTAAAATAAAAAAGATTGATTGTAAGCATCTTGGAATTCAGATTGCATGAATTTGCAAAAATGTCGTAGCAAAATTCGAGGAGAATGTTGGGTTTTTTTTAGTCCGAATAAATTTTCTATTTTGAAGTCTGGGGCTGTGAATGGAAAACAAATTGTTTATAAGCTGCACTTAGACTGAAAAAGAGAGTTAGAATGCATTAATGGCATAGGACAGTTAGTGTGGGCTGGCTCATCATTCTTGCAGTACCAAAGACACTTTGAGTTTGCAGAGATTCTGGTTTCTTTTGGCACAGATGTCCTTTTTGTCCTCTGGCATAGTTTTCCTTGATTTTTCAAAGAAATATTGGATGTTTTTTGCCCGTCTATATCTAAGAAGAGCAGCTTGCTTCTCCCACTGGTATAATATGCCTTTGCTTATTGCTCTGCAGTATTCCGTGAGGGAGCTTACAGGACTGGATAACCTCTAAAGAGCAGCTGCCTTCGGATATTTGGCACTGTTATTAGCAATATACTATTGGGATCACAGGCTCCTGTAATAAATTTAGCAATCTTGGCTGCACTATCGTTATACTTATCTAGCACCCCTCAGAGCTAGAGAATTTGAAAAGTACATATCCTGTTCTCACTGTGGTGAATGCCACTGCATGAATAGGAAGCAAATAATAAGTGTATTTTTATGAAGATTTGACATTTAACTTTTGATATCTACTGACGTCCTCCAGCTGTTTGCTGTGTTGCAGCCCAGGGGAAGGGGGCTGAAAGGTTGTTAATGACAAAAAAGGAGGAAGGAGAAGATACACTCTTGGAGCTGCCCAAATGTTCAGAAACCAGAGTGCTTTCTGCACTTGCTCTGAAGGTAAGTTAGGAATAGACAATAATCAGTTCTGAGAGAGATGCTTTTCAGTGAGGTTTCCTGCAGTTCTTCAGATAAAGGGAAAATGGTAAAGTCACATACTCCAATGTAACATGGAGATCATACAACATAACCTAACTACAAACACAGTTAATTTTCTCCCCTTCTTAGGAAACCACTGTGTCTTATTCTTTGGCCTGTCTCTGATGAATGTATAATATGACAATTGTGAATTCATGTATGTCAAAGTTGGATGCTGCTTGAAGTGCCCAGGCAGCACTTCAGCTGCACTTTTTTAGGCATATTTTTTACATGTGGACAGTAAAACACTGCTTTGTGAAATCATGGTTCATTTACTCTAATAAGATAGAGATGTGAGCTCCTGAATGAACAATCCCTCAACAGCTCCATGAAAGCTTTTCACAATTTATGACTGGATATGCAGTCTATATTCTTTTATTCTTAAACATGTGATCCCTGCGAAACTTGATTGACAAAATTAACCAAGTTCGACTGACTTCATTATCTACCAGTGTTTGCATAACCAGAGAAATACATGGCTTTTTCTTTCTCTATCTAGAAGATAGTGTAGGTATGGCCTAAATCAAGGTTTTTCATCTTGCACCACCTTAGTCAAGATTTTTCCAGTAAAGCATATGCAGTATTTTCTCTATGTTCACTGGCAACAGTTTTGGGCAGTATAACAAAATAGGTTTGGATGCCTGGATGATTACTACTGAATCAAGTACTCACAAAGCAATAGCAGTCCAGGGATGCAAGCACCCAGAGATGACCTGCCTTCATTTCTCCACTTCGTAGTGATTCTTTTGTATGTTCACAGGCAAACTAGAATGAGTTCAGACACATGCCCAGAAATGTGATGCATCAATCCAACAGTTTTGCAGTCAGTACTATGTAATCTCATATTTGCATTATTAATCTCCTCTGAAGTATCTGTTTCATGGATTCAGATCTGCTGCTGTGCATTCTGTGAGGGAATCTTGGGGCTTTAAGATGGGTGCACAAAGAAATACAATTTGGGATGGAAAACAGACAGTTTTTTAGAACAGGTGCAAAACCAGGAAAATAATGGATGAGTCAGGAGGATTTGTTGGACTCGATCCCAAACAACTAAAACTTCCTGACAGGAGCTTCATTTTTTCTTCTACCACTGCAAACTTTTCCATTTAAGATAGTACTTAGAATGGTGCCTGCACTCTGTGGAGTGCTCACAAAAGTGGTAAAGCACTATTTGCAGTGTTATACATCTTCTGCTGATACATACTGTCTTGTGAAGATACACTGGTATGGGCAGCAATTGCAAGTGTAAGTTATTAGCAAAGCATTATAAGTAGCTCCCTGCCAGCAGAAATCTTTCTTATAAACTTCCAGATTCTGTTGATAATCTGGGATTTTCAATAGGGAGATTGTGTTCTTTTCAGACCATACCTTTGAAAAGGATCTTCGATAAATTGATGGGACTAACATACTGTGCAGGTTTGGGATGAGGCATTAGATGTCCTTGACTAGATCATACTTTATGACTTCCAAAAAGACTAGCTGAAGATCTGCAGTTGTATTTTGTGCCTTAATGATTTTCCTCACTCGGGGGTTGCAGTGCGTTTTACATTAACGTTTACACAGTTTGTTTTCTGTTTCTTGTTTTCATCTTCAGCTTTTGTGGTTCTTTCTATTATGGTAGTACTTAAAGCACCTTGTTAGCATCACAGTCCCACTGTGCCAGATGTTCTACAAACATAGAAGAAGATTCAATTCTCTAAGCATCAAATATGTTAAAAAAACACTAGTGCAGATATATCAATTAAAATTAATAAGGTACAGATGGCTTATCACCATAGTGATAGTTGGGGTTCCCCTATTATCTGAAGCAAGGCACTGCATGTAAATCTTTGTTTGCTCTTCTACCTCTTCACTTTCATGCAAACATCCTAAAAAATTAAATATTCAGCAAGTTGAGCTGGATTTGTCCTGAAAACACTTTTTGTCAGGGCCTGTAGTTACTCTGGCATTAAAGCATGGATGCCTGTACTGCCTCTTCTGTGGCTACTCTTAATTCAAAGTGGAAGGAGATGCTCAGTATCTCGTCAATGGGGAAAACCATGTGTAAGGATATTAGAATGGAGTTCATTAAAATGAGGGATTGTTGGCAGACCAGAATGAGCAGGATAAATGTGGGATTGAACAAAACAAATGTGCTGTAGGGGAACGCATGGGAGGAAACTCAGACAGTGTGTTTTCACCCAAAGGACATCATCTGGAATGTTTGTTTAAAGGCTGTATGTTCTTAGTAGAAATATCGTTGAGGAAACACTTTGAGTGAAGTAAAGTACATTTGAGAGGAAGAGGAATGAAAGTAATAGCTCTTTTAAAAAATACTTGCTTTCTGAAAAAAAGAAAAATTCTGAGAATATTAGTTGTCAGCATTTTGTTTATAGTTCATAATGTGATATTAGAGGAGAGAGCATTCTATTTTAAGATTATTGCGGAAATCCTGTCTCAGACAAACACTGTGTTCACTTGTAATGGTGCAGAGAAAGCAAACAAATTTCAGCAGAATGTCTGAGAAAAGAAGTCGCCACCTCTTTAATGCAGCTGTTCCTGTTTTCTGGAGTGCAAAGAAGTGTTCTCAGACAGTTCCTTGCTGATGAGGAACAAGATGACCAAGAGAAGAATGAGACCCATTAATTGATAGCTTTTATGCTTCCAGACTAGTGAATGAGACTGATCTTGCTGGTGCTTTAGGGTGCCACCTAACGAAAGATGACTGCATCTAAAGATTACCTCTGGAGATGCTCAACATTAATAAGAGGGGAAAATCATTCTTGTACCAGAGAAGTTTCTGGGGCCTTTCTGATTGAAGAGGTGCTAAGGTGAGGAGGTGCTAAGGAATACAGAGAAAAATACTAACATATATGTTGGAATTCTACCAAAGTTTACCTAGCATTGAGAGAAATGTGCTACGTAAACTGTCCTGTAGGCTAAAGTCGTAAGTGGGCAGTAATTACCTTGCTACTTAGGAGCAGAAGCCTGAAGAAGTACAAAAATTCCAGAGCGTCCAGTCTAGTCAAGATTCCTGTGTGTATGCCACCTTTCCTGCAGATTAATTAGATTATTTTTAATTGTACTGAGAAGGGAAAATAATCTTTGCCTTATAGCATATATAAAAATGATAAGATGAATGCAGGGATGTATACCTAATTGAAGGGGCTAGCTGGAATGGAATGTAAAACTAACAAAAGCTTCCTCTTTTGTTAACACAATGCATTTTCATAGTCGTTGTGGAAAAACGACCAGTAGGGTGCATAGTTGGGCTGCACAGTGGTATGGTGTTGCCATTTACATTTAGTTTTAGTCCGACCTGTTTGATGTATGTGGTGTGGGGTTTTTAAGTTCTTCCTGGGGAAGATTTTCATTGATTCCCCTCCCTCATATCTGTGGGAACAGCTTTAGAACTTGGTTGTAGCATATACTAAAAGCTCAAATAAGAAAGGACAAAAAAATTGTCAGACCTGAAAAAATGTGAAAGAAACTCAAACCCTATGCCTTTTAAGTCAGTTATGACTCACAGTTTTGACTGACTGAATTTGGCAGCATTTGTGGTATTTTGGGTATATTTGTGGAAGCCCACAATAGTGGGTTTTGTCATCCTTTCTATTCAATAATTCAACACAGATTTTTAGTCTTTTAAATCGTTAGAGTCCTTTTGAGATCTTTTCAGGAGTGAGAGTTAGCTTTGAATTACTTGAAAAGTATTATTAAATAGATTATGTAAAGAAAGTGTGATCTCCTTTTGGAGGTTTTCCATCCTTTAATCAGGGGCAGAAAGCCTGGGAGCAGGGCCAAAAGTAAGGAGTTGGCAGGGACTGTGCCTCCTATAGAAGAGGGAGGGGAATTTGGAGTCTAAGCCTGGGCAGACAAGGGGATGGAGAAGAATAAGCCAAAAAGAGGGTGTGCAGCTTTGAGGAGAAGGGGCAGAAGCAGTGGGAAGTAAGGCATACTGACAGCAACTGCTTGACCAAACCAGACTGTACTATCTCTATCACAGCTGGAGTCAACCTGCATGTGGTCTCAAAGTTGCAGTCACCTGCCCTTGTCCTGCCTTTAGGGACAGCACTCTGCAGAGCTGTGTCCCCACATCATCATCTTTCTTCTGCCCCCTCCATAGCAGGACCCCTGGGAGAGGGTGGTGGGTGCACAGCCCTACAGCTGTCACCCTCAGCACTGGTGCTGGGAAGAGCCTGTTGCAAGCCTCTGATAGACCCTCTTTGCACTACTCTGGGCCCTTTATGGAACATAAAGGGGCTGGAAGAAATTGAGGGTTTCAGCCTTGTTTTGAGTGAAGAAGAATCATCTAATCTAGCTGCTAGGACGAGTCAGCAGAAATAACTAAATATGTGCAAGATTTTAAGTGTTTGGTATGAGGGTGAATCAGCTGCAAAGCTTGGCAGGGTCCAAATACCTGAACCCCAGTAAACTGCATTTTTATTAAATTAGAGTAAATTACAGAAATTAAAGGATTGACAAAGGTTTTAGAGAAATTATTCTGACACTCAAAGGATGGACAACCATCTAAACCTGCTTTCTGCTCTTCGATTAAACTAATTAAAATGCATTTGAATATAAGGTAAATTAATCTTTAAAGAAGATATTAAAACATTATACAGTAATATTGTCTTATGTCAACGATAATTTATGAAATCAGATTATGTCAAATAAAAACTCCAGGGTTGGTTTTTTGTTTGGTTTTTTTTTTAATATCGGAGCTCAGATGGTTCAGATAGTTCAAGAGCTAAAGAGTAGCGTTGAAAGGCTATCAAAGGTAAGGTAGTGTTAAACTCCTGTAGACTGCTTCTCAGAGTTGTGTAGCTTTTCTCCAAAAACTAGCCACTGAAATTTATTTAGAGGTAAAGCTGATTGAATATTGGCAGAGCAGTACCAGAAGTAATACAGCTGCAGTCGTTTCAAGTACAGGTGATCTGTCCTGAGCCAATCTCTTGGCATGAAGGTAAAGACTTTAAACACAATGCACAATTTTCTCCTTTTTGAAACATTTTTTGTTTAGTCTGTAAATGTGCTAGATTAATTTTCAGTAAACAATTCCTTCATGACCTATAGGGACAGCTTCTGCAACTTGCTCATTCACACTTTGCTTAGTTATGATTTTCAGTTTATACAGTTAATCAAACTAATGAACTTGCAAAGCAAGTAAATAATATTATGTTGTTAATTAAGCCTTCTTGACTTTGCTTTTCGACCTTTTTGGATGTTTGAGTATTTTTTCTTCAAAAAGCATGTAAGAAAATCCTATAACTGCTTTTGGAGAGCCATCCCAAGTTCACTGTCCTGCTAAGGACCATCCATATCAGTCCATGAGGGATCATGTCAGTAGGTTGCAGAGTGTATCACACCTGTTGTGCTTTCACAACCTCTCACTGAAGGCAGTTGGTTGAGCCATACCCTGTGATACTACACTAGTGGTGCGTAGTGGTTTATACACTAGACTGCACTTTCTTGCTTCTTTTTTCCTTCCTTTTTTTTTTTTAACCATTCCGCATTTCCAGACTAATCTCGTTACACTTTTAGTGACAAGAGAAACTTAAGAACTTTTGACAATTCCTTCACTGTGCAGCTTTGACAACTAGAATGAAGTGTGTAAATTAGGCTGGCCATCTTTTCACAACTGTGTGTAGGCTAAATTTAAATGTGATGTCAGTGGTATTACTATGTCAGTTTGAATGCAAGGAAGAAATGAAGTTTTAAGCAGGAAAAGCAGCTAGAAGAACTGATGAGACAAACTATATCTTATCTGATACCACCTGTAACTTTGCAGACTTACCTGCCTGTGTGAGGCAATTTAACATTAAATAATGTGTACAGACCTCAAATACAGCTTAATGCTGAACCCTATAAAAAAAGTTTTTGAAAAGAATGCTTTTACCACAAATGAATGCCCATGTGCATGATAGGAAATGTGTTGTATCACAAATAATCTACTCGCAGAAAAGAAGTAGCATCTGAGAAGTGAATAGAATTTGTTAGTATGTGGTCAAGCATTTTTATTAAAAAAGTAGGAATATTTTCATGGGGAAGCCTACTGGAGTTTTCTTAGTAAGGGCCGCTTGTTTTTCTTCTCTTGTACTGCTGCATTTTCTCCCATTCTCCAAATCTTGTGCTAATTAGCCTCCTACCTGCTTTTTCCTAATGCCAATTCTCACTGTCTCACACCATGTTCAGTGCTTGAATCCCCTTCCTTCTGTCTTGTGCTGGCTGAAATCCATCTCTCTGCATGCTAAATATGTTAATTAATTTTCTCATACACTGGACTGATATATAAACTTGTTTTATCTAATCACACATATTGGTCATGTAGTTTCTTATAGGATACACATACTTTCATATATGTTCTGTAATAAGACAGGAAAATTATCAGTCCATATCTCCAAATATATACTTCTCCATCATCCCTAGAAACTGAAAGTATCAGTCGACCAGAACTGCATCATGAAGCAGTCCATCTCTGGTTGAATCTCTGCTTTCCCTGTCCATTTTCAATACAGTCGCAATCTTCTCATTGAAAATGGAGGAGCATGCAGGGAAGGGAAAGCTATAATGATAGTGAGCAATGTGATAATATTGTAAGTTAGAACTGCTCTACTACAAAGTACGTTGCAATACAGAACAGTAGAAAGAATTTGTACAGAATGCTACATTGTGCTTTTGGGGTTACAATGTCTATGTAAGGGACCACTAGCAAATGACCACTTTGCCCCTAGGGAAAGGTATAATCTCTGCTTTTATATACTATTAAATACTCTTATTTACATAGTCTTACTATTGCTGCAGGTAGCAAATGACAACAAACATACTGGTTACACTAGCACAACTTCCTGTCTGTGAGAATGGCAAGAACCAGATGCTGGAGATGTTTCAAGTAAGCATAGGTATAAAAATCTTTCCCCTGAATAACTCCATGTTGCTTTTATTTTAAAAGAAATTAGCTTAGGCCTTAAGCCAAAGTTTTAATATCCTTTTCAAAACTGTTGACAATGTTTGTGTATTCTTGAGATGCAAATATCTCGTCTCTTTTGCATAAACAGAGAAGAGGCAAAGTTTGTGCCCTGAAAACTTCCTCTGGCAATGAGTTCTGTAGTTTAACCAAGTTTAAAAAAAGTTGTTCTTTTTATGATTTTTTTTTTTTTTTACTGGTTTTAGAAAGTTCAGATATTAATTTATTAAATCTTCTTTCTGGTAATCTGAGACAAAAATCTAATCTCTGTACCCATCGTGAGAACATACCAGTTTGTCCAGTTGCAATCTTTTATCTTTCTTCATAAAAGAGATTTTTCTTTGCAGTCTTGTATCGTTCCTCTGGTCCTGCAGTTCCCTTATTAGAAGGAATGACACACAAATGTAGAATTCAGGTGAAGACCCATTATTGATTCCTTGAGGAAATTACAGTGTTTTCAGTGCTATTCTCCATTCAGTTCCCTGTGTATCTTAACATTGTGTTACCTTTTTTTGGCATAATGATCAGATGTTTCTGCTGAGTTTTCTACAGTTAAATCAATTGTCACAAAATGTATTTGGTTTGATACAATTAATTTAGAACTCTTGTAATTTTTTTATTTTTTTTTTTTTTAGTTTGCATTACTCATATTTTTGAGCATTAAGTTATATTTGTCTTTATGTTGCCTGTTCAGCTTGATTGTTTAGGATTTCTGAAACTTCTCATGGCATTTTTGGTTCTGACTTGTCAGTTGTTTTATGTCATCCGCATATATATTTTTAATTTACTACTCATTATTGCTCCTAGGAGATCTAGTCACAAGTATGGAGCAATTCATTGCCATAGTGAAAATCAACCATTTATTTTTATTCTTTACTTTATAGCCAGGTTTTGACCCAATATGATAATTTTATATTGGGCCAAAATGTGCATCACACATTAAGGGTGAGTATTCAGCAAGAGATCTAAAACATTCCTATGCTACCTCAGCACAAGAAGATACTTCTGTGAAAAGCACAGGATTTACAAGAAGTTTTGATTATCTTGCCTAGCTTCGAGTTTTTTCATGTTTTAAAGGATTCCGTTGTATAGTCATTCAATATGCCAAGGAACAATATATTGCAGTATTTTTTTTTGTTTGTTTGTACACAGCAAACCTGTAAGCCTGTGAATGCACTTTACAAACATAGGTGCATCCACAACCAAAGTTCCAGACCTTTCACCATCACGTTGATTTTAGTTCAGCTGCTCTGCTACTTACCTCCTTGCAGCAACAGAAAGGAAACTGCAAATAATAAAAATGCAGAATGAAATGGGAAAAAAAAAGCATTAATTGAATGGAAATCCTTTTGTTCAATTTTGTCAACGCATACTTCTAATCTTACTTTGCTATTTTTGTCTTTTTATTGCCATATAGTGTTCAGACCTCATTAGTGCTATCTTGCTTCACTTTTAATAGCTTTTCTTTAAATCCATTAATACTCTAAATGGGATTAGTCTTTCTGATGTCCAAGAATCAGAAGGGAATCCTCAGAGGCGGATTGTTACAATTTAAGTTCAGAGTATTGCTCTCACTAGTACAAAATTTGAATTCTTGGTAATCATACCTCCCTCACAGATGTGAACAGAAGTGACTGTTGAAAAGATCTGGCATGGAGGTTAGAGAGCAGAGATTTAAGCTTTTATGCATCCTTCCTTTTTCGTCCTTGTCATTTGGAGCATGCTTTTGTGGCGGTGTGTTCTCAGGCATTTATAAAAGAGAACACTGTAGGGTAACTGTACGGGTAACTAGATTTTCACAGATTCCTTAGGGTATGCCACATATGCAGGCACAGCTCAGGATTTAAGGTGCAGAGCGCTACCATTTGGTTTGGTGGGAGAAATGTGGTATAGCCACAGTAAAGGTTCTCTTACCCTGAGTAGGTTCACAGATTTGCTGGTGCTTTCAAGTAGATTTAGCTTGAAACCTCTATTTATTCTGAATATATCTTTGATACAATCATAAAAGTAATAAGAAGATTGTCAGTTATTGTTTTAAATGGTTGGGTTACAGGAAATCCTTGAAACACCCTACATTTTTAAAGATTCATGTTTTAATTGGGCCAGTTGGCTTTGCTTTCACCAACTTTTTGCAATGTGACAAGCAGCCAATAGTAGGACTGGGAAAGACCAGCAAATTTAGAAACACAAAGCTGCTGACTTGCAGTTACTGTTTACCAACAAGCAGGAAGGGGTTTATCTCATTACTTTTCCCATGAGGTTTAAGCCCAGCCCACACACATACCAGAATATTTAAATATGTATAGAAACTGTTTTCAAACCCTTTTGAATCAAGTTTTTTCTCACCCCAGCTGGCTTCATTTCTGTATCTTGGCCTCTGTTGGGTTCCTGTGTTGAACTTTTAATTCTTTCATTAGTGCTTCTTTAAGGAAGACTACAAAATCTGCTGACAAAGAATTTTGTCAGTTGTATGAGTAAATCTTCTTTAAATGTTAAATTATGTTCCAGGTACATTATTCTTAGTATCACTTCAAGGCTTAAGTTCACCTTGTATGCTGGAATGCATCAGAATGTTGTATAGCATGAATCATGAAGAAACCTGCAGACTGTCTTTGAAAATATTATTTATACTGTGTCTCTTAATCTGAACTGTAGATCTGAGAATGTTTTAAACAAGGTTGAATTGTCTAAAACCATTAGTGAAAGAAAACCAGGGACCTGGAACTAGAAGATGAGTAATCTCTGTGACAAATAATTAAGAGAAACTTCTGAATATTCTCTGGAAATTTTTTAACCTTTGCCTTTTATCTCCAAAGAATCTAAGATTCCTGAAAAAACTAGTGATTTCACCAAATAGATGTAGTCATTTTGGCTTTTGAGCCAAATCTGCTGCCTCTAGATTGAGAGTTATGCAACTGACTGGTGAAATTTCTTTGACTAATTCTTTCTTATAAAGAGTGGAAGGTGCGATAATAATTCAGTTTGGAACAGAAGCATGCTCAGGGTTAAGCATGTAGGTAGCTCACTGAGGTGTGAGGCACTGTTACAGATAAATACCATTGTCTTTGGAATCTTCTGTTTCAGAAAATAAAGTGTTTTCTTTCTTCACATTGAATTCTGTTTGATGTTTAGGAGTGTAAAGATCTCTGTGATGTTTTGTAGAGAAGACAGAATGTGTAACATCGTATGGTGATGAGAATATAATAGTTACATAAGGAGTCTTTCTACACTGATACATATTACCAAAATTGTTAACATTAAAGTTGAAATATTTGGGTTTGTTACTCATTTTTATACAACACTCCATGGACACTGCAGGGGTACCTTCCTGGTACGGTTAGAGAACTGAAAGGAAGGGCAGCTTTAAAAATAGGAGGATAGGAGTACAGCTGGGTTGGATGGTGACCAAGCATCTCAGAAGCCCTTTAGTGACTCACTGTCACAGCTGTCTCGGCACTCCGATTCCCAAGCAGCCGCTCTCCAGGACAGCCGCACTGCTGACCCTGTGATGTATCAGAGCTGACTCGAGCTGCTTCAGAACTATATGTAGCTCAAGAGCCTCATGTTGGTCCCTCTGCCATAGATTGTTCAAGTTTGTTATGTCTTGTGGTTGTTGGATGTTATTCCACTGTGGTATGTAGGTATTACAAGGCAAGAAGCATATCCCTGTGATAGTCCCTGCGTAAGAATTCATACAGGTATGAAATATAGATGCTTCACGTTTTTCTGAAAAATCTCTTCATGTGTCACTTCGATTCTACAACAAAACTTGCTTTCTGAAGTTCAGCTTCAATTCTTAGTAGGCATTGAGCTTTTAGTGATGAATACTGATTAACGTGACTGACTTCCTGTGCAATTTGTTTCCAAACCAATTTTTTGAATTGGAATTTAATTTTTTGTGTCTGCTATGTGTAAGGTATTAGACCTTTATGGTTTTTATTTTATATCATATTATACCTTTCTTCTTCCACTATAACAGAAGAATCAATGTGAAAGCATGAATCTCATATTCCTTGTTCCTCCGTTTAGTGCTTTGATTACATCATAGATTTTTAGCATGTACAGAACACAAGCACCAAATACTTTTCTGACTGTGAATGTCTTTTTGCCTACTGCCATCACAATTGCCTCATGTGCACTTTTTTAGTTGATGCTGATTCTTACTGACCTTAATCCCTCTTCTGAAGAGAAATGCCTGTCGAACCTTGTAATACTGTCAAAAAGCATGAAGTTCAGAGAATCATAGTCTAGTGATGGAAAAGTCCTGTTAGGTCATCCAGTCCATCTCTTGCCGGCACATGATTCTCCACAGGGATACTCTCTAATGCTCTGCCTGCTCGAGAATGGTCTGTAGTTCTTCAGCTGGAAACCCGGAGACTGATCCATTGTACATATAGATGTCCCGTTGCAACATTTCTCCTCTGTATTTGCTTAAACTTTGACCTGGAGACCATTCAGGTAATAACCAGTTGTCGATCCAGGGCATCTACATGTGTATGTGGCTGTGGTGTATCATATCCAAAAGGCATGAATGAATACTGGCAAAATAACAAAATATTACCAATGTCTAAAGGGACACATGACTGAGCAGACTAGCATCCTATTTCTGCGCCAGCAGGCAATTCTTGCCAAGAAGCTGAGTATCGGTGACTGTAAGGGTCTGTAAGGAACAGTCTATCAGACCTCTCTGGAAGATTTCTAAACTGTACAGCCAGTCATTGTCTGTTTAGTTTGTAAACTGTATGTTGTAACTGTATACTAGCCAGTCATGTTGCAAGATGTAAGAACAGTGGCTGCCTTGAATTACGATGCATATAATTAATCCTTAAAATAACTGTCTTTTCCAATGTAGGGAAAAGCTTTAAAGGGATACCTACAGGATAATTTTTTTTTTCCTGTAGTGGTTTTATTTAACTAAGTACAATATAGGAAAAACTAGTGCTTAAAAGCTTAGAATTTATGATAGAACATATAGTGTGCCTTTTTAAAATCGTGTTTAGTCTCAAGGTGTGCATTTTCCTGTTACAAAAAATGCTAAATTTTAATATTTTTGTACTAGATATTCTAAAAGTGAAAATAAAAAGTTCATGAACTTAAAAGTTAGTTTAATTGTGCCAAAGGGAAAAATAGACAGCTTTGAAACTCTTTTTTTTTTCTCCAAACATCTTCTGAGAAGACTATGTCTACCTCACTTTGTATCATCAAACTGTAATCTTTTGATGAGAACTACCTCTTATTAGGTCCTTCAGGACTGAATTCCTTGAGTTGCTGAACACCAATCAGCATAGCTCATAAACAGATTGTAAAAGGGTGATTCATACTGAAGATAAATTTTAAACTCTTTGTAAGGAAATGCTGGAGTAGAGAAAACTATTGAAAATACCTCTTTTCATATTTTTGTAGATACATGGTGAAATCTATGCATGCAGTCCTCTTGTGAATTATTGGATGTATTGTGGTATGTGAAGTATCAGTTCTATGATTATATCAATATGACAGGTTCTACTCACAAAGTCCTTAATAAAATTGATAATTGAAATCGAAATATAAAATTCTGTTTGGGGAAAAGTATCATGACATGCAGAGCTAAGAGCAGAATTGAGGCTAAGAGATTGTCTTGCAGATGTAAACCGCTATATCATAAGAAGTATGGAAATCTATGTAGTTGCAGAAATCTGGTTTTTCTTAAAATATTAACTTTATATCATTCTCAGTAGCAGAAGAAGAAAGATTAGGTGGAAAAATATACTTCAGTTTGAGCAGTCATCATTGTTAAAGAAAATTTTCTTTTTTTTTCCCCAGCTTAGGATTTGAATTTACCGTCCATGTGGAAAATGGTTAAAATAGATAGGGTTTTGAAAACTCAAGTCCTTAGTTTATTACGTACTCTTAAAACTTTGAGAGCAAAGTAGTTACTTGAAACAAAAATGTCATGTAATTTATGAAGTTAATGGAAGGTAAAACTTTTGACATTCCTTAAATTTTAATCCCTCTGTAGTGCATGTGATTTCATGTGATCTCTTACCCTCTGAGAAACTGCTTCATTATCTTGCATAACAGTTTGGCAGATCTCCATCTTTGCTCTACTGAATAAAGGAATAGTGTTTCTACAGAAACAAGTTTGAGAATTTACAAGATAGAGAAGGGAGCTCCATGTTTAAAATCCAGTTCTTAAATAATCTCTTGTTAGATGCCAAGTTTTTTTACTGTAGTCATATTGCTATTAATATTATAATAGAGTAGGAGCTGAATTAAAAAAAAAATTGCAAAATATTTAGAAGCTGTTTTCATTCTTATAATAACAAGCTGGTACTATTTTTCTCTGTCTTTAGAATCAGCACTTTAATGTGGGTTTAATTATATTTTGTAGTTTTCAATTGGTAACTTCATTCTGGTCTTTTTTCTAACTTACGCCAGTATAGTATAAACAGCATCAGCAGCAGATACCTGTTATCATGACAATTTTATTCTGTTGTAGAGTTACAGGTTTCTTTTTTATCCAAAGAAAGATCCTGTTCATATTTTATTATCTAACCTCTGTTTCTACAAGGTGGTTTTTTTCCCTGCACACAGTTAAATTTAGGACATGGCATTTTTGGGGGAAAAAAATCTGTATTTAAGACACACAAAAAATCTGAACCTATAAATTTCAGTTCAAAATTTGTCTTTCACATACAAAGAATTCCCAGAGAGTGGCTGAACTTTTGTGGTGTCTCTTCGTAGGGCAGGAAGGCTGCACAAACTGACTCTGTGTGTGTCTCTGCTATGCAAGTGATCTGAGCTCAGTGTCCAGTGTGAAAAGAAGCTACACAGATTCATTGCCTGCAGATCACATGTAGAAGGTTGCACTGGGCTGTTGTCAGACTGAGAGGTCTGACATCACGTGTTGGAAAAATTTTGTGCAAGGGCCTGAAGCTTCCCATGGCATTGGAAATTTAGAAAGACCCTGTGAAAAATCACAAACAAAGACACAATTTCTATTCAGTTGCTATTTGGATATGCAGATAGCACTCTATACTTTGCTTACTGTTTGTTTTTAATTCTACAGGGACAGATTTAGCCAAATACAGTTCAGAAGTTCATTTAATGTCCCGTTATTGATAATTCTAATTCTTAAATGCCAGATTTTAAAGGAAGCATGTCCCATTTATGCAGCAACTCCAAACCTGTGCTGTGACTCCTCTTACTGTTGGGATCCAATTGTAACACTGGTAAGAAGCAGCTGTGCGTTCTTTAGGTCTGAAAAAAACAAGGCACTTGGCTAAAGATTGTTGTGTACGGGTGCATGCATCTATTTGTGTGTGTGCATATGTGGAAACTAGAGGTCATGTGGATTGGCTGAAAATGCCAATTTGAAATATTTATTTTACTAGTAAACAAATCAATAGCAATCACTAAAGGTTTCATTAGATTAATAATTTGCACTCATGTAATATGATTGATTTCGTTATTGTGGGTGCACTTGAAATTGTTTCCGCTGCACTTATATAGTTTTAATTTAATTTAATGAATTAATGGATGAATCTAATTCCTTACAGTGTTACTGAAGTTGATTTAAATGTGTCTACACTAAACTGGATATGAAAGTAGTTTAATTAATTTAGAACAGTACAGCAAAATAATTCACATGTACAGCTGTAGCTGATACTTCTGTGTACACTGTCTCTGAAGTGGTGTAGTATCAATTCCAGTTACAGTACTTTTTCAAACTTGGTGTATGACCGAGGGAGTGGACAGCTTTGTTCATTCCACAGGCATCCCACCCAAAACATTACCAAATAGATTTAAAAAATCATCAGAGACATTCCTACCACAATTCAGTGTGTTCTGGTGTAGTAATTCTGGCTAAGATGCGACTGCTGCACTGATGACAGCAATTGTTCACTAAGGAGTCAATCCATTCATCTGAAATAACTGTATTCGCTATTGATCCAGTAAGTTTAACCACCAGCACAGGTTTTTTGCTATCTATGAAGTGATCAACACACAGAGCATTCATCAATTATTGCTGTATTAACTGCTGAGTTGGAAGTTTCATCTGCCTTTTGGGAATGGAAATGTAAATCTTGAGAGAAATTAGGGGATTTATACTCCTAATTTATCACTTGATTCCTTTGTTCTGCTAGACTACCACAGTAAGTGAATAGTTCCTAATATGAAATGGAGTAGAAGTAAAAGCCAGTGAACTTTACCACAAGAAGGTAGGTTTGTCTCTGTCATGGGAAATGGAGAAACAAGCCCCGTTAATATGTACATCAGTAGTGTATTTCTTCGCTACAGCAAAGGGATGAGCTTGTTTACAGTACTGTTGTTGAACTGGTGGTCTCCTTAGTATACCAGGGAAATTTCTGTTAAGCAACAGTATCTAAACTTGCCAACATACAAGTGAAGTACTGGTAGTAAGACTGGTCTTTTAAACCAAGATAACTTGCCATTGGCTAAAAATAAAGTTTATAGATATGACAGAATGAGCCCTGGTGGCAAAACATGCCATTGGGACCCACAAAGGCTGTAAACATTTCATGATATATGCCAACTCCATTTAGATTTTCTTTTAAAAAAAAAAAAAAAAAGAGGGGACAAGTGGATGCAGCAGACTGATGTAATACTCGATTTATACTTTATGTAGAATAAGGGATTTTGTGATGGACATGTTTAAGGGCATATACTGCCCACTTTAAACAAATAGATCTGACTGCAGTCACATTTAAAAGATAAGCCAAATTTGTTCTCCAAGAAAAGGTACATGGGTCTAAACAGTGAAACTAAAATTTAGTTTATGCATGTGTTGCATATTAGTGCAACTATAGAAGCACGAAATGGAAATTTTAAAAGTTTCAAAAATGTTGTGTGTTTATGTTATTTTATTTTGTGTCTGAGTGTGTTTTTCCACTACAGTATTTTTTCCCATGTAAAATCACTAGGGAACAAGGCACAGATAGCTTTTAAATGCACCCCATTTAGATGAGTTTCAGGTGAGGTATAAAGTGTGTTAAGCTAGTCAAGGAAGTAATCATACTCCGTTACTGTTTATTTTCAGCAGTGAAATATACCCCATGGAAAAGATTTTTACATTCGTGGGAGCAGTTAGACTAGTGCTTAGTGAGCTTTTCTACTTCTGTTTCTACTTTTGATCTACTTTTAGTCGTCCCACTTCTTATATTTATTGCTAACGTACATGGACTGAAAAATTAAAATTCTTGCCAAAAGGCAAGATGCCACCCTTAAAAGTAGCTTCTGTTGGATCTGTCATTTCATAACTAAGTAATGCATGTTTTTTTTTCTAGGTCATTTGAACATATGAAGCAAAGATCTTGCTGATGGTGCGGCTGGTATTTTTTGTCCTATGACATCTTACCAGCTAGAAGATTTCCTTCTTAATTTGAGGTTGAGTGAAATATTCAGGAAGTACAAGGCATGAGATGTGTACATGGCATATTGAGGGAAAAGACTTTTTTTTTTAAAAAGCAAGAAGATAATCAAGGGCTAAGAAAATCTTTTTTGAAATGAGACAGTGTGGAGAAACAGACTCTAAAATTAGATAGGTAATAAAATAATGCTCACAGCAATAACACTGAAACACCAAGAAGTGATTAAACAGACTGAAAAACAGAAAGACTCACTTTTCAAAAAGCAGCCCTGATCATAACTGCATGGAGAAAAGACAAGGACTAACTTAAAATAAAGCACAGGAGAAAAAAGTGCTCTTTCTCTATTGTACATTTGACATTAGTTGAGCAGTGCAAAGTATCTCTTGAAAACAAGCTAGAAAGTACTTCTTTGCAGCAAGCCTTTATCCATCTTAAATATAGAAAAATGATAGAAATGCTATTTAAAAACAATTATATAGAAGGCTGTCCTTAAGTAGAACCATTATGCAAACCAAGAAATACCACAGATTCCTGGCATTCTCATTCTGTTAGTACTGCAGTTGTTTCGCTCTAAGCTTTGTTAAGGAGTAAGAGGACCTGGGCAGGGCTGTGTTTCAATCTGTGATGTACTTGCAAGACTTCCCATATCAAGAAAGCTGCTTGTCAGAAAATTTCTCCACCAGGAATGGCTCTTAGGACAGTGAAATTGTTGTTACCAGCCTGCCAGAACAAATCCCAGTAAGGAAAAGTAAACAAATCCAGTGAAAGTAGAAAGGTGACTTTTTTTGCTTTCCTTTTATTATTCCCACAGGGAAAGGTGGAGTCACAGGGAATAATTGTACATGTTTTCTTTAGCATTTAGAGACAAGTTGATTCCACTAGCAGAGTAAATATCCTGCATGCCATTAATGTCTTGCAGCTTGTATTTCAGAGTGATTTCAGAAGTGGAAACTCTTCATTGAATTTTAAGTTATAGCATGTCTCTTTATGGTCTTTGTATAAGAGAAACAATAGCAGGAAGTTACAAAAATGATTTTGTAATCTTTAGATTCGGATCAAGATTTTTAATTTTGTTTGAAGTTTTAAAGCAAATTATAGAAGTGATGTTGTAGTTTAATTTAAAAACAGTTGTGATCTCTGGACACCTTCATAGAAATAAATGAGGCTTACTTGACATCTTTGAAATATAAAAGACCTGTCCACGTATATAGCTGCCACCTAAGACCAGCTTCCAGGATTAGCAGTTTCACATAATACTACCAATTTTGTATTTTGGTTTTCCTTGTAATTGGCTGTAGATAGTTTAATACCACCACGCCTGCTGGCCTATGCCACATTCCCTCTGGCTGTCAGTGAGAGTCTGTGGATATCGTGGATCCAGATATTTGAATCTTTAGTGTTAAAATCGATTTCAAAGATAGGAAAATGCAAGGGTCAAATTAAACTTCCATAACTTTTGGTAGAATTTGAGGAGTCTTAGAAGAGAGTTTGTTCAGTATCTGTAAGAATGATCTGGCGATACAGTCAAATTCTGCAGGCCAGTGGGAAAAACATGTTGTGCTAATAATGGTCATTTTCTTTCAGTCTGCTCAAAATATGTCTGTAAGTTAGAAGGGGTCAAGCAAAACGTTTACTGGTGTCTCTGCTTTTTTTCCTCATTATTTTAATCTCTTGAATTGAAGCCCTGTTTCAGTTTGCAGACACCTCCCCACTATTCTGTATTCACACAGAACAACAGAAGTTTTTAGAGATGTTTTTGCTACTCCCACAGTGATAGTCTAGCAT
The DNA here is from genome assembly GCF_947461875.1 of Haliaeetus albicilla. Classification (NCBI taxonomy): domain Eukaryota; kingdom Metazoa; phylum Chordata; class Aves; order Accipitriformes; family Accipitridae; genus Haliaeetus; species Haliaeetus albicilla. The sequence goes on along the minus strand of NC_091494.1, from coordinate 11,523,907 downwards.
GAAGTATTATGCTTTCCAATCTTATATAGAAAGCATAATGTATGTTCCTGTCATATAAAACATGGCAGGCTATATATGTTAGGTAAAAATTTTTAACATTTCCTAAAATTATATGCCTTTCAGCATGCTTACTTTTAAATGTAAAAAGTATGAGACAGGGCTTTTCTGCTCCTTATTTGATTTTTGGGAACCACTTTTTACATTATACAGTTATTTCAGAGGAGATTTCAAAGTCCCATGTCAGAACAGTCCTACCTCACACTACAGTTAGCTGAAAGAAAAATTATTAGTATCTGCAGCATTCTTTCAAAGCATTTTTCCTATGATTTATCTTTCAATTGATCGTTCCTCTTGTGGAATCATTCTGTAGTTTTAACTGAGGAAGAATAAGAAATGATACCACTCTGTTCATATAGTGGCTCATGTGCTGAACAGTTGCAACATTGGGAGCCTTGCCAGTTGGTTTGCCACTGGATGAAAAAGTTACAAGCTAGACTGTAGCATATTTTCTGAAAGTAACTTCACTACCTACCAGTCAGTCATCTTTATCTTAAATGAAGATATCTACAGATGGTGCGTATATAATCTCCTTCAGCCCAAGTATCAGTAGCTCAAGAAAAATTACACCAAAATCTATGTTAGATACAGAAATTGAGAAAGCAAGCTCTCTTGCTGTTTGTATGAAACCAATTTGTTGTGTCAATAGTAAAGTCTTTCTTTGGAGACTGAAAATTAGGTCTATGTTAAGGAAAAGCACTGCTGAGACTGAGTGGTACAGTGCCATCCAGCAATTTCCAACTTAGTGGTGTTTACTGTTATTTGCAGTGGTAGCATTGGGAGACCTCAGCTGGTGATAGTGTCTAATTGTGCTAAGAGCTCTTAATTTTATGTATATCTATTGAGAGGCAGTTCCTGCCCTGAAGAGCTTACACAGTTAAATATAAAAGATGGACAAAGCAAAGGGAGGAAACATGCAAATAGTTGTCCATGAGGGCAACGAGAGAGCTAGGAAAGGCATCCATCCAGGATGCCACTGGATCTCTAGGCGAGTGGTCTATACACTAAATAAGACTGCCTCAGGAAAAAAAGGGGAAAAAAAAAAAAAGTTGAAGGAGTAAACCTGCTCTTTTATTTTGAGAGGGTCAATACACAAAAACAGATTTTCCTAGCTGTTTCTTTTAGACAACTTGAAGTAGAATGTCTCTGGCCTTCCAAATGCACCCCCTAGATTTAATTCCTGATGACTTATGTGTGCCCTATGCAATATATATTAATATATAATAAAAAAAAGCACTGTTCCAAACAGACAGTGTTTGGATTGAGCTTTTCTGGAACATCAGAAAAATCCTCCAGATGGCAGAATAACTGCTTCAGTGAATATACAGTAGATGGGGATATAGTTTATCCTCACTACAAAACATTCCTGTTTTTGAATTGATATCTGATAGAGTAACTGATTTTTTTGAAAGTAATTTTGATCAGAGCTTGTGAGAAATTACACAGTTTAAATAATATTTGCTTGTTATGTTCAGAGTGCTGATTGAGTACCTTACCTTTGTTCTATTCTTAAATAACTGAAAGTCAGAAAAACTTACTTAAATGTGGAGTGGCTTAAAAGATTTCATTAACAATACAAAGAAGGTGGATATACTGGAAGTATGTGGGATATTTCCAGGTCACATTTCACATTCCATTTATTACTGCCCAGCAGAGCAGTAGTGGAAGGAAAGCTTCAAAATGAAACACAATGTGAAGTAAATTTGGTTTTGACACGTATCTTTTACTTAGTGCACTGTAATTGCCAAAGAAAAAACTCCTCTCCCTTTAGAAATCTCCCTTGCTTAATGTCTCTTCAATAAAGTTGTGTGGAATCATAAATTTGATACAGAATTTGTCACGTATGCCATCTTCGTATGTTTTGACTCTTCTTGTGCCTAGCATCTATCTCAGCTTCTTAAAGACACATCTCTGGAGAATGCATAATCTCTTTGTATTTTCAGGATTTCTCATTCATTATTCAGTAATATAGACTTAAATTTCAACAGAGAAGGTCATATCATGAAATTATTAAATATATTTCAGATTTCTTCTAATGCAATTTCACTGCTGGAAGCAGCAGGGGAAAAAAAAGAGAATTTTGTAACTCTCCACGTCCTTACAGATCATCAGCATATATGCTGCCAGTAAGTGATAGTCCATCTGCCACAGAATGAGAGTATTGATGACATTTTGGCATTTTCATTTTGGCTTCTTCATTTGTGGAGAGGCAGCAGATAGATGGATGCATCCTTCCACTACTGCTTCTGAGTCCTGCATGATGGTAAATGATTTCTAAACCAACATTTTGATAAATAAAACATGAAATACTCTTGAAAGATGCTTGTCCAGAGTTCTCCCTTGTATAAGTACAGGATTTGCTTTGAGAGACATTTTGACACATCTGGATGCACAGCATGTTAGCTGAAGGCAAACAGACATTGCAGTGATAAGGGACAGCTGGGTCCTGCTGGCTCAGCACACCGGAGGCTTGCACTAAAATGCTGACACTGCATCATGACCACAGTTCCCAGGTGATCACTCCATTGCCTGTGACATTAGAAATCAGCAGAAAGTTGGCTGAGAAGTCATTCATGCAAACTCAGAGAGAGAGAGAGAGAGAAAGCAAAAGAGAAACCACAGCTGACTCTGGAGAAGAGGCAGATTGTTAAGTTTCTCCATTACAGAAGTTTTGGCCAGTTCATTCCATTCCTCAAATCAAGTCAGAGGTAAGTTCAGATTCAGGTGTATACGTTCTGTCAATCTGCCTTGAAATCAAGATATATGAAAAAAAAATACACAATAGATTTTATTTAAATTCACATAACCTGTATAAATGCATAGGACTTTTTTCATATTGGCTTTTATTCTCTCTATCCATTTTTATCTTTTTGCTGGTTCCAGGGGGATCTGCAAAAGGAGGGGAAGGAACACAATAAACTTCCATGTGACTTGTAGCCATTATTTATCGTCTCAGTATGCAAACACCTTCAGTGGTTCTTTCAATAGGTAGAAAGAAAAATTTGGAACACTTGAGTAACTCAAGTCTTTATATGAATTTTTTTGCTTTACCATGGGTTTTATAGTTTGACAAGTAAAAGTTGAATTAAGTGCAGAAAGGAAGAGATGTTCATAAATATTTTTTTAGGTTAATGGCATATTACATTTAGTAGGAGCACTAAAGCAATTCCAGAGGGTTTTTATTTGTTCAGAATTCTAAGCGTAGTTAGGCCCTGGGACCTCATGCTTGTACGTAGTTCGCAGACCAACAGTAAACATGATTGAAAAGCATTAATTCCTGCATTCATTTCAAAGGGCATGTATGGCTGCTCAAAATATCAACAAAAATGTGGTTAAAATGAGAAATCATGTTCCGAGACAAACACTCTTCTCTGTTATGTATCGGGACCAAAACAGGCAAAGTGTGTACAAATTGAAATTTGCCCTTAGCATTTTTTATGTTTAATCTAAATTAGATGCCTTATCTGCCAAAGTACTGCTTTAACAATTCAGAATGAACACCTGTAAAGTGCAGTTCTCTTTTGAAAAAATAAGAGCTTGCCAAAGGAAAGATGTTCATGTGTGCTGCTTGCTACAGAGAAGTGCTACAATGGGGAAGGGAATCACTATATCCACTGATTTGGCAAAATAGTTGAAAAGGTATTGTCTTTTATTACACTGTGCTTTAGCAAGATAAATGTACAGTATATAATATCCCAAATTAAAACTCATTAAATAGTACATAGTTAAAAAAATTAAAAAACAGTGACAGTATACTGTTTCTTTTTTGATTAATTTGTAGAAATGGTGTTGAATGGTAGACATGCTGTATTAATGTTAAGTACATGATATATCACCATGTAAATGAGATTATTTAACCATGGAAATCTCCATACCTGTCAGTATTTGGAAGTTACAAACATAGATACTTGGGGAGAAAACAGGGGAGTTAATCATTCTGCTTGGAATTCTTGGATATTTATTTTAAGACTTATATTTAAAATGTAAAAGGCAGACGTTTCAGTTATTGTGTGGGTTTTAATTTTGCTTTAGTCATCACCACGAGCACAGATAACATGCAGAGAGGGCTGCAGGATTTTGGCAAAGGATGAAACATAGTTCAGAACAGGAGGGGAATGAGTTAAACTGTGTTTAGATAAGTTGGATATGTTCAAGTTGGCAGTTCTTGATGGAATTTATCCTAGACTACTTATGGAAGTAGCTGAAGCAATCTCTGAAGCATTAGCAATTAGCTTTGAAAACCCATGGAGGACGAGGGGGAGAGGTCCCAGTGGTCTGGAGATGCACATAATACAGTATATCTCTTTAAACAGGAGAAAAAGAAGAGCTAAGGAATCGCAGACAAAGGAGCTTCACTAATATAAGCAAGATACAAATTATTTGATAACCAGTTTGTAGCATCTCAAGGCTAGTAAGGTGGTAAAAACATTGAATGTACCTTTGTGGTGTACAAATTACATCAAGCCAAGTTCCTTCCTTTTTTTCAGTAGTTAAGTAGCCTGGTAGATGAGAGAAAGTGAAAGTGGCGTTGTATATCTGACTTTAGCAAGGCTTTGAACACAACTCCGTATAACATTCTGATTAGCAATCTAATGAGGTAAAAATAGAAATCCCCTGTAAAACTGTTCAAAGCAACATGCTCAGTATATTAGTGCCAGTGGTTTGTTGTCAGAAAGGGTAGCTGGTTCAGATAGGGTTCAGCAGGTGTTCATTCTTCCATCCCTACAAGGATAGTTTTCATGCATACTTTTTATGAGGGAGCAGAGAGTATGCTTATGAAACATCTGGATGATAACAACCTGAAACTGCTTCTAAATCCTTTGAGGAGCAGGTTGGAATTTGGAATGATCTTGATTAATTGAAGAAATGGTCTGAGATCAATAAGACCTAATTCAGTAAATTCAAAAGCGAATGAAGAAGAAATCAGATGCAGAACATAAAATGAGGACTAACTGGTTGGCAGCAATAATGCAAAGGATGAATGGGGAATTGTGGAGGGCCGCAAACGGAGTGTGTCAACACTGTGATGCTGTTTCAAAAAAAAAGCAAACATTGTTCCGAAATACATTCATAGGATTGTCAATATCAGATGTATTAGCGAGACCTTCTCTGAGGCCAGGAGTAATTTATTCGCTTTTTGGCTCTGCCCTTAGGAAGAAAACAGATAACTTAGTGTACAGAAGAAAGCAGCAAATATGGTATGTTTAGAAAAATTTGTCAAATGGAGTTTGCTAAACCTAGAAAAGGGAAGAAAAGAATAAACATCAGTTTTTAAATAGGTAAAAAGTTGTCAAAACATAAACAGCAACCATTGTTCCCCAGGATCAGAGATATAAAGTGCTTTGTTTGCAGCAAAAGTGACAGACAAAAGTCATTGCAAAATCCATCAATCCATCATTTTGTCTTCAGTCCCCTTCCTATCACATTTAAGTGAAGTCATGAACTGTGATTTGTGCTGAGGTACACACACACAGACTGTGTTTTGGAGATTTTTTTCAAACAAGTTTGAAAAACACCTGTAGGAGATTGTTATATTTATCTTGACTTGCTGGGAGAGAATGGGCTAAATCATACAGAACATTTCAATGAGATAAGGACTGGATTTTGTTCTACGGCCTTACCTGATTTTTACTGTGCAGTCTTGCCAGATTATTTGCTGCGATCTGGTAGGGGATGTGGGACCCCAGCAAAGATGGGGCAGCACCTCCATAACAATTCCTGTGATTCACAGCTTGCTCCTGATGACTTATTGGGAAAAAGGAATGGACTTTGGCCTGGATGAATTGTCCTTCAGGCTGTCAATCAAGCCCTACTGGGCTAGATGATCTCTTGATGTCTTTTACAGCCTCTGATTCTCTGATTATTTAAATGTCATTTTCTGTGGTCAGACTTACAGGCTAAACCAGCAAGTTCTGTTTAGACTTTTCACTTTATGGTTCATTGACTGAAAGAACTGTTCTGGTCTGTTGGTTTACTGTGGGTGATAAACATGTAGCTAGTCAGTACTTGATAGGGAAAAAGAATATTTCTTCAGCATTCAGGTTAAAATTATTTTTCATTTGTGCATTCATATTTTTCCCTAAAACAGAAAATCTATTTTTAAACTTGGAGACGTTTAGAATATAAATAAAATTGTTTAAATATTGATGCAGTTGATGAGATAAAAGTATGTGAAATATGAATCTGTATGGTAAGCTAATTAAATCTCCTACATACATGTTTTCAATATTATTAAAAAAACCCAAATGTTGCATCTTAAGGCAAATTGTGACCATATCCAATAATTTTTAATGATTGACTTACAATAATGTCTGAAATTAGTGTTTTGCTGAAGACACTTAACAGGCTGTTACATACAGAAAGGTGTTGCTTATGAGCTGGACTCTGTAGTCATCCTGAATGTTCAGTTTTTGTCATGGTAGTTTGGTACCAGAAGGACTAGTTACTCAGCTCGTGTATCCTGGTGAGGGTCTCCCTACATCAAAACATATGCATTGATTTAGACTGTTTGAGAATCTTCAGTGCGACCTACAATAAGTGCCTTGAGTTCCTGCAGTAAGCTTTTGGTAACAGCTAAACGCATTTTAATTCCTCAGGACCAATCTACATGGGTTAGCCGCATTCCTGTATGTTCAGAATCCAAGCAGATGTATAGGTAAGATGTGTAGGGCAAGCTTATCTTTGGTTGCTGGTTTTTTGAGTATACTGGACTGAAATATGTGAGTTGAACTCCCTCATGTGAATGATGTGAGTATCATGAATTCCCTGTCTGGTTATATTATAGAAATATTCCTTGTTACCATAGCAGCAAGCAGGCGTTTCAAGCAAGGAACAGAAATCTTTTCCTAAAAGTGACATTAAAGCGTTTTTTTATCTCCTACTGTTTTACTTTTACAGTAAACAAGATTATAGGATGTTTGTATTTTAACTTCCAGCCTAGAATGTTTTGAGGAGAGGGAGAACATCATTAGATGTCACAGGTTGAGAAGCTGGGTGACACTCTTAGTGAATGACTGCATTAAGAGTACATGGAAATACTGCGTCTCTCTGGGATAGTGTGCTTTCCTCAGTCATGTTCTATTTAAGGTAAAAGGGCTTTTAGTTTAGTGTAGGCAGAGCAATTAGGATTCCCCTGGGGGAGGTATATAATTATTTTGGAAAATAAGAAGCATCATCAAGAAGTTTCTTAACATGCTCCGCTAATTTTCTCAGTGTTGAGAGAATTTTCCAGTTTTTGTTGTGTATTCTTTAATACCAGCTATTTCTGGTTCCTATCTCAAGTGTTCTTCTAAGGGGCCAAAAATCCTACAGAAATGGAGACAGTATCTTACACGATAACATTAAAAGCATTGATAATAGTAGCAAATAAAGTATGTAGCTAGTAGAATATAATAATAGAAATATCTTCATTTATGCATGTCGGGGGGGTGGGGAAGCTCACTGACATCTTAAGGTTTGTTTCACTGTTGAGTTGCAGCAATGGCAGAAATTTGGTGCTAGTGAATGAAGGTGTTTATTTTGTTATTGATGAAAAAAAGATCATGATAAGCAAAAACACTTCCTAGAAAAAGGTGGAATATAAAAAAAATAGAAGTTCAGTGGACTTTCAAGTGATGTACTTGAAGTGCTGGTGTAGGAGATAGTTGCCCGATACGTAGTTGTTTCTGGAGTATTACATATCTCTCAATTTAAATAGTAAGGGTGAAGTGGTGCCCAAGGATACAGAGTCTTGGAAACTGCAATACACAAGATCCCCGAGCTGAAATGAATCCTCACACTCAGGCCAGCGTGAGGTTTGATGAATGCCCTCATGACAGACGTCCAGCCCATTGGTGAGGGGAGTACCTAGAAGCCCCTCCTCATATCTGACCCCTGCTTGGTGGCCTGGCCATCTCCGCAGGGCGTTCCGCTGCCTGCTCCGCTGTGCCTTGGTAAGAACCAGGGTGGATCCGCAGTGCGGCATGTCAGTGGTCTGTCACGTGTGGCCCCGTTTCCCATCCTTTTGTCCTGCCGTGGTTCTGCCAGCGCCATGAATGAGCCCCGCTGTGATTTCCAGCGGCACTTTGAAATGCAGGCTCTGTGGTGTGTTTCTGTGCCAGAGGACACAGCAATTTTGTGCAAATTCTGGAGCAAATCCTATGCAGCTGACTCTAGTAAACCGTAACCACATTTTGGATTGTTCTAGAAACCAGATTAGTAGTCCGTGTTATTGACCGTGGTTACAAACGGAGCTGCCACATCAGCTGAGGAAGCAACTGTTTCCTGGGCTGGAGTCTGCTGAGGCTCACAGTGGTGTAATATTGTGCCACTGCCAATGAATGTAGCAGTACTTCCGAACTGTAAACAAACATGAACATGAATGTCCTAGAGGAAGAAAAGAAGATATATTCATGATTTCCTACTGCATTTGCAGAGCCAGAAAGTGGTTTGCAGTCATAAGACACAAACTTCAAAAGAGACTAAAAAGATACATCTGTGTTGTTAATAAAATCTGCATTGCTACTTCTGTTGATTGCACTGAGAAATCTCAGTGAGAGCTAACCTAAGTAGCAGGATATCCCTGTGGTAGGGACTCACTTAAATAAATCTGCCTAATTCTATTTCATTTCACCTGGGCAGATGTGTCCAATTGCCCCATGCAATGCTTTCCTTCGTGTCTTTGTACTTGTTTTCTGTTGTGAGACTGCAGATCGGCCCGTCTTTGCCTATGTTAGCAGCAAATTCAGAATCCATCCTTTTACAGAAGTAGATTAACCCAGCTCCCAGTGGTTGTGTAACTTGAGATACTGTGTTATGTACTAGACAAAAATAGCTGGGAGGGGGCTTGATGTGCTCAGGTGGGTCCCAGTAACTCGAAGGATCTAGTGGCCAAGCTGCGAAAGAATATGGCTAGATATGAGGAAGAAGGTTATATTCAGTAGAAGAAATTTGGAAGATGACAGAGACAAATGTCTGGAATGTTAAAGTGGAGAGAAAATCAAGTAGGCACCTTTCTAGTGACCACAAGCCCATAGCTGTCAGAAGCACACTGCATTCTCCCCCATTGCTTCCCCATGGTGACAGATGGCCTACTTTTGCAATTCAGAACTCTGGTCATGCTAACTTATGAATTATACAAAGAAAAAAACCACAAAAATCGCTTCACCCATCACTGAAAAGAAGCTACCTCTAGGCTGCAACATTGTCACTGTTTAATGGTGCAGGACAACTGTATAGAGCACTTACGACTTCAGGAAAATGTTAAGCATAGGATAGCTATTCATTTTTTAAAAATGACCGGGTTGCTGACACTCTTAACATTGCATGCATGGACACACAGACATGTATGCACTGCTTTTTCATGGCCATTTTTCATACATTTTCAAGACATTTTATTCTTTATCTGATTGAAAACAGTACCTTAGTCCCCTATCCTATGTTGACCTGGGGGAAAAACTGACTTAGTAGATCATTACTATGAGCATTTCTAATAATACCGGCACCTTCTCCCTGGTGACCTTTTATACAAACAGATAGCCAAGCTCCTCCTGGGTAGTTTAAAAGAAACAGTGAACTACTTTTCCAACAGTTCTGATTGCAAAAATATATTTGCTTTGATTTATGAAAATTTAAAATCTTTTGGGCATAGGGGATCAAACTTTGTGCATACTTAGTAGCATTTTTTTTGCATTATTTATGTCTTCAACTGTAAACATTAGCAGCAGCATTTATACTTGGGAAATAAATTGTGCAGTTAAACATAGCCTGAGTTAGTTGTCTGCAGAATAAACTTTCCCCACTCTGAAAGAGGTAAAAATACTGTAACAAAAGAAGTTCTGAGAAAATATTTGAACAGAGAAAAGTACATAGGAGTGGCAGACCAATCCTGGAAAATAGCGCAGTACTATTTTCTAGTGATATGCCAAAAAAATTGGCAAACATTCAGGTATTGTGGCTTGAACTTGGGTGGGAAAGATATTTTAATATAACTGTCTTTCCACTTACCTAAAAACAAGCAAATACTCAATGTTGTAAAAGGAAGAGATGGATCTAACCCTTCCAGTTCATTGAACAAAGTGAAAAAAGCCTTAGACCTCCTTTACTTGTTTTCATTCTGGGTAACAAATATCAATTCACATGTTTGGAAATAATTAGTCCATCCATCATTTTTGTCTGTCATGCACAAACATTTTTATTGTTAGTTTAAGTATCAGCCCACAAGTAGTGGAAAACTTAGATGGGGTCCTCTCCTTCTCCTCTTTCTTCATGGCATAATCCCACATTCACATCGCACACAGTTCCACAGACGTGGCTTTCTGAACCATAAAGATCTAAAGCCTGTGGTGGCTTTGCCATAGGCCAACATTTTCAGAAATGCTCAGTTGCTACACTCACTTTCCATTTTCTGTGTAAGTACTATAAAATTACTGCTTTGCCCCTTCCTCCAAATTCTCTTGAGGTTAAATGCTGTACAAGGTTTCCTGCAATCTTAGTAGTAATTTCTCTGCACAGGGCCTGGTGGGAGAAGAAACAGTTTGCAGATGACATTTACAGGATGAGATGATGGCACATGTGTAGGACTAAATAGAGTTGCCAGACACTAATTGATTCACATGTCAACCTCTTGCTACACATGTAAGGTGGATATGGAGACTTACAGCTTGCAACTTGCCTAGCGCAAAGTTTGTTTCCAGTGTTTGGATATTCTCGCTAATTGTATACTGTAATAGACTAAAAGACAAGCAAAATACTTGTTTTTAGAGATTTAAGTTTTGATATGCGTTTGAAGATGAATAGCGTTAGAAATCTTGATCGTTGCTTCTGTCAAAGTAAACGTGTCTATATAATGCAATGGAATATATAACTGTAAGCGCTGTCATTGCAAACTGTCTTTTGGAATTTCTGGTAGAGGTTTGATTAGGACAGCCAGAGCTGAGATTCCTTTCTGGGTAGATGCTGTACTTGAATGACCTTAGAGGAGAAAAAAAATCCTGACTTGAACTGTTCTAAACGTATGAACAGGAAATGCATACTTTTCACTCTAATTCCTTCAATGAACTTAATATAAAAATAACCTGCTATTGCTGTAAGGTTAATGGTGCAGAGAGTTTTCTCTGGAGGTGGACTGACTTTGACAATTCTCTTTCATCCTCTTTCTCCCAGGCCACATGGTGTTTCTCATAGCAGAGTGGGCTCAGGCTGTGTTTAGAAATGCAAAGCTGTGTGGATGCACATGTGCATGTGAAAGCAAGAGTGTTTACTTTCCAAGTAATTGAAATGCATGAGAGAATAAATGTGCATTTTTTAGTATATAGTTGCATCTGCTATGGCAAGCTGATCCTTAGTACCTAAATAACAAACATGCTTCTTCGGAAAACAAGAAGTATAACTCTCCTACATATCTTGAGCCCCTGTCTATGTTCAAAACCATACTGACTGTCCCTCAAAGTTTCCTCCAGAGTGCTCCTAACTTCTTTGGTTATTGCTGTAGTGCCACACAGTAACTGAGAAGTCACCCAGAAGCTGTTCAAACCACCTTCAGAAAGGCTCCAAATCCAGACTCTTGTATATATTGCAGTCAGCAAATTAAAAAAAAAAAAAATAAAAAATCAGATTCCATTATATTATCATCTATGTATCTGCAAAATGCTTTCTCAGTGCTTTGGCATGTATGGCATGAAGAAAGATGAGCTGTTGCACTTTTTCTTTCCTGAACATTTCTTTATGCAGACTTCTACTATAGGATTACAAGCTGGCAGAATAATGCCTGACAGGAATTGATAAAGAATTGCACCATGAATCCCTGCAGGGCACATTGGGGCAAGTTTGTTATAGGAACAGTCTTCCTCTGTTTACATGAACAAAAGCTGGGTTTGACAGTTTCACTGATCAGCAGCTTTGGGAGTGTGTGAACTCACTGTTACTCTGTGTGGCTTTTTCTACAGTTTTCTCTATGGTAGCAACAATCTCTCTTTTTAAACTGTTCTCTTTCAAAGTGTTCTCACCCTGATTCTCACTGCTATGCAGTACTTTCCAATGCAAAGCTTATAGAGGGAGTATCATTGATCAAATTAAACTTAGTTTGCCTTTGTACGTTGATTTATAAATGACAGCAAGTAAAGAACATGAATACTGGGGGGAAAGCATGTGGTGATTGTAGCTTGATTTTCATATGCTTTCCACTGAGATTTATTTCCACAATTATTAGGTAACAATCCATTTAAAATGAAGTTGTGCTCTGACTGAAAGCAGGTTACGCCCATATTAGTGCTGATACAATTCCATTGGTAACTTCTGCTAGGGCTAAATTTCAACCTCGCTGTCATCATCATCCTTGTGTAGGGAAAGTGATCTATTTCAGTCATATAGCTCCTCAAAATTCAGTCAGGCTGATCAATCTGTACATTCATGTTGAAAGAATGTGTTTTATTTTTTAGATATTTTAGTCCAGGATTCTGCAGAGACACAGTGTAGCACCTCTATTTAAAAATGAGGTTGCACTTGGTGTACTCCTGATATTCACGGGAGTCGCATGCAAATGAGAGAAGAGTTAATTTTTAGACGCTGCTTTCCTTCTGCTGAGCAGGCAGAAGAGTCCTGTTCTGTAGCAGTGCTCCATGAAGCTCCTGCACTTTAGAGGACAGGAGCGCAGCATCTACTCAGCTCGGATCTGCTGTGCGCTCTAGCCAGTGGTACAATTCACATGAAGCCTTCCAACCCAGAGTAGATGGAAGCGTTTTCTCTCTGAGAGTTAAATGGTGAGCGAACAAATTAATTTGTGATTTTTATTATGCAGTCTTGACAGTATGCTGACTCATGACACAAGAATATAGCGATGGAAGACCTCATGATGATTTTAGATTGCTTTAATTCTACTGGCATCAGTGGAGTAATTTTTGATTTACACCAACATGAACGTACTTTGACTGAGGCCTGGTGAGAAGGTGGACTGAGTTATGAATTTTACATTGCCAATGACATCATCAGAAAGATGCTGGTTCTTTATCCATTTTGCAGAATTACCCAACTCCTCCTGACTTCCCTAAACTCAGCGTAGAAACGCTTTTTGATCCGTGGTATCTCAAGTGACTGTGTAGATAACAATGGAGAGAGGAGCAGGGTTTTTTCTTTGATACTTTGATTTTAAAAACATCTGAAAGCTTCTTTAAACATACAGGTACTGTTTCATTGTCTATTTCCTGTTAGTCATTTTGCAGTTGTGCTGTAGCACTGGACCTGAAGAAATGTAATAGTAATTGCAGGTGATTTTTCTTCCCTTTCCCTTTTTTTCATTTTCCTTTCTGTTCCTTTTCATTCCTTTCTCCTCAGTTTGGGGTGTGACTGTACAGAAAATTATTGTCTCTGACAGATGGAAAACAGAACTCTGTCACAACAAAAAATGGCAAGGCTGCCGTAGGTATACCTGTTTTGTATTCTAAAAATAATAATTTTCCTAACTATATGCCTGGAAAATTTGCATCAAAATTAATGGGAAGTGCAGCAGCATTTTCCATGGTAGTATGGTCAATCTTTAAGTCCAAATTAAAAAGGACTTTAATCTATCATTCAGCTTCTTGTTATTTGCTTTTCCTGCTGCACCCACTTCCGCCACTTGGAATTATGATTAAACAAAGAAGTAGCAGAATCAGTTGCGGCCAGAGATTCTTGCGTGCCCCTTCTTTTGCCTTGACTTCCTCTAATTTGTTGCTGGCAGTCTCTGTGAGAACAATTGTAATAGAAGTGGCTTCAGGTTACCATTTCTTTGAAAAATTTCTGCTGCTTTTAAAACACTCCGTTGCAAGAGCAAAATACATGAAGTAAGTCCAGCTTCTGTTCTGCAAGTGCTGTGCTTTTTAACAGCTCGACTGTGCTGAGAGGGAGAAAGAGGTGCAGCCAGGGAATTGCCTGTTCAATTCACAAGATTCAGTTCAAAAGCTTCATCTCCCGAAGGTGGGTGACCAGTGGGTCCAAGTGAGTGTTTAGACTCCATTTCTGCACAACATTTCTTTTCATGTCCATTATACAGTCATCTACAACATGCACATCATCTTTCATAATAAAGCTATAAATTCACTTCTCCAGCAGGTCTTTGTGAAAGGAGAGTTTTATTCTTTTCCTAGTACCTGTTGTAAAGCTAGTTTGAATAGGTAATACAGTCATAAATGATACTGTAATTTCCAGGTAAATTCCACAGGGCTGCAAAGTACATGTTAGATAGCCCTTCCATCCATCTTCTCCAGTCTCAGTTTACTGCCCAGGCTGCAGAACTGGAGCGAGAGAGAGAGAGAGAGACAAAGGAGACAACAGAGGACTGTTCCATTCAGCCAGTGTTGTCCTGCCTCTGGATCTACAGGCACAATCAAACCCAAAGTATTTTTCGGACTTGGAAGCAATTTCTTACAACGAACAGGAAATTGCACACATCAGGAGAGCTGTGTGCTCAAAAGAAAGAAATGCACTTTGTAAAATGGTAGAGGGTGCAAACAGCAGACGTTATTACAAAATAGTAGGCCCTAGACAAAGTTTTCATTAACAAACACGAGTTAATGTCTTCTGAAGGTTCACATAACTTCACTGAGTGAAAAATAGCTTTGGTCTTTGTTGAAAAGCCATTTAAATGTAGTATAATAGTATTGGCACTGATTTAACCTCCAAGGACCAAATGGTAAGAAGGCTAAAAACTAGAACCTAAGTCATGGTGGTTGTGAGACTGATAGGCATTCATTTCATCATCAGGTGAGCAAGCACTTCAGTATGGAATTAGCCTTTTTGTGTGCAGAAACAGATGTATTTGCAAATGCTAGTTTAGGAAGCTATTTTGAAAATGAGATTAAAAGGCGAAGACGAAATCGTACCATTTTTTGAACGGTCTGCTTTGACAGTTTCATATCTCTAAAGCCTTTCTTCTTTTCTGCTGAGCTAATTAGAATTTCATATAACCTAGTGTCATCATTTAACTTATAGGATATTCATTCTCTTTGGAGAATTATGCTATTGAAGCATGTTCTAATCAGATGGTATTAGTGCTATTGTGTTGAGTATTAGCAGTAGAATGTGTGTGGGGTTTGGGGCGTGTGAAAAGGAGTCAGACTTTAAATGCCAAACCAGACCAAGAGCTATTCTTCTGGTACACACAACCAGGGATTTATCAACATTGCTGTTTTTTCAGATTGTGCATATGACTCTTTTATACTTAACTATAAATAGAAAAGACACGCAAGCACTGGTGTAACCTTAGTATGTTTTCAATACATATTTAAATTATCTGGCATTTGGTTAGGGGACTTCAAGTTCCTCATTATATATGCAAATAAAATGAGTGAATAGTTTTGTAAGTCACACAAACTACACAATTTAGTTCAAAATCAGGTTTTAAGGTATTTACTCACTTATATAAGTTCTGACAAGTCTATGAAAAATACTGCAGGGATATAGTTTCTAAAAAGTTCAGACAATATTCTTTAATTCATGGCTTTTAAAAATTGGTAATATATACCTCCTTTAGTATTGCTTGGGTGCAGATAAAAGTGTTAATGTGTGCAGGTTATCGTGGACCTGGTTAAAGCTGCATTAATTAGAACTCAAGTTTATATTACTTCCAAACCTATCCATTTAGGCTGAAATATTCTGTTCATTTTGTTGCCTAAAATTTATGTTTTGGAAAGGCTAAGCAAGACTTTGGGGGTTTGTTTACTTGGTTTGAGGGGATTATGCATTCTCTTATTTGAGCAATACTTAAATGAAATCATAAACTGAAATATTGCTTGTAAATAATCCTTTCCAATGAAAGTGCATAAGAAATTGTCTTTGACCTGCCTGATCTTTGAGCATGTAGAATCTGACTTCTGAGTGTTTGCAGGAGAGTTGTTTTCTTTATTTTGCTGAGCTTGTTACTGTGCACCTAGGAAAGGATGTCCTTTATATGCATGTAACCTAATTAACTTTGCAGTGAGCTGGCTCGCCAGCCAAGGTCAAGGTTAAGGTGGGGAGCTCTTACAGCTGTGTAAGATCATTCATCCAGACTTCTGAGCAAAGAGAAGAGAGAATCGTTTCCTGCAGCCTGGCTGTATTTGTAACACATGCAGTTAAATTAATTTTCAGTTTAGAATAATGGTATTTATACAATAAGATATTGCAACAAAATCCCTAAAAATATAGGAGAATTGAAAGAGAGGCTGTATTTTAATTCTAAATATCTGCAAGAGGCAGTAGGATTTTGATCATGCTGTTATTTAGACAGGTGTTATTACTGCACAGGACTCCACAAATGCAGAATAATAAGATGGTTTCTGCTCAGAGATCCTACAACTTAAGTAAAAGACGAGAGGCAGGTGATGGTACAGAAGGGGCAGCACAGGGAAACTAGGAGACAGCATTGGTCAGTATGAGAGGAATGCTCTCAACACACCTTCTAATGCCTGCCAAGTTTTTGTAGACAAAGTTAAGAGTTTTATTGGAGAGAGCTCTTTTCAAGAATGAAGAAGGTATGAAAATGCTGATGTGAAAACTTCAGGAGCCTTAAGAGAGGCTGACATTTTTGCCAAATCAGAGATGAGAGCTGCTATTTCAGTGTTTAAAGAGGTCTGATTGATAGGTAGATTGAGGAGGTGTTCACGTAAGGGAAGGATGTGAAGACCATGGAAAGTGATGCAAACTTTTTACTGTTCCTTTACTTAGAGTGTGTTGCATATTTTTCATACAATACGATGACAGTCTTTTGTTGTCAATCATCTATAAAGTTTTTCTTGCTATACATATATGTTTAAATACATAGGAAAATAAAAATGTTATTTTGTATTTTTTTAATATGCTTTATAGTACTTTTAATTGAACTTGAAAAAACCTCAACAACTAGAAAAACAAATGGTGTCAGTTCAGGATTCAGTTAAACCTGACGTTTATAAAGCACTCTCACTTACAAAGACTACTTTGAGTAGCTTGTAATAGCAGAGCTACTCAGATCATAGCCTAGATGAAAGAGGTTATTCCACTGGGAGTATTAAATTTAAACTAGTCACCTCTGGTTTGGCTTTTGAATTATGACAAGAGAATCAATGATTGCTGCTGTTAAAAGTCTGAGGAAGCCTTTGGCTTACTAACAGTCTAGATAATAACAATTTTTAAGTCTCTTCATACCAAGGGACTATTAAGATGAAACAGTAGCTTTAAATTAAGTACCATCATTCCCTCAATTTATCCCGAAGGAGAGAAGTAATTAGCCTTGTTTATCTGAGAGAAATGAAAGATGAAATTACAGGGAATGCCCCTAAACTGACCCTGTAACTAAGTTGAGTTTACCAGAGAGTTCATCTTTTTCAGTAGTTTAGCTCCCATTCTTTTCAAGCATGTCCCCTCTTGCTGTTTAAACTGAAAAATACCAAACCATGAACTAAATTTGTGTATCTTCCTGTTAGCAAAGTCAATGATCCCATGCTTCAGAAATCATACATCCTCTTTTTCTTCTATAAAGGTTGATACTATATTGTAGCAAAGATTTTGAACAGTGTTACATAGAATAAAGGCAGCAACCTTTTTTTGTTAGTAGGATGATATTCCTCCACATCATCAGTTTCACCTACATCCTTATTCTTTTCCTGCTTACTCCAGGTGAAAGTAACACTTAGCTCTGACAGCCAAATCCATGAAACTGCAAAAATGAGGATTTCAGGACTGTAATGAATTAATTCCCAAATAGTAGAGTGTCAATATAGTTGTCATCTTAGCACATTGCTACCTTTTACCTTGCCACAGGTGATGCATTGAATTGAAGAATTTTTAATGCATTGTGTGTAGGCCTTGCTAGCACCTTTGGACAAACTTTAGGATCTATATCAGCTCCTAGCAATATGATTCTGGGGCAATTCCGCTGCTGCAGTTAGTGCTAATGATCACCAATGAGAAGGAAAGCAGAAGAAATTCTAAGGCCTTGGAAGTCATTAATACTGAAAAAACCCTTGTAAAATGATTCTTTTTAAAAGTGGGTTTCTGATTTCTCTACTGGCTATTTTTATATCGGTTGTAAGTTTACTAAGTAACTTAATTTCATTGATCTTTAAGAATAAAATTCACAAAGCCATTTAAAGAAACTGCTATGATAGCTTTTCTACATTTCCCTAATGAATATTTCACACTTTCATTAGATTTCTTCTGCTTCTATTTCTAGTTAGGGCATGCAACTCATTCCATATTTAAAGACCATTGAGTAGCATAGCTTCAAGCCAAGCAGTGGCCCTGTTTGAGATGGAATAGCTTTGTTGAAAGCTAATTCTGTCTTTGCTGTATGGTATCAGGCTTTAAAGGAAGATCATCTAAATGTGAGGAAGTATAACCTAGGTGAAGGCGTTAAGAGTAAAAGACCCAATTTTTTATTTCTGATTTTGTCACCTTCTGTGCAGCTTGTCCTAATGGTTTGATCTCTGTCTAATTTTTTTCTTTTCCTTCCTATTTCGATGGTAGGCTGTTTGGGGCAAGCTTGATTCTTACTGCATTATTAGATGTTTCAATAGTATGAATGCAAATAGCTTTATTGGTCCAAGTGTCACATGAGGGATAGGTCTGTTTGAGTAACTGCAGTGATGGCCCTCCCCTTTAATGGCAGAATAAGATCGTAATTGTAAAATGTGTTGTGTTTTACATGCTCTATGCAGTAATTTACACACGTGTGCATGGGGACAAAATGGACTTGTTTTTTTAATTTGTATAAGGAAAAGCAAAAGGG
Organism: Haliaeetus albicilla; assembly: GCF_947461875.1. Classification (NCBI taxonomy): domain Eukaryota; kingdom Metazoa; phylum Chordata; class Aves; order Accipitriformes; family Accipitridae; genus Haliaeetus; species Haliaeetus albicilla. Next base: position 11,505,153 of record NC_091494.1, on the reverse strand, counting down.
AGGAGGATCTGGATATCAATCTGTAGAAGGGAAAATGCCATTTCGCTTACATGTTAGTCTGGTATGTCCAGCTTCTTCAGATTCCTCTGCAGAGCTTCTCTCTTAGCTGTTCCCCAGGCAGCCTCTGAAAACGGGCACTCCCTATTTCTCTCCGACTGAAGGAGTTTTATGCTTCTCTTTTTATTTATGCTTTCCAGCTGGCAAAATAAGACAGATTGTAGGATCCTCCAAGTTAATAGTAGTCTTTTGGATATGTACAAAATACTCCTGTCTGGGGGTCCTGACGTGGCTTCGTGCTTGTTCTTCCAGCAATTCACATTAAATGGTCTTTGAATAGAATTAATGCCTAGCTATCCCAGTTAAGTTAACCAGACTTCAGTTACATTATATTTCCATATTCTGACATTATGTTTTGGGTTTGTGTGGTGGAGTTTTGGTAGCAGGGAAGGGGCTACAGGGCGGCTCCTGTGAGAAGCTCCTAAAAGCTTCCCTGGCTCCAAGTTGGACCCACTGCTGGTCAAGACTGAGCCCATCAGTGATGGTGGTCGCGCCTCGGGGATAACATATTTAAGAAGGGGAACCTGCAGTGGAGAGGGGAGTGGAATGTGAGAGAAACAACCCTGCAGACCCCAAGGTCAGCGAAGAAGGAGGGGGAGGAGGTGCTCCAGGCACCGGAGCAGAGATTCTCCTGCAGCCCATGGGGAGGACCATGGTGAGGCAGGCTGTCCCCCTGCAGCCCAGGGAGGTCCACGGTGGAGCAGATACCCACCTGCAGCCCGGGGAGGACCCCACGTTGGAGCAGGTGGATGCCCCCGACGATGGCCGTGACTCCATGGGAAAGCCCATGCTGGAGCAGTCTGTGCCTGAAGGACTGCACGCCGTGTAAGGGACCCACGCTGGAGCAGTTCATGAAGAACTGCAGCCCGTGGGAAGGACTCACATTGGAGAAGTTCGTGGAGGACTGTCTCCCGTGGGAGGGACCCCACGCTGGAGCAGGGGAAGAGTGTGAGGAGCCCTGCCCCTGAGGAGGAAGGAGCAGAAGAGACAACGTGTGATGAACTGACTGAAACCCTCATTCCCTGTCCCCCTGTGCCACTGGGGGGAGGAAGCAGAGAAAACTGGGAGTGGAGTTGAGCCTGGGAAGGAGGGAGGGGTGGGGAGAAGGTGTTTTAAGATTTGGTTTTACTTCTCAGTATCCTGTTTTGATTTGATTGGTAGTAAATTAAATTGATTTTGGGTTTTTTTTCCCCAAGTTGAGTATTTTTTGCCTGTGACCATAGCTGGTGAGTGATCCCTCCCAGTCCTTGTGTTGACCCACGAGCTTTTCTTTGTATTTTCTCTTCTCCATTCCACAGGGGAGGGGGCGGGGGCGAAGGAATGAGCAAGCAGCCTCGTGGTGCTTTGTTGCCGGCTGGGCTTAAACCATGACACATTATTATACAGTTACATCTCACCCATCACAGTTATCTTACGTTACTGATGAGTTAATCAGTCACATACACTAAGCAGATTTCTTTGTAGCATCACAAGAGAATTTAAGGAATTGTAACTTTATGCAATATCTTTTTAAATGCTTGCATTCTTTCATATTGGACTGTGGGGCTGCTCGAAGTCAAGTATAACATTGAACCTGTGCATGGGCCTGTGTAGCATTCCTCTGAAGCCTGCTCAGGTAACATCTGCAGTGACCCTTCAGGCATCTGTGCAAGTATATAGATACGTATGTAGCTATTTTAGTATATTCATGGGAAATGCTAATAATCGGTGAGATTTCAGTCCAACCCCATGGAATTAAGAAAGTGCTTGGTTACTAAAGAGAAAGTTCCAGCTTATGTAAACTTATTTTATGCAGTGTGACTGCAAGTCTCACACATTTCTTTTTTGTTAAATCGTGACATTTGGAATTAAACAGTCAGAGAGGGAGAGAACATTTTCAGCATACAAGGAACTGTTGTCTTTGTGTGTTTCAGACTCTTCCATTTAACGTGCTTTTCAATTTCTTTAGAGCATTTTGTCACTGACTTTAATTGATATATTTCCACAAACACTGTAATTTAACATCATAATTAATGTTTTTCAAGTGCTTGGAAAATATAAACAGTTGTATCAGTGTAAAATTATTACTAAGGGCAATGAAATTAACATTATATGGTGATTAATATTTATTGTAGAAATGGTCTCTTGCTAGTGATTGAACATAAAAGGCAAAATAATGTGGAACTGAAGAGAGTTGAAGAGCTCTGGTCCTTATCAGAAGGTAGGTTTTGCAGGCAGTGCTGCACTCAGTTTTCGAAGCTTATATAATCGTATACAGAACTGTCACTCACCTGCAGTCCCTGGAGAACTTCTTCGGGGTGAACCTTTGTAACTGTATTAGCAGCCTGCGCCTCTCACAGAAGTTTCTGAGGTTCATAGTAAAAAGTACTGCTGGCTTCCTTTCAATACTGGTATCAAAAATTTATTTAGCCTAGAGATACCAAGTGGAAATTGAAGATGCTAAAAACCAGGTATGGCTGGATATCAGACAGACTTAGTCTAAGGTAAAACTGTAACTTAACATCTGTACATGAAGATACTGTAACAGGCTAGTTTAAACTCGCTCCTAGAGTCTTGGATCGAAATCCTCCAAACATTTTTCGTATTTAGTGCTGCTGTGGTTTAATCCCAGCCAGCAACTAAGCACCACGCAGCTGCTTGCTCACTTCCCCCCCACCCAGTGGGATGGGGGAGAGAATCGGAAAAAAAACAGTAAAATTCATGGGTTGAGATAAGAGCAGTTTAATAGGACAGAAAGGAGGAAAATCATTATAATAACAACATTAATAAAATGACAATAGTAATAATAAAATGATTAGAATATACAAAACAAGTGATGCACAATGCAGTTGCTCACCACTTGCCAACTGATGCTCAGTTAGTTCTCGAGCAGGGATCCCCCCAGCCCAACTCCCCCCGGTTTATATACTGGGCATGACATCACACAGTATGGCATATCCCTTTGGCCACTTTGGGTCAGCTGTCCTGGCTGTGTCCCCTCCCAACTTTTTGTGCCCTTCCAGCCTTCTTGCTGGCTGGGCATGAGAAGCTGAAAAGTACTTGTCTTGGTATAAGCACTACTTAGCAACAACTTCTCATAGTAAATCCAAAACGTAACATTATACCAGCTACTAGAAGGAAAATTAACTCTATCCCAGCCGAAACCAGGACAAGTACTCAATAACAAAATTACACACAAAAATTGAGTGTCTGTCCTTTGAATGAGATGTTCACTGTGCATAGAAAACCTTGGAAAGAGTGGGCTTTTGGGGAAGGGGAGATGAAATCAGCTGTTAAGAAGTGCTGAGGAAGTGTTTGATGTATATTTGATATCAGCAGACCATGGTTCCCCTTGGCAGGTATTTTTGTGAAAAATGCTTACCTCTCTTCTATTCCTGGAGTGGAGTAAATAAACACAGATAAACAAAAATGGGCTCTTGGACAGGTTAAGGACGTGTCTTAAGAACTATGTGAGAACAAATCCTCTTCATGGGAAAGTTTCTAATTTGTTGCAGAAAGTGACTGTGCAGAAGAACTAGCTGTTTCTTAAACAGTCATTTGTTTTAGCAACATTTCCTGGGTTTTTAGCAGGAAAAGCAGCTAAAACACAGTTCTAGAAAGCAGTGAACTTTATTTGTATGTTTGTAAGCCTTTTTATGTGTTCTGTCTCGAGACTGCATAATCAGCAAGGCACAGTGATGTTATGACCACAGAACAATTTTTATTCACTAATTAAATACAAAGCATGAAAAACATGGAAATCAAGAGAAATAGAGAGTAAAAGTTACAACCTAGATGCTTATTTGTGCATCAGTAGTGCAGGAGAGTCATACGTGGTGCTAGAACATGTGTTACCTCCTGTGGCTGCTGCTTCTTTCCATATTTGCTAAGCCACGGTGTGGTGGCATGGAGCCAAATATGTCAGTTTTTCACCACCTCAGTGTTTCTCAACCAGTAGGGAATCCCCAGTTTACTTACTAAGAAAGACCTCACCTTCCTTTTCAATTAATGCCAAAGGGGTGGAGTTGGAACTGAAGAGAGTATGATGATCTTTAACATATATGTGTGTCCTGAAGGCTTTCAGTGTATACATACATGTTAACTAATTTAATGTTTCTGTGAATTTTACCCAGAATGAATGTTTCATTTTGTGGCAATAATTACATAACGTTATAAAAATCCATCATTTAAACCCTAAGCTGTCAACTCCATGATTTTCATACAAATTCAGAAGTGAGTTTGTTATGTGGTGTACAAAGACGGTTTTGTTTTAGACACAGTATGTCCTCTTAGCTGGAGAGGATGGTCTGCCAAGAAGTGAAATAAAGAGAAAGATACATGTGGTACTGAGGAGGTGAGTAGGAGTCCTATAAAATGCCTAACTTTGTTATGCTTAAGATTTTCTAACACAATCAAAAATAACTCTTCACTTTCTGTGTAAGGCAAGAACAGAGTGTGCATTTCATTATTGCAAGCCCAGATTCTATGGCAAGCTAAGATTTATACACATCAAAACCTACAAAGATGTCTGTCCTGGCGTTCCTTAAAGTCAGCCAAAAAAGTGTTTTGTATGGGAGTCAAGGTGTGGCATTTCGGCCGCGGTTCAAGAGTCAGATCCATCCCACAGTCATATGCAGAAACTCCTTGGTCTAGTCAAGGGAGGAACAGTCTGTCCAGATCCATGAAGCACTACCCTGTGCTCCAAGCAGCCGTGGTCTCTGCTGGAGACAAGATGCACAGGTCCAGTTGCTAATTAGAACGCAAATCCTTTTTAACAGTGACTTACGTAGTCCCTGCGAGTTTGAGTCCACAATTTAAACACAGTTTATCTAAGTGTTGTTTGCATACAGTTTAAAAGTTTGTTTATTATGCGGCATAAAAACATAGCTTTGTTTTGGAAACTGTATGTCCTTTTAGTTAGAGAGGACGGTCTGCCAGGAACTGGCATGGGAAACCAGGGAAAACTGGTGAAGTTTACCAGGGGAAACTGGAAAGTGGTGATAGAATATTACCTCCTGTCAAAACCTGTTTAATACACTGTGTCACTATCGAGTCATGGTAATGATTTTGAGCTAATTTAGAAACAGCTTTCTTCTAAATCTATGTGGCAGGCTGGAACCAGAAGGAAGTGAACATTTTCAAGAGGAATTTCCGTGAATGTGTGTATCTATATATATGATTTTTAAAAGATTACCTTAGAGAGTAAATTTCTACAACCGTATTAGAACAAAAGTTGCATTGATGGAAACTTTTTGATGGTAATAAAAGTTAAAATCTGATTAGTGAATTGATTCCTTAATTTGCCTGAATGTAATTGACTTCACTGCTGTAGACACCTCGGATTAAGGCCAAGCTGCAAATGGAATTGGTGTTGATAAGTCTCATTACCATCAATAGCATCATCTCTAGTTGGAGAGTGATAGTTATAGCACTAATATAAACAGTAAAACTCATCACACCACAACTTTGGATCCTGTCCTCCTCTTACTGAATTCTAGGGCAACACTCCTATTGGCTTCAGTAGCAGCAGGAACAGGTCCAACTGAATTATCTGACAAGAGGATTTTTCCTTAACTGTGTACTGGCTGAGTTATGTAGGCCAATTGTTGAAAACTCGGAGACATAATCCAGAAATCTTCACAGTTGAACAGTGCTGATTTATGCACTGTCTGCATCTGCTGGTGGTAATGATTTATTAGCAAGAGGATATTCACTCCTTCAGCTCTATCACAAAAAAGTATGCGTGTTTCATGCAAGGTTTTGTCCTCAATCTTCTCTTTTCCTAATAGTCTTTGAAATTTGTAACCTTAAGACCACACCTAATGTTGAATTACTCTTATTTATTCAATTAATAGAGACATTAAATTCACTTTTTTTTTTTACAGACTATTTATAGTTTTTCAAAAGAGTACTTAGAAGGAGTATTTTTAAACTAGAGCAACTATGTGTTGCCATTAGCAGAGTTTCAGGCAAGATACCACGTTCTTGCCTTTTTCATGTCAAGTCTATGAATGCAAGATATTTTATGTATCTTTGGAGCCTGTAACAACATAAAAATGCCTATAAATGATACCTCCTGGATTTTTAGTGTATATATTGAATATATTTCATACCACTGTTCCTTATTTGCAGTAAAATTTGTTTGTTTGGATGTCACGGACCACTCTGTGGAGAATGGTATATATTAGAGCATGCCAGGAAATTCATGGCCCCGTGCAAGAATATGGGAGGCAAGTGAGCTGTGCTGCTTCCAAATGATATGAAATACAGTGTTTATAGTGGCTGTGTGCTGTACCTTCCTGGCTGGTGCTCTGGAGAGGTATTTAAGAATGTGGATCACAAGCGTATGGCTCTTGCTGCCTGGCCCAGCAAGGGACCCGCGCACATAGTCAGGCAGAAATTAGTTCTAGCTTTAGTTAGAACAGATTGTGTATGGGGACGTATTTTGGCTAGCATACAAGTAAACTTAATGTTGACTTTCCAAAGTACATGTGCTCCCATCTGAAGCTGGATTTTACTTTAAAGGTAGTGATGTCAGACTTTCGATGAGGAACTTTGCCTGTCATTTGACGCTATACGGTACAAAATTGATTCCACATTATCTGTATGCAGATAAAGTAATTTTCCTCTGCTGCCAGTTAAAATATCAGTTCTCATTCTACATCTCTTTCAGTATTAGAACTGGATTATATCCTTTGCAGCAGAAACAAGTGAAACCTGTAGTAGGGTTCCTGAATAGGACAATTCTTCAGTCCTTCAGTTTTGTTTGCATTTGTGTGTAGGTGTTTACTTCAATTTGTCTCAGTTTTGGAAAAGAGCTGAAAAATAAATTGGGGGGGGGGGGGAGTATTGGCCCTAGAAGAGTGTAGAAAACCAAAATATTCTCCAAAGTTTGACAGCTGAAAAAAAGCTTCTCCTTGAGCAGCAGAAATACTGATCTGTGATTTTCTGTTGGTGCCTGAATGCCCTACACCTCTTACTGCCATATCTTTCCCCATAAAGATAGCCTCTGAATTGTTAACTATTCACAGCCACCTTGTCCTTGGTATTCTTCAGCATTTCTACTGGCAGAGATAGCAGGTAGAGAAGATGATAAAACAAGTTTCTTTTCTTAGGAAACCTAGAAAAATAATGAACAGACACTTTCTTATTTTGAACAAGACGACTGATTAATATGATCAGCATTGCCAATCCCATTTGGCACTTGCTATTGTTTAAATATCATCAACAAAGCATATTGTAAACGAGCTTGTAAGAGGAAGCAATGTAGTCATGTTGTCATCATTTCACTGGAGGCTGTTAGGAGATACATTTGTCAGATCTTGCTTATACTTCATCTGGAAAGATCAGTTTGGCGTGATAATCAATTAACATTGTGTATTTCCAGTGTCCTTCCAGGTTGCAATTTGTTCTCTTTGTCATTAAAACATGTGAATCACTTTTTAATTTAGGTTATATAGATTTGTGTGCAGATTTTCCTTAGTAAATTGAAAGTTGGCAGTGACAGTTTTAAGATGTATTTATTTAAGATGAAATAAAAAAATATTAACTGTACTTTGATGACAGAAGAAATAGCCCTTCAGTACTGTTTACCTTTTTTATTTCGATTAATTTTCTTCCTACAACTTGCTGCTACTAAGCACAAGATTATTTTAATATTAAAAATATGATTTTTAGATGAATGTAAAGGATGTGATGTAAACTATTAATAGGTTTAAGGAATTATAAAAACAATATTCCACTTTGAGGTGTTTATCAGAATTAAGATATGTTTGTGGTACTGTTGATATCTGCTATTTATTCTGCTCAAGCTAAAAAAACAGTGTAAGCTTTTTGCTAGAGGGTATTTCTTAAATATTATTGTTACCATGGATAATGCAAGTTGACAGGATCTACAGTTGAGGGGCAAGTCATATGGAGTCTGCATTCAAGGGTTATATTTTGGCAGGCAGAGGACAGGTCGGAAACATTTCAGCAGAATGATAAAGTTTTACTGCTTTCAGATACGAGTTCACGCCAGGCATGTACACAAACCATCGATATATCCCAACTAGGTGGGTGTCTTTGAAGTGTAGTGTAAAAAAAAATGGTCATCGTAAAGGCAAACTGTATTCGAAATGACATCAGATATTAGAGCAAAAACTTCTCCAGAAGCATCCTTTGAGAAATGTGTCTGTGTGTGAACAGAGGAAAATTCTGCATGGTGAAGGTGACTGATGGCAGTGTTTAATTTCAAGATGTCACGGTTTAACCCCAGCCAGCAACTAGGCACCACCCAGCCACTTGCTCACTCCTCCCCGCTCCCAGTGGGAAGGGAGAGAGAGTGGAAAAAAAGAAGTAAAACTCGTGAGTTGAGATAACAATGGTTTAATAATGAAAGTAAATAAAATATAATAATAACAATAATAAATATAATAATAAGAAGAATAGTAATGAAAAGGAATATAAACAAAAAAAAAAGAGAGAGAAATAAAACCCAAGAAGAGACAAGTGATGCACAATGCAATTGCTCACCACCTACTGACCGATGCCTGAGCAGTGATCCGCCCCTCCTGGCCAACTCCCCCAGTTTATATACTGAGCATGATGTTCTATGGTGTGGAATATCCCTCTAGTTAGTTCAGGTCAGCTGTCCTGGCTATGCTCCCTCCCAGCTTCTTGTATACCTGCTTGCTGGCAGAGCATGGGAAACTGAAAAATCCTTCACTTGGGACAAGTGCTACTTAGCAACAAGGTTATTCTCACGTTAAATCCAAACCACACTGTACTAGCTACTAAGAAGAACATTAACTCTATCCTAGCCAAAACCAGGACACAAGACCACACACAAATGATTTCTAGGCTCTGTGAACTGTTCTTGAAGTCTGATAGAGAGCAGTAATGTTCACACATGGTTTAACTACATTTCCAGTCTGGTAAATCTATGTTAGAAATTTTTTGTTGGTCTGTGTCTGAACGTTGTTCTGCAACTGTTTTTGAACTTTTGTACGGGTGGGATGCTGAGCTGTAGCCAAGGACACCTGGTTTTCCCTTTTTAATCATGGAATTAACTTAAGTGTAAGGAATTAAAAATGGTAGCCTCCAGTGAAGTTGGGAGCCGATCAGGGAAAGTGTGGTGGAGAGGTTTGTGTATTGTCTTGCCCACTGTTAAAGCTAGAAGCTCTTTGCTGCTTTGCTCTGTTGAAAGCAGGGATTTGGTCTACAGGGACTGCACAGTTAGTCTGTTCAGAGCAGCGTGAGCAAGATGCCACCATTATCAAATGCCATAGTCCAGGCTCAAGTCATTTAGATACATACGAACTGAGCTTTCTGTTCCTGATTTCCAAAGTGCCTTTTCTAAAACAGCACAGGCCTTCTCCTTCCTGCTTCTCATCCTCAGAATTCAGTTCATTGCTTAAATTTGCTCTTTGTTCTGCTTAAGTGACTGCAACACAAGGCAAGCTGAGTCCTAAAATTAGTTAAAGCTAACTGGGTAAGAGAATTTCAGAGTAGGGGAGCATAACGCAAGAAGCGGGTGACTATGAAGTATAATAAGGAAATAATTGGAAAAGAAAAGGGAAAACAATTAGGAATATGTAGATTTAAGGGAGAAAGTGCAAAGAGGAAAGCCAAAACTGACGGTGGAGCATCCTGCCAAATTTTTCCTGCTCCTGAAGCCAGCCCCCAGACAACATGGAGCCAGTAATTATTCAGCCGCTAAATGGGGGTTAAGTCCATTTTTAGAAGGCTGAAGGAGAGAGCTCTACCTTCACAATAATTTGGAAGCAGTGTTGCAAGTAGTGTACCTGTGACTAAAAAATGTATCATAGAGCATAGTATCAACATACCTAGAAAACAGGGATTGCAGTTAGGATGGACTGAGAACACAGCTAGATTTCCTAGCTAGTTTACACAAGTGAAAAATACCCCAATGTGTAATACTGGCACAGGATCACAGTTGGCAAGGAGTATTACGTTCTCCTGCTTTTCATATATGTGACATAGACCCATCGGGAGAGGTCGTAAATACAAGCACAGCTTTGTGGACTGGAATTTCTTGGGGTACATTGTAGCGGTGGTACTGATGTTACAGGTTTTCAAACTGCTTTCCTTTATTTTCTTGAGTGAGGAGGCCCTATACTTGCAGAGGTTCTCATGTCTGACTAATTTTAAGAACTGCAATAGGCAGTGTTTTATGCCTGCCCTTAAATAAAACAACAGCTAAATCTTTGTGCAATCTAATTGGGGAGAGGTTGGGGAAAGATTGCTGATTATTCTTTAATATCCTAATAAAACCTTTTGGCATAACTGTGGCTTCTAGTTTCACTCAATTAAATGAACAAGTCCTGAGCATGCACGAAGACCTGTATTAAACATGCAGATAGACCCGAGGAGAAATTAAAGGCAATGAAGTGAGACTAGCTACTGCCAACAAGGAATTAAAACTGAAATATAATGAAACCAACAACCTGTCAGTTCTTTTTTTTTTTAATCAGGCATCTTAAATGGAGTAGTGTCTGCTCCTTTTATTTTTCTTGCCCTTCTGCCTTTTCTTGCAGTATTTTGGCGCAGTGTTTTGTACAGATCGCGTGCCAGGTGCTTATGTGCCTTCTGCACTTGCTCAAATTCTCCATCTCCGGGGGAACACGGAACAATGTCGGTCCTGAATGGCCGGAGGTGGTGGTGGTGGTGGTGAGGAGCTGGGAGGAGCAGGCAGGGGCTGGCAGCATTCCTCGGGGAGGAGGGGGCCGGTGTCTCTGCACATGCCCTTGTGCTGTTAAAAGGTACCACGTCAGGGCTTGGCTTGGCAGATGCTCGCCCGGGGGACGTCGCCCAGCGAGCTGCCCCTGGGAATGCCCAGTGTCTGTGCAGGTGCTGACCTGTCACTGGTGCCCGCAGGGACTTGGCGATGCTCCCCATTGCGTGTGATCTGTAGAAATTCTGTATTCAGTTTCCATCGTTTCAAGAACATGAAGTCTCGCGGCTCCTGTCTTTCCACACTTGTAGTAGCTCATTGAATTTGGTACCCCACTTCTGTGTTTCTTCAGTTAATGTGACTGATTGCTCACTTCTGCTTTTTTCTGCAGCAAAGCGAGTATGCTCGTGCTCCTGGGCACAATGGGTGGCCCTTCAGATGTTGAAGTGCCTGCAAACTAAAAAAATAATTAGCCATTATTGAGGCCTGGGGGAAATGCAGACAATGAATTTCTGCTATGCTATTTCTGTACCTCAGTGCTTGCAAGGTTTATAATTTCTGATCTGCAGTCTCTCCCATCTGTGAGTTTATCTGCCTGGAAGTAGCAGGTGACAAATAGAAAGTTTACAGCTGAGAACATCCAGGCACGTTTTCTTTATTATTAAAGTTTAATAACTTTAAATGGATGTGGAGTTCTACGTAGCCCTGGCCTAGCAAGGCTAGAGAAGGACAAGGTGATTGCCCTGATAACAGACCATATGTTACCATCTTGGGTTTCATGATTGTTTCTAGGATAAAGAGCACATAAGAGACAATTTTACTGTTCCTGAGTAAATGAGATGCTGTTCTGTGTCCAGAAGGCAGATTCTTTAGCCTTTACAAAGGAAATTTTAAGTAATGTGATGGCAGTACGGTAAAGTAAGCGGCAGAAACAACAATGTGCAAGACCAGTGTTTCCCTTATCATCTAACCTAATCAGCTAAAATTCCAGTTGTATAACTAAATTTCAAGCATTAAGCTTATAGGGAGACTTGGGAAAGTAGGGGAGGTCCCAGAGAAATACTGATAAGAGGTTATTATGAGTGCTTGTTTGACTACTAACTACAAAGCGATCTCTTCAGTGGCAAGGAGTTTAGTCCCTCACAGAAGAATAAAAATGATCTGGTAGGAATTTTGTCATTGCAGATATCTGGATGAATTCTGTGTGCCGAAGGGGAGCTTAGCACAGCAGCCTACAGATCCTTGAGACATTTCCCAGGGGAGAAGGATTAACAGGGACAACACTGACATCTGATAGCTTTTGACTGTTGGATGCTGATAAATGTTAATCATTGAAGAAGCTTCCATAAAAAAATAAAAGTTTTACTTTTATATAAAACTTATAAGATGTAAATCTCTGAATACAGTAGTTTTGTAAGTTGTGTCATGCTTTATTATTCATACAGCATATAACAGAATAGCATATAATTCATATAGTGTGTAACATATAACCAATCTTAAGGGATTTGCTATACTGCGAAACTGTTGGTATTTCTCTTATGCAAATGTATTCCCTCTTAGGGAAACTGTGAAAAGCATAAAAGTAGAAAGAGAGGAGGTGCAGAGAGTACTCTGTAAAGGGGAGAAGGCTACCGAGCAAATCCTTTTCTTAACAGACAATACTGCATTGCTACAATTCATTAAATGCCAAAGTGTAGGGGAACCAAGATTCTTCCTAGCTGTGAATTTAGCCACCTAGCAGGAAATTGCTGTCTCTTTATACTAAAACTTGTATCGGCAATAACAAATATAATAAGAAGTGCTAATTAGTTTCTAGCATCATCTCCTTTTTTTCTTTCATATTTGAAGTGTGGTTTGGAGTGAGGAAAGGGAGCACAGGGCATCCCGTCAATCTGGTGCTGAACAGGTCTTCAGAATATTTTCCCTGGATGTTCAGAGGGACAATTTGTTGCTCGGGGTTTGCTTGGGACAGAAACACTGCTGTCACTGTCGCATCACAGGAACTTTCCCAAGATTCTCTTTCCTCTGTTCCCCCAATAAAAAAGGCTTCTGGTGAAGAGCATCACTGGGGAAACCGGCTTCAGTACTCAGAGCAAACAAGTCATCAGGCAAAGGCATGGAGCCTTGTGGTAACGTTGCTTCATTCCTTTGATACACACCTCTGCTACAACTCAGTGCTGTATACATACAGTGAACAAGCTGGCCTTAGTTGGTGCTATAATAATTCCCTTGCTGCCATGGTCAAAATTATAGTGTCTGAAGTATTCCTTCCAGATATTCATCAAAATGTGAGTGTGTTCTTGCCACTAGCAGCAAATCTGAGTCACACCCTCAGTGTGGCTGAGAAAGAGTTAGTCAACAGTCTGAAGCCAGAAAGTACATGCTGAAGTCTGGAGCAGTGTGAGAAAAAGGTTGAACAGTAGGCAGGAGGATGTGAAATGCCATTCAGCATCTCGGTGGAAGGGAGTAGGACGTGCCTCATAGGACAGAGGAATAGGAAGCTGTGGGATTGCCCCCGGATTGTCTGAGCCCGATGTTCTTCATTCATGGCTATGTGGCAGCCACAATGACATGTCAGTACAGAGAGCTGAGGGGCAGCTGCGGTGAATACAGCCCAAGACCTGGTGAACTGAGGCTGTACTTGCCTTGTGGGGTAACGTATGGATAGAAAAGTAAAAAGGGGAAGAAGTGAGGTGGAGACTGGAAACCCAGCAGTGTCAACATGCCTTCATACTGAAAGCGCTGCAGAGCGGGATCTTGTTTACCCATAAATCCACCAAGACTAATTTAGATGTAAGTGCCACGGGCCTCTGGTACTGCGATTTGGTGGAACAACCACCTTTCCAGGATTTCTTTCTGTTCTCTAGGCAAACTGTTTTGCTACTCTTCCCTCAGTCGGTCTACTACACTGCCATTCTTTACGTGATCGAGTCACTTCCCCACTTCTTTCTGGCCTATTTTTGCTGTTACGAGAATTCATTTGATTAATAATGGCACATCTGGGGAGAAAATGGGAATAATGTCTTGATCTTGAACTGCTGCTCACGTATCTACATTAGTAAGTCACAGATAAATAGATGTTGAGTACTTCAATTAGGCATTCTTCCCTTTCCTACCACCTTCTGTTTCTCTACAGGTTTTAATCTCTGTGGGTTAGAAAATGCCAGCAGACTATGGGGATTGCCAGAAACTAATAATAATTAAAATTCCTTGCTATAAAAAGCAGTGTACGCCATTTGAGCTGAAAGCATTAGAACACTTTCCAAGAATTCCAGCATATTAAATTCTGCTGTGACATTTGACCTATAGCATGGTAATTTTTTTTTTCTGCTTCAGCACTGTGTAATGACAGTAAGTCCCAGTTTTGTAAATAAGTTCCCACACAAATTCTTCATGACATCGCATGTGGGAGTTCACATAATAAAAAAGGAATGTTCCCCTCTTCTTCATGTTTCTTTACAAACTGTCTCCATCATTTAAACCAATGTCAAATTTTCTTCAAAGACATCGAGTCCACCTGCCAGAGCTACTAGAGATCTGCACTTTGTTACCTGTATTAATGTTCAGAAGTGCTGTATTCTTAATTGACCTCACTGATAAGCAGGATTAAAAAAAAAAAAAGGAAAGCCTTTTGTAATATTCAGCAGCATAATCCAGTTGCTGTAGTCGATTGGACTGGCTAATTCAGGGTGCTTTGGTGGCAACTGCAACCTCAGAACTGGCTTAATGAGTTACATAGAGATTCCCCAACCAGCATATTGACATAAAAGCAGCACAGCTACCTTCATCACCGGGCTCTGGCTGAGGTTCACATCACAGAGGTGGAAAGGATAAAGCAAGACTTCATCTCAGGTCTGTTCTCTTGAGTTTGTACTCTGTCGGATCCTGTGAAACTCTGTTAAGGTTCTTACCGACGTAGTTAATTTAAGTTGTGCTGATCTGTTTCTGAATGCTGCTGGAGACTAAACTTCAGGGACAAAATGGGTAGTTTAAATCCACTTTCCCCACGATCACTGATGTGTTGACACTAAACCTATACTGTAGCTGTGAATTTATTTTTATATGCCCAGGGCTCTGTAAGCAAGATCTGCATCACTGGACTAATGTAAAAGCAAATCTTTTTAGTTTATCGCTCATGTGCAGGACAAGAAATCTATCCCTTTTTAGTGATCCTTGTTTGGTTAACAAGCACTTCTTTTACATTAGTAAAAAATTGTTGATACTTTGATACTAGCTTCACAAAAGGAAAGCTGTGTTGCAACGAAGACATTCCAACTATTAAGTGATTCCCTTGCACTGGCCTCATCAGGGATTGTGTTCCACTCTGAAACTGCCCACCTTGTTCACAGAGCCCAGGCTCTGGCCAAACTGGAATTGTTTGGCACTCGCATGCCAGCACATTTCCAGAACAAGATCAAATATTCTGATGTCTGACTGTTGCTCTTGTACCAAGGCACAGTGGAGATGTGTCAGACTTGTTAAAGGGAACATATTGCCAATTTGGATTTGAATTATAATTTGATGATCACTTACTGTCTTAGTGGTGTCGGAAACTCACATTCAGTTTCTGTGTTGTAGTTGTTCTGTCTGTTCCACCTGCACTCTGAAGCAGTTTTGATATGGTTGCTCAGAAAAATGTTTTAATAAGTTTCTTCTCAGATGGAAGTACGCTATTGCTGCTACTGAGATTGACCCAGGCTACACAAGCAGCTGTAGCTGGAAGGAGTAGGGGGCACTGCAGTTGTCTCTTTTTATGCCTAGGATACCGACACCTGAAACATTAGCCCCTGAATTTCCTTCTTAGGAGTCTAAAGAAAAAGAATTAATTATGAAGCTTTGTATTGAAATGAAATATGTTTGGAAGCAAACAGAAAATATTTAAAGAAAACAGGTATTCATGTGTCCTGAATGCTTAGTTGTGGTACCAGTGGAAACTTTTTTTTTTCTGTTTTGTTATTTTTTGTTGTGGAGAATTCTGCATAACACGTTGAATACTTCGAGGTTAAAAGCTGGTAGGACTGGTTCTTCACCCCATATTCTCTTAGCATCAGAAGCCATACAATTTTCTTTGTATTCCTAGATATTTTTCAACCCAAGTCTCCTGTTATTAATTTTTAAAAAAGTTATTTTATTACATCTTATCATAAGAAAAGACAGAAATAAAGTGTATATCTATTTAGCCCAATGGAAGGAGAAAGAGAATGGAAAACAAAGACAGAAGGGTCATTCTCATCAATTAGACACCTCTTTCTCCAGTAACAAAAGTAATTGCCAATCATACAAGTGAAGTCAGATCAATGGTTAACAGTATTTTCAGAGCCTGGACCACACCACAAAATAACCTTTTATTTTCTGTGGCCATGTCCTTCGTAATTCTGTTGCATTTTAGATTGTCATATTGAATGGAAGTTCTGACATTTTCACGTGCTAGCTACCACATCAATATTTGTTCTACTTTTCTATGTTTTCTGGATGCATATATGCTCTATATAAAATTAAAACAAGGAGACATGCTAATGTTTCTTTTGTATTGTCTGTTCAGCTTTGAATACTGCACAGTGCGCTGTAAGGTGCTGTGACATATCAGTTACTTATAAATGACTTATGTGGTTCTGGTGTAACAGTCGGAGTCATGCGAAAAATGCCATGACCATCTGCAGAGTGGAAATCTGGAAACACTGTAATACCACATACAGCATCCATTCATTCCGCATGGCACTGAAATCAGTCTGAAGAACAGCACTGTTTGGCTATAAAATGATGGAGGCTGATGATACAAATAGATTTTAAGAGTGTCTCCTGTGTGTGTCTGAAAGTATCTGTACAGTACCAGATCAGTATTTTATATGAGCTGTTTCAGGTGTAGAAACATTAAAAGTATTAGTATTATTCTAAGCAAAATAACAGAGCAGTCCCGAACAAAGCAGAAGTTACAACAGACTGGGCAGCAGCTGAATTTTTTTTAAGGCCACAGCATTGTCACAAGCAGCAGACATGCAGAAGGATGTGGAAGCCTGGCATTCACAATACAGTGCCCTGGTGCCAGCCTGGTCCTCCAGCACTTTTCCAGTGCCTTGGCCTCTGTGCAGGTTTAGCTTACAGAGAGTTTTATTTTTCAGGTTACGAGTGTAATTTTTGTAGCCGTTCTTGCTTCTGACAGTCAGTCAGTCAAAGAAATACATTGTCTTATTGAGGGGTAAGGGTTGATTCTATTTTTCACTTAGCTAAACTGGGAGTCTGGTTTCCTCCCATCCTGCTGTGTGCTGCAGTGACATGGACTTGCGAGTCCAGGAGAGAATTCCCATGATATGCTTGATGTTAGGAGGCCCGTGTTTTTCCCACTCCAGCTCCCATTGTAGGAGGTCTGCTGAGGACATGATGAAGTATGCTTGTAGCATTCTGCTAATTTACACAAGGAACTGCCGTAACCCTAGGCGTGGACAGCATTCAGGCGATACAGATATGACTTAAAGACATTTTTGCCTTCCCCTGAGCTGCACCTTCCAGAAGAAATGAAGCGCAGTATCTGTCCAAAGAAATACAGACAGATAAAAACTTAATTTTAGTTATTCAGCGTCACCTGGTCAGCAGAGGACTAGAATGGAAGGACAACTTTGAAATTCTTTGATTCTACTCCTGCAGTTGGTGAACAAACTCCACTGATTCTTCCACAGAGCTACTGTAATGTTCTCCTTGTTATTACATTTCATAAAAAAACCAGCTGCTGCCTCTTACCTTTATTTCCAGCTGTTAACTCCTTTAAAAGACAACTGAAAATGAAGTAAATAGCATCCTGATAATTTTTTCCATTCAGGTAATCACTGTGGTTACTGTGCTACTGCAAACTGGGAAGAGGGATATTGGCAATAGACGGGAGGCCTCACTCAGAGCAGTATGAAGAAAGATACGTAGATACAGGGCAGTGTTGTAACTCTGTGACTCTTAACTGGTTTCGATGAGGTTCTTACTGTGTGTAAGGTGCTAGTAGCTGTGTGTAAGGAATGACAGAACCCACTCCTCTGAAAAAGCACAGGGACCCCTGGTATAGAATAGAATTTATTTTTAAATGGAGGCCTTCCCAAAATATCTTTGTTTTGCTCTGGGATTATTGCCAAAAATGTGTTTTTGTGACATTTTATAAATGTACCTGCATCCTTAGATAACATTATTTTTGTTGTTGCTCAAAACTATTTACAAAAAGAAACAGAAAGAAAGGGGTATAAACTCTATCAAAGTAAGTGCAGGCAGTTACCTAGCAAGACAAAAGGAAAATGACAGAGATGGTGAAAGAAAAGCTGGATTTGAAATGCAGCAAAAATTACTATCTTGCAAAATTCATTCCAGCATGTGAGTTTGCTAGAGTGGAGAAATGTGATTGAAATGCTTATCTCCAGGTTCAGGTGAAGAGCAAGTTTACAGGCATCACGTGAAGTTAGGAAGTGATTCAGTAGGTTAAAGGCAGTCAAGAGTTCGAGATTGCTGAAGCAGCACAAATGAGAGAGCAAATCCTGTCTGGGGATCAGGAGAAACATTGGAGAGAACAAGGCTGAAAGTAGATTGAGCAGAGGAGGACAGCCGTGTTTAAAATCAAAGTTGCAAAGTAAAGGATGTCAATGAAGTATTATCAAGACATTTCAAATTCTGTTTGGAGACAGATAAGAAAATTGTGAATGTAGGAAAGAAATGTTTACTGTAATAAATCACATTTATATAATGTATCCATCACTAGATCTTGAAGTGGTTTACAACGGCACTTAGCTATTTTATTTTTACTTTATAGGTGATCAAACTGAGCAAATTAAGTGACCTGAGCAGTTACACAGAAAGTCAGTAGCACAGCCAAACTGCTGATCAAGAGCCACTACGTACAGTAGTCTGAATGTAAAGATGCTAGAACAGGCTCTTTCCTGTAGGGTAGCTGTTCATCTCACACCTGATGTTTCTGTGTAACTAAACCACAAAAATGCTAGACTGCTGTATTATCATCCCTGCATTACTTGAGTTCAAAGCATCACAAAACTATTTCTAAGCTTTGGAAACTGATGTCAAATGTTTATCAAGATAGCCTGCAATTTCTCTTTGCGTTTTGTCTGCATTTCACAGCATATTATAAGTGGCCTGTCAGTAAAAAATAGATTCAGTCTTGCCAGCAACAGAAAGCAAAGAAGGAAGCAGCGGTAGTTGGCTCCCAGCAATGTTCTCTTGGGAACAAGTCTGAACTGAGGCAGCTTTAGGGCTCTTTAGTTAAATTAGAGTTTTCCTTCAGTTCTCTGCATGATACGGTTGTTCTTTTAAGGACACTACCATTTTGCAAACATCTAAAGAAAAAATGAAATAGACTCTTAGGAAACAGACGTCTTGTTGCACTGCCTAGGTTATAGTAGATACCAGTGCACAATACACAGAGAAAATACCTCTTGGTACCATACGAAAGAGAGCAGAAACATTCCATAAAACAGTAGAGGAAAACTCTCTCTGGCTTTTGTCTTTAAGGCACAAAAATCTTGTGGGATGTAACAGAGAGCCGCAGATATCTTACAAGGAACAAAAGACAGTTGTGGCCGACTCCATTAACTGGGGTTCCGAGGCAGAGCTGGAATACTGCTGTGCGTGTCAGTCCTCTCTGCTGCCTGCTATTTCATAGCACTATAGGGGGCTGAGTTTTAGAGACTGTTTATGTGATTATTTCAGTTGTTTGAGTCTTCTTCCAGAAAACTCATCTTGTGCCTGTATTTTGTTGTTGCCACTTTTATTACTGTACTGGATTCAGTTTGATCTGTGGATTAAGTTTACGCAGATGAAAGTAGATCTGGGTATGTTCCAGTCCCCAAAACAACCATTTCCCACCTTCCAGCCCCTCATTTTAGCATCACCTTTTTGCTGACTCTCCTGTATTCCCTACGATCTTTGAGATGTGCAGCGGCTTCTTTGTAGTCATTATCATGACACCAAAATGGCTTAACAGTGATTCCTGTATGTGGCTTGTCACAACTGGAAAATGGTGCTGATTGTCCTGGATGAACTGGGTAAGAGGATGAACAGATAATCATAGAAATTATTAAGTTCGGCATCGTGATTTATTGCCTTCCAGTAGTGCTCAGTTCTACCGTCCTTGCTACTACAATCTCAAACATGGTGTACTGAAGAGATCGACAGATCTCTGAGCAGGAGGATGTGGACTTATTTGGAAAGGCTCCAATGTGGAGTGGCCACAGCAAAAGGAAGCAAGAGTGGTTTAATCATGGGATAATCATGCCACAGTGACTCACTGATCATGGGTGGATTGCTGTGCTTGCATATCTGGAATCCACCAGGAGCTTTAAGTGTGGACAGGCTTTGGCAAGAAACTGAGAAGTGTACAAGTGTTCGTGCAAACAGAGAGTCCTTTTTTCTGTAACTTATCAAAAGAGTTGTCTCCTTGGATGCCTGATCATGAGGATGGCAGTACTCTCACAGTTTTGCTCAAAGCTGTAAGCAACCTTCAGTAATGTGGATAGTCAGAAAATATGCCAGACTTACGTAGTGGCCCTTAAGGAAAATTACTCACTGGAGCCATTTATACCAGCTTATATTTGCAAGGGGGAAAAAAAAAAAAAAAGATATTTTGGTCTAGCATTACAGATCTTAATCCATAAAAGCAAAAATACTGAAATTATTTATGTTTGCATATTGAATGCTGCTTAAAGGAGATAAAATAACCACAGAAATTTGCTGAAAAATGTGAGTATAGATAAGGTGGAAGTAAAAACAACTGTGTATTAGTTGATCATTTTCTAGCTTCTCTCTTTTGGTTCCTGACTCCAGCAGTCATTTTACTAAGTTTTGTATGAAATTATTTTGTTTTCACATTAGCTTTTAAAGACAGGAGAAATTCTCATATAGGTGCATGCAGAGCTGACCTGCTTTTTATAACTTTTATAGTATCTCTCTGAGAAAGGAATAAGGAACAAAAAAAGTAAAAGCATACTGTTTGTTAAATGGCAGTAATGTCTCCTGTCAGGCAGTAGAAAGGGGGGGAAAAGGTATAATAAAGCTCACTGCTATTACTTAAGAAGCTTGAAAAAGTGACCTCCTCTGGAGGTGGAAAATACTTCAGGAAGCTAGTTAGGGAGGTTGAAAACGTTCAGAACATGAAAGTAATATTCCGTTGTAAAAACAAGCTAATACAGAAGTGAAAACCCTGAGAAATTCTAATTTTCACTAGGGAGAAGCAGTAATCATAGGATAGTGGAATAATTTGGGTTAGAAGGGACCTAACGAGGGCTCCCACCTCCTCTCAAAGCAGGGTCAGGTCTGAGGCCAGACCAGGTTGTTCAGGGCTGTAGCCAGTCTGATCTTGAAAACCTCCAAGGGTAGAGGTTACACAGCTGTAATGCTGCAGGGGAAATTGAGGTGACAGAAGAAATTAAAAGATAAGAATTTAAAAATAAGTTTGCACTTTGCAGTGTAATGTAGCTTTCAAAAGAGACCCGGCTGTCTGCATCTGCAAAAACGTCATGCTGTAGAAGAAAGTGACAACAGGTGGCCTTTTCTGTTAAGAACAATCTGTCAAATTCCCATACTTTGCCAGTACCTAGTAAGCTATAATAAGCTACCTTGCTGAAGTTAACAGGCACTTGTAAGACACTCAGTCAGGAGAGAAAAAATGAAATGAAAATATTAACGGCTGAATGTGCACGTTGCATGAGTTTTTAAGAATGGCTACCAATATTTGGCTTAATTTTGTCTTTTTCAATTACAGTTTTACAGCAGTACTGTGTACTTATGTACCACCAGTTAATTTCTAAAGCACATAAAAAGCTGCTTCAAGTTATTAATTTGTCCATATAGCCCCCATTGATGTTTTACTGATGTACAGAGAAGTGAAGTGACTAAGCCAAGGTCACCGAGCATGCCTGTGGCAGCTGGGTGGTAAAACCCAGGTGTTTGTGCTGTTTGTGCCTCAGTGGTCCTCCTCCGTGAGGGAGAGGTGACAATACTAAGGTCATACACGAGAATTCTCTGTCAACAATGAGTACTTTCTTCTGAAGAGGTCCCAGAAAATGCTTGGAAAAGGGATGTTGAAAAGCAGTAAGCTTCTTGCTATGTATTTTACACTTTTTTTTCTTTAGGTATGTAACATAGCAAAAATGAAGAGCCTAGTAAATGATCTCTAATAAAGAAACCCCAAAACTAGAGAAGAAAAAATGAAAAAGACTGGCTTTGAAGCCGTTTACAGAGCTGGAGGGATGTGAGGCTAGTACAGTCCAGAATTTAACATCTGTATCCTGCTGCTGCTAAAATATGGGTGTAGTCATAGTTGTTTGCCCTTTCGTTGCAAAGTGGAGGTTAATAAACATCCCCGACAATAGAAGCAGGTATGATTTAATCACAGCTGTTACCACAGACAGGACTGTGCCAGTTACGTTTGCATTGCATTTATATTTACAGAAACAAGTTTGTTCAGAAGAAAATTATCTGTCTGAGAATCTGTGCTTACATCAAAGTATGTCTATTAAATACTTCTTCCATATAGCAGAGAATGGAAATGGAAAGATAACATCACAAATTAAATATTTGTTTAAAATATTGAAATAAATGTTAAAAATAGAAAAAAAATGGTCAATTTCTGGAGCATTGTATCATTAAATATGTTTTCATAATCAGTACCGACTTCCTCAGAGAGGAGAAAGGCCAGAGGAGGGTTTCCACGGTAACTGTCAGATTGCTTATGAAGGTTACTACAATATTTGTCTTGCCCATTCCATGCTTTGCTATGCAGTCAGAAACAGATTTCTGTGTTTTCAAGAGCTGTTCGGGCATAATTAGAGGCTCAAAACGAGTTGAAATCTCAGCTGGCGGCCTAGCAATTTGTTTTCATGCTGCAAGTCATTCAAGATTTATATATGCATAACTTTTTGATGGGATAAGGGGATATCCTCAGTCCAAGTGCTCTGTTACACCTCTGTTTTTATGCAAGATACAATGCACTCGGTGTCCAGCTGTGTGCCGTCTTCTGCCCCTTAACGTGGCAGAATCTTGAGTAGCTGCTGTGCTTCTGTCTCTCCGAGGCAAAGACGGCAATATAATTGTAATAATGCTATATAATGGTGCATTTGTTTCACTCGTAATGCGTTGCAGCAACAGGGTCATTTCTAAAAATATTAGCAATGCAGGGAAGTCGGGCTCCTCTGGAGCCTGGAGAAGGTTTCCACGGCAGAAGCCCGGCCCGGGGCAAGAGGGCTGTGGCGGGCAGATGGAGCACGGCGAAGGGAGTGGAGCAGGTCAGAGCGGGTGCGCGGCGAAGGTGCCTCCAGAAGCAGCGCACTGACTCACGGCGTCCTCTCTGGGACCAGCTCCGCTGGGAGGGTGTTGGTGGAGTCCTTGGCCGGAGGTGAAGGCTGCCTTTTCCCCGGTCAAGGCAGAAGGTGGGTGAACACCAGAACCGTCACCCTCTGTCTCTCAGCTGACTCCCCCCGACAGCGCAGCAGCGGGACTGGTTGTGTAAGGGCGTGCAGCCCACGGCTCACTGCCCGCACTGCATAAACAAAGAAGTTGCTCCCAAACAACGTCAGGTGCGTGACTTTTTAAAGCATCTCTGTTTCTTTAGATTCAACAAGCCTTTTAATGAAGGAGTGCTTATGTTGGCTGAATTCATTTCAGTTTCAAATACAAGAACCGCCTCTTTAAAAACAGAGAACATGCTGGGGCTGTAGGATACTGTTCTTCATACTGTCTAAAGAATAACATGAATACTGGTAAAGCAGATTGTACCCAGGTGTACTCCTCACTGGGGCAGTTCCTTTCTCTGTCCCCGACTGCCACGCAGTAGCGTATTGGTGGAGTGCTGGCCATCCTCGCTGTTGAGGCATGACATGGTTTTTGGAAGGGGAGTTGGAGGAGGGTCATGTCAGCTCTGTGTATGCCCTTTCAGGACAAGCGGGAAGACAGAAAATAATTGTTTTTAAAAACCAAGAAGAAGTTTATCTGCATATATAACACATACGTTTGGGAGACCTCAGTCAACTTATCCTTGAGACCACTGGAATTATTTTTGCAGTGGCATGAAGAAGGCTACGATGTAGATAGCCTTCAGTTACACAATCTAATCTGTTCACCTAGACACAAAATACTAATTTTTAAATTAAATGTGATACATAATGAAATTTTAATTTCAAAAGTCGTAATTCAAGTAACAACGGTCACATGCTCACCATCCAGCTCGAGTCGTGACATTAAATCACGTTTTGATAAGATCTCATTACTTGCGTTGTGGCATCATCAAGTACTAACACAATGGCATGTTCTGAAGACGCATTCACCTTGTTGCTCTTCTGCCTCTCACTAGCAGATTGTACAAGATGGGGCTTGTGCTGCTGGAGGGAGGCATCGCCGTTCACACCCTTGGCTCTGGGCCTTTCATGACCATGCATGGGTAAAGCTGACCCTGCATATATATGAGCAAAGATTCTGCAAAGCTCAGAATTTATTTGTTGTTTTTAATATAACGAGGGCAACAACTGCTATATTATCCCATGCCTTTGCAGATATAATAAACATTGTACGTGATTTGTAATCCTTGTTGAATATGCTTATGTAGATAGAGATTATTTCACTGATTTTCCCAAATGATCTAAGCGTTCAGTGATTACCCCTCTACTATATTTCTGTGCCAAGAATAATGAGTGGGTTAACTGCTTATGATGCAGCTCTGGCTGGGGAACAGAGAGAGGAGGTTTCATGTGAGTTACAGCAACTACTCTGGTGTTCATGGGGGAAAAAGGCCTCCACCTCCCCTTCTCCCCTCTGCTGTGTAAATCTCTGTCAACCCTCGTTGCTGCCTCCAGATTACAGGGCTTTTAAAGAGAAACAATTAATTATCTTCATAATCAATTTGGCAGGTCCATTAAGGCCTATTAGTGCAGCCAGGGCCCTGACACAGTTATAGAAACGGAAAGAAGTAGGCTGGAAAGAAAAACTAGTCTGTACTGGAAGAAAAGTGTATAAAAAAGGTGTTTCTTCTAGTAATATGTTTTTGGATGATTTCTGTGGTGACTTAGTGGCTAGACTTGCTCTGTTTTTTGCATGGTCTTGGCATATATTGTTCAGAAAACAAAGAGATGCCCAGTTGTGAAAATAGAGTATGGCTACCATGATAGAAGCATTTAGAAGTAGTATGAAATCTATTTGTCCAGCAGCTCATGTCTAAAAAGCAGCAATGCAGGTATTTGATGTTCTGAGAAATGTCAGTATGACACATAGCCAAGCAATAGTCATAGGGCTTATTTCAACCTCTATATTTACAATCGGGTCTTCGGGAGACAAAAAAAAAAAGTCTGTTTTGAGGGCTGCCCCTTCTAATGAGAAGCTTTTGGAAAGTATGGGAAAATAAGTCTAAATAAAGTATCTGTGGAAGACCTTCTTCAAAACACTTGTTAGATTTATCATAAGAAGCTGTATAAATCGCTTCAGTATCAAGCATCTTGTCAATTATAATATTTACTCATATTAAAACAAGACAAGAAGTAAGAGTTCTATGGCTCACGAAAGTTCTCATGCTTGGCAAAAAATTGACTTCTCCAGTTTTGAAAGGGCTTTCAGAAAGACTTGCTAGTTAGGGAGCAAGATTTATGGGGAGAAGCTGTATCTTTTATTAGACCAAAGCATAGCATTGAAAATAAAGGACAAGCTTTCAGGCAAAGGGATCAAGGGACTGAAAACAGCCACACTGACTGGTCTTCGCAGGGAAGCTTGCTTTAATGCTTCTCCTTGCTTTACCTGGTCTGAAAACAAGAACCATTTCAGTCCCTAGGCTCTTGCTTTAGCACTTTTCACAAGTATTAAAATCTCACACATTTAAAAAAAGATATGGCAGTTACAGTTTTTCAGCTTGCACACTGGATTGAACTGACAGGTGTGTAAAGAAAAAATTTAGCTAATGAAATTGATATAATGCACACTTTTCTGTGAAGCCTATGCTACCGAAAATGTAGAAATGTAGACGTGAGAAACTCTCATCCAAGTGTGGTAGATACAGCGTCTGCCCTCTTAGCTTTACACTGTAAATATTTTTGCTTTGAATCTTTCTGTCCTGTCTGTATACGTTTAGCTAGATTAAAGCATCATTCTGATTAGAGCCTCTTGGCATCACTATAATGTAAGTTGTGGCATGTGATCCTGTACAACAAGGAAGGTTTCTCTTGTAATGCAGCAGAGTCAGGAAAATTTCTGACTGCATATTTCTCAGATTTAAAGTTGGAGTTTAAGTAAAGATACATCCTTAGTCACGTACGTTTATCTTCTCAAATGCTAATGTTTTCTGAGTAAGCAAATGCACAACCAGTTGTTATCAGCAGCACTCAGCTAAGATCAGAATCAAGCCCCCCCCCCCTTCCTGGAGACAGATGTCACCTGTGAATGCTTCTGAAGAACTTCTGGTTTGGCAATCGTGAATCAGTTTACAGATCTGTTTGCAGTATAAATGCCTAGAGAGCTGGACTGAATCTAATCAACTGAGAGAAATAAGTGAAGTTTGGACTCTGTATCAGTATAAGAAGTGTGATGACTCATAAAAAAATTATCATTTAGTACTGCACATGTTTTTGAACCTCTTGTTTACTGTGTTAAACATATCCAATATTACTCTGTAAATCTTGAACTAAAATGTATTACAGGTTGCAGTTAATGGGACCAAGTGTAAAAAGCATGCATGTTTCCTGAGGACTTCTGAGCGATTCAGTGACAACTGGCTTCACTGAGTCTCTATACAGCCAATACTATATAAATCTCCAAACTAAAAAAATGTGCATCTAAGGATTTCTTGCACACGTATGGTGGCATATCTTACAGGACCACTTGAAAAATGTAATGTGATTATCCAAGGAGTAAAGCAAGCAATCTTAGCTCAGATGAGGTATGGGTGCCTTACCTTTGTACCTCTTACCTCTGTACTTTACCTTTTGTCCACGAGTTTGGAAATCTGCAGCTGAGGAGATCTACATGCTTGAAGTGTAGGTGAATGCCATGTAACCGTAGATACATAATCATGTTATCTTTATCAGTAAACCCAGCTTAAAAAGTCCCCATCTTTGGCCTCTTATTCCTGCCTCTGTGCTACAAGGATAATTTTTAACCACTATCAGTTTAGTTATCCCCATACAGAGTTAGCTTGATGCAGCTATGGAGGTGGTGGCACGGTGCAAGAGCAGAAACGGGTGGTCAAGTAACATTAGAGGAATGTAGGGCTTCCATCACGTTAGTGTGTATTGCGCACAGATTTCATGTGCTGTGACATACCAAAGCCCGAAAGCTAACCTGTGACATGTTTTTTCTTTCCTGACAACAACAGTCAGGAAATAATGCAATATCCTCCCACATTAAGCACTTCCTATTCTATTATCCTCTCTTGTATATTGTGATTGTGAAACTGTTACATAAAATGAAAACTTTTAAACTTATTTTAAAAACTTGTAATGGGTTTTATTTGTGTAATTAAAAAGATTAGTATTAACTACATTGTTAACAGTTACAGATTAAATACTCCACCAGGGCATACTGCAAAACCGCATGTTGTCCCTGGGAGCTAAATTTTGCTATTGATTGCAGACACAGCTAGAATAGAATATGTAATATCATGGATAACCAGACGTCTCCTTAGTTGGTACAGAATAAAAGTGACTGAAAAGCACTCTTAACTTTAAGATGGGAAGTATGTGATGCTCAATAAATTTGTCTTAAGTAAGATCTGTTGAGGGTGGAGGCTGAATTATTGAAACATGGAGTTAAAACTCATAAAATTATGTTCTACTGTAGTATTTTATAGCAAAACAAGATTTGACACATTCATGTCTCAGGCTTAATATATTTTTGAATGATAACGGTTTTGAAAGGGAGTCCCCCAAAAAAACCATCGCAGACCAGTGGTGACACCACTGTGCAATATAATAATCTAATAATATATAGTTCAGAAAGCTGCAGGGTGTACAAATAAGATAACTTGAGTTTCTTCCACTGACACAAACAGCCATCTTTTTAAAGTGCTTTTCTTTTAGTTGTTTTTAATATCTGGAGGTAGAAACAAAAGCAAATACTAAGGTGGAAAGGGTTCATAAACCTATGGGCGTGACCATCAGGAGCTTAATCCCCTTACTTACCTCCTCTAAACCTTACTGAAGTCACTCTTACAAAGCAGGTGCTACTAGGACAGAGCTACCAACTAAGGTAAAGATTACACTGGAATTAACTGGGTGTAATCTGGTCTTCCTACTTCTAAGTACACTGTTAGTCCCTTGACTTGACGGACTTGTGCATATGAATTTTAAAAGAATAAATGGAGTCTTGTACCAGTTGTAATAAGAAAGGCTAGAGGATAAAAATAAATCTTGAGATTCTAAAAGTCAAAAGCTGAGTGGTAATAAAAATGGATTACAGTTTATAAATTCCAGTATTTTAAGTTTCTACATTTTTGCAATTATGCAAGAAAGTCTGTCTTATATGAAGAATTAAGAAGCAAACGAGCTCATGCTTTTGCAGTATTCTCTATAAACTTTGTTAGCAGTATAATGATTTTCAGTATGTGTTTTTGTCTTGAATATAATGATTTTCAGTACACAGTTTCATGTTCTATATGCATGCCCTCCTCATTAACAAAAATAAGTCACGATAATTTCCTGTGGTACTCATTGCAACTGCGATACTTATGCTTAAGAAACTGGAGAAGTGATCTCACATTTCCAAATTATCTGGGTTGGAAAACCACACTTCTGCAACCCCCTTTCCTTCCCAGCTTGATTTGTCCTTATACATGGGGATTTCTGTTTGGGTTTCAGAGAACAGTTTTGTCACTGTGCAAGGGTTCCTGGAAAATTTCTGGTTTTGAATGCAAAGTTGTTTGCCAGCAAGGTAATTAAATCAATCAATTTTATTAAGCTGTCCCTGGGCTGCCTTTCCAGAATACTTACAGTTTGTAAGTAACAAAGATCTTTATCCTGATGTGTGTTCATTCTTCACTTTTACTTATCAAAGTTACCTGTGCAGTTAATCTTTGGTACATGTTATTTGTTGTCTGGACAAGCATTTTTAAGAATGAACTGCTAGTCATGCTCTCTGAAAGCAAAATAATAAAAACAAGAATTCTAGATCAGTGGAGCATGTGTGGTGCTTGCCTGTGGTGTAACTGTGTATCAGACTGGAACCACATTAGCAGTGAATGTACACCTGCTTAAGTTCCACAGCTGTCTGATTATTTTTACTGTCCCCTCTCTACCAAATAAACCTGGAGAAAGTAGAACAATTCAGAATATCTGACATTTCGACATCCAGTGGCTACTTATAGTGAAGCATTTAATAAAATCAGCCTTGATCAGCTGCAGTGCATTTAAATACACAGTCCCATCCACAAAACATCTGTCTGAGATGGGAAGTAGAATAGTTTTACATAATGTTTCTGTAATAAATTAGCTCTGCTGTTGTGAACCAAGATTAAAACTCACGGATAACATTTTCTTCAGCGGTGGTCTCAGATTTTGTCACTATACAGAATTATACAGATAACAGTGATTCTCTAAGACCTGGTCCAAACCAAGGAGACAAGAGTTGTCTTTTTTATAAGGCTATCCCAAAATAATAACGAAAGAGACTACTCCTCAGCTCTACTGTGATAAATTCTTTAAGTATTTTAAGGCTGCAAATAATCTTGCTTTGCCACTGCAACCTACTTTTAATTCTGTTTGTACACTTGCTGTTTGCTTAAAAATTGAAGTGATATTCTGACTGAACAGAAAAACCTTGCACTGTGTTAAACCTAATACTTTTTTCTTTAAGGTGTTAAACAAGAAATAACAATGAGTTTAGAACAGCAGGAGTTTAAGACAGGCTGACTGGCAAAACAGGTTGGGTTTATTCCCATTCAGGGCATATTCAGCCTCTGGTGTGTACTTGAGGTGTATGGTTTAACCTATTAATGAGAGATAAAGTACAGATGTTTGGGATTTTGTCTTTGTCTAACAGTTCCAATATGTAAGAGGCAATCAGTTCCTGGAAGACTCTGTTCACTGAACATTGAGCAATTATCTGCAGTGTTTTTAGAAGAGGCACCTACAGTGGTACACAGCCTTTGAAGGAGGAAGTAGGTACAGGAAGCAAGCTTTAACTGCGTGGAAGTGGGAGGAAGATAAGTATCATTACTAGACATCATTACTACATTAATTTTTTCCCTAGGGACTTGATTCAGCAAGACACTGAAATTCTGTGTAATTTTAAGGACCTGAATTTCCCACAGCTTTCTTTAAACCACTTTCTTATTTCTTGAGGTGGAAACAGAGACGTTCTTCTCTTGTGGTTTACATGGTGAGTTCTGATTTTCTCTTCCCCTTTTTTCTTCATTACTGAAATGCTGAAATCAGGTGGCAATTACAAATACAGAACATACAATATCGACTAAACTGCTTGATATCATTGATAATATATAGGCACATTTATAGCTAACTATCCCAGGACTACCTCATAGGGCAGCAAAACCATCTGATATCTCTGAAAGATCTTACATGAATTGTTCTCTTTCTGAGCCACATGCACCACAAAACCCACAGGAAGTTGTCTCTGTAGTGGCTGTGGTTCTGCAGTTTCCTTTTTCCCCATCTTTAAGTGGTCAAAATATTTCTTAAAAAGTTAAGTCAACACAAAGTAGAGAATAGACTTCCTGTACTTGCAGTGTAATAGGTACACGTGCCTTCAGTTAGAAAGAAGGATTCACACATCTGATTGTCCTTCTGTGTCCTTTGAATCAATTTAGGGTTATTGTTTGAACTGTACTGATTAAATAGTAGTTTTATCCTTAGGTTTCCTACCAAGAAAATAGAATAATAATTCTTTTAGACATCTCTCAGTAGCAGTTATTTACAGGAGGAGTAAAGCACTTGCTTTTCTTCAGCTGTTGACTTTTAAGACAATTTTCTCTCTCAACATGAGGAAGCCATCCTGTTTTCAGGACCTAAAAGGGCAGTATGAGGAATATGATTTAAAATTCTGATCCTTCAGCTAACAGATGGGACTTGGTATATATCTGTATCTGACTGAATGTACTATATATATAGGGCATATATATGCATAAACATTGACATGTATATATCTCTCATGATATATCAATATGTGTATGTATATATATAGACATTTGCTGTTTCCTTAAAGCCTTTTTGAAGGGAATACATGAATACACTGGAATCCCAACAGTCTTAAAAAAAATATAACTTACTCATTTCAGAAATTAATTTTTTAAAACTTTATTAAGAATTAAAAAAAATAGTATCATTCAAGGTTTCTTTCACTTAATATAATTAT
Source organism: Haliaeetus albicilla (assembly GCF_947461875.1). NCBI lineage: Eukaryota > Metazoa > Chordata > Aves > Accipitriformes > Accipitridae > Haliaeetus > Haliaeetus albicilla. The sequence continues at coordinate 11,474,126 of NC_091494.1, read as the reverse complement.
TTTCAGTTGATTCGGCCAACATGTGACCAACATTTGATTTGGCATTTTCAGTACTGTTGATGGTAGCTCTGCTTGTGAGCAATTTATTAATGAAGAGATGAAGAAGTTCTCCCGAAGGAAGAATTTGAAAGGACAGGAACACGGTTCTGCTATTGCTTTGTTTAAAACCAAGCAAAACCATTCATTAAAATAATTTGTATCTACCAACAAATATATGCATTTTACCAATGCTAATAGAATAAGATGGCATTTCTAGCTCTTCTAATTCATATCAAGAATAGAGATGGAGTTTTAAACAACTGTTGGAAGGAAGGAGAAGGGAGGTGGGGAAGGAGGGAAGGAAAGGAAGGAACAAAGAAAAAAACAGGAAAAAAGGAAAAAGATTGAGAGAAGGAAGGAAGGAAAGAAAGAAAGAAACAAACTAGTCCCATTAGTCTCTGTGGGCTAAAAGAGTTATGTATGTCCTCTCCCAGACTGGCAAGAGATCATCTGTGATCATTTTATATCCACTGCCAGATGTTTCAAACCCCTAGATAGAAGTCCTTCCTTGTTAAATAGTCTCCTTCCTTGTCAAATTCAGTGTATGGATTGATGGCATTTTCTCATCCAGCGTAAGATGGTACAAAAATGGCACCTCCATCTTTGCTGGAACTTTCTTTGCTTAGTATTTTTCTTTAACCTTTTTATTTGTTCCCCATCTTTCTCCCAATAACCCGAATAACTACTTTTCTTTCCCATGGTCCTTCTCCCTTATTTTAGGGATCCATCTCCACCTCTCTTTGTTTGCATCCCTGCCATCCTCTTTCATTCCCCTGCCGTATGCTTCATCTTGGTCTATGGTCTTTCATCTTTGTTCCCAGCCTATCCTCCCCCCCAGCCCGCAGGCATTGCCTACCCTTCCCAGAACTATTCTTATACAAGAGGGGGGGGCAGATGAAAGGGAGGGATTATTTTACCCTACTCTTTATCAGGTCACCCTCCCCGGAGTTTCTTCTTGTGCGTCTCCACACCTTGAAATCTTCGCCCTCCTTCCTGTTGTGATCTCAGCCTTTTCCTTCCTGCCTCCTCTGGTGAATACCAGTAGACTCTGGCAATGAAGCACGCGGGCATAAAAAAAAGTCACATTCCGCCTTCTGCATGTGTAGATAGATTAGAAAAATATATCTAAGGCTTAGTTACGTCTAGCAATTAACAAATAAAAAATCTGCAGAAACGTTTTCATGGCAGGGCCCGGCAGAGGAGCTTTGGCAGAAGGCTGTACCGCAACGTAGGAGAACTCCCGTGGGGATGAGCCCCTCCCAAACTCAGCACAGCCGCTGCGCCTCTGCGGGAAAAGGGCAGCCAAGCCACGGTATTCAGGTACTCTGGGAGCAGTCAGGTGCCAGAAAGTCGGGGATGGTGCTGACTAAATCTAGAGGTTACTGGAGCTTTGAAGCTGCCCTAGCGTGTACTAGGAAGAGGGCTGGCACCGTTTGCTCTGAGGGAGAAGGTCCTGGTGGGCTTGCTCTGCCCCGCAGTGCCACGTTCTCCGCGCCATGGTGGAGGAGTTGGCTCTTCCCCCCCGATTTCGGACTGCTGCCTTGGGAATTTGCTTCAGCTATTTCCTGGAACATGAATTTGTTTATTTTCAAAGGAGAACAAATGTAAAACTCATACGGGAGCTTTGGGTAGGGCGTTCCTTTGTAGAGGACTGATTTGGATCGTTGAATTATTGTCGCTTTTTGAGAATTTAAGTACTTCTGAAGATTGTGTGGAGCACGAAAGCAGCTGGTAGCACATAAAAAGCACAACTGCAGAAAGTTATGGCCCCAGTACCATGCCTTTTACTGTCATCTATGCCTCGTGAAATGTTTGCAAAGCGAGTGCTAAATACTCCAATTTTGGTCTGGAATTTTTTCTCACCTCCTGTCCTTTCACTGGAAGCTGATGTATCTGATTAGTCATGGAACTTTTGCTCTAGTCTAATATCTAAAGAGTAAAGTAATCAACATAATAAAACTATGGACCAGAGCAATGTGGCTAATACCCAGAGCGTGCCCTCTTTTCACTGAAGCACTTCAGTGGGCGAGTCTTTTGGAAGTGGTTTGATTAACTTAGGACTTGGCCCTACAAAACTTGGGAGCACGCACTCAGCTTTCTGTGGCGTGAGCCGTCCCGTCGCGGTAAGGCCAGAGCGTGCTCCAGTCACAGCTCCAGCTCCATTTTCAGAGCGAGCCTCATCCTGCACGGGTTAGGCACCCACCTCCCAAAAGTAAGATAACATCTTTAAAAAGCCTTTTTTTCTAAATGGAAGGAGAGAAAAGGTTCGCAGCGTTTCTCTTAGTGCCGAAATAAACACTTACTTCGTAGAAGCCACTAAAAGCCCTTTGCCTAAAATACTGGAAAGAGTTTATTTTTTAAAGCCACGGGCAGCAGTTCATGGCGCTATAGGAAATGCTAAGGCTATGTAGTCACCACCTTAAACCAAATCAAATCTCCCGAGTTGTTTTCCGTTTGTGTCTTTATTGCTTTTATCTCAAGAACAAAATGTACAATTAGGAACTTGAAAACTAATGTCCCGCCGCTTCAAACAATAGACAAACACGAAAGCAGGTTCGAGCCCTCGCTGATTGACATCCCAGTTCTGCCGTCCGTTACAGGGCTGCGAGAATTCGTTCGTCCGCCCGCCCGCCGCGTCGGCAGGGCCCCGCGCAGAGGAGAGCGGGAAGATAAGCCCTGCTCAGCCGTTCCCGGCGGAGCCGCCCCGGCGCCTGCAAAGGGACGGACGAGGGCACCGGCCGCCTCCCATCAGCGGGTGCCCCTCCGCGCGGCGCCGGCGCCGTTCGGCGCTGTTGGCGGGCGCCGGCCCGCTCCGCTCCGCTCCCCGCGTTTCAAACCGGCCCCCGCGCTCCCATAGGCTGCGGTGGGCCGGCTGCCGCTCGGCCCCCGCCGCCGGTGCCCGTCGCCCCGACCATCGCGCGGGGGAGGCCGGCAGCGGGCGAGGCCCGTGGACGGCCCCGCGCCGTGCGGCGAGGGCGGCGGGGCCGGGGGCGGCCGCTCCGCCGCGGCCGCTCCGCCGCCGTTCGGGGGGCCCGGGCCCGGCGGCGCTGGGGAGGGGGTGGCGGCGGGGCGGGGCTTGTCCCCCACCCCCCCCTCCTGCGGGCGGGATGGGCCGTGCCGGCAGTCAGACATGTCAGTGGCTGCGCGGGGGGAAAGGCACGCGGCGGCCGGGCGAAGGGGAGGCGCGCGGCGCGGCCGCTGAGGGGACGGGCGGCGGGCAGGGGGGGCCGCTCCCGCCTTCCACGCCCCGGCGGCGGCACCGCGGGCGGGCGCGGCGGGTCCCGGCCGGTCCCGGCCCCCGGCGGCGGGGTGCCAGGCGCCGCTGGCCGCCGGAGGGAGACCGGACTTTTACCAAACTTGAGCCTCCGCTCCCCTTCCTCTTTCTTTCTTCCTCCCTCCCTCCTCCCCCCCGTCCCCGCCCCTTCCCCGCCGCCCTCCTCTTCCTCCTCCCCCCCGCGCCCTGGGATGTTTATTCGGGCAGCTGCGTGAGGCGCGGGCGGCGGCGAGTTTCTCTCCCCCGGCCTGAGTAGTTGCAGGCGCGTACGCGCTCGCCCGACTCCGGGGGAGAGAAGGAAACAAAATGTCTGCCAGGGCCGCGGCGGCTTCTACTAAGGTAAGGCTCGGCCCCGGGGCGGCGGCGCTGCTCCCTCCCCGCTCTAATCCCCGCCGTCCCCTCGGCGCGGTTTCGGCGGCGGCGCCGTCTTGCAGCCGCTTGCCGCGCCGGCGAGCCTGCGTCCCGGCGCCCGCGGCTTCCCTCGCCCGCCCCGGGCGCGCAGGCAGCGCGGGGGCCGCTCGGCCTCTGAGGGGGGGTGGGCGAGGCGGGCCGGGCCGGGCCGGGGCCTCCCAGCCGCCTTCCCTGGGCGCCCGGCGAGCCTCCCGCCTGCCGGCCGAGCGAGCGAGCGCGCAGGTGGCCCGCAGCCCACCCCGCCGCCCCCCTCCGCCCCGGCCCGGGGTCGCTGCGGCGCTCCCCGCCCGCCCGCCTACCTGTTGGACGTGCGGCGGCACCACCCGGCTGGCGGGCGGGGAGCGCCGCGGGCGGCGGCGGGACGGGTCCGCGTCCGCCTCCGCGCCGACCCCGGGCGCGCTCCCACGAGCCGGGCCCTGCCCGGCCCCCCGGGAGAAGCCCCCGGTGGCGGCCGGAGCTTGCTCTCGCCGGCTGCGGGGCAGAGGCGGTTGGGCGGGCGCTGCCTGCGCGCTGGGGCAGGCCGTGCCCTTTTGTTCCAGGCTGAGGAGTCGGGTAGCAATTAGGAAAGGTTTAACCGGGAGGGTCCAGTACTGCAGGATTTTTCTGTAGCTGCTGAATCAGTCGGGGATGATTGTTGCTGACGTACGGTAAACAGATTTGGGGCGGCAGTAATCCCTCAGAAACTTGTGCCGGTCCTCCACCTGATCCGTAGGTGTTTATGGTGCAGGTGCACGTTGTGGGGTGTGTACTCTGACCTCCCCTAGGACTGCCGCGGCGGTGAGTAATGCCGAACGTCCCCCAGGGAAAGAGGTGGAGTTAGGAACGCTCAACAGGTTATTTTTCCTTCGTGTAAAATTAAAGGCTTGCTTTGAAACTAGTTCGAATTTAAATTTCCAACTAATTTTTAGCTGTGACTCCTGAGTACACAGCTGCCTTGGCATCAGCGTGGCAAGTTCCCGTCGTGTGTTAGCTGGTGTTGCCGTAGCATGGCTTAGTGGTGTTTGCTCGCGAGTGAAACTATGTGGTTTCGGTCTGATGTCACTTGCTGGTATGCACTTACTCAGAAGTGATATTCTGCAGGCTGAAGCAAAATACACACCTTATCGCAGTACTTGAAATACTGAGTTGCTGGTAAACTTACTAGTTGTAAGGTGTTGTTAGCTGTGGTGATTTTATCAACTCCGAAGTCTTAATTTTACTTTCAGGGTATACTCGAGGCAACTTGAGTTTCCAGAGTGCAATTTAAAAAACTTAAATGCCATTGTCCATCTATTGAGTTGCATGCCCCTTTCTAAGTATGCTTTCAGAGATCTTTTACTACATTTTAACTTATATGTGCACATGTTTCAACAATAAATGCATACAATTGTAGAAGTAATTTATTTTGGGTGATATTTCAAACTGGTGGTATTGCCTAGCTACAGAGACAGATAAAGCGTAGGTTTTCCCCACCCTGTTCAAATGCATTTATATTAACAACAAACAGGTCCTGAAGGATAAATGTTGTCTTTGCTCCCAAAAAGAATAGTGTTGTGTTAGAATCCTGCCACATGAGGAATTGTGAGAAATTGCATCAGCTTAAATTTTGCAGATTTTCTCTTGTATAAAATCAGAGTGCAAGGTTTCCACTTCCATTTCAAAACACTCTCCTAAAATACAGCTATTTTGTGAGGCTGTGGAAAAATACTGCCTTCCACAAGTGCAGGCACTGTCTTAAAAAGGCATTTTATTTTTTTTAAATACTGAAGCATTATCTATTTTGACTGTAGACTGGGGTACAGACTGGTGTAAAATTGGAAGTTGTATGTTACCATGGGAGTTATTTGAAATTTCTTCTAGATCGTGGTCATATTAAATTGGCCCTTTGAGCATGTATACAATATCACCGAAATTAATTATACTGAAAGGTATGTTAAATTAAGAATGTTGCAAAATATAGTCTCCCTCGGGATTAACTCTTCACTGGTACACTTTCAGATTTTATAGAAATCACTTATTTGAAATAGCATATGTCTTTCTCAGGAAAAAAAAAATTACTAAGTCCTGTAACTTTTTTAGTGTAAATTCTTACATTCCGTAATAGTCTTTTATCAAAGTTATTTCTTACCTTTTTGATCTTGATCACAGAATTGTCTTTAGAATCTTATGCATACAGTTCATATGAATTTCCTTGTCAAAACAGAAATGCTTTCAATAGATGGGTAGTGTTACTTCTACTTCAGCCATTAGTTCCTAGGCTACTGTGCATATAGTTTTAATAGTTGTAGGTGGGGGGATTATAAATATTTTAGAAATACTAGAATATTGGAGGACTTCTGTGGTCAAGTTTCAGATCTTGTTTCCTTCATCACCCTGTTGGCCATGGTATCTGGTTTCTCATTTTTGCGGTTGTAATACATTTAAAAAAACCTCTGTGAATGGTTTTCTCTTAATTGTTACTTAATGTACCTTTTAGCCTTGTGGGCCTTGTGTCTGTGTCCACATTTATCTTGGCACACTTGACCACAAGAGAACAAAAAAAATTTTTTTGATTAGCTGAATAGTTCTTATTTGTACATGTGGGAATCTTGGCTGGTGTGATTGATTGTGTTATGCCCTATTATCAACATTCTTTATGCTACCTTCCACTGCCCTTGAGTTTCAGTTTCTTAACTTTATCCCTGCTATACTGTAAAAGAGTGTGTTTTTATTAAGGTTTTAAATGCTTGCTGTAGCTGTTGGTAGTATGCAGTAGGAAACAGTGAGAGAAATGAAATGTTGCTTGTGGTCTAATCTAGTGGTGGCTGTGATTACAAAATGTAAGGGGCCTAATCTCTTCTGATGTTTTTTTGAACAATACTAATCGATGCTGTGGGAATGAGTGTGTCAGGGTATTGGTAATGAGCTGTAAAGCTTTCCACCTTTAAGCTGAGACTTCAAATATAGTCCACATTGGTTAAGAAAAAAAAATACAAATGCTTTTAAGTAGTAAATGTGGGGACAGGACTTCCTGAATCCTGCAGCCTTTTTGAATGCCGAACCTGAGTTCTTGAGACTTTGTTTTAGTTTTAAATACGTGCACAAAGAATATTTCCCAGTCTTTCACCTCAGTCCTGTAATTAACTGGATTTTGGTTGTTCTGTCTTCCTAGCTCCAGGCACGTATTGTATTATCTACCACTTCAATCAGAAATTGAGAACTTGATCACATTAACAGTTCAAGACTTGCTGATTGCAAGGACTCTTTGGTTTCCTGTGCTAGAGGGATTGACCTATAGTTTTCATAAATGTGGGTTAGTGTTCTACCCCAAATCCTACTTTGAGACAAATACACAATGTATTTGTTTCCTGTAGAGGATATATGCGCAAGCTTTTGCAGTGTTTTTTTTTAATGTGCTGTAATCTATGAGAGCACGAAGTTTGGAACAGTATTTTGGTTTTCCGATTTAAGTCTATATGAATGCTGTAACGTTAGATCAATTCTCAGGTTGCTGGTGAGATTCTTCAACTATAACAACAAAGAAGAAATAAGTACATAGAAAATGGATATGGGGAAATAACACCGAGTGTGGAAATAAGCTGAAGATTTGGTTTAACATCAGAACCTACCTCCTACTTGGAAAAAAAATCCTGTAAAATGACTGCATTTAATTTTGATAGTGTCCTGTAAGTTTTATTTGGACCCTAGGAAATACTTATTTTAATGTTTTGTTTTCAAAAAAGAAATATCTATGTATCTTATATTTTGGATTTGGATTTTCTTAAATTCTTTGGCTGTTCCAGTTGCGACTGTAGGCAACTTCAGCTACCAAATGATAGTTCAGGTGTATTTTTCAGTGTGAATTTTATTGTAATGTGAGAATAGCCATGAGCTCCACACTCTGTAGGTCATTATGAAGTGTATTCTGGTGTTTGCTTCTCATTCAACATGCAGCACAAAGATTACTGTAATGTAAACAGAACTTGAAATCTGATGGTGCCTGGGAGCTGGTTCCACCTTTATAGAGTGGAAAATCAGGAAGACCTTATCAGTGACCAGCTAGCTAATCTTTGTTTCAAGGAAACCATCTAGAAATGGGTTATTGGATGTCATAGGTATTTTAACGTACATGTTGTACTAATACTTAAAAGCTATGAGGAATACATATTGGGCTTCTGCCTGAACAAAAAAAGGATCAAAACATGGTATTTTGAATTGGTGCTTGAAGTGAAGAGTACAAGTGTACTATCGTGGTCAAAACTTTACAGTATAAGGACTCATGAAAATACTTGATTAAAAAGTCCTCAGCATAAGATACTGAGTTGAAAACAGACCTGTACCTAGTGAACTATTCAAGCTGTGAATTGTGCTAAATACTTTGGTTTTGTTACTTGAAATGCTATGCAGAAGAGTTGTCTGTGGCAGGTCAAAGCACTCATCCAAAAACTTTGTATCAAAGTCAGTGACGTTCTGACCAAGGACCCAACTGTTCACCCATTTTGTTGCAGGTCATGCCAACAAGCTTGCAGTATGAAATAGGATCCTTTCTTCTGTTTTGTTCTCCTATCGTCTGTAAGTAGAGGAAAGGTGATGTCTTATGTATATCAAAATCAGATTACAGTTGCAGCATGGGGAGAGTAAAGCTGTATTTGTGTCTGTGTCAAAATTAATAGTGCCAATGTTTGCTTTATTAACACTGTGTCAAGTTATAAGTGTCTACTTGAGGTAAGGGATAGTGTTTGAAGCAAATGCTTGTTGTTAAGTTTATAGGATGTCTGAAGTTGCGTAATCTGTACAGCAAACTACCCTCTGGTTAAGGAAGACATTGGTCATTTATATCCCCCCAATTTTTCCTGGTTATCATAGTATAAATGCAACAAAAATTAATATGAAACTATGCTCAGTGTTTTCTCAGGCAAATACATTGCTAATGACTTCTTCACTGAATGTACTGATTAAGCAAACAGCCGTAGGGAAGTCTTAAAATGAATTCCATGATTCTGTGCAGTGTATTTATGCTGACTCCAAAAAGTCCTGAAACGAAAACATTGTCTTGTCTTACAGTTATGCTATTTTAGGGACAGATTATTTAAATATGTGCTCTAACCTCATAAATAGTAGGGTTGCCCTTGTTTTGAGGGGCTGTGATGTGCTTCAGTGAAGGATCCGAGAAGACGGAGGAACACGTTCATCTGAATGCTGTAAGGTCCAGCGTGGGTCCCTTGGACCCTGCAGAGTAACAAGCGCAGCTGAGGCCACAGGTCCAGGGACAATGGTATCTGCTTGGTTATCCATGGGATTTTCCTGCTGTGGTATATCCTTAGATAATTCCTTAAGCCACAAGCCCTGTGGACTGGTTGAGCTATGTGGATGGGCTACTGCAGGGTTGGAGAACTGCCCTAGTGTGTGCAGGACTGGACACTTTGCTCACATTTGCTGTTCCTAACTCTGTAGAATCTTCAGTAGCTCTTTAGAGTTGTTTCCTGCCTTTGCACATCAGGATTTACTTAGACACTTGGAAAAATCAAATATATTGTAGGTGCTCAAAATTTAAATATTGGCTTTATGTTAAAATAGTATTTATTTTCTCAAGGGTGTTTGGTAATCTCTAATAGGATTCTTGTTTCCTAATCCATTATAAACAGATGTTCTACCCTTTTGTGGTGGGGGAGGGCAGCCTAAATTCAGTAAGACGATAGCCGTAGGGAATGTTGAGCTGGAGAAGTTCATGTTCTTATGAGATGTGGGCAAGCGGACTATGACGCTTTTTGGCCTGCATAACTCATCATAAGGTGTTTTGTTAGTTTTTCATAGCAGAGGAAGCAATAACAGAACTTGGTACTGCTTTGATACTGTTTTAGTCTCCCCACCCCCACATATGCAAAGTACTGATATGCTAAAAATAGAAATTGAGCAAAAGTAGGCAGTTTCTTTGATTTGTAGTTCCAAGCCTTTTCCCAGTAAGTACTGCACTGAAGAGCTGTCTTCTGTCTTCCTCACTACTGCTTTTTACATTTGAGTTCTTTCTTAGAAACTTCATTACAAAATATTCCCCCCACCCCTCCTAAACCAGGCAATAATTAGTTTTCAACTCATGCTCCTTTGGGATTGTATAGGCTGTTTCTTACCCAGTTTGAATGGGGTCCAGTAACAATGTCTACCCCTCTACCCCATTGGGTCAGCAATCGTTTTGACAGATGGCCCCCATTTATGTGTCCAGCTTTAAATTTTTCTTGTAAATATTAAATGGCCCTGTTTAAACTATTTACACTCTAGGCTGGTGACTGTTTCTTATGATGTGTCCAGATGGGACATGGAATAAGCAAGATACATAGAGAAAGAGATAGTGTCTTTTAGACTTGTTAATACATTTCAGAGCATATGGTCAAGCTTTTGGACCTAGCTCTTTAAGAAGAGTTGGTGTGGCTGGAAGAACAACCGTTGCCTTTTCCTACAAATCTTGTTGATTATCTTTCTTTAGACCACAACTGCTACAACAGTGTCGCTATTGCTACAGCATTAATGACTTGGTTATATTAATTATGAAGTTGGATAATACAAAAATTATGAACAAGTAACTTGTGGCTGAAGAGACACTGCTCAATTTTTTTAAATAGAGTTAATTAAAAGGAAATAATAACATTAAATTATAACTAGAAGCAGTAGCGTAATGAAACAGGACAGATTGTGAAATTTGAACAATGATGTCAGTTTTTGTATTACTTAAATTGTGAGCAGTGGTGACATGAGTTTGCGAAAGGACTGACCTGGCACACATTGCTATAAAATGATTTAAAAAACCCCCCAAATTTACAAGTTTTAATAAATAAAAAAGGCGAGAGGGAAGTATTTACACAGTTGCTTTCAGCTTCATTGAAAATATAATGGGCTTAAATTATGCCATCTGAAGATTTGTTGTTTCTAGTAGAAAGTAACAATTGGAATTACCGTAACTGTAAAAGTCTAGGAAAAGTAACTTTAAAAGGCACTACTTGACAATGCGTTATCAAATAATTAGTCAGTTGTAACTAATACAGGATCAGGATAGTACCTGGGGCTAAACACGCCAAGTATTGTTTATCTGAACAAATTCCAAGACTCATAATAAATCTGTAATTCATGTTCATTTTAGATGACTGGCTTCCCCACAGTTAAATCTGGGTGAAGGCCAGATCATGTTAACCGTCTCAGCACAGGATGCTTGTTTAAATATCTCATGTGACCTAGCATTGTTCCTACGTGTTATTTGGAAAAATACTCCTTTGCCCATAAATGCCTCCACGTGAAGTAGTTTTCCAGCATAGTGTTATGTAGAAAAGGTACGGGTTTTTCCTGTAAATCTGGACTCCCTAAAATAGTATTTCCAGTGGGTATTAAGATCTTGAAGGCATGGCTTTCTGACAAAAGAACTTGTGTTTCCTTCAAAATTGAAATTAAGTTGTGGAAGGTGATTTGCCATCGCATGCAGGATAAAGTCCTCTGTCAATAACCCAGCTGTGTAGGAATGGAAATTCCTGGAGGGTAATCTCATATGAGAGAACTAAATGGACTTGCATTTTGTTTGGGTTTTGCCCCCTATGGATAGTGTAGACTGGATTAATGCTCCTAAAACAGGGAGCCTTTAGCTAGGGAATACAAGAAAGGTCTACAGGTTTATAAAAAGTGTGTTAATGGCTTGAACCAAGAGCATGTTTCATCTGAATCGGGTAGAATGGTGTGGAAGCACTCTGTAGTATGCCAGCTTATTTTTTCCAATCTTACTCACGTAGTTTTTTGTAGTTTATTATTGGTAGTTAGATGGTAAATGCTCCTTAGAGCTGTCCAGGAAACTGCTGAGTTCCAAGTTAGGGGATCTATCAGTAAAACTGTTTGAATACCCTGTCAGTATGCAACTCTGATTATTTAGTCTATTATATTCATCTTGCAGCTGCTGACCCCTGTATTTTACATTTCTTAGGTGCAGTAGTACCGGTTAGGCTGAAAAATAACTATCGCTTATCTGTAAGGTGGTAAGTGGACCATGAAATGTCAATGGCAGAGGCACTGTATCACTGCAAAGTTGTTGTTGGGTGCGTTGTTGCCCCACACCTCCTGTTCTTCTGATATTATGCGCCTTGGCAGAATATTGTCTTTGCCACTCAGTGTTTCTTAGACATCTCTGAAACTGAAAATGTCTGCATCAGTGTGTTCTCCTGCCAAGTTGCCAAGAGTGCATCAGATGAAGTTGGTCTTTACAAGCAAGGAGGATTCAGAAATTAATAAATAGCAGACATGTTCCAGGCTACTGCAAGAGAGTATTGTCTTTTAAGAATTAAGAGGGAGAAGCTGGAATAGCTAGGTCTGTGCAGTACTTTGAGTTGTTTGAATTCCATCATCTTCTGAATGAAAGGTTGGCATCTGCTTTCTCAAATGAACTTTCACCAGGGGGAGGCCAAAGATCTGTCTTTGGTTGTGTTGTAATTGTATTTACCTACCTTTCCTGGATTTTTGTGCAAGCTTCTGTTGGCTAAGCCAAAAGTGAAAGCTATGATGGGAGGAAAAGAACTGCAGAAAGAAAACAAGGAGGAAAATACTAGGTGGTATTTGAGGGAGAAGAGAACAAAAGGAAAGAGGGAGCTAAAGGCAAGCAGACAATTTTTCATCCTGAGTCAACTACCTATTCTTCCTCTTTTTTTCTTGCCTCTGCCCTCCCCAGCAAAGAAACAAAAACCTTAGCACAAAAGCTGAGGTGTCCAAATAATTATTGTGAAACCTTGTGTTGTATGACTAAGCCTTACTCACAGAATAGTCTCATCAAGACTAACTGTATCGTTGTTTTTAAAGATAACCATTAAAAAAAAATAAAAATAGTATCAGACCGAACCTCTGAAAGAGCCATAATATAAAAATGTAGATGTTTTGCTCAAGTTGCAGGATTATTGTTTCTTGTAGCTGTCACGTGAGCTCATTTGCTTATTCCCGCTTTCCGTAAGAGAGCTGAAGGCAGTGGGGAGAGGAAAAGAAAATTACAAAAGCTCTTTTAAATGCTAAAGCAAATAAAGGACAGTTTGAAGGACTCTAGAATTCTATACAGAATTCTAGATAATTAGACCTTCCATAGCAATCTGGATATATTTCAAAACCTGTAAGAATGCAAACTTAGATGAGAAATAATGAGAAGCTGTGAAGAAAACGTGCTGAAATGCACCTACTGCTTACCCATTCTTGTACTGCGTGTTCTGGCTTATGGAAAGTTCTCCTCTTCTCCAGCTAAAACAGTCTATTTAAGGAAGGGGGGTAGTTGAGAATTACGTACTTTCACAGTATGCTTTTCCACCTGAGAGGGAATACCACCCCAGCAGTCTAAAGGTGCAACCACTCCCACCCCCCAAATGGTCTGTGAACACTGGCAGTAGTTTTAATGTTAAGAATATGATTTTTCTTTGTCCATATTTGTCAGCTTCCTCAAATGTCTTGGGGATTCTGCCCTCCTGATATTGGGGAGGAGCTGAGGTGGGGGCTGTTGCACGCTGAGAAGAGCTGCAGATAGGGTTGAAAATTCATGTCGGTTCCCCCTGTTCCCAGCCCAAGAAAATAAAAGTTAGGAGGTGGCTGTCTAGCCAATCACAAACTGCAGTTCCTCTTGGGAGAGGGGAGTCAGTGATCCCAGAAATATGTCTCTGTTAGTGCAGTTTCTCTGCTGGTGCACTATTTATTCCCAGGAACCCATTCTGTCCTTTTTCAAGTGGTTTTTTTCCCATTACGTTTTCTATCTGAAATACAAGATTATGTAATCAATACATGGCGTTGTTGCAAATGAAATTTCATAATTTTTGTCTGATTTCATAGCTGCCTGTCCTGCCTGTTAAGAGGAATTTGGGGGTTGGAAGTTGAAATACACATTAAGCGTATGTTTGGATTTTTAGTTTTGAATAACTCTTTGCCTTTGAGGGTGTATAAAGTCAGAGATGATTCATTTGAAATAAACCAATGCTAACTTAAAAGGTTTTCTTACTTGTTGGTTTATCTGCAATTGGTAAATGCCTCTTTATTTTGGGAAGATGTGTAAACAATAGTAAGAAGCCAATGATTGAGAGTTGCCAAGATCATTGCTCCTTCAGAATGACCAGTGGTGTTGCGCTTTTTTTTTTTCCCCCTTCCAGCATTGTGACGATATCTTTTAAGTCAGTTGGATTATTTGTAATGCTAGGACTATCTTTTTGCCTGTAAACTTAGTTTGGTTGACAACAATGTGAGATTTATGTTCTGTACTTCAAAGTGTGCTAGCATCTTAGTTTAAAATGCAAACAGGTGGGGTGTGCCTTTAAACTTGAATGTGATATTTCTGCAGCATGCATTTTGCTAGCCTGAACTTCTGATTACATTGACTATGTCCCTTAAAAAAAATAAAAATCAAACATGCCTTTGGTTACTGATAATAAAAACACTTTAAACAAAAGCAAGCAGTCGGAGAAGTTTATGGGCTTTTTCCCTTCTTCTCTACGGTTGAATTAAAATGGAGAATTTTTACAGTTTTGTATTTGTCCTTTGTTTTATTCCCTTCTGTGTGAATGAAGAATGCTTGAAGTCACCTAGAGTGAAGTAGTAGAAATAGATTTGTAGAGTAAGCAGACAGTCGTCTTCTGTGCAGCAAAAGGGCTTACACAGGACAGGGTGAAGTAAACTATGTAGTGAGCTGCAAATACAGATACCTGTTCCATGAGCCTTGTGATGAGGTTGCTGTGCTATATGCTGTGGTCTATGACAGGAGAGAAGCACATGAATCAAATAATGAGTTGAAATAGTTTGAATCTTGCTACGATCCTGATGAGGCTGTTGGCAACTAAATACTAATTTTTTTAATCTTGTGAGGTAGATAGACTGAGGGATCCAATTTTTCTTTTCTATTTCTAGAAAATTCTTGGAATAAAGTCAATGACTGGCCTTGCTTTGCTCTAAGTAAACTGCTTGGGATGTTTATAGCTGGCAGTAATAATTTCTCTTATCTCTTATAGAAAGTACTGTTTTTCAAATGGAACTGGATGCTTAGTATGAAACTAGATTTTGCTTGCTCTACCTTTTAGCTTCCACAACAGGATCTTTTGATTTGCTCAGTAGTTTCAGTCTTTCTGTATTTAAAAACTTATGTATTTAAAAACTAGTTTTATAGAAAACAACATTTTGGAACTCTTGTTAGAGAAATAAAAAACCCCTCAAAGATATTTATACTTGATAAAATACTGTAGATAGTGTTACAAAACTTAGTAAATAGTTTGCCCTCTATCAGAAAAGCAAATTTTTCCATGTTTTAATGTTCCTTTATTTTTTATTTGTACATTAGTCCATATTTCCTGGATATACTTACAGTGTGGAGGTTAGTATGTGGCTGACCAAAACATAATACCTAAAATCTGTCTTTACTGTCCTAGCTCTTCAAGCAATGTAATTATGTTGCTTCCAAGCGATAAGCCAAGGCAATTTACAGATTACTGGAATGCTTGAAAACACTGACCTTTCGGGTCACTCTGAGCACTCCTATTATGCAGAGATTGCTGTGGCACTGTTGTAATGTGCTGGCCTGTCACATGCTGACTAACTTGCAGAAAGCTTTGATGCAGCTGTTTTAAAAATGCTTTTGCTGACTGATAGGCACTTAGGCTACTGACTGTGAACAAAGCTGGCTCTCATTCCATGCTTTTAGCCCCCATTTTCTATAACAACACTTCTCCCCTGCTGACTACACACACAGTTCTTATCTGGGCCCAATTGTTGACCTGTCTCCATTTAAATTGTATTTGTGTTAATTTTCACTTCAGAAATAGTGTGCGAGAGATTTGGTTTGTGTGGTTTATTCAGAGCTGTTGCAAATAAGCAGCCTTGAAAAGTTGACGTGGTGGCTTTAAAGAGTGGGTGGATTAGGGGGGGAGAAAGGGTGTGCGTGGCTGGGCAAAGCAGGGGAGAGAAGGGATTAAGAAACAATGGTCTTTTATTGATGATGACCAATACAGTGGACAGTAGTTTCCTGAAATGTAGCATATGTCGTATAGAAGTTGGAGATCTAATGATTTTTCCTGAATTGGTTGCAAAGAGTAGGAAGAAGCTGGTAAGTAAATGTTTCTTTTGAGTATGTGATGCTTAATGGGCATCATACATGGGAACTATAATGCCAGTACCTTCTTCAGTAGAAGCAGGACTAGAACATTAATAAAAATTAAACTGACTTGACTTTTTTAATCTCTTTAATTTTATTAATAGTTGTTAGATCAGGTAGTGCCTGACTTGCAAGGGTCATAGGAAGAGGAAAAGTAAGTCCAAAAGCATAAAATCTTTAATTCCAGTAGCCTGACTAGAATGTTACAAGGATAAACTGTGTTTTGCTTTCCAAAGACACTTAACAGAGAATCCATATTCTCACTGAAAATAAGGCACTGGATGTTTGTGGGAAGTGGACGTCTAATCCAAGTAAGCCTGTGCAATAAGAAGTATAATAGCTCATTGCCTATGAAGGGCAAAGTTCACCAATTCACAATTTAACCTTTGACTCCAGGGAATGTGTTGATTACTTGTACCTCAGATTCTAAGCCTGTTTGAGTTCAGTGTGTTTGGATCAAAAATTAAGCATCTCTGTTCTATTCTGCTGAGAGGTAGAAAACAAAGTAGTATCATTTGATTGATACTGTGTATGTATATCATGTATGAAGTTCCCTATAATTCTAAGACTGAGCTTCTGCTGTGCAGCATGGCATTGTTGTCTCCTTGTTTGGGGGGAGTATGACTACAGGTATTCACCTGTGTTTACTGCATTTCCAGTAATGGCAAAATACTCACAGCCTGTGCCTAAAATCTCTTGAAGCAGTAGTGCCTATTCAGGGATAAGTGGCTGGTGTATTTAAAATTGCTTTTTGCTGTGTAGCTATAGCTAAATAGTATACAGTGACAGTGCACTAAAATATAAATTTGAAGTTGTAAAAGGATGCAATATATTTTTTCCTGCTATAGCAATGCAGTGAAGAGAATGGAATGAGTAATGAATTTATGGCAGGAGACTGACTGAACAGTGTAATTCCATAGTGAGTATTTTCCTGCTCTTCTGGGTAAAAAAAGTCTGTGCTCTTTGTAGTGATTGGTAGGGCAAGGAAGTTTGTTCTTTGTATATATTCAAATTATCTTTTTGTAGTTGCAGCTTCACTTCCATAGAGGAAAAATATTTTCCACGGCTCAGTTCAACATTTGTTAATCTGGATCAACTTAAATGGCGCAGTGAGGCAAAAAAGATGCATTACTATACCTGTTGATAACATTACAGTATCTTTTAGAGGATTAAATTTCAAAAGGAATGGCTTCTGAAGGTGAACCTACAAAAATTAGTGGAAAAAGATGCAACTAAATCAATACATTGATATAAGAAGTACAAATTTAGTAGATGGTGTCACTGCACTTAATTTTCTCTTATAAATTATTAGAACTTGCATGACTATGAAGGTACAAATATTAAATCAGTCAAGCTTTGACAGCACTCTTTTTTACAGTAAGTTTTCTTTTGCTGTTCAATTCTGGTTTTATTGAAAAAAGACTGAACTATAACTGTCTTTGCTGGAAGTACTGTTTCGTTTCTCATCTTTCTGACCAACTTTTTCACTGTTTTTTATCCTCACCTATTTAGTCTTCAGGATTTTTTCCAAAGAATACTCTGGATTAAATGGTTTCTCTGCAAACCATGGCCTTCTGGTAGTGGTTTCCATTGAACTGACTCATCAAACAGATTTGTCTGGTGTACTGAAGCTAAACTCTTGAGGTTTTTTACTCATTTAGGAAAGATGTTCCTTTCAAAAAAAAAAAAAAAAAAAAGGCTAGCTGATTTTGCAGGTTTGTAGGTGATTCAGTTGCTTCCTTCTCCCCCCACCATCCCCAGCATCTAGTTCTTGCAGACATGTAACTTGATAGCTTTTTAGGGCAACAGTTGAATGAACTGTAGCTGTAACCTAGGATAAACAGGTCATAGGCCAAAATTATACAGGCATTTCAGCTGTTAACCAAGAGCTTATCCAGTTTCTTCTCCAGCTGGTTGGATAAACAGCTAGAATGTCATTCATGCTTTTTCATTTCAAAAAATGTGCTGAGTAAATGAAAAAGACATCTGCCCATTAAGCACAGATGGGAAATACTTGCTAAGAGGTGGGTTTGATGGGTAGCATGTCTGAGTAGTTATGTATAGACTTTTATTTTTAGTCCTTGTTTTCAGAGTTCCTCTTCTGAAATACTCTACGTGCTTGTCATCATCTTCACCATAGCTTGGCTAGCAATCAAGGATTATTCTTTATGAAATGATGATTACCTAGGGAGAATGAACAGCTTCTCATAAGTCTTGTCTTCTAAGGGTGTAGTGTCTCTGCTTGTGTTAGTTATTGCATAGTTGATGCCGATTTCAAAGTTGAGTCGAAGCCATGATGTCCACTATTACTTTAAGGACATGTCTTTATGCAGTGATTAGTTTGGGATTCTTCACTTCATGAGTCTTATCTCTGCAAAATCAGAATAATGTACTTGAACATAATTAACTCTTCTTGTTTTTGTGTTTATAAAAGGTATCAAACTAACTGCTATAGAAAATAATTTCTGTGATGTGTCTCTGTATTAGGTACTTAAGCTGATAGCTTCATAGGCTGAGAATGAAGGTAGTTCTTCAGGCCTGTACAGATAGGGAGACTGCCAGTAGTTTAATGACAATTCTCCTAAAAATGCGATGACATTCTCTTGCTGTTCAACCTGCCAACAGAAAGCTTTCAGTGTAACTTACAGTGCTGGTATGTCTAGATTTTCCTTGTCAGACATTCTTGATGGGTGTCAAACTGCTGCCCATGTTTACTGGGTTGTATTTGTAGCTTTCTTTAATACCTCAGTAATTTTATTTTTTTTTCTGGTGAGTGCTGTTTTTTTTCCTGGTTTTTGGGGGCATGCAGACCTTGTTCTTCCTCTTCCCAATTTTGAAAACAAGTCTTTGAAAGTAACTGAAGCTCATTTAATTATGAGCACTACTTCGGTCATGTTGGATGCTTTTTCTTGAACTGATATAAATGGCTTATGCTAAACGTTCTTTTAACTTGTGCTGGAGTTGACTAATTTGGGGGGAGGGGGGGGAAGAGGCCCTTAAATGTGTTATGGAACAAATGCAAAGTGAGACCACTAAAAAGCAAAAATGCTTTGTAATTCAGTCAGCGGTACCATTCTATCAGCCTTGTCTAGGCAGACTTCCAAGTGCAAACTTCAGATACTGCGATTGTGTGTGTTTTGATGCTTATCACTTGCTTACATGAGAAGCTCAGATTTCATCTTGGAAAAAACATGTACCCAGCTCTAGTAGCAGTAGGAAAAAAACAATCTTGAAAATGTGGTTGTATTGTATCCCAAAAATAAAGAAAACATAAGTAGATCTAAAATACTGCTTTTGAAAATTATTTCAAAATAATACTAACATTTGTGTTTAATTGTACTGATGCAATGACGTGTACTATGTAGGTATGCAGGACTTTTGATTATTTGAAATAATGATATTAAGCTGTGCTGTACCTAATGCTTTGCAGCAGCCTTCGCTCCAGTTTGGAGGAAGAAGTTAAACCCTGCAGAAACTTGGCAGTTGTGTGAAGTGTTGCAGTGCCATTGTATATTAAGTATATGCATCAATAATCTGCACTATTGATATGGTAATGCATGTGTTGTCTTTGATCTTTTGAGAGTAAGTATGGCTTGGGAGCACTGACTCCTAAGCTGACAGTGGACTGTCAAGGAAAAATGGCACCGATATCATGAGATGGTAGGTGCGTGCTCATGGAACCTTAATGTGTTCAATTTATGATGTGTTTGTCAGGATTGGGTAGCTAAAATATGTCCTTAGTTTGCTGCGTAGCTGCAAGATGTAAAGCAGAGGTGGAATGGGAAAAGAGCTTTTAAGTACATTTTTTCTGTATTGCCTTGTAAAAGCTTAAAAAGCTCTTTAAAAAAAAAAAAAGTCATGCAGCAATCCTAAGACTACGTTGCTGATTTATCCAAGGCCCAGAAAAGACCATGTGTTGTTGCAAAAAGGACCTTCTGGGTCTTTGACTTGCAGATATCAGTAACACACCTGATGTTTGGGCTGCTGGTGGTGAGGAACATCCAAGGGCAAGCAAGAGTGTGGTACAAAAACCAAAACTGGTGTGAAGTTCTGCTCTTGGAAGAACTTAAGTTTAGCTGTGAAATGAAGTGACGTTATGTGTTGATGTACACCTTCCCTCTCTAGAGTCAAGGGGCTGGCTCAAGTAGGGCAAGAGTGTGGAAGCACTTCTGCTGTTGATTACTTTTTTCTTGTGGAACGGATTGGAGCTAATATGCAGCAATGCGAACAAACTTACGCAGAGGGGAAAAACAAGGTTAAGTGGGATGTCTGTTAGCTTTCTTCCCTGCTTCTTTTTGAACTTCGGCACTCTTCAAGTGAATGTGTTCTCCTTTGTCAATTAAAGCCTTAACTTGTCTCTTTAAGCTTCACATTCTAAAACAAGGTAACAGATGGGGAAAGACTTAAACTTCTACACTAGTTATTTCCCCTGGTCTGTAACCTTTTGTTATTTTCTTAGAATATATTATATTCGGAATGTAGAAGTTCAATGAAGCTATCTTCTGTACCGCAAGGAGTGCTGGAGTAATAAAGGGGGGAGGTAAATGTTGTGTAAGCTTGAGTGAATTTTCAGTTTGCAAACTGAAGTGTCAGGTAATAGTTTTGATGCTTTCAGTTTTTAACTTAAAGTACAATTGGAACAACTTTCAAAAAGGGAGAAGTTTGCCCTTGCAAAAGCTCCGGTTTTAAATATGGTTCCAGGTAGTTAGAAGATGCAGTTCTGGTAGAAGCACAATGCATATTTTAAAATGGCCCTGATAATTTCTGCCTGCATAGTTTTCTTTGCTGTTCGGGAATGTGCATTCCAGAGTAGTGATGAATGGACATGATGCAGTTTTCGTCAAGAGTATAATCCTGTATCCTTGATATATTTGAAATTGTGGGAAGAGAGGTTAGTGTCGTGGTTAAAGCTGCTGGTGAGGCATTTTGTTCCACTTAAATGAGTTTATTTTTGATTGCTGATGTAAATACAGAAGTAGCTTTGTGACCGTTTTTAAGGTTAACCTCTGGCTTTGTGGGTGTGGCTTTTTTCCTTTGGAACTGTGCTTTTAGGTATACTTTGGCTTTTTTATCACCTTAAATGCTCAATTGGGGAAGTAAAAGGTGAAGTTTAAACTGGAGAAGGAAGGCCTTAAAGCTATTTGATCTGAAAGATTGTAACTTTTGGTAATTCCTTACTTAAAAAGCTTCCTAAATTTGCATGCCAAGTTTTACATAAAATTCAGGTTTAGTTCACTTAAAATGGTCCGAATAATTGAAAGTCTACCAAATGGCTCATTGTGAGAAGAGGGCATTTTATAGATTTTGAAGTTCGCAGTTTTGCTTTGTATGCATAAAGGCAACATGCTGCTAGGAAGTTCTGGTCAACAATTAATGCTCTTGAGCATGTTAATTCCCTTGTCCCTTCCCCTGCTTTGATGTGCAAACAGGAAGGAAAAAAATCCTAGCTGTATGTCTGTAGAGTGGGATGGGAAAAGGCATGATGGTTATGTAAATCTGAATACCTACAGAGTTTAATTTGAAGCCTATGCAAAGCCTCTTGTCCCGTAATTACTCTGTGATTTTGTTCTGGTGATGGTAGCCAATGTCTCTTCTCCCCTGGCTTTGGAAGGGAAGGGAAAGAGACTGGGTGTTTTCTTTTGAGTCAGTGAGTGAGACATGACTGTGGTAATTCCTCAGCCTGGGATTTATGGGAATTCATAGTTATTTGGAGTGGGAGTAGGGCTGCAGTCTAAAAAAGAGAAAATCCAAAACCCAAAAACCCAGAACACGCTGTTTTAAAAAAGGCTTGCTGCTCTTAACTTAAGTTTAATATATGGTGAATTGCATCCAACTTTTCTTAAGAGGTCTGCAAATTGGAGAAAGTTGTGAACCACTGGTATAGTGAAAGGCAATGGTGGGATTACTGCCAGTGGGAAATCAAAGAGGAGGATTGTAATCAGGGTGGCTGTTGGTGCTGGGTGGTATCTTAGGCCTGCTTTTATTGCCTTGTCCAGTCTTGGCTCCCCAGTGGAGTTGGTTTCATTGATGCTTTTTAAGAAGGTGAGGAGTTATGATGGGAGGAAAAAGATGTTTCTGGCTTGGTTTGGGTGGCAGGGGTGTCCCTGTTGCTGCTGCATGTCCTTTTAAGGAAAAGGAAAGAAAAGTGTGGATGTGTCTTGCTGGTTCTTCCTCGCTTGCTGATTCTTCTGGAGCTGCTGTTATTTTCTCTAGTGCTTGTTAGTGGCCATGGCTCCTGAACAGAAGGAAGCAGATCACTTAGAAAAAGGGAAGGGATAATAAACTGGAAGGTAGAAAAATATGTGCGTGTTTTCCATAAAACATGTTTGTAAGTCTTACTTTAGTAACAATCAATCTTCTTATGCTTTCTGAAAAGAAACATCCACATCTTTCAAATATCTAACAGTATAGCCACGATTAAGCTTTAAAAAAAATAAAAATCCCACTCTATAACTGGCTGTGAATAAGCAATTGTTTGTTACCCACTAAAGCAGCTAGGGTTGTGAAAGTGACTGCACGTATGTTGTTAGATGAGTGATGTTTCTAAATTCATAGTCAATGAATAATCCACCAGAAAAGACTTCTATTTTTTTGTTAGCTTCTCTTCTTGCCTGCTTCTTTTCCACCTTAAGAAAGCAATCACCTATGCCAGACTGATTCCTTAATTCAGTTCAGCGTAGCTTTGCAAATAAAGGAGATACTCAGCCCTGAGGTTGAGAGTAGCCTTAAGTTTAGGCTTTTGCTGCTCCTTAACCCTTTGTATTGTCAAGCAGCAGCCTGAAGGTGCTGTTTTAACTATTACGCTCATTCTGACAGGAGAGTTTGTTTGAAGTCCTCTGGCTGCTATGCCTTGCCTCTGCAACACTGTTGGACACCTGCTCAGTTGGTTCACGCCATTACAGAAATAACCCATCCTTTTTCTTAGACCCCATTCACCCCTTTCTACCACACTTGAAACTGAGCTTTCACAATCACTTCAGTTTTTCTTATTAGTAGTGGATAATTTTAATCAATTTCTGTTACATAGACACTAAACAAAAGGGTGTGAAGGACCGATGAAAATGAAGCTGTTAAATGAGCTGTAGGAATATGCTCCTTGGGATGTGGAGTTCATCTGTAGGTCTGCAGGCTACTGAATGCAATGTAACGGCTTGGTATAAAAAAAGGAAAGTACTCGTCTCCTCTGTTCTCCTGGATTATATTGTTCAGAATTTAAATACTGGTAGTATTTACTAATATTTCTTAATATGTTTGTTTGGGTTTTTTTCATTCTATGTCTTATAACATTACCTGGGTTTAAGTTCTGTCAGTGCTATATTACTTGGTTTTGTAATTTGATTTAAGGACAATTGTAGCGTGCTAATTTTTTTTTTTCTTCATCACTTAGTTAATAGTCAATGTGTTAGGTTTAGAAAAGAAGTTTTTCAGGAAGAAAATCCTGGAGCAAACTCATGTTGTGCATATAAATAGGGAGACTGGGAGACAACTGTTGTGAAATGAAGTGTCAAAGCCTACTAGATTGTGCCTGCTTAAACAGATGCCTCTTCCCTTATTCAAGGTCCATGTTTTGGAAAACTAGGTAAATGAGTACTGCATTTCATGGTGAAGTAATACAAAACTAGGCATTGTTAATAGGATGGGGATAGTCCTTTTTGCTGAGGAAAAATGATGTGTTTTCCACTTCCAATACTTGCCTGATAAAGTTCAGGAATGTTTTCCTTGCTGATAGCTGGATAAGCCTTTCAGATGCATTAACATTGATCACTACTGTAGTGTTTGTTACCTCTCATCTAAATCTCATGTCCGCCTCTGACCAGCAGGGTATTGCAGTGCTTCTCTAATTCTCATTCCTTCTCTCCCATTGACTTCCTGTACTTTTTTTTTCCTTCCTCTCTCAACTAACAAGCACTGCACTTAATAAAAAAAGAAAAAAACAAACCCAAACCAAACCAGTTGTGGTCCCTGTTACGCACTTCTTAAACAAAACTATTTGTTACTATTGACTCCTTATCCCAAAGTCACTAACATCTTTCTAACTAAAGAAGTTACTCTTTTTCAAAGAGCTGTAATATTTAACATTATTCACCATCTCCTCTTTAAACTTCTGCATTTCTGTATCCTTGGCTTCTAACTTACTTCCTTCGAATGTGTAAAGTTAGTGTGAACTTAGAGTTGTAATGTGTTCTGCAGATGCTCTAGCAGCCATGTGACTAAAATTGACTCTTCTTAACTGACAGTTACCTGAATTGGGTGGGGAGAGATGCCATCTCTGTGTGTGTGGTTGTTCAGGGTAGTGAAGGACACTTAACCCAAAATTTCTTTCTAAGAGTGGCTGGTGGAGATTCAGAGGAAGAAATTTTGTACCTTTAAAAAGAAAAAAAAAATAATCTTACTACACAAAGTGATATATTTCTTCACACTGAGATTCAGGGGGGAAAATATCAGGAAGAAACCCCTGTGGAATTTGGCAACTACAAAAGTAGCTGTCAACTGCTTGTACCAGGCAAAAGGCAGTGTGTGTTTGTTGGGAGTACCTGCATTTCAAATCTTTAATTTCAGAAGAATTTGGTAAATTAACCATAAAAGGTATTGTTTTATTGTGGCTGTGTAGGCTTTAAAAAGCAGAAACAAAACAAACAAAAAACCCCCAAACATTTTAAGGAGAAATTAACCTGTGTGTGCTGTTGTTTTATTGTCAAGCTGGAAGATGGCAAGGCCGTAATTTTGCATCTGTAACTTGAACTGTTGTGCAAGGCTCTTAAATGTGTATTTTGTCTGATATTTTGAAAGCTTTGAGTAGTATCATGGGAAAAACAACCCTGCTCTGTCTTAGTGGGATACTCTTGCCTATCCTGAGGCTCTCATTTGACAGATCTTCAGAGTACAAATATCTAAAATTGATGCGATGCAGTGCTTGGTAACTAGGCTATGATTTTCTTGATTAGAAGCAAGGTAAGAGGCATTCTGGCTTAAAGTGAGGTGCTTGAATGCTTTGCTTGCTGCTCTGATGTCGAACTTCATGTTGGTTATTTTTTGGTGGCCGTATCTTATACTTGTGTTTGTTTTGGCTTTGTATTTTTTAATTCAAAAATAATGGTCAGGTATGTAAGCCTGATTTAGGTTTCTTATATAAAACTAATACAGTATGATTTTGTTTTCTGTGGTACTGATACTGTGCTCTTCACCTCCTCCCCCAAGGGGAAAAAACATAACTGGAAGAACTTCAACTAATGTTCTTAACTGAGTGATAAAACAGTAACACTGAGCTGCATATAAGAGCTGGGATGGAGGCTGTGTCTGCAGTTGGATGATTGGATTTGGTTTCAGGAATGTGCTGGAAATGTGACTTACATAGAATCTCAGAGTAATTAAAGTTGTAAGGGACTCTAGAGATCAGCTAGTCCAACTCTCTGCTCAAAGCAGTTCTCACTAAATCTGGTTTACAGAATACTTGCCGAACAGCAAGGTCAGAAGGGTGCTCTGGAGATCATCTAGTCCAGCCCCATGCTTAAAGCAGGGTCAGCTGCAGCAGGTCGCCCAGGATCTTGTCCACTTGAGTCCTGAACACCTCCAAGGACGGAGGTTCCACAGCCTCCCTGGGCGGCCTGCACCACCATTTGACCACCCCTGTGGTTTCAAAACAAACCAACCAAGCAGGTAGTATCTGATTGGAATTTCTCATTCCAAGTTCTCAGTTGCTGTGAAACTGGTCACAGCTGTGTACACTTAATGAACTTCACTTGTATACTTCAATGTAGCTTATTTTACTTTGATGTGAGGCTGTAGTTTGAGCTTTTATGTTAACAGGGCTGACTTACAAACTGTGCCACTGGCAGTTGCAGTTGGTGGAGTTGAGATGAACTGACAGTGAACAGACAGGTAGAAATGACCACATACATAAGTGTAACACTTACACAAGTGTGATTTTAGGGAGAGGGGTATCTTTGAGGATGGAAACTAGTAGGAGGGCAGTGTGTGCTGCTTAAGCAGTTACTTGTGCTAAAAGTGCTTTTCAAGTTGCATCCTGAGATTTAAAGAATTAAAGTATCACAGTGAGTTTCTTGAAGATCTTGGTTTTGAAATGATTTGGGAAAAAAAAAAAGATCTGAGCTAAAGTTGATCTTTAAATGAAGAGAAGATAAATACTTTCAATTACATATTAAAACTATACTCTAATTTTGTTATCTTTGTCCTAATAATACTGACCTAGGTCTGTATGGTAGAGAAATGACTTAAAATCAAAAGCAAACTGCAAGTTATCTGTGCTTCCCCTTGGCAACATCACTTGGGGGAGAGAGAAACATGGCTTACCACTTTGTTTTTTAGCCTTTCTGTTCTGTTGTGATTTTGGTTCCGTTTTGCTAGCATACTGGCCTGGAGTAGTGATCTGTGAAATGCTGCTTGCCAGTGCTTTGGAGTTTGTGATCCTACATGACTTTGCTGCCAGCTGGAAAGCAAAATGGAAAGAAGTGAAACACACAAGGATCCCAAGTTCTAAAGCACAGTTTTCCCATGCTGTAGAGATCATGAAGTGAGTAAGTTTTGCTTAGCTGCTGGCTGATACTCTTAGGAGGGTGTTTGAGCAGTAGTCTTCATCTGAAGTAACTTCACCTATAATTATTTGAGATGTATCTGCATTTGGGTTTTACATTCTGGTTTGTTTTGCCTTCTTGTTCCTGAGTGTCAGCCTTCTGCCATTCAGGGATAATGGTATTCAATAGGCCTGTATCATAAACACTTATATAAATTCTCAGATTTAACTGCATCTATAATCCAGTATTTATTTCACTAAAATGCAATATACTCCCAAATCTCTGCATACTGTTTAGGGCCTTTTTGGAAGGAGGGTCTACAGTTTTTTATATTGAGCAGCAGCAACAACAACAAAAAGGTTTTATGACCCTGGAGAGCTAATGGTGATTTATGAGGCTTGGACCTGAGAGGCCATTCTGGAAAAGTGAGTCATGCTAAAAAAGAAGTTGGGTATTACATGGGACAAGTTAAATAGTGAGTTTTGGTTGTTTTTTTTTTTAGTTTGGAGAGAATAGTGCCCAGAAGTCAAAGCAAAAATGTCTGAGCGAAAATGTCTTGCTCAAAAAATTCATTAGGAAAACTAGCAGAAGTGACATTTTTAGATATATGCAGTATCTACGTGTTCAAAATACACCAAGTAATCTTAGGAATTTTAGAGTAGGGAGAGGTGGAAATTGTATTTAGTAAGATAGTATCCCATGCAGCAGCATGTGGTTGTGGAAGCATAGGGAGAATTGCATGGAATGGTGAAACAGCCTAGCTATTATTAAAAAAATATATATAAATTAAGTTTAGTCCTAGTTTTACTTCTCAAGGTTGCTACTCATGATGTAAAGATAACTTCTGTTGTCCAGCCAGTAGGTAGTACTATTGTAGTAGAGACTTTGTACTTTTAGATTGATATAAGTAAAATCAAGTTCATTTTTTTTAACATGCAGTGTTGAGAATTCTGTATGTCATCTTTTTTTTTTTTTACGTGGATTGCACATTGTCATCTGAAGACCAGCTTTAATAATGGTGTCAGTCTTGGTACAGGGTTTTCATGAGGTGGTCTGTTGAATATAGACAAGTGTTGGGGAGGAGTGGAACTCTTGATTAAAGCTTGGGACCCATGCAATATGTGAAATAGGGGGGGAAATAAAACCTGTGATGTGCACTGCTTTGTTTCTAGGTGTTTAGTACATCTGCTTGAAAGAATAAGGTTAGTCTTTCCATTTCCAAAATAAATGGTAGATGTCGCTTCCATGGATGTACATTCAGACAGAAGGTGAGACTAAAGTGGCTTCTCAGCTTCAGTGATAAATAAGAATTTTTATACAGATCTCAAAAGAGAATGCTCTAGTGGGTGTTTTCTTCTCCGCTTAGCATTGGCATTACTGTGTAAGGGAGATAATCAAATAGCATCAGGTGCATGTTGTTTGTCTCTGCAGCAGTCCCTGAGCTGCTCTTTCTGATCTCTTGAGTCTTTTCTCAAAAATAGATTCAGGGAAACAGTCTTTCTTTCTTGCAAAGAGTGATGATGAAGTGACAAACAAGGATATAGGCTGCTTGCAGTCTAGTACAGAGATACCACAGTTCTGAGTGCAAACAGCCAGCATCAGTAGTGTGCAGTTTGCTGTGTTTATCCTGCCTCGGAATACCCTCCTCTTTGGCTGCGTTTGCTTTAGTAGTTGGCTTCCAGTATTTGAAATAGCTCAAATATCTCTAAGGTACTCTGTAGAGTAGATGTGGTGCATTGCGTATGTTGTATAAAGACTGTAAGACAGCTCTCATTTCAGTTGGTAAAATCAGTCTGATAATAGGATTCTGTCCTCTTCTGTCCTCATTGTGCTGATTGCAGTGGAACAACTGTTTAAAAAAATCGATTGTTTTTTTTGTTTTGGTTTGGGTTTTTTTTGTCAACTGAAGGCTTTTGTGATAAGACAATTGGAGAGAATCTGCTGGAATTTAAGGTTGCTATAGTTTAACTAGGCAAGAACAAAGGTGAGTGTCTATAGGAAGTCTTCCTGGTCAGTGTTGGAAACAACACACTGCTCCAACTGAATGCTGAAAGATGCACTGTGTAAGGAAGTGACCTCTTCATTCCCTGCTCTGGGCTGGCTGAGGAAAATTCAATTTTCTTTTCTGAACTTTGTCAGGAAGCTGTTTGTTGTGGATATTGAATTGGATTTTTTTAATTCTTTTTTCACACCCTAGATAGATACCCAGCAAACCTGCAGAAATTCCTGCAGTTGTGAATGCTAATTGTTAATGATAAACATTTTTAATTCTAGTTCCCACAAGTGCAATCAAGATGTACTGATTCTGCATTTAACCTTTAAAACTTCAAAGTTCAGTAGCATCCTACTGCTGAAGTGGACTTCCCCAAGAATAATTGAGAATTAATGTCAGAAGCCAAACAGAAATACAGCAAGATAGATAAAGTGTGTAAGTGTCTCCTGTGTCCTTCTGAAGAGCCTGTCTCAAAATATAAATTTATATTTCCTTCTTTTGATACAGCCCCTTAGCAGTTATTCTTTCTTTTCTCCTTTTTAATGTCTTGAATAAGAAAACTATTTCTCAAGGTTGTTATGATTTTATCAGGACAATTAGGAATGTTTTTAGATGTCAGCATTTTCTTGGAAGTAAGGTGTACACAAATGTACAACGTGAGGCTGCAAGCTTGAAGCAAAGATAGTATTCTTTATATGGTTGAGTTTCTGATTTGGTCATTCAGTTTCTTGTAGTTGCTTGCTGTGGCTGAAAGGGTCAGAGCAGGGACTTGGATCCGTCACAGATAGCTTTCCTCTCTATTGTGTTTTGCAGAAAATAGAAACAATATGCCCCCTGAGGTGGCAGAAGTAGTTGCTTCATTTATTGTCTGCAGGACAGCTGTCAATGCTGATCCACAAAACCATGTT
Organism: Haliaeetus albicilla; assembly: GCF_947461875.1. Taxonomy (NCBI): domain Eukaryota; kingdom Metazoa; phylum Chordata; class Aves; order Accipitriformes; family Accipitridae; genus Haliaeetus; species Haliaeetus albicilla. Next base: position 11,444,881 of record NC_091494.1, on the reverse strand, counting down.
TGTAAAGATAGTAAAAGTGCTTTATTGCTTCCCATGGTAGGTTACTCTTGTGTTGGTCAGAGGAAAATCTGTGTGTTCTAAGGTTGATACCTAAATATGATTTTCTCTGAAAATGTAATAATCTCATTGTCCTTAGTGAGAAATGTGTGGAAATGTATAATAGTAGATATTTAACACTTACTGTTTATTTATAGGAAGTTACTGTTGCATTTTACTAAGAAATAAGGTGATTTAAAACTCCTTTGACCTCGTGTCAAAACTTGATCGTAGTGCAGCAAACAATTGCTTAAAATCTAACTTGTCATTCTTGACACACTTCTTATGAAAAGCAGTTCAGGTTAAGATAGATAATTCCTCTATTAAGTCCCCCTAGACTTACAAAGAAACATTGGGAAACTATTCTGGCTTTGATTTCAAGAATACATAGGAGCTTTGGACTTAGTCTGAGCTCTTCCTCTAGGTATAGAAGTCTAAAGAAATGTTATCCTGCAAGAAACTTTACCTCAGTAGCCTTGCATTATTTTAGGTATAAAATACTAATTTCTGTGGCTGTTGTTTGAATCTTTCCAAACACAAACTTGAACTATCTTCTCAAGCCCATGGGTGGCTCCAGTGCTGCTGCTGCTAACAGCTTTTCCAACTGCAGTAGAGGTAAATGGAGCAGTGCTATTTGCAGACATGATAGCATTGCTCAAACTGGTAGCCAGCAAGGCTTTTTTTTTCCCTTCACAATGCTTGAAGGAGAAATCTGGATGCATAAGTACAAAATTAATCCTTGGGGAAATTCAGTGTCATGTATGTGCACATGTGCCCAGCTGCATGTGTGAAGGTAGGAGTTGTATGAGAAAAGGCATGTTTTTAAAAAAGAAAAATGAAAACTGCAGCCTTTGAGAAGCAGAGAAGAAATGTGGTGAGAAGGGGAACAAAAAAATGTTTGTTGTTGTTTGAAGGACCCTTGTAGCCAACAAAGGGAGCTTTCTGGAAAGATGTTTACTTTAATATGTTTCTATCTCAGGGCAATTTCAAAGATGAAAAAGTTGAACAAGATTGGATACTTCCAAGAATCTGAGCAAATGATAAGTTGCATTACTTCCATGTTGATGAATTGCAACTTCATGTATGAATTTATCCTTTAATAATTAAAAAACCCCAACCCACAAATACATCCATTTGCCATATACAGAGCTGGGAATGCTACTAGTTGTCTGCATAAGGGTGTTTAAGATGAGCTTAAGAAAACTCTTCATTTTAATAAAGCATAAGCATAAACCAAATCATTTTTCCAACACTGAAGTCGTCATACCGTAAGTCTCTTCTGTTCTTTTTATTCTTAATACATGTAGAGAACCATAGGTAACATAGACATAGTATCTGAAGTTTGCAAAGTTCAAATGCTGTCAGTTGTCCACTTGCATTTCAAAGGTACTTAATGGTCTCTATTAAGTTACTCTAACCCTAGACTGTAGCATCTTCATATTCTCATATATTCTCAGTTTCTGGGGGGTTAGGCTCTTATGTATTTCTCAGTTCCTGCTGAGTCACCTTGGATTTCCCCTAAATCCCTGGTGGATGATGGTATTTGGGGTACCAAGCTTGGCAGCAGCAGTCAGAAGGGCTGGCACCATTACTGCAGACCTATGCTGTCTTCCCCCACTGCCCCATCCCACCCCTTAATTAGAAGCAGTGTTTGCCATTTCTGGAGACTTGGGAATTAAGTCCTTACAAGATTCCTGAAATTCAAATGCTGCATGAAAAACAGAACACTTTGAGTATGGTCTAAGAGCAGTGTCACAACAGGGACCTCAGCTGATGGTAGCACAAGCTAGTACTTCTGCCTCAGTTGTCAGTGCTTAGCAGGGTGAGTACCTTCACAGGTCTTCATCAAAATTCTCACTCATTTTTGAGTGAATGCAGTTCTTTACAGATGAGAAACTAACTCACATAAGCAGTTTGCATCAATGCCAACAACTCACCTCAGGCTGCCTTTGAACTGTTTTCACTGTTCTTGATTGGACTGTTTGGGCATACAGAAAGAGTGAAAATAACATATTACTTGGTTTGCTATCTAAGTAATGGATATTTGATGTTTCCAAGTCTTGTGAATTTGAAATGAATGTATTAGTAAAATCTAGGGGAGGTGATAGCAATACATGAGTGGAGGAGATAGTGTGAGCGAGAAAATGGAGAAGAACAAGCAAAGGAAGTGGAAAGACTGAGCTTCTACAGAAGCAGTTCTCAGAAGCATGTTACATAGGTTATTTCCATTTTTCTTAGTCATTGTTTAGCTCTGGGATTTCCAGTTCTCCCATATCCACTGGGAACAGTGCTTAGCTGGTTAAACTGGATTTTATCAGTCTCTCCCATATCCAGAACCAGTTGGTGTGTTTGCACCATGCCCTGTGTACTGAGCTCTGACAGTGAGGCATTAAGAACTCAGAGCCATTGAAATCTGGGTACCTCGTTAGCCAAGTAGCTCAAACTGCTGTGCTAAAGTGCCTCTGACTGCTGAAGTGTGGTACCTGCATGGCATTGCCAGGACAAATGTGGTAAATGAGCCAGTCAGGTTAACCACTTTGTTGATAATTGCAGATAGAAATGAGGTAGCCTATTTCAATTACAATGTGAATTGAGACTTTTGCAGTCCTTTATTGGATTCCTGTTGCACCTTTTTCTGAACAGGAGCGACTTAGAGGTTTTTCTTCTAGAAGTTTGCTTGCAGAGATAATTCTTCACTTGTTGACGAGATGTTTTGCCTGAGAAACTCCTGCCAAAACTAAGACAGAATGAGAGCATCAGAAATAGGGAAGAAAATCAGTATTCATTAACTGTTTAGCAAGCAAACTGTTCTGTTCTGTTTCAAAGATGGCTTTGTGTGTGAAAATCGTTACTGGTTTAATATATATTTGGTCTGCTTTTAAAAAGCTGGAGAGAAATAATTCAATTCTGAGGTAGAGTTGAATCAATTTATAATGCAAAGGAGTAACATTTGGTACTGAATGGAAGGGAAAAAATGCTGTTGGAATGAAATATATCCCAATTAAGTTGCACCAACACTTTCATGAGAAGTGAACCCTGAAAGAGAAATGAGCAGTAACGCAGCATATCCTAACTGTTTAAATTAGAGCACAAAACATGGAGGAAAAAAACCCCATGGCTTTTTGCGGTTGTGAGAACTCACTTTTTAAACCTAGCTGCAAATTCTGTTATTAAATTGGATAAAGTTTTCAGAGGTATTGATTGTGAGAGTAAACACTCCTACTCCTTTTCTGTATTGTATTATACAGGACTGGATTAAAAGTTAGGGGTACTTTTTGTTGTAGTGGCTGAGTTACTGTAACTGAAACAAAGAGTAAAGTAGACTTTCAAAAAAACCAACACTCCCATATTGCAGAGATTTTTGTGTTCTGATTCTGTTCCGTATCCTTAGTTAGTAGATTGCTTGCTTATGAGAGGGGAGGGTGTGGAGCAGAACACTGGGCGCTCCCTCTGGAAAGGTAGAAAATGTAGCAGCAGCAGGATAGCAGGAGACTTCACACTGTTAGCTGTGAATTTCCAGCTGCCTTTCTGTCTGTTTTCAAGCCTTTGGCTCTGCTCACTTTTCTTCCCTCATGCCATCTTCCCCCTTCCAAATGTTTGCTTGTCATGGCACATTAAGTAGTGTAAGTGTCTGCTCTTTTAAGCAGAAATGCAGGTATGTAAATATTGTCATAATGTTACTGTTTAATCTAGTTCCCTTAGAGAGGACCTTGTTTATTTCTGCAGTGCTACTGTTAACCAAAGAAATTAGCTTACAGTGAACTGTGGAGTTGGTTAAATGTGACCTGTATGCATAATACAGTAGCACAGGTACTGTAATCTATAGCTGGTCATTCATGAATTAGTGCTAATCTGCATATGGTTAGAACAAGCAAAAGGACAATGTTTGCAGAAGTATGAAGTATATAAGTTAGAATATAAATACAACTGATTACAATGGAAAACTGAAAGTGAACCTTGGGCCAGCTTCATTTACCGTACACTTAATGAGCAACCAAGAAGAGCCTACATCACAAATGCTTCTTGTAGTCCTTGCCTTTAAACTTCTTTGTAACTTCAAGTTCTGAAATATACAACAATTAGAAATCTATTTTGCCTGTTCATCCCCCTGACACCCCCTTCCCTCGGAGCTCAGGAAGTTCAGATGTGACATATAAAGACAGGAAATGTGTAACAAACGAGCCAGCCCTACTTCTCTGTAGCTATTCAATATGAATATTAATGTTACTTGTGAGTGTAAGTTTCTAGTTGTGGTTTTGTATAGTCATTTAGACTTCACTATCAATAGCTGTACTAATCTTTGGGTTTTTTCTCCTTAGAGCACAACAATGGAAGAAACAGCTATATGGGAACAACACACAGTGACTCTTCACAGGGTAAGTTCATACAATTGGTTGTGTGTGCCTAACCCAGGATACTGGTAGCTTTTGAAAACAATAGGAAAAAGCCAGATGTCAGGAAGTAAAAGAAAAGGAAACTCATATTCCTTTGTTTAAATTTAGAAGTGTTGTAAAAGCTCCATTTGATAGTAGCTCTATTTGTTTGTTGGGTTTCAGAGATAAGCCTACGTACAAATAACCATGCAAGAAACAAAGCTTTAGATTACTTCTGTACGTAACTGAAAGTAGTTAGAGGTCTAAGTGTTCATTAATGATTGTGCTGTAACTATACTTAAATATTTTAAAACTTCATTTGCAGGGGCATAAAACAATGTAGTTAAGTATAAATAAATGTGTTCAAAAGTGCAGTATTTGCTTACCACTTTCTTAAATTCGTGGCCGAAAATAGTGATTTTTTTTTTTTTTGGGTGGTAAGAATGTGCACCTTACGCGGAGGAATGTGTACTAGTAATCAGTGACTAGAAAGACAACTTTTACATTTAGCTTGACTCCTGTCTTATTTGAGTCACTCTTAAATTGATTTCTGGTGTGAAGCTGTACAAAAGAGGCAATAAAGAATGAGTTGCTTAGGGAGAGTCAGAACAAGGTGGGATGCCATTTTTGGCAGCAGCTTAACTTTAAAGTGACCATGGAATCATGGCCCAGATAGCTATATTCATTCCAGCAAAAGGGAGATGCACTAGCGTTTTCTCAAGGGAGCAAGTTACATCATTTGCCTTCCATTCTTCAGCATAGAATCAAGGCATTTTAGAATAGTAGCATTGATGAGATGAATGGACCTTTGACTAAAAATGTGTATGCATGGATCAGCTGGTCAGATAAAATATTAATTCTCTGTACAAACCTATTATCTGTTAAATCTAATGAGTGTAATGTTGATTCAAAATAACCGTTTTAGTACCTGCCCTCTTAAGAAGAGAGCAGTTATGCTCAGTTTGAGCAGAAGGCTGTCTAGCAAAGTGCCCTGTCTGTAACTCCAACCACATGTTGAAAGAAAAGTATAAGTAAACCCAAAAATGTGTAGTGATACTTACCTAGGCTGCTCTTCAAGCTTCCAACAATTTTTAGGTCAATGAGTTAGTGAGCAAGAAGTATTATTTCTATATGTAATTGCCCTTTATGTTTTCTTCTTGAAGCTGTTCAGTCATCCCTGGAACCTGTGTAAACTTAAAACTTTTTTTTTTTTCATATGACTGATTAAATCAGTACTGTCTTATATTCAAAAGCAACCAAAAAAATGCTATAGTAATACAAGGTTTGCTAGTAGACTTGATGATAGTTTAGCTTCCTTGAAGGGGCTATTTTTCTGGTTAATTGGAGCAGTAACTTCAGTGAAACCTGAAAATGAGGAGTTCAGTCAGTGCACAAAGGAGTAATGCAGTATGGTGTTAACTTGAACAAATTTTGAAATAACAGGTAGGAACTAGAAATCGTGTCTTCTGGTTGTGCTTGCAGCATAGTCAGAAGTCCTTGTGTAGTATAGAAGTGAAAGTGTGATTCGATTATAATTTTGATTTTTTTTTTTAATATGCCAAACTTCTGCCAGCTGTACTGGTTTAACAGTTTCATTAGCTGAGTATGTGTATCTCATTTGGATGTTGAAGGGTGATGGCATGTACTATTAATAACTCTGATAGCATTAATTTAGCTAATTAAAAACAAACAATGTTTTCCATCTGCCAGATAACAAAACCAAAACTCTTATGCTAACGTTAAGCAAACTGCTGCTGAGAATTTATCCTTAGCACTGGGAAGAGGATTTAGGAAAGCGACTGCATATTTGCGTGTGGGGTTTTTGATTTTGCTTTTTACTTGTGATGTTCTTGTGGTGTTAGATTATCAAGTAAATGAGGTTACTTCAGTTTAGTCAGAGGAAGTGAAATGCATCCAAAATCTCAGTTATCCTCAAAGATATCTAGAAGTTAATAGAATTGGAATAGACTCGAAATGCCACTCTGAGTGGTTGTGGAATATTTTCTGTGTGAGGTTTATCTGCTTCACTTGGCTGAGCTACAGAACTATTAGAGACCATCTACTGTCAGCCACACAAAAAACATTTTGAAGAACTGAATTTGCTTTCTCAATGGCTTAGCTGAGGGCAGTAGGCTGGCTGCGAATGATGGAATTAATGACATTTAACATGTGCTGAATTTCTATGGGGTACATGCAAGTCAGGCTTCGTGTTACTGGCTTCCTCTTTATTGGTATGCCTGTGAAGCTCTTGATTAACCTAACTTTTATTGTACATTCTGTCAGTATTTGCCTTCAGAAATGAGGCTAGACAAGTAATTGGAAGAATCTGATCCAGAACAAATTTGTCTAAAACCTTGGTAAGTCCCCCTGGGAGAGGCAGAGAAATCCAGAGTTGGTGTCAGTCTAGATCAATTCTTGTCTCTTCACAAGTACCTGCTTAATGGCAAGCAGATCTGTTGTCCCTCCAAGTGCCCCAAAGAAACTATGTAACCGTGGTTTCTTCTTCCATTTTAATTGGTTTTTATTAATGGTATTTGATCAAAACTAGTTAATGAGTAAGGACCACTAACATCTATTTTAATGAGCAGCCTTAAAAATAGTGAGGAAATGCAAGTTTTTTGGTAGGAGGCGTGTGTGTGTTAACAAAGATACATAGAATATTCTTGACTACTTTTCTTCCTGTTTGGAGACTCATTTTTGTCCTGTTGGTAATTCCACCACTGACAATTTTACTTCGTTTTAAGTCTGTGCTGTTCTCTACTATAACTCCACTGCTCCTGTGTGTGGCAGAGTAGGATTCCTTTAACTCTTCTTGGGCTCCATAAAGGTAGCCAACACTGTAAAAACAAAGCAGTTTTGGTAGTAATCATAAAATTTTAGGAAAGTAGATATTATTTATATGCAATTTCTTTCTGAAGGAAAAAAAAGCCACATTAGCAGGTACTATATATAAGATATTCTTCTATCTTATATATAAAGTATTCTATTTGTATAGTCTCCTGATTAGTTTTTTTTAATATGTCAGTGTCTGAGGTATTAAACATTTTAAAAATATGTCTGTATTGTTACAGGGGGCAGTTACTGATTTATAAACCAATTAATGGCAGCTCAGAAGTGTTGTTACATGCCTTAAAAAGATAAATGTTTTGGTTTTATGAACATGTTTTGATCCTGTAATGGCCCTTTAAAAAGGGGATAGTATGGCATATAAACTGCGGAAGATGAGCCTTACAAAAGAGAAGGGAGTGCTTTACAGAGGAAGCTCTTGTTGAAGAATGCAGCTTTGCTCACTTCTTTTGAAGAGTTTCTTCTGATGACCTTTACTTTCCAGAGATGTCATTACAAATTAGGGACAGAGTATGCTTAATCCCAGTAGTTGCAGTATACATGTGTCAGTTCAGACACTTTGATATGGTTCAAACATGAGATTTTTTAAAAATTTTTTTATCCGTCTGCTTAGAGAATCTGGAACAGAGCATATAAGCAGTCTGACTGTGCTGTGATTTAACACAGTAGTTAGTGAATTCCAGCACTATTGTCAAAAGACTTATTAAAAGCTATTTTTGGGGAGGAGAGGCTTGAACTTCTAACCAAGAGGGTTTGTTCCCTTTCTTTACTATCTTTCCAACTTCCTGGACTGCTGCTTAGCTCTTAAGATATTGAGCCAGTCTCAACTTCAGTTAAAGCTTATCAAGTAGCGACAGTTTTATCTTTTATTGGGAGATCTTCTGGTTTTATATACTTAAGTGTGAAGGACTTTAAGGAGGAACCATGCACTTCATATATTTTGTGTGTTTTTTCATACTTGGAGCTCAAGTTGTGTGTGTCTGTGTTAGATGTGTCTCCTTCCCCCAAAGAACAGAAACCAGGTATGTATGTACCTTCCTGCTTCTCCCATGCTGCCTTACTGTGGGAGAGCAAAATAGTACAGTTTGTTCTTCTGTTGTCACTACAACATCTGACAGGTGAATTTGTGATGGGGCAGATTTCTTTTTTTTTTTTTAAATGCGGTTTTACTTAAGATATGTGTTTATATCTTGTATAACCTGTAGTGATCAACATCTTAGTATTTCCAGACATGCCTAGGGGCTAGATTCAGTTTTCTGAGGGTAATTCAGTTTATCATTTATCTCTTAAGATGATGGTAGGCAGCAGGATAAAATGAGAAGTAGAGTAGGCTGAGGTTTACTGGAAGGTTTCTTATTTGAGCTCTTAAATTTTCAAAAAGATTTAGGGTTTGATTTGAACTTTCTAATTTGGAGTATTTCTTAAGACTTTGATTTATGTTATTAGAAAGCCTTTATTCTGGTCTTGTTTCACTGCTGTCTGTATATGAGACTGCATTGTTTCAGGGCTTCTTGAAAAGAACAACATTAAAGTATGAAACTAGTTGTCCTAATATTGGTGATTTGGTTTGCAAATCTACTCTAAAAAAATAAAGGCAAGCAGCAAGATTAGGTTTACAGTGAGCTTCTGCATCTCTGCTGGCCTTAGCCTGAGGACTGTATTTCTCTTCAGGAGTGGAGAACTATGGGAATTTTTTTGTTTTATGGTGTAAGGAAAGATAGAGAACATTTAAATGAAGTTTGACATAAATGTCTATGTTATCTCCCTTCTCCCTTTCCTTCCCCACCCAAATATAGTGCAAACTGAATTCTGTTTGTTAGAGTAATGGAAAACCGAAAGATGAAGCACTGGCATGAGAAGGGGGAAATACTACTATTTTGAAGGGGGGGTTTGTTACATATTTTCACAGGCTATTACGTATTCTCTTTGTCAACTATTTGAAAAATAAAATGGAAAGAAAACCTCAGCTCTGGTCATAAGTAGCCATTATGATCCTTTAGACTGTCCTCCTGTGTGGCGCAGGGTTTCACTTAGTAATTCTTGATTCCCAGCCATGATTTCTGGTTGAAATGTATTTTTGGCTGGAACATATCTTGAAAAGATGTCCAGTTTTCCTTTTAATGAATTAAGATGAATGTAAAAGTGGTAAGGTGTACCTGTCCCCACTACCCCACACTTGTTAGACCAACTTATCTTCTTCATACCTTGCAACAGTATTTGTTAACTGTTGAAGTCAATTTCTGAACAGTGAATCTCCAAATCTTTGTTTTTAATACTGCATGGTCCTATTCACTGCTTACAGGCTAAATCTGGACCATCTTTTTATGATCTCTATTTTGGGGGGAAATAGGAAACAGGTTTTTTGAGCAGTAATTACTGTCCAAAAAGCTGAACATCATGTGTCTTACAGCCAGATGCAGACTGCCATGTTGCTTCTGCTGTCACTGTAAGGTTATGAAACCCATTGCTAAAGCTGGGTCATGTTTGGCGAAAAGTCTGAAAAAGAAAGGGATAAGTCTGCCAGTGTGGAGCGTATGCTGTGTGAAATGGAGAGGAGGAATTGACTGAAACCTGATCTTTTCCATCCAGTGACTGTGTTTTGCATAGTCAAAAATTTCAAAATAAATTATTAGGCAAAATAAAGCATTTAGACAGTAATACCCTTCTGACAATGTTTTCTGGGCAATGATGGAAGAGCTAGATAGTTTTGCAAATCAATTATATTTAGAAAGTTTATTTCCCACCCTCACTGTTTCCAGGCAGAAATGTAAGCAGCATTGTTGTATCTTAAAATAAGAGGAATAACTTTTTAGAGGCATTGACCTTGCTGTAGTGGCAGGTCACCCTAGAGGGAAAAGATTGAAGCAAATTACTTTTGTTAAGATGCAGATGATTTGCAAGTGCTGACAAGGTTTTGATGTATTTAATGGTACAAGTGATCTTGGTGTTATTCCTAAGAACTGAGCCTGCAGTCATACTACTGTGTGCTACGATCCTGTCAGTTCCTGAGCTAAGTGAGGTCAAGCTGGGTAAATACCATAATGTGAAATATCAAAGAAAGTACTGCAGGAAGTGATAAGGGTTTGAATCAGTATCTCAACACAGTGGTGTGGTATGTTGTGCTTACTGAAGGTTGAGGCCTTACTGATGACCAACTGAGGCCCAGGACATAAAAATGCAAATGGGAACTCTAATATTTTGCTCTTGGGAGAGATTGGGTAGTCAGTCTGAAACTCTCTGCCTAATAAAAGTGGGTTTTTTAATTTATTTTTAATCTCTTTCCTCTTCTTGGATTGCATAGCATTGCATGGTTCAGTGATACTTCTTTCTTACAAAAAGTTGTATTCATCTTGTAAGATCTTTTGTTTGATGCAGGAATGTGAGTTGTGACCATGTAAATATTAGAGAGTAAAAATATTTCTCTTGTTACATTATAGGCCCCTGGATTTGGATTTGGTATTGCAATATCTGGAGGAAGAGATAATCCTCACTTTCAGAGTGGTGAGACATCTATAGTTATTTCTGATGTGCTGAAAGGAGGCCCAGCAGAAGGACTGCTACAGTAAGTGCCAAACTATACCTGAATTCTGATTTGGGGGGCATTCATTTTTGTCAGTGGAAGCTTAACCTCTTAATTGTTTTACTCTCGAGATATCTGTCTGTAACTGTTTGTGTAGTAGGTTTGTAATACTGGTAGTTTGTTCAGGGACACTCATTCCCCAGTATTTTCCCCTTGGCCTAAAGTATTTATACTGTGCGTTGTGATGCTTTTCATTTAGAGAAAATGACCGTGTTGCAATGGTTAATGGAGTTTCAATGGATAATGTCGAGCATGCGTTTGCTGTTCAGCAGCTGAGGAAAAGTGGGAAGAATGCCAAAATTGTAAGTGAATGTCCTGAAGATTTTAAGCTTACTTAAATTCCGTAGTTATAGAGCAAAAGTGAAGTGGTGTAATGTCTGCTATGAAATACATGCATGATGCAAGGTACTTGAATAATACCTGTGTGATGCTTCAGGTTTAAGTGATGATTGTGACATGTTTATCATGTGGGTGACTGAAATTTTTTTTAAATGTGACTGGTGATGTTTGGGTAGTGTGGCACTGGATACTTCAGACTCCTTTTCTTTATGGTACGGTTCTCAGTTTGCTAAAAGCTCAATTCTCAGCTTTGTTTAATATTTCTTTGCTTTGAGTGCATTTTTATCAAGTTTTTCAAAGGCTGGTGTATGCTAAAGGACTTTACCCACTGTTCAGGCACTAACATAGTTCTTTTTAAGCTCAGCAAGCAGTTTGCCAAAATAAAGTATAATTACCTTGATTCCTATAATTTTGTAGGGTTATTCAAAGTGGTTGGCTTTTGAACTTTGCAAAACAAAACAGGTCATCACTAAAGGGTAGTAATCAGGCCTTTGGTAGAAGTTTGAGATTTATTTATGTTACAAAAAATAGAACACAAATGCACAATGTTTAACAATTTCTTAATTCAGGAAAACAGACTTTTAGGGCTTGTAGAAAAGCTTTTGTGCTGACAATTTTGAGTGCTCATCTGCTTTACTACAGTTGCAAAAAATTGTGTTGTGTTTTGCATTTGTAGATTCAGCAATTCTTTAAAGCTTACACAGTATGTGGCGAGCTGTGCAGGGCTTTCAGTATTTTAAGTATTTAGTGTGTAGATTTATATGGGGAAAAACAATTAAGGAAAACTTTATGGTATTAACTTGGTTCAGTTCTGTAACATAGCAAATAAACCTCTAAACAGAGTTGGGTCTTATTCTGGAAACAGCTGACTACTTTAGTGCAAACCAACTTTGAACTTTCAGTGGGAATGTTCCCCTTCCTCTGTGGCTTGCATAAACATTGCTTTGGAAGATTGGGAAGCTTCATAGTTGAGGAGAATTACTGTCAATAACGTACTGAGTATACAGTAGATTACATGTTAGCAAAAAGTTTTTAGCAGTGCTAGTAGCTGATTTGTCAGTTCAAGCAAAGAGAGAGGGCATTCAAATATGCAGCTCTGTGAAGACAGAATATTGCATTATGCTACAGAGGCTGTTATTATCCCTTTGCCACTTTTGCAGAAGCAAAAAAGGACTAGAACAACTGTAAAAACAAACATACCCCTCACCTCAGAAATGAGTTTCTAGTAATATGTATTGATGAGTCTCCTGTATTAGTTGGATAGAATTTTATAATGAGGATGCAATAATTTAGAGCAGTCACTAATACATCTGTGTGTTTTCTTTTGACTTCGGGGATTAGCTTGGCTTCTGACATTTAGTAATACCATTAGCATTACACAGCCAGAGGCTGATATCTAGTGTTCGATTGTAGACTATCCGAAGGATGAAGAAAATTCAGATTCCAGTGGCTCGACCGGAACCTGAACCGGTGTCTGAAAATGAGGATGATAGCTATGATGAAGAGATACGTGATCCAAGAAGCAGCCGTGGTGGTCCAAGTGCCAACAGAAGGCATGAGAAGAGCTGGGTAAGAGATCGAAGTGCTAGCAGAGAGAGAAGTTTATCACCGAGATCAGACAGAAGGTCGGTTACTTCCAGTCAGCCTGCAAAACCTACCAAAGTAACACTGGTGAAATCGAGGAAGAATGAAGGTAACTAGTATGTAATTTTCTTGCTAAGACTTTTGCTAGTTTTTAAAGGTCAACTGCTTCAGTCAGTGTTGTGTTAAGGGCTTCATGGACTGTATGAACAGTGCTGTTAACAGTTTGCTAGCCCATTTTACCAGTAGCTAGCTAAAAACTTAAAAACTGCTATTGTATTTCTGGTGGTATTTTTCATACTCCAAAATACATGTGCTTAAATAAGGATGAATTATTGTATAGTGTAAACAAATACCAACTGTGCACCTGACATCTGGTAGTCAGTGGCTACATACCTTCCATATACTTTAGTTGAGTCTTCAGTGTCTGTCTTGTTTGAAAGAGGGAAAATTGTAGGTAGCATCTAAATTAAGGTATTGAACAACAGCTATTACTACAGGCAAAGTTGGAAGAGATTGATATAATGGTAAATCCATAGTGTAATTCCACTACAGACCTTCATGTGCCAAGTTCACTCTCCTCTCTGTGTTTCCAGTGTAAATGTATTGTAAAGCAGTGTTGTAAATCTTCAGATGCCTCCCTCCTTTTTTTTCTTTTCTTTTTTTTTCTTTTACTGTAGCTTCATCAGTTTTCTTTTTTCTTTTATTGCTATTTATATAAAGAGTATGGTCTACGGTTGGCAAGCCACATATTTGTGAAAGAAATATCTCAGGATAGCCTGGCAGCAAGAGATGGCAATATTCAGGAAGGAGATGTTGTACTGAAGGTATAGTAAATGGTGGTGGTGGTTGTTCAAAGGGAAAACTCATTGATGTAACTGTTCTTAGAATTAGCTATCTCTTAATAGCATAATTATTTTTAGTAGATGATGTATCATTTTTTTATTAAATTATTTCAAAGATCAATAAATATAAGTATAAATCAACCTCTCTAAGGAAAGGAAAATTATAAAGCCTTTTTGGGTTTTTTTGGTATTACTCCCCAGGCCTTAATCAGACAAATAATGCCCACTGTAAATGCATAATAGAAAATATTTGGGAATTTATGAGACTTTGGCCCTACGCGCTTAGTTATACAGTATAATGTTGTGGAATTGTGGTATTGAGCAACACTAGAACTTTCCTTCAGTTTAAGTTTTGATTGATTTTTTTTTTTTTTGGTAGAGATCCATAAACCCAGGGATTTTTAATTCATACTAACAATTTCTATTTCAAGATATTGCTGTAAATGTCTTGGTGCAGAAAATACACCATTCCTTAGCAGTGCTGGTTTGAAAAACATAACTAATATTTTAAAATTTTTGTATTAGTGGTAGAGGCTTTGTCTTTGAAAGATTAAAAAAAATTTTCTATATTATGTTATAGTTTGGATGTGCCCAATAGTCTTCCATTGTATTGTGGTAATTTGATAAATACCTCTAGCTATTTCTAAATATCATCAGAGAGAAAACCACTATCTTTATTGGAGATTCACTGGTTTTTTTTCAGTAAGTTTATATCTGCTCTTTTTTACTTTGTTCCAGATAAATGGCACAGTGACAGAAAATATGTCATTAGCAGATGCAAAAACACTAATAGAAAGGTCAAAAGGCAAGCTGAAGATGGTTGTTCAGCGAGATGAACGAGCTACGCTGTTGAATGTCCCTGATCTTTCTGACAGTATTCATTCTGCTAATGCTTCAGAAAGAGATGGTGAGTATAAATAAACTTGACTTCCAAAGGGAGAGAAGAATTCCCTGTGTTATGAAGATGTGGAATACCGGAGTGGGATGAGAGGGTGGGGAGGAGAAGAGTTAGGAGTACGATTGTCATATGGGTAAATTCTTGTTTGAATGTGATTGAAATCCACACGTTCAAAAAAAGAGAGAAAAAGATATAGTTCCTATTCTTGTAATTGTTCTTTCAGGAATATTAAGTTTACTTGTTTTGAAATAATAAACATGGATTTAACATCTTCATAAAAATTCTCTGCAAAAGCTTATTTCCATTTGAGCAGGTCATGCCACCATTTTAATTACAATCATTTCATGAAAAAACAACTTTTATTTAACAGACATTTCAGAAATTCAGTCGCTGGCATCAGATCATTCCAACCGATCACATGACAGGCCCCGCCGCAGTCGTTCACGATCTCCTGACCAGAGGTCAGAGCCTTCAGACCATTCCAGACATTCTCCACAGCAGCCCAGCAACGGCAGGTGATGGCAGCATTGTACTATTTTTAAATCAACTATTTAATGTGATGTATAAGTTGTAGGAGTGCTTGGATTTATACAGTGTGACAAATGTGATGCAGAACTATGGTAGTAGTAATACAGCATTCTTTCTCTCAAGAGATGCAGCTGATAGTGATCCAAATTTTCTTAGACTTCAGGAGAAATTGAACGTTTAACTTCAGTGTTATCCCTTTTTTAAACATAATCTTAGAGCATGGTTGTATGAATGACAATGTAAGTTTGATAGTGATATATGTTATTGAAGCATATGTAATTATATTTTGGTTTTAGAAAGCAGTTAGGTGCAAGGATATTTGAGATGACTAGTAGCACAGCTCCTATTGAATGTCTGACCTGGGTAAACTTGTTGAAATCTTGCTTTATTTAGGCATAGGCTTTTCATTTTACTCACTAGCCTTCTTTAAATGTTATCTTATGTTTCTGAATACATTTAATTCCCACAGAGTAAGGTGTATTGCACAGCAGGTTTAGCTTTTGGAATGTAAATTTAATATTTGAACTTGGTAGTGGGACATGCATGATAATTCTGAAGTGGGTAAGTCTACTTTGATATGAATTCACAGAGAAGTGATCTACTGTATGGTTTGGATTTTTTTCTTCTGCTATGTGAAACTTTAGCCTTGAATAACATAAATCTGTCCTGTTTTGCATTTCCACAGTTTGTTGGACATTTTAATCTATTGAAATAGAAATGCAGTGTAGGATTTCAGATTCTACTAAATATTTTTAAGAGAAAAGTTTATCTGCTGAGTGCTCAGAGATGATGGAACAGAAGTTAGGATTGATCTGTTGCAAATTCCAAATTCAGAGCCTGTATTTGAAGCTTTTCAGATGCCATGAAAATTCTGAAAAACAAATTGCAGCTGGCTGTTCCATAAAACTAAGATATGCCTGATTGGTTATTAATAACATTTTGTTTGACCAAGGGGAAAATAACACTATACCTTCAAGATTTTTAGTCTTGTAAGGACTAATAAAATTGCAAGGTAGATCTTACCTGCATGTATATCTGGTTCGGGTTATGGATTACAGACATTTTTGCTTCTTTTCCATGTATATTGTTTGAAGGGACCACAAGGCATCAAAGTTTGTTTTGAAGTAGGAACTCCATATTAGTGGGGGAAAAAAAGCAGGGTCCCAGATGCAGGGATTTGATTGTGAAGGTTGTGAGGTCTCTGTCAGATTTAAAACCTTCATTTCTTGGTATGCATTTCTAATGCAGTGTGAAAAGGTCTTGTGGAAGGAGGAACAACAAAAAAATAAAATCCATCAAAACTGAAACTATGACTGACTGACCTTAGTGTTAGTGCTTTCCTGTCCTATTACAGTGGTTTAGATCGATGGTTACTTCCTCCCTATGGACTACACTGTCAGAAGAATTAAATCCTTCCTGAGAAGGAACTTTGAAGTTATCTTAACTCTGAATGCATCTGCTTTATCTACTTCATGAACAAGAGCTACCTTGGCATGGATTGTCTTCCTGTTGGATATGTCCCTTTCAAGATCAGAAGACCTGGGCCCTGAGCCACATGAAGAAAAACATATTAAAAGCAACTTCTCTTTGTAGAGGTTATTTGTTAAAGTCTGCTGTAAGATCAAATTAATTGCAACTGCTTCATTTTTTAAAAGTTGGTGGAAAATGTGGACGGGGAAGAAAAAACGCTTGAGAGCAACAAGCTGAGGAAGAAAAGGTGCAAAAAGTCCTCAAACTGAGCTTAAGGAGGACATTAAAAATGTATTGAAAACAATGAGTCTTTATTTAGACTCTGTTCTGCCAAGTGTTTGTATGTTAATGAGGAGAGAATTCCAGGGGAATCCTCTTAGTCCTTTCATACAAGCTTAACTACAGACTTGACACTCCTAGGTGTGCACTAGAGTACAGAAATCTGCCAACAGACTTGCTTCTGTATTGCTTTGAGTTCTGGCAGGGTCTTCAGTGTTGTCCGTGTTTCAGTATTCCATACTGGTATGTACACCACTGTGCTTGCAATTTTCCTGGATATAGAATTTCCATAACAATTGCTATTTGAACAGTCTGTCAAAGTAGTTTTCTTTAGTCCAGAGGAAGTTCACAGATGTCTCTTGAACAGTCTTTATAAAACTCAGATTCTAGAACACGCTCTTCTTAATTTACTAATAAAAAGGACTCATTACGCTTGTATGGGTTTTTTCACTTGTGGAGGATGGCAAATTATCCATAGTCAATTTTGAAAAGAATACAGAGAATTAATCTTACAAATCTCCAGATACAGTGCTAGAGACTTGGAAATTTTATAGCCAGCTAATACCGAATTAGGTATTAAGTATATAAGAGAGAGAGATATATATATGTGTGTGTGTGTGTGTCCTGGTTTTGATGAGGAGCTCTCTGAGCAGATCATGTTTTAAAGGTTAAGTATAGTTTTAAAAGATGCATATAATTTTCAAGATGGGCAGAACAACAACTGTTTAGGCAGAGGATAAATGCATCTTAAATATAGAATGTTAGATAACATAAGGCAACTTTGTATCATCTGTTAAGAGCTGTACTTAAAAAGCTGGAATGAGCAGAAGGGGTCTCTGCACCCTAAGTTGGGGAGTACTTGGGAGGAAGTATGATATATACTCATTCTTACCTATCTGGCCTTACTGCTGGCAGTAACAAGTCGTTAAGCTACATAAGCTTTTGGTGTGACCCATCCTGAAAAGTGGCATTTACAGCCAGGTGCTGGCAAGCCTGCCAAATTGCATCTCTGGGCTGCCCTTCACCAATTGAAAGAACTCCCACTTGGGAATTGTCTCTCTTATGCTGCCTTCCTCACCTGGGTACTAGAATAGTAAAAAATGTTTTCTGATATGCTTAATGCTTCAGCATCAGCAAGAAAGATGTGGTAGCTTGAAGAAATCCCTGTAGAGGTCATCATTATTTCTGGAAGGATGAGGTTGATTTCTGTAATATAGCTGTCAGTTTATATATTGCACAAGAGATTTGTTCTGTCTGTTTTCAAATCAAGTTGAAAAACTGGAATATAGGACAAAAATGAACACTGTTTTGAATGTACGTAGGAAGGAGCTTCTTGGCTCTTAGTATCTTCTCATGCTAAACAGTTTGAGATATGCTAAAAACACATTTGGAAAGAGCCTACATGTTCATATTTTTCAAAACTTTTTCTGTGCAAACAAACATTCTAACTGTGTGTTGCAGACCGTCTTTTTTTGTTCTGAAGTAATAGCCACTGTTGATGGCACTAGTGTGTAGCTAACTACATTTTGTGACTGAAGGTTATTTAAAAATGCTTCTGTTAGGTATACTTTAAAAGGTGGGAGGGGGGGCAGGGAGGAAGTTAGGTAAAGGGGGCCCTGACAGAGCACAGATGTTAAACAATGGTGTCACAGTGCACACAGTGAACAACACTTGCGTTTCTTGGGAAGCGCAGCTGTCAGTTTTTAACAAGTTTCCATCACCTAGAAACAGTGACAGTATCAAGTTGTTTCCTGTATCATCTTGCAATTTGAAATACTCGGTGCTTACTGGACAAATTAAGCTAAATCAAGAAAAATTATACTCTCCTGCTGTTCTGATTTTTTTGCATTTTCTTCTATCACAGTTGTTTTTCTATCAGCTTTTTCCCCATTTAAACTTTGTTGTCTTATCTAGAATAGAACTGACCTTTTGCAAACATTTTAGTTGGCAGGGTGTATTTGCCAACATGCATAGCATTAGCCCAGTCTGGAAGCATATTGCTTCAGAGATTTACCTGACTATTTTGTGCTGTGCTCTCAGTGTCTGTATTTTAGTTACTGTTCTTGAGAGCTGTTTTCTTTCATATTTATGCTCTGTTTTTTGATATATGTGAGTATAAAAGCAGCATAAAATTATAGTGGGTTTGGACTATGTGGAGAGGAAATGTAAAATGAACTTTGTCCTTGTGTAGTAATTGCAGTATTTTTGGCCTTATTTTTAAAGCAAAACAGAGATACTACTGTTTTGGAATAATGTTTCTGTTGAGTGTTAGGAGATGCTTGGAAACAGGTAGAGATGGTTCTTGAGGAAATTTACTGTAATAGCTCTTTAACTAGTGCTCATTACCCAAAAATCTTTGGAGGGGGGGGGGCATTAGTTGTAGCTTACACTACTGCAGGACGTTTTTTGTTTGTAAGACACATAACATGCATTTAAACAGCTAAATGTATGTGTCTGTTTTTAAAGAGCCAGGAACTATTTTCAGGGGAATGAGGAGTCCAGTCATATTTTAGTCTAGTGCTGGAAGTAAAATACATAAGCTTTCAGCTTATGCACTTAATTTTATGTACAAATGAAAATATGCTGGAAATCTGAAAGAGAAGTAAGAAAATTTTTGTCGGTCAAGTTTAGGAACAAAGTAGAAGGATGAATGCTTACTTTTCATTTTGCTAGATGTAATGGTTTTAGCATCATTTTAATCAACTCTGGAAGCGCACCACCCCACTCCCCCCCCCCCCCCCCCCCCCCCCCCCCAAGAGGTTTATCTGAATAAAAAGGCACAAAAAAGGATTTTAAAAATTAGGCTGCTGTACTTATTTTTACTAATTACTTAAAACAAGATGGTTCTTTACAGTGCAAGGGTGCCTGTGTCTTCCCGGATTGTTCTGATGATTGCAGCATTTTTGTGTATTCTGTTTTTTTAGCTGCCTTCAGACACAGTTTTATAACTGGCAGAAGAAAGTGCTGAGAAGTCTTAGTGTGTCTTGGCTGAATAGCTAAGCTTTGTTTCTGATGTTTCAAACTTCACTTTGCTTCAGGAAAGCACATTCTGCTTGTATTTAGATGTTTACTATTTCTTTTATTCTTTCTCACACATCTTGGATGAGTAGATTTGCTGGCATCTGTTTTCCTAAGTCATATTTCCAACTCTTGGTGTATCGGTTCTGATTAAAATAAATAGTCTTTGTATAATGGATTTTTTTGGATACATTTGTGCTTTATGGAAAGTGATACTCATTATTGCCTAGTAGCACCATCTAGCTGTTGGTAGTGAAAAACTTTTTCCTGTATGAGAGGAGATGGGCTTGCACCTACTGACCAAGCCGTTGTTATCTTTGAGGAAGTACCTTTTTTCCCCTCCTTGGCAATCAACTCTAATACCATATAAAAAGCTGTGGTTTGTTTGTGTGTGTCTTCTCTCAAATACTTTTTATATCCTTGTTTATTTGCCAACTCTCAGGAACTGGATAGGTACTTTTGAGCATCTCATGACTTTTTTAAGAATGTATATGCTCTGGAATTAAGACTGTCTCTTTGGCATATTGATCTACTTTTGTTTTCCAGCTGATTATTAATGTTCATCTGTTCCTGCCCTAGTAAATTATTTACTGTTCAACAGATAGCAGTGTAACAGTTAACACTTCAACATACGGCATATGTTCTGTTCAGTTCTGCTGTGGCACAGCTGGTAGCTGTATGTCCATGTAACAATACAAAAATACCTGATCTTTTGAGCTGAAAGAATAGAAATTATGTTCTTTTGAGCTTTAGTTGCTGTCATCATTTAAAGAACATGAGAGGACTTTTGCTTTTTAACTTGTCATATATGCCTTTGTTTTATTCTATATATTCTATATATTCTATACATGTATAGGAAATGCATAAGAAGCAACAAGTTGTCTTTTTATTAAAATACATGGATGACTGAGTGTGAGAGAAGCACTCCTCTAATAGCTGTGGATTGAAGGCCTCATCCTCTGTGAAGACTGAGAAATCAGGGGCATGTTTGCATTCTACATTTTAGCTCTGCAAAGTCCTACCAAGAGCCACACTGGCAGCACTTGTGTTCCAGGGCAGCTGCCATACAAAGGAGCAGATAAATTAGCTTGATCACAGCAAAGCCTATGAGTTAAGTCTAAAGAGCCATGATTTCTACAGGGAGGGGTGAGAAAAAGACCATCGTAACTGCTCTTCTCCCCTTCTTCCCTTTGCTTCTCAATTGCTTCTCAATTTCTTCTATAGCTTTTAATATATAGCGCATGTGTATGACTTCTGTGCTTGAAGCAGAGCAGTCTGTTTAACCATGTCATTCCTCCTTCTAATAGTCATATGTAGAGAAGTCCTTTATTAATATGAAGGTAGGGACAAAATGCTCAGATTTAGAAATGGTAAAAATCACTAATAATGTGATAGTCTTAAGAACAAAATCTTGTTAAACAGTAATTGGTAATTCCTTATCCACCAAGTGTGAACTTCATGAATTAAAAGATTTATTCTTTAGTCTTAGTAGACTGAGGTCATAGAAACAATTCTATATGCACAGTGGAATCTTTTTTTTTTTTCTAATATAGTCTTCGAAGCAGAGAAGATGAGAGAGTAACTAAAGCAGGAGCTGTCTCTACACCTGTAAAGAACACAGATGATATTTCTAAAACTATGGAAGAGGTAGCAGTCGAAAGAACTGAAAAACAAACTCCACCACTCCCAGGTGAAAACATTAAAATGTATTAATTACGCATGTTGTTGAGAATGCATGACCAGTAAAGACTTTATGCTATTGCATATACAGGCAGTCTTTGTAACCATAAGTCCATTTGTATCTTAGAGTTTTGGTCCTGAAAACCTAAAGTGTGGGCTCTGCCCAATATATAGGGGTCAAACTACAGTGTTTAGAGCTGTATTTATAGGTGATGATTGTCAAGAGTTTTGTCCTGATCTCTCAAGCAAGGTTAAAATCCATCATCTCTTTTTGGAGAATTAAGCAGTAGACTGGGTCTTATGGGTTACTGTAGCAGACTATATTTAAAGAAGGATGTAGTTAAACCTGTTTAGAACTGCTGTTTCCAAGACACAACTCAAAACACTGAAATGCTTTGTTACTGTAGCACTTACTAACTACAGTCATGGACCAAGAGGGCATTTTAACAAGTACAGTACAACTAATAAAACCAAAACAAAATCTCATTCCTTTTTTCCAAAAAGGGAAGGATAAGCTAAATGGCAGCAGATAAAAACCAGGTGGTGTAAAAATGAAAAAAGTAAGATAATACAGTGACAGGACACTGTTCTGAGCAGGCTGACTTACAAGATTTTTGTTTACAGAATGAGGTGCCTTAGTGAAATTATAAGTGGAGAAAGAGGAGCTGTGCAGATAGTTTAGAGGGAGCTGTTCTTGAAAGGCTGGGTAGAATAAGAAAAAGCACATTCAAACTTGAAAAAATTTGAAGACTTAATGGATGAGCAGTGATGCTTCCGCATGTAGTATTCAGTAGCTCAGTGAAGAGTTATGATGTTGATAGACTCCGAAAGATCTTGAACATGAGAACAGTAGGTTTTCTGATGCAGCAGCCATTACTGGAAAGTTTGTCATAGGAAGTGACCTTTTGCAGTGGTGTTACGTAAAGATGCAAGTGAAGTAAGTTTATATTTGCCAAGATAGAGAAAGGATGTAGTAGTGAGATTAGAAAGATGAATTCAGTATTTCTGTAAGATACTGAAGATTAATAATTGGCATAATACAAAGCCAGCCAGGATAGGAGACCCTTGAGATGGTTCTTAATCCAAAGTAATGTACCAATAATTGGTTTGAGGGACTGGCAAGCAGGTAGGAAGCGCTGTAGGGATTTTGTTGGTTAGTGGGGAAGAAGAAATGTTCTGTTCTTAGGTGAATGGGAAGAAGCATGGAACCATTAGTTTGGGTGGGAGGAGATGTAGGCCAATACATAAAGATAATACTTATAATTTGTTTCTGCAGATAAAATTAACTTGCCATAATACATAGTCTGAGATAAAAAGGTGCAATAAAGGGCATAATCCTTTAACAGCATCACAGAAAGCTCTAGGGAAATGACAGTCTTTCAAAGAATGTAATGAAAATGTGGTTAGAAAAGTAGTTGGTGGATTGTGTGAGAGTTTACTGCTTAGACTAAGGGCAAGATGACTGTCACTGTTTATTGGGTCAAAGGAGGGTGGAAGCAGAGTATTGGTTCAGAGGAATCATCGGAGGCTTAGGCTAGGAAAGGGTCATTAAAGACTTAAAGGAAAGTGCTATGTTACTGTATGGTAAGGACAAAAGGCACATTAGCAGAGGCATTATTACCAAACTGATATCTGAAATTTCGAACTGGTTTGTTCGGCAATTTGAAGGGAAGACAGCATAGTTGTTGGGAAGATCAGGGATATTAGACTAGTTCAAAGCCAGCCTAGTTTGAAATCAGCTTTTTTCAAGTGTGCAGAGATAAGCCTTAAATACAAATTCTTCTAACCAAGCATGTAGCAGAGAAGAGCCGCTATTAGTGCTCATTACTGAGGGAAGACTGCAGTGGCAGTTACTTCCCAGTGACTCCAGAGAATCTATGCAGCAGAGCCACACTAAGTGCTGATCTTTAAGAACCACCAACTGGACCAAAGTAAGTGTTGAAATCTGCCTACCTCAAGGCATGCAGCAGTAGTTTGAATGTTTGTGGTATTTTTGTTTCAAAAATTGAATTCTTGAGGGAAGAGAGCCAATGGAAAGTGAACAAGTTACATCAGATAAATCAAGATGAGAAACAGCAGGGTTGCAAGTGGTCTTGTGAGCATGAAGCCTTCTAGTTCTTGTTTTACGGTGTTCAGAGTACTTAATGAAGTACAAAGAAAGTTTTGGGGCTTTTACTGAAGTGATAATTAGGCCAGTAATTACGCTGCTTTGGCACAGTGAGAGTGTCTTCTGTTGTAAGTTTCTCGTATTTCACTTTTAGGTGGGTTTAAGTGGGGTAGAAGGAGGCTACTGAAGAAGTCGTTAAGCTCTTAATTAAAAGTTAAGCTTTACTTTCTCATCTTTAAATGACCAAATGGACATTGGAAATCTTTTGATGTTTTGATAGAACCAAAGCCAGTGTATGCACAAGGAGGTCAGCCAGATGTGGATTTACCAGTCAGTCCCTCTGATGGTCCTTTACCCAGTTCAACCCATGAAGATGGAATGCTTCGGTAATGTAACTCTAAACTCTATTTGAATCTGCCTGGTCCTTGAGCAAACTAAGCTTTTATCCAAGGCGATGAATAACCTGTATAAATGGTCTGATGTAAAGTCCAATATACTGTCCTGACACTTCTGTTCAGAACTACTAGGATGAAGACTTTGGGTTTATTCCTGAGTCTTGTTGGCACCTATATTGTGTAATATACTGTTTTTCAGTCTGTTACTTTTCTATGGAAATGAGCAGTTAACAGTTATCAACTGGTGAAAATAATTTGCGGTGTTTCGCTCTCCCTGAGCACCCCCAACCCTCTTGCCCTGTCACCATCTCCAGAGAGAGGAGGGATACTGTGGCATATTATTTTCCTTTCATAATAATTGGAGAGCAATAAAGGTCACTGCAGAAATGTGTGAAGTCATGATGTGGAAATGAGTCTGCTTCAACTGGGATCTCCTTTATGGACATTAGTGTACGATGAGAATAGATTCTAGTTTGGTTTTGTCTCAAATTCATCTTGATCTCTTTAGAGCCGAAATAGATCTATATGCCAGCACAGCTCTTTAAAAGGAGGAATGTTTTTGGAAGAGAGTGTCAAAGTGCCTTACTTAAATCACTGTAAGAGTGTAAGGCAAATCCCACTAAACAAGTAAATACAGGAGTGTTTTTGTTTTTTTTGAAGTGCTGATAATGTGTGTTGTAATGCTGCAGTTCATAAGCAGTTAATGGTATGTATAGCTTAATGTCCTCTAATTGAAATGATAGGCAAATTAGTTCTTTGCATGTGTTCAGTCTCAAATTTACCAGGTTATTTTGTGCTACTACAGCTCTAAGTGGAAAACTTTCTAAATCTCCAGGCCAAGCATGAAACTGGTAAAATTCAGAAAAGGAGATAGTGTGGGCTTGCGACTAGCAGGTGGCAATGATGTTGGCATATTTGTAGCTGGTGTTCTGGAAGACAGCCCTGCAGCAAAAGAAGGATTAGAGGAAGGGGACCAAATTCTCAGGGTATGTCAAAAACTGTAACGGTACAAATGTTTTGTTGTACCAAAGTAGGTTTTCTTTCTGTAATATTGAATATATTGCCTTTGTAGTTCATACAGGTTTGGGTTTTTTTTTCTGCATGTAATTATTAGATGATTTAATAGTAGCAAAATCTCCTGTTACTATACTGTTGCTAGGAAGGTTGGTAAGTTTCACATTCAATTTCTTAGACTAATTCAGTTGATAAAGTTGTTTGGTTTTTTTAACTGTTGGGTCACTAAATTGTCAGGGGGCTCTGTATGTTAGTAATGTTTATAGGTGCTCCATAACATGGATCTGAAGAATATCAAATGAACAGCTACCTATTATTCTGGAAGCTATGCTTTTATCAAGAAATAAAGTAGTACAAGAGACATCTTGAGATACATGCACTTGGTGTGTATGTGTGAAACTGAGTAAAAAACCCCAAATCTTAGCAATAAGTTAATTTAGATTTCCCATTGTATAGTTAAATCTCTGTTACAATGTCATATGCTAAATCAAACTGATTACTTCATTGATACCAGGTAAATAACGTAGACTTCACAAATATCATCAGAGAAGAAGCTGTCCTTTTTTTGCTTGATCTTCCTAAAGGCGAAGAAGTAACCATTTTGGCACAGAAGAAAAAAGATGGTAGGTATTTGTGTATCGGGAGCAATTTAATAGACTGCTTGGGACAATATAAAAAGTATAGCGAATGAAGACTAACTTGTGGCTTGCAGGAAATTGGCACCTTATAAACAGTATTAAGTTCTTCTGGCTTTGGGATAGGTTACTACTACAAATGGACTAGAGATTGGTAATGTAACAGTACACCCCACACACACCTCCCCCCAAACAAACAAAACAAACCCCCAAAACCCCACCAAAAATAACCCCTAGCATCTGACAAAAGTATTGGCATTAAACCTTGGGGTGAGCAGGGGGGTCTGTTGTAGTTATGACATTGAAAATGAGTGATTACACTGATGTGCATGCACACACAAACTTCTTTCCCAGTAAGATTCATTCCTTCTAGGGGAGCTGAATTAAGCTTGCACTAGCACCAAATTTTTGACCATGAAAGTTGAATTTATGTTGGTAGAGTTTGCTATTAATAGTTGTGCTGCTTAAAATAGAGCAGCTCTGAGACATTAAGGCTTCCTGAAGTAATATTGTTTATTTAAAACAAGGAGAATTAAGATGAGCCACTACTTTGAGTAATTCTTGTGAACCTTAGGACATCACTTACCTAACACTTTATATTTTGGGGTTTCTTTTTCTTTTTTTTTTTTTCAGTTTATCGTCGCATTGTTGAGTCTGATGTAGGGGATTCTTTCTATATCAGAACTCATTTTGAATATGAAAAGGAATCTCCTTATGGACTAAGTTTCAACAAAGGTGAAGTGTTCCGGGTGGTGGACACTCTGTACAATGGCAAACTGGGTTCATGGCTGGCAATTCGGATTGGCAAGAATCATAAGGAAGTTGAAAGAGGTATCATACCTAACAAAAACAGGTACGATCTTAAAATATTTAAATTGCTGTTTTAAAACTACAATTTTAAATTCTGCGTCTGTATAATGAATGATTGGACTTGTCTGCAGGATGCTAGTTTATAGAACTGGTTCAGTCAGAAAAAGTGACAAAGCGTTAAAACAAATTAAAGTTAAATATCTGATTTATGGATTTGTTTTTAACTCTTAGACAGCCTACAAAACCCTAAAACTTTCTTTTCAATAAAAGAGACAAGGCTATATAAAGCTTTAGAAATGTGGTATCAGCCCCAGCAGTTCAATCTTGTACTTCCTAATACAGAAACAACAAAAGCGTAATTCAGCAGGTGGTAGTGTTTTTTGGAAGTATAAGCTTGCTAGTCAAGTATTACTTCAGAAGCTGACTTCCTTGATAACTGGTTGGGATTTGTTGTCATCTTAGAGCTGAGCAACTAGCTAGCGTACAGTACACGCTTCCAAAGACAGCAGGAGGAGATCGAGCAGATTTTTGGAGATTCCGAGGTTTGCGTAGCTCAAAAAGAAATCTCCGAAAAAGCAGAGAAGATCTTTCTGCCCAACCTGTTCAGACAAAGTTTCCTGCCTATGAAAGAGTTGTTCTGCGGGAAGGTATGGCTTTATTCTTACTGTTGCAGGTTAACAGGTTTGTGTAGTTTGCTTTGTATTAGCCTATGTATTTAAGAGTATCTTGCATTTGTTTTAAGCAATCAATATATTCTGACTTTTTTGTTTCCTTCAATTATAGCTGGGTTTCTCAGACCTGTAACCATTTTTGGTCCAATAGCTGATGTTGCACGGGAGAAACTTGCTAGAGAAGAACCAGATATCTTTCAAATTGCAAGTAAGTGTGAGGTCAGGTTTTTCTGTGGTTATGAAATAGTCAACTTCCTTTTGCTAGATTGTTTCTACATTATTACTTTTGCTGTTAACATGTTTAACAAGATGTTGACAATGTAAAGGAACTGACTAATTGTGAGCTCTTGTACTGTTTGGTTGCTGATAATTCTCTGAAGGTGAAAGAAATAGTTCTATTTATAGTCTTCTCAAATTTAATTTTAGATTTCTGTGTATTGTTTTGAAGCAGGAGGAGTGTCTTCAAACTGAATTAGACGATTTGAGCTATGAAATGGTTTGTTTTATCTTAATGAGGAAATGTAGAATATGTTGTAAACTTACAACAGATTTTTACTGTGTCCTCTTTACCAGAAAGTGAACCGAGAGATGCTGGTACTGACCAACGTAGTTCTGGCATTATTCGTCTTCACACTATAAAACAGATAATTGATAAAGTAAGTCTTTTATTGTCACTGTACTTCTAACACAAGAGAAAAACTGGTATCAAGTAAAGTGTTGGGTGTTTAAAATGTAGAAGAATAATTAATGAGTATGTTTGCTTAAAAAATAACTTTCTTGTATTTTTATTGGTTAATTAAAAAAAAAAAAACATACCACCACCCCTTTCCTTCCCCATATTAATAGCTGCAGCCTAGAAGTAATTCTAGGCTTTGATCCTGGGAGTGTTGTCCTCTCTCTATTAAGGTGGTTTTAAGCTGTCTCCTCTTTCACTTAAAGCTATGGTGTGACATTACAGCTAGAAATTGTTACTTTATTTATGGAGTTGTTAGTCTTCTCCCATCCCAATTTACAAATTAATAATTTCACATCATTTTTTGTGCAAGGACTGGGGGAAAGGGTCCTTCAATCTCACTTCCTTAATATCCTTAAAACCTTTGACATTAGTTCATGATGCAAGGCTCTATTCCTCACCTTTTTATTTCCTTACTTAAAAACAAACTGTTAGCCTTTCAGATGCCCAAGTTGGGAGGGGGGAAGCTATTCTAGCAGGAAAGCGGGGATACTGTGTGCTTGAGATGAATCTTGCAGTGGATGAAAGCTGGCCAAGTTCTTGCATTCAGAGTGGTGGGGGTTATTTTATTGGGTTTTTGGTGGGGTTTTTTTGTTTAGTTTTGGGTTTGTGTTTTTTTTTTTTTGAAAGGAAGATGGAGGTGTGTAATGAGACTAGGTCTTGTGTTTCAATCTTTCCTTTTTTCCTACTAGCAGAATACTAATAGGGAACTTATTTTTAGTTTAATGCCTGCTTTACTTTGAGGAGCCTTTTTTAAATAGGGAGTTAAATATTAAAAACCTCATAGTTACACAGTCAGTCCTACAGTTCAAAATGTATATGCCTATGTAGCCTGCTATTGGAATTGGTTTGGTTTCCATTAATCTATTATTCAAATAGGAAAAGAACTTAAATCAATACTTTGAAACAATGAACTCTGTAAAGGCAATACAAAATAAATTTGTAGAGGATGTTTAAAATCTAGTATGTAAGTGATTCACTTTCTTGCCTCTGTGCTTTTTGTCACAACAGGACAAACATGCTTTATTAGATGTCACTCCTAATGCAGTGGACCGTCTGAATTATGCCCAGTGGTATCCTATTGTAGTGTTCCTAAATCCTGATTCTAAGCAGGGTGTAAAGACTATGAGAATGAGGTTGTGCCCAGAATCACGAAAAAGTGCAAGAAAGCTGTATGAAAGAGCTCACAAGCTACGCAAAAATAATCACCATCTCTTTACAAGTAAGTAATGGGATATACTGGATCAGTATTTCTGAGAGGGAGGAGGAGGTGAGATGGGAGTAACTTCTTCCTCCAGACTTTTCTGCAAATGGACCAAGTCAAGCAGTTGTTGACTTGTTTGGGCTCCCCTGTTCAATAACCAATAGTTCACTGATGTGTGCATCATTTGCACATGTCTGCACAAATGTGAAGTGAACTGAAACATCAAAATGACATTTCTAATAGATTTGGTGTCTTTGCAGGATCATCAGCCAAAATCAAACATTTGAATAAATAGGAAGATGATACAATTTTTTTTCTTTTTAGTCTGGCTAAACTGAAGCTTCACTTTATTCTAAGCTACTGTTAACTCAGTATTTCCTGTGGGATAAAATGTCCCAAACCACATCAAGTCTTAAGGTTGCTTTGAATATTAATATTTACATTACTAATTAAATATCATAGTTTTAACCTACCAGTTTATATTGCTTTTATTATTGGTGGTACAGATCCTTCTCATAATTCTGCAGAAATCGTAAGTCAAACTAACCTGCTGTACTTCTAGCTACCATTAACTTGAATTCAATGAACGAAGGATGGTATGGAGCTCTAAAGGAAGCAATTCAACAACAACAGAACCAACTAGTGTGGGTTTCAGAAGGAAAGGTAAGAAATAATATGTTTGGGGAGAAATGACAAAACTGTATTTGAGAGGTTTTTTGTTCATTCTTTCTTACTGGCATTACAGATATGGGCAGATAGTTGTGGAATGTTTTCCTTTTTTTCCTCATTTTAACCATAATTTGAAGATCTAAAGCAGTAATGCTTTATGGCTGCATGAACTGCTCAAAACTGATTTGTCACTATATTAGTGCAGTTATTCTGTTAATGACGGCTGTACAGTTGTCCTTGTGCATGTAGCAGTGTAGTAAGCGAGAGCATTTGCCCATTGCCACTGTCGACTGGAGGTTATATTACTGCTTTGAAGACTTTGTGGGGACTGGATGCTTTCTCATGAAAGAAATTCTGTGTGTTCTGCTGCATTGGTACTAGGGGCTGGGATTGCCTGATGAATTGTTTTTTCGTTAATATAAAAGCAAGTGATGTATTCTTGTTCTTTCTGACCTTTCTGAGAACTGTGTTCTTTCAGTTTTGAGAACACAGATACAAAATTGCAAGTTGGTATTCTATGTTCCCCACTAAACTCCACTTGCCTTCTCAAGCTGCATGTTACACTATGCACATTAGATCCATCCTCTTGAAGAACTAATATCAAGCAAAGTGCCAACTACAAGTAAGCAAATGATGAATCAGTTATTGCTATATGTTTCTTAATATTTGGATCATCTATTTCTGTTCAGATTGAGCTCCTTTCACCTCCTTACATCTACCTTCAAGTTAACTTGGAGTCCAGTATCATAATATCACTTTAAAGTGCAGCTTTATATCTTTCCAAACAATTTGATGTCTGTGGACACTATGCACTGTCCCCTCCCTTACACTGACAGTCATCTGACCCCTTAGTAAAATGATTCAAAGAGCTATACTGCAGAAAAGGCTTTTAGGTGTAAGCTTAACATCTTCAACGGTCGAAACCCGATTTCTCCTCCCCTGTGATATTCAGAATTGTTGAATTTTCATAGTGTTGCTGTGCTGTTGGATTTGGAATATGACTAACTTTTTTAACTACTAGACTTTCTGTTGTGGTTCAGAACAAGACAGATGCATTCCATTTGTCCTGTTCTTAATCACAAAAAAATTTCCTAGCTTTACATTGCAAGAAGGGCATTCTTTAAAAGGTATTTCAATAAATGTGTACTATGATTTTGTTTGACACAGGCAGATGGTGCTACAAGTGATGACCTTGATTTACATGATGACCGCCTTTCTTACCTCTCAGCTCCTGGTAGTGAATATTCTATGTACAGCACAGACAGTAGACACACATCTGATTATGAAGACACAGATACAGAAGGGGGTGCTTATACTGATCAAGAACTGGATGAAACTCTGAATGATGAGGTTGGGACTCCTCCTGAATCTGCTATTACACGTTCTTCTGAACCTGTTAGAGAGGATTCTTCTGGAATGCATCATGAAACTCAAACTTACCCTACTTATGCATCTCAAGCTCAGCCACAGCCAAATCTCAGAATAGATTCTTCAGGATTTAAAGCAACTACTTCTCAGCCGGTAAGAAAGTAATTTTATACACTGACCACTATACCTTTACTTCAGATTGCAAGTTCTCTTGAACAAAAAAATCTGTGTTTATAGTCTCCTTACCAGTATTGTGAGTGTGTACAAAAATCTGTCAACAGCAGCAATAATATGTTATAATAAATTGGAGAATCAGCTTGCCCTACCTGTTTTAGTGACTCATTCTGACAGGAGGGTGGTTGAAGTACCATTCTGCTTTGATTAAATGTTTCACTTTTTTAATCTTCAACATGATGAGTTTCTCGAAGTGCTAGTGCATGATACTTTCAGTACATTTCATTCTACATCTAGCTGCGTTGATCAAAGCATCATTTAAATTATTTTAATAAAAATCAAAGTCATACAGTGATTCAATAGCGGTATATTTAAAATATTTTAAACACTTCACAGAAAGCAGAAGCCTCACCTGCAGTCCCTTACCTTTCCCAGTCGCCTGAATCAAACCCTGCAACCTCATCAACCTCTGCAGTAAATGCTAATGTAAACCTAACTAATGTCAGACTGGAGGAGCCTACCGCTGCTCCTTACAACTCTTACCAACCACAAGCAGGCCCCTTAAGAACATCAAGTACTGAGGGAGCTCATATAGTCCTAAGAGATCAAGAGCCATCATCCTTATCGCCGCATATAGATCCAGCAAAGGTACCTGTGCCACGTTGTTGTGCTGATTTCCTGCTATAGATCAAGCTAGCACATGATCTTTTTGTTTTGCCCTTACGTGGACAATTCCTTCTAATTTTTTTTTCCTGTAAGAGATCATGCAGGTTACAAAAAAACAGTGCATCTGAATTTCTAAGCATCATCTAATGTTTTGTGTGCATGGCTTCAAACTATATACTTTTCACTTCTGAAAAAGATGGCATTTTTTAAAATAAGGCTGCATTCTGCATTTTGATTTTACTTTACGTGTGACTTTTTTTAGCTTGTCAATGTTCTGCTGTTTGTTAATGAGGCTTTGAGAAAAATCTGTTGTTCCCCTACAAAGACACTAGATCTTTGTATGCTTTAAATCATGCCAAATCCTTGAACATGAAGATGAATCCAGTTTGTTGGGTGACTTTATATACTTCCTCAGCAATGCTAGAACTAACTTAAATATATAAATCTATTTACTTCTACTTTGCCTACCCCCTGCAAAAAAGTGTGTATGCCCCCCCACCCACCCAACACCAGACCCCAAAGGTGAGAGACTATTACCTTTGTCTTTCCCTTTTAATTTACTTATGTGTTTTTGCTTAAAAACAGGACTGGAAGGGATCTCTTGAATCACCAAGTTCAGCTTCCTGTGATTGCAAACAACTGCATCAAATTATTTTGCTTTTAAACAAAATTAAAGCCAATATTTAAAACTTAGGTTTGTTTAAAATATTACATTTCAAATGCAGCTGCAGTTACTCTTCATTTGAACTGAAAAGTATGCCTCTCTTTAACAGGTATACCGAAAGGATCCATATATTAACGAAGAAGTGTCTAGACAAAGCTATGTCTTAAAACAGCCAGCAATTAATCACCCAGTACAGAGACAAGAAAGAGACCCAAATCTGATCTATGAATCCCAGGCTCAGTATGCAGAAAAACAACCGAGTAGGGACTATGAACAGTCAACATATAGGTATGATTCTACAAACTATGTAGATCAATTTTCTCGTGGTTATGACCCTCGCTTACATTACGATGACCGTGTGCCTCCATATGAGGAGCACTGGGCTTATTATGATGAAAAACAGCCCTACAACCAAGCAAGAACAGCTTATGAAAACCAGCCTCCTAGGGATCTCGATTCCAGACAAAATATAGAAGAGAGCACAGAACGCAGCTATTATCCAGCACAACCTCGTTTTGAGGAACCCCCTCCAATGAGCTATGATGGCAGACCTCGCTATGAGCACGCACCCAAAAACTTCAGCTTACCACAAGTGCGATACGAAGATCAGCATACTGTTGGATATGACACGCATGGTAGATACAAACAAGAAGTTCAGCCATACCAGTCAGCCATATCTCGATCCCCTGAACCGAAGCAGTACTTTGATCCACATATAAGGGCCTATGAGCAAGGTCCTCCTCAAGCTTATAATGCTAAAGCTGGACAATATGAGCCTTCTCATAGCACTTCAGGTGTTTCTCTTCCTCCTGCCCCTTCATCACAAACCAAACCAGAAGTTTTGCCTTCTAACAGTAAACCACTGCCTGCACCGCCATCTCTAGCAGAGGAAGAAGAAGATCCAGCCATGAAACCACAGTCTGTGCGAAGTAGAGTTAAGATATTTGAAAGAAGAAGATCGCCATCTTTGGAAAAAATGAAGGACCCAAGTGATACATCAGGTGTCAAGGTAAGTCATTTAAGTGTTTTTTTAATTCCTGTTTTTTGCTAATGGGACTACCTTGCAAGAAGTAAAATACTGTCTTGGCAAAAAACTTTACTGCTTGTGGAATAGCCTCTTAGCAACCTAACTGCAGTATGTTTTAAAAGCAGAAGCTGAAAACTTTTGTGAAAACACTGAAGGGGATCTTGCCATTCTGAAAACTCCTCCAATTCATCTTTCACTAGTGTTTCTGTTTTTCCTTGTGGGGGAAGGGAGGGTGGCAGTCTTAGTTTTGTTACTCCTAAAGTGCTGTGTCTTTCTAAATGTTAGGATCTAAGAGAGTATGCTGTGCTTTTCTTTACAGCCTCCAGAACTAGCACCTAAGCCTACACTCACAACTGTGAGTGGTCCAAAACCAACTTCTCAAACCCAGTACGAACACGACAAAACAACTTACAGGTAGATGCACAACTGATTTAAATAAATATAGTTTTTAATATGAGATTAGAATATTCAGAAAACACATCTTAGTCATTCAAATTGGAAACTGCAGAGTGGAGAGTTGGAATGTGTCAATATGATTTCTGTGTCAATAATAAGGCAGGGCATAAAGTACAGTTCTCATGGACATGATTGCTGGGAAGGGGGGAAAGGACACAGTATGTTTTTTGGGCATTTTTGAGGAAGAAAGTTAGCCAATATCTCCATCTTACTTTTTTCTATGTTTAATTGAGGTAATCAGAAAGTAAAACAAAAAGGAAGAGGTAAGGTAGAAGGGAAATAAGGGTTTCCGTTCTTTATGCTGTCACAGCTATCTAATTTCCATGCAATACATGTTAAAAAGGCAAGGTGTGCAATTATAAGAGTTACATTTTGGTTGTTTTATTACTAGCTTGGTTATAAAATAGGATTTTAATTCAGGTACTTACGCTTGTTCAACTGTGCGAGCCAGCTGTATATTATTGTTCTTGGTTAGGGCCCCAGAACCACAGAGACCGCAAGTGAAGCCACCTGAAGATATTGTGCGTTCAAATCATTATGATCCTGAAGAAGATGAAGAGTATTATCGAAAGCAGCTCTCATACTTTGATCGCAGGAGTTTTGAAAATAAGCCATCTGCGCAGGTTCCTGCCAGCCATCATTCTGAGCCCACTAAACCAATACATTCACAGAATCAGCTGAGTTTCACCAATTATTCTAAGTAAGTTTGGGGGATTTCCCTTTTTTTTTTTCTAATTTGAAAAAAAGAGGGAGGCATATAGGACTAAAACAGAAATTCTGCCTCTGTCAGTGGAATTCCAGGGGTTCATGGTATCTGAATGAAATTTTGTATTCACAAAGTCAACTTATCTGTTTAGATGTAGCTTTACTTTGAAAACATGTAACTGCATAGCTTTTTATTTTGGTAAATTAAATTGATAATTTTTGAAGGTTTTGGGACCTTCAACATGTTACTTGTTTTGCTTACCACTTACTAACAGAACATAACAAAGTATTTCCTTAATCTAACTAATACTGAGTGCTTAAACATCTTTCAAACCAAAGGTTTTGGTTTATTCCAGTTCTGTGTGCATTTATTCTGCAGATAGGCTTGTACACGTTAGCCATGTTTGACATTAGGAAACTGAGCCTTTAGGGAATATTGCTGAGGCCAGAATTTAATCTGTTGATGGAAACATCTGTTTCCTGTATTGTTCAGCTTCCTTGATTTGGAACATTTGGATACAGAAATTGTGTGAAAGCTCATGCACAGATTTAGCTCAGGTAAAGAACTGGCTATATTGGAGGATACTTACGCAAACTTTGTGAATTACACTCCACAGTTACCTAAAATTCCAAAATTTGTTTTGATTCAAACCATAACAACGTGTTTCTAGTTGTTACTGTGAAAAGCTATCTTGGCTTGCTGCATGCAGGCTGACGGTTGGGCATTTTTGAAGGCTTTGGTTGCTTGAAATCTGGACTATTTGGGTCAAGATGAAAATCTGTCAACCTGAAAGTAAATGAGATATTTAGAGTGAAATAATAAACTAGCTTGCTGAAGTTTTATAGCGCTAAGTGTATGTGCAAGCTGACTTTCATGTACTTGATACACTGTGTTCCAGTGCTTGTCTTAAAGATTTTGAGCTAGGACTCAGGAATCCTGTTCTTATTTGTGTAATATTGTTTATCATCTCCAATGTCTTCCTCTGTGAACTGAGAATATTGGAATCTTTCCAAAAACTTGATAGGTTTTAAAGGATTCACTTTTTTTTTCTAATTAAGAAGTTTATATATGGTAACTATTTCTTATTTTACTTTTTTATATGTTAAGGAAGGAATGTGTATAGTAATCTAACTAAACTAGTTCTGATTCTCAGTCAAGTATGTTCTTTATCCTTCCTTTTTACTTGCCCTGTGTCTTCTGATGGAAAGATGGAATCATATCTGTCCTGCCATCTGGGCGTCACAGGAAGAGACCTAAAAAAAAAAAGTCTTGGCCGGCCTCATAATGCATTGCAGTAGCTGTCAGAATTGCGTTCCCACATAAAAAAACAATGTTACCTATAGATTGTCCATTTTGATCTGTAGGCATGGACTGTGTTGCCATTGTAAATGCAAGTAATGCTTTGGGAGAAATGTAATCTTTCATCAAGTAATTGTGAAGATTGTAAAATTCTTCAGATGGAGAGTGTTGTCAGCTTTCGTTGTACATTTGTTATCCTCTGTAGTGTTGTCACACGCACTGAAAAACACGAGAAACACACCACTAGTGAATTTTTGCTGCAGAATAGCTAATAGTTGAGAGAGATTGTTCCATACTTCTTTCTGCCTCCTACTTCTGTCTGTCCATTCTTTGGCTGCTCAGTTGTGGCTTTGTTTTGATTGTGAGTTAGTGTATAACTTCAGGGCTTGTACTTAGGGGAAGGTGACATCTTACTGCCACAGAGGAATATTGTTTTTAAGGCTGATAGTTTCATATGTCAAGGGACAAAAATGTGTTTTTTCTTTATGAAAGAATGTAACCCTTAACAGGAAGGGACAGACATGGGAAAGAAAATTTACCCAGGGTAGTCCAGTGCAAATAGATAAAGACTAAAATATTAATTGAAGTGAGTGGAAGTTGATACACAAGAACACTACTCAATTGGACAGTACTGCCTGTAGAACCATACTGCAGTGTCTTTGCATGCAAACGCAAAACAATTGCTGTCTTGAGAAAGCTTTCATATTTAGGACTCTTCTTTTGCCAGGTTCCAGTTTGTACCCTGTTACTCACACATTATTTTTTTTTTTTTTCCAGTGAATTTATATGGTAGCTGCTATTTGGTGAATAAACTCTTCTAAAAATTAACAGGACTAAATTTAGATGATACAGGAACTATAGATTATGCAATCACTTGCTCCTGTATAATCCATATAATGTATTTTGGGTACAGAGGACACATTCTACTTATTCATGAGCAATAGCTACAACTTTTTCAGTTTTTAATATTAATGTTAAACATTAAATTATGTGAAATTCTTCCCCACTGAGTAAGTATTGTGAAAGTATGTGTTTTTCCCATTACGTGTGTACAAATGTCTATTCTTTTAATTTGTTGGGGTGTTATTTGCATCATTTAGGAAATTTATGCCATTACTAAAGCTGCTTTGTATGGGTAATGCCATTATTTGCATGCTATAGTTGTCATTAACTGTAGAATAAGAGATAGTTTCTCTTGATGTGAGGAAATAGTAGAACTTGTAAATAGACATGTTTCACACATCTTGTTGGAACAGTTTGAGGCTACTACCCCTGTGGCTGAGAGTAGTGGAGTTGTTCCTGCTTGATGAATGTAGTTACCTGCATTAGCTTGACATGCTGCAGAATGAGGTAGCTTATCTAAATATTGCATTAAGCTAGGGTTAAGAATACTTACATGAGCAGTTACAGCCTCATCTGAGGAGGCAATAAGGAACAGTGTGTCCTGTGTTCACTTCTTAAACTGCTGTAGCTGAACTGTTATGTATCTGTTACAGAACTGGAGCTTTTTGAATGGGAACTCAAGATCAGCAGTGCAGTTTAAGTTTTCTGTTGTACACTTAGGCTTATAACTTGTTGCCCACTGGTTTGTTCTCATGGTTCGTTTCTGTTTCATTTCCAATTAAAGTAGCAGTTTTGTAACAAAAATGAAGTGGGAAACAACTTAGAAAACAGCTAATAATTTACAAACATCAATAATTTAGAGGAACTTACTTTACACACAAGTTGTAAGCAAGCATTTTGTTGCGGACCACTTTGATTGCATATAGGTTCTGAACAATGTGGCTGACCTTTGGTCAGGGCCCTATGACAGAAGAAAGTGCTTCATATTGAGCACAACTTTGTGCTGGTTGTGTTTGTATTGCCACGGCTCTCTTCTGCTCCCTCCATCAAAATATACTACCCTTCCCCATTTTTTAATTCCTCAGAAAGCTGGCAACCAGTTCTGATTAGGTGTTGAGTGTGGTGGGTTTTTTTTCTGTGGGCTTTTGTAGTGCTTCCCTCCCCTGGTTAATATCCCCTCTGGGAAGCAGTGGTTTCAGGTGTGCAGTTTTCTGAGAAAGCAGCTACTGCCCACCTGGAATAAAGACAACAGTGAGTGAGCGTGCAGTAATAACTTCTCTTGTTGGATGAATGGTTTTATATAAAATCATTGGGAATGGAAACTTGCACAGCAGATCCAACAGGATCTTTTTTTGCCACACTGATTTTAGAGACACATACATACAGATGCTGTTTAGCTCATTGAGCATCACATATCATATTCATGTGGTCATCAAGCAGACTTTCAAAAGCTGATCAACCCTTTTCTTAGTTTTATAACATACTCCTCTGAAGCAGCGAGACTGGTGTCTAGAATTGTTGCCTGTTACATTTCTATGAGCATACAGAAAGTGAAGGGATGAGGGAACGCTGTCCTAATGTAAAATGTATTTTTTTGCAACATATAAGCAAGATAAGCATTAAAAGTCGAGGGAAAGTCATCAGTATACTTAAGGTTTTCTGTCTCTCCTAGTATTCATGAACAGTTGTTCTAAGATATCCTTTTAGGAATTGTTGAAAACAATCGGAAGCATTTTATAGTGTGGGCTCTGCTATTGGATGAGATGATAGTGCTATAGAAACATTTGGTATGAATGTACCCCTCAGTACATGATCTGCAATACAAAACCATCAT
Organism: Haliaeetus albicilla; assembly: GCF_947461875.1. Classification (NCBI taxonomy): domain Eukaryota; kingdom Metazoa; phylum Chordata; class Aves; order Accipitriformes; family Accipitridae; genus Haliaeetus; species Haliaeetus albicilla. The sequence continues at coordinate 11,406,132 of NC_091494.1, read as the reverse complement.
TGTTCTGTGTATGTTAAAACTGAGGAAATTAATGCAAATTGGACCATAAGTGAGAGATTGTTAGAATATGGGATTTAGATTTTGTTCACTTTTTTCAATATATTGAATAACTTTCTTTGTACAGATAGGAACAAATGGCTTACTGTAGTCTTGTTCTTACTTTCAATATCTGTCAATTTTTGATCTTGACCATCTCCTAATTCACTGACGATCTCATTAAATATAGTAGGTGATCATTTACATATGCATATAGTAAAGGTCTTATCAGAAACAGCACTGTTAAATTAGTGTTTGTCTTTGTTTCAACAACCTTGTTATATGAGAACTGCTAGGACTAACATAAAAAGTGTGAAGAAATAATATGCTCAAGATAGAATGACTGTTTTCTTTCATTCTTCTATTGCTGTTTGCTTTGCCATCACCTAGATTTCTTGGCTCTTACACTAGCTATGACTACTTGAAAAGGAACATCAAGTGGTAAGACTGTTGTTGATGTGAGGATGTTTTCAGGTGTCCTCTCACTGTTACATTTCATCACAGGCATTATGTGCACTTAAAATTTTAAACATCCAAATTCTGAAAATTAAGGACTATATATTGTAGTCCGGAATTACAGATACTTGTGAAATCTATCATTTCTTGAAAGAAACTTTTGGAGAAATAGTTCCAATATAAGAAAAAAGTTTTGAAAATAAGATCTTTAAGTTATCTATACTATGCACATAAAGCTAGTGAAGCTTAAGCTGATTGCATTTCTAATTAAGATGGCATTGTTCAAATACTAGGTGTATTTAGAAAAGTTGTACTAGAATCCATTGTCCTATTGGCTAATTATGCTTTTCAAAAACAATCCACCCACCCCCCCCAAAAAAGTGGATTTATATTTTTAGTTTGAAGACCTGCTAAATTAGAGAACACTTTTTCATTGAAATTACCCCAAATGAAATTGAAAAACTAAGATCTTTTAGGCAGTTATGCAAATACACCTGAAATGTCATCTGCCTTTTGTTTGCCATGATTTGTGTTACTAATCTTCTTCTAAAGATTCAATGTTGTCTTAATCTCTTGTGCTTATCAATAAATGTTTTTATACTTGAGACAGGATATTAAAGAAAATCATGTTTTAATGTTTATAGGAAGAGATGGAAATCAGGTGATCATAGAAGAAAAAAATAGCAGTGAATGCAGGAGCTCAGAGCCCTGAGGAAACCAAACAGTCAAATGTTTTTTGATTTTTCTTTTATTTCAACAGGGGGAAACCAACTGACAGTGAATCAATGGATAGGCCTGTTGGTGAAAAACGCTATGAGCCAGTCCCTCAAGTTACAACTCCTCCTCCTGCTCCTTCGGTCCAGTATACACAACCTCAGTCAATCAATAGTCCTGTCCTTTCTCTCCCAGCACATCACAAGCCTGCACTTTCTGAAGGTGAGCAGCTGGAAAGCTAACCTGTCTCATGGTAACAAGTATCACTTGTCAGGTGCTTGTGTGGTTGCTTCAGCATGTCTACACTGGTAACTGTGTTGTTCTCTAACTGAAACTTGGAATAATTATTAGTGAAAATAGTTTTTTACTGTAGTGAGATTGAGCTTTGTGAAATGATTTGGTAATCCTGTCTGAAATTGTAAATTCCAGGTGTTAATAGTCATTGTAACTGTCTCGTCCATAATTAGTCATCTCAGCAAAGATGAAATAAAGTTTCGAGTACTTAAAAATTTAGCGGTCTGTGCTTTGGACCGGAGTTCTTTAGGCATGAGTAATAGTTGTAGGCTTCTAAAAACAGAAGAAAAAGTTGTTTTCACTTCCACATCAAGCAGATTGCCCAGTCTAAGTGAATTTTCCAGTTTGTGCAAGTGCATGATAGTATTTAAATACTGGTTTTCTATTTTTTTTTGTCATGGTATAAATCAGTCTAACCTTTTTATTGAAAGGTCATACCATTGTATCTAACTTACCTATCTAATGAAACATTAGGTAACTTGCCTGAACATACAAAATATAATGATATGACAGACGATCTGAGTGCGCTAAGCTGAACCTATATATATATTTTATATAGTAGATTAAGAATGGACTAAAATGTATTTTTATGCCATAGCGTATGTGACTAGAAGTTTCTGATGGTTACTGACAAGTTCTGGTCTTTTTATTTGTATTGCAGTTAACTCTGTGTCTGACCCTCCTCCACCTCAGAATAAGCCAGCAATTTTCAGATCCTCTAGAGAGGACACTGTGCAGTCCACTTTTTATCCTCAGAAAAGCTTCCCTGACAAAGGCCCTGTTAATGGAACTGAACAGATTCAGAAAACAGTCACTCCTTCTTACAACCGCTTTACAACAAAACCTTACACTAGTGCTGCGAGGCCCTTTGAGCGCAAGTTTGAAAGCCCTAAATTCAACCATAATCTCCTGCCAAATGAAGCTCAACATAAGCCAGAGTTGCCATCAAAGTCTCCAAATTCTCCTCAACCAATTTTGAAAGCACACAGCTCATCGCAGCCTCCGGAGTTTGATAGTGGAATGGATACCTTTGCTGTACAGGTTGACAAGCCTAAATATCAACCAAATAATGTTAATGCTGTGCCTAAAGCCATTCCTGTAAGGTAAGTTGCTGCTTTTTTCTTTCCATTAGTACATTTACAGGAGTTCATCTGTGAAACCTGTGAAAAATACAGCTGCCTTTTTTTTTTTTTGCTGTGCTTCCAATTTCTGTTGATGTTACAATTGAAAGATTGATACTATGATTGTAAAACTAACTTTGCCAAAGGGTATTGAAGAGCATTTGGATAGATACCAAAAGTATGTCCTATGTCCCTGTATCATCTTGCATCCTGTTACTAGAAAGTGGCATAGCTTTTATTTCCAATTTCTCATGCTATAATTGTAAATCTTCTGGTAGATAGTAATCATTTGCCCTCTCGATTTGTTTCGGGAAGGTGGAATTAATTTCTAAAGATAGCTGTTGCACCAAATTATATTCATTCTATGTGCTCAGAAAAGAGCTCTCATGGTACATGTGTGTAAGGGATATTTAAAAATACTTGTAAAAAGAGAAAGTCACTTGAGCAGTTTCGTATTGGTTCTCTTTTACTATGAGACAAAACAACAACTGCTTAAAAGCAGCTTGTGCTTGCCTAATATGCTTTTAAGAACTATGCCAAGAGCAGCAGATAGTATTACAATCTTAAGCTGTTTGCTGACTTGTTAAATTCTTTTCACTAATATTTGCAGAACACTGTTTTATTATCCTTTGATTTCAAAGTAATAATGTGTGAACCAGACTTGAAATTGTGCTTGATGTTTCAGTAACTCAGAAATGTAATAGAAGAATGAATCCTATTTGTTCTTAAGCACCTGAGAAATGTTTTGATGCTATATAGTTTTGTAGACTGCTAGAAATTTTTAAATTACTGGTTCTTTGAGTGAAATTCTTTGGAAATTTATCTGAAATCTACTCAAACTAGCCGCTCGATAGTGTTATATGTTTCTCTTCAGTTATATCCTGGCAGCCTGGAAAAAAATGTATAGGTTTTTCTTTTTTTACAGGCTTTGTTTTCAGTGTGTATCTGAGTAGAAGGGTTCAGTGTGGTTTGAATAAGAATTATTACTCTTTATGGTATTGAAGTCATAATGGAGTTTTGGGAGGAGGAAGAAGCTTTCAGATGTTAATTACGTTTAGTTTTACTAAGCTGCAGTGTGTAGCTGGGGCAAGCTCTTTCTGTATAATCCCAGAAGTAGGCATTTGAAAACACAAGATTCAGCTGGTCCAAATTCTTGCTTTAACTACTTTCTGAACTCTTTCTGAGTTTGTGGGCTTTGGTGGGGTTTTTTGTGAAGATGATCTCTTCTTACGGCAGAACTTTGAACTACTTTCATCTTGGTTGTCCCACACAATCAAGTGTGGGATACATTTACTGTTTCTTTAAAATCAGTGCTAGCCTACTTCAGGCTGTGCTCTGCTAAAATGTTAGAGGAAAGTATGCCACTGACACTCAGGAAGAAAATATTGATAAAACTGCTAGACTTTCTGTCTTACATTCAGCCCTTCAGCACTCGAGGATGAGGAAGAAGAAGATGGACACACTGTTGTAGCCACAGCAAGAGGTGTATTTAACAGCAATGGTGGTGTATTGAGCTCCATAGAGACTGGAGTTAGTATTATTATACCACAAGGAGCCATTCCAGAGGGAATAGAGCAAGAAATATATTTCAAAGTCTGCAGAGACAACAGTATACTTCCACCTTTGGACAAAGAGAAAGGTAAGAGCTGGCACTGTACTCTCTTCTGTTATTTAATACAATTATATTCTAACAGCAGCAAAACAGAATATGAAAATATGTTAACATGCTTCAATATATAACATCTATTTCTGTATGAAGATACAGAGTATACATCTCACAAGAAGTACAAGGGAGGGAATATTCTGCTCAATATTGAAAGTTATAAGTGAGGTGGAGGCCCTGAATTTTAACTTGGGAATATTTAATTTGTAGACTTAAGTACTGGTTTAAAACTTACCTAGTGCACTAAAGGAAGGTTCTAATTCTTTTTCTAAGAATCTTTGAAATTGTAGATTCCCTCACAAAGTGCAGGGATTTACTCTAGGCGTTCTTAGTAGATATATTTCACTTCATCTCACAGTTAGGTCCGAAAGAATTGCAAAGCACATGACTTAAATTAGTTTAACTTGAGTTAAATATTTGGAATTTACTTCAAGACTTGAAAATACTCAGCTTTTTAATTTTTTTCAATTTCTCTAAAGAAAACAGCTTCATGGTTTTAAAAAATATTTTAACTTTTATTTATATGGAAGTATATTCCTGACTGTCTTATTAATAAGGGTTGAGTAGTGTGTCTTAGTTGAGCACTTTTTTCATAGAAAGTCTGTTTTTTATACCATTAGTCCAGTGTCCATGCATTTTCTGACCTGCCAGATTGCCAATTTCCTCAAGTCAAGAATATAAAGGGGTTAATTTCATAAATTTGCAGTTAAAGCATTACTTGCAATCTGCAGTTACTTTGAATCTTTATAAAACAAATATAGCATGTTCCTCAACTGAATAATGCTGCGTTAACATTTGAAGTTTTCAACTAAAAATAGATCTGTGTTTGTATGTTTTCCCTTTTGACTGTTAGGATAAGGGTCATAGGTTATTGAGCTGCTGAAGGCCTTATTCAGACCAGTGCACCATAAATCCACAAGCAGAACATCACAGCTGTAGTGTAAAGAGAAGCATGAACAAGGCTGCTTACAGATTTAGGGATTTGTTTCTTTTGATGCACTTGCTTAGAAATTTGGGGGGGGGGGGGGGGGAATCCCAATGTGATTTAATCATCAGACTGTTTATCCTTTTTCATTTTGCGATTGTGATATGTTCCATTGAAAAGTCCCTTGAGTGCTCTGAAAGAGACTATATGAGAAACAGTCTTGCTAAGTGCTATTCTTTACTGACAGGTCAAAATGTTCTTATTTTTCTCTAAAAAAGAAAAATAAAAAGGTTGCTGAGTGGCTCTGCAATGTAATTATGTAATACTTTGAACCGATTTCAAGAAGAATCAGTAACGGCTTTTTCTTTCTCTTAACTATAGGCGAAACACTTCTTAGCCCCTTGGTAATGTGTGGGCCTCATGGACTAAAATTCCTGAAGCCAGTGGAGCTGCGCCTGCCACATTGTGCGTCTATGACCCCTGATGGTTGGTCTTTTGCTCTAAAATCCTCCGACTCCTCGTCGGGTATGCTGTCCTCCCTCTGTCCTTTTGGGGCTTTTGGGTGCTATCGTATAATTTAAGTTAATTTGGCTAAAGGTGATACTGTGTAATATAAAGAACTCAATCATTGTATTTGTGTCAAACTCTCCCATTTCACTTTCATTACAAATGTCTTTCTTACATTTACTCATGGTGCAAATTCATAGCTAAAACCATGATAGCAGAAAAAGAGTAATATCTCTAGTCTATTGAATATTATCGTATTTTTCTATTCTGTCTTCTTTCTTGAGGACTGCTACAGCTGAATACACTTGAAATGATAGTCGCACTAAAATTGAGAGGAAATGATTATGTACCTCTGATTGGCCTTTGTAACATAACTGGTGTTTGTCTGTTGCTTAATTAACCATATAGGACTCTGGCAAATCTTAACAATCTGCATGCTCATAGACCATGATTTAATGCTTGTTAACTGTTTCCATGTGTGCAAGTTGATGCTAACAACTGGGTCATTTAAGAAAACTATAGTGTTCAGTAAAAGCATTTACAATTCATTCTAATGTAGCTGGATTTTCCACAAGACTTTTCTTGCTTGCTTCTGGCTATTTCTCCTCTACTGCCTTTTACCCAGAAGTTTCTGGTTGATAGTAAAAGTTGCAACTAGGTTGCAATTTTATTTACCTGTTCATTTTTACCTCACTGTGGCTTTCTGGGATGAGGGGGAGAATGTATTGGCTGAAATTGTCAGTGAGGAACCTAATTGAGAATTCTGGGCAAGTTTCAAGCAATTTCATGAAATGGCTGTGAGGTTACAGGGATTTAAAAAGGAATGTTTGCACATCTGGGGAAAAAGTCTTAAGGTTTTATTCAGCTACCTTCAAAATTTGTGGTGGAAGGTTCAAACCATTAATGTGTACGTATGATCTAAGTAATGACTGAACAATGTACTTCTGTATACAGCGTTTAAGCCACCATGTATGCATATCTTCCGTCACTAATGTATCTATCACTGTCAACACCAAAGCACTGATGCTTTGAAAGATTAAAGCATCAATCCCCTTGATGGGGATTCAATAACCTAGAGGTATTAATGGCAATAATTTTTAGTTGTTTTTTTATAAGCTATTATATGCATGTGTTGCATGCATCTATTTAACAATGTGTGTATACATGGCAGTGTTAAAACATGGACTCATAAATGTTAGGGTCCCAAAAGATACAACAACTATGTACAAAAATGACACAACACTTCCTTTGTAACTAATAGCACCTGTTCATGAACTTACTTGAAGTGAAGGGAGAGGACTCGAATGATCTAAACAATAACTGAAGTTACTGAGACATTTTTCTCCCTTTCCAAAGTAGAATGTGTGTGTGTGAGCATGTGTGGGTGAGAGCAAGGGCGTGTATATTTAAACCTTAACACTTTCTGTACTGTAAATATGACACCACATTCTGTTAATCTGAAATGGGATGTATATCATAACATTGCTCTTTTGAGACAAACTTTAAAATTAGGCAATTCTGTCTTATGATATGTAAGTAGACCATACTGTGTCTTAAATAAATAATTGTTTTCTCTCTTTCTAAATTAGTTGGTTATGGGACTCTGATTTTTGAGGTGGCTTTATGATAACAGTTTATGCAATTCTGGGTTCTTTCCTCTCTTCCGTTGTCTGCTCTACCTCATCTTTTCTCAATGTATGCATGTTCTGTCCTAAAAGTGACATTCATTTGCACTTACTAACATCCTTTCTGCCACATTTAAGCGTCATATATTGATATTTTACTGTTAAACCCCTTCAAAAGTTTGAATGATTCTGGTATTAAAACTGACCAGGAAAAAAGTTGCCCTTTGAGGCTACACCTATTAGAATGTATTAGTAAAAAATACTGAAGGATTTTTTTTTTCCAAAGCAGTTGTATGTAAGTATGGGAAAAACATCCTCCACAGCTAGAGGTTGCACTGGCGAGAGTCTAATCCTTATTAAGTATTTAGGAGGAAGGGTTGGAAAAAAGCCTGCCATTGTCTCACATGTATGACTAGGACCTGCTTGTCCTACAGTCTTGTTTTATCCTTCTCCTAATGTATTTAATCATGTGAGTTTTGAACGGCATTCCCTGCATCTATAAAATGAAAAATTCTCCAGCATTATTGAGTTTCTTGGCTGAAATAAGTAGTTTTGGCTGGTTGCAGCAAACTTGTTTGCATTCTCTAACTATACACAGGCCCCTTCTATTCTTTGTCCCTACATCAGATGTTGCCATCACTCAGTGCATTGTGTATTTCATTTTGTTTTCATGAGTTCTTCAAGAAAATTACATGGAATGTACATCAGTCTCATTTAATACAGAGCTCTCAGGTGTTTCCAGTCTGTGTGACTACATTCTCTAACTTGTTGCACATTTCTCAAGGCAGATCTGTTGTGGCCAAGCTGTTTATTGGCATTTATCTGGAAGGCTTAAAAGAACTTCAGTGCCTTTTTCACTGTTCTCCTGTAGTGGGATCATGAAACTTTTTGTGTAGTGGCAGAATTTAGTAGTGATTTTAGGTGGGTAAATGAAGAATACTTTCTCCAGTTGAAAGAGACAATTGACTGTGCAGATGGAGTGTAACCTTTGTCTGGTGAGATGGCAGCTGATGACTTTCCCTTATAACAGAATGTTACACAGGACCTTCGACCATGAGTAGATAAGATCTGCTGTAAAGATATTTAAGTATGTACCAGTTAACTAGAATCCCTTCTAGAATGGTAGTATTTCAGGCTTTTAAATGAGTATACTTGGATGTAGCTGCAAAATGACTACAATCCTGTCTACAATAACTTCTGTAATAGAAAATGAAACTACCAATATGTCATAGTGTTTAGTTACAACATAGCTTCTGATTTGACTCATCTGTGTTCAGAACTGTTCCAAGAAACTTCAAATTCATCCTACCCAGATTAGCCAGTGAATACCTGATTCACTGTTTAACACTTCTCAAATGGAAAGCACTATGTTGGTGCTGTAGAGTAGAATGACTTATATTTAACAATTGCTGAGTGCCACAGCATCTGTTTTGAATAACTCATCTATCCTACATTATAAGAAAATAAAGGGTTAATTTTTTGCTAACGTACAAACCGCAGGGTTTAAAAAACAAACCAACCAACCCAAACAACAGGTTTTGATTCAGAAAAAGCTCCTGTCCAAAAGCTTGGTTGTTTCAAGATGTACACTGTTTGACAGCAGATACTAAACACCAGCATTGTGTTTTCCTCCCACAGGTGACCCCAAAACCTGGCAGAACAAGTCTCTTCCTGGGGATCCAAACTATCTTGTTGGAGCAAACTGTGTCTCAGTCCTAATTGACCACTTCTAAATATTAAATTAGCTGGCTGAGTAAATAATGTGAAACTGAGATGGACCTTACATATAAACTGAACCACTCTATCAAGTATTAACTGTTCTATAAGTGATAATGGATCTTGGTGTTTAAGCATCTTGCTTTAACTAACAATGGTTTAGCAAGTACACTCTTTGAACCATGGTCACAATACATGCCACAAGCAGGGAGTGTACAGTGGGAACAAGGTAGGGGTTTTGCAGGTTCTGTATGCTTTTATTTGGTTGTTCTTTTGTGGGTTTTTGGTTTGTTTCTTTTTTTGTTTGTTTGTTTTTGGTTTTGTGGGTTTTTTTTTTTTTGAAGGACACTACTAGTATTTCATTGTTTAAAATCTGAAAGTACCAATGGAATTATATTCAGAGGAACTGAATTTGGTTCATACTCCACTGGTGAAAACAGAATTTGGCCTGCATTTTTACGACTGTGTGTTTGTAACTCACAAAACTACATTTTGGTCTAGTTTTTAAATGACTTTGGGTGTACGTGGCCAATGAAACAGCAATCAACTTGGGGCAGCACAGTTTAGATGTTTTCCTCTGCTCAGAGGCTAATGCAAACACATCTACTTAACTGTATATGGAAACATTGTCATGAGAATGGGGGGGAGGGGGAGGGGGAAAAGCATGTGGGATGACTATGGTTCAGTTGCCTCTGTGGATTTGTAAATTAACCACATTATTACAGACCTATTAACCAGCAGGGATGCCTTACCCTCATGTTTTTAATAGTCTTAGCTCTCATAGTTCTCTGTATTAAGTTTGTATGGCTTTTGTGCTTATCTTGATAATATATCATGAGAGACTGGGGAAAGGGGGGGCGGAGATTGTGAGTTTGGTTTAGAGAATGAGTATTGTTTGTGTTCATCAGCCAGAAGAGAACCAGAAGAAAATGATGGTATGTTTTCTGCTATGCATTTGAAAATTTATAGATGTTATAGACCGCTTGTATATAATGCGTGCATACCACTTTTGTTCTTGGTTTGTAAATTAACTTTTATAAGCTTTACCTTTTTATATATATAAATATATATAAAAACAAACAAAGTTTCTTAAGGATATCTTTGTATTCTCATACCTTTTGAGCCTTGAACTTTGACATCTGCAGCAATAAAGCAGCATTTCTATAATACACGAACAAGGACATTTTTTAAAAATGCACAAAGTTGTTACCTTTTAAAGTGCTGCATTTAAAGAATATAACTCGGAATTCTCTACTTTGATTAAATTCTTGAAAAGTATCCCTACTGTAATTTGTCATAAGGATGCTGTACTATGTGCCCTGAAATGTATTTTTTTACTAATAGACAATTTATTACGGCACAATGGCACTACTACTGTTTAGATAATATACCACTGCATTCTGTTAATGAGTTATTAGCTATTCAGGTGTGGCTGATTTTTTTTCTCTGCAGTTATTAAAATTACACGTTTCTAAATATACAGAATAAAACCGTTTTTAAAATAATAAAGGAGATTGTAGTACCTCATTGTTTCTGAAATGTATTTATGTGAACATGACAAAATCAATTTTTTTTTTCGTATGTAAGTAGACAGCTGGATTCTGCCTTACGTTCATGCACGAAGCAGAGCTCTTTTGTGGAGTCAGTTGGAGTTGTCTACAGCAGGGCTTCTGAAATGAACTCTAGTGTGGATCCATTGGAAATACTCAATAAAAGTAGGAGTGGTAGACTTGTCCCTTGAATCGCTATGTTGGTGCTAGTCATACTTACTCTTCCAAATGCTTTGGTAGTGTTCTAGCACATAGATTTACAGATAGTTTAGTTATATAGTTTTAAAGATATTCCTACAGAATCTCATTATCAGGCCTGTTTGGAGTACTCAGTGGCTGCCTAGTAAGCTACAAATATTCTATAAGAGAAAATAAATTCTAGAAGTTATTTTCAAATAATGCTGGGAAATAGTGCATAACCCTGATGTTTCTTTTCTGTACTTTTACTGACCAGTTAGTTTGTTTCTCAGGCATGACCTGCCCTACAAGATGCATTTACTACTATTACTCCTCATGGCTTATCTCAGCTCTAAGAGCAGGCAGAAAATTTCAATAGCAAAAAAGCTGTTCATGTCAGGATGGCATTTTTCTTTTCTTAGTGATAATATATTGGTGATGGGTTTTTTAAACCAGTAGAAAGGAAGGTTTCAAAATGGCACGCAAAGCATCTTGGAGAAAATTCTAATGCTAAAATTTCTAAGTGTTCTTTTCCAGTTCAGATCTTAGTAAGAAGTATGTGAAACACTACAAAAGGAGTCAGTCAGTTGGACTTGAGGGACCCTGAAGTTACACTGCATGGACTATTTGCAATGGTATCATTTGTGTCTTGGACATCCTGAATCTAGCATGCTGTAAGGTGTAACTGTCCTGAGTTGCTTTTATTTTAGTGATCCAGATAATATCTTTGTGCTCTTTTAAAGAGTGTAGGGTCATGTCTTTCTATACAAATAAAAAAAAAAAAAATAAAGTGACAGCATTTGCTCTGCTGTCATTTCTTAAATAAAATGAGAAAGTTGATGCTGTTAAAAAATGTGGCAATTCCCTACTGCTGAGCAACCTGGCAGTGGAATTGTTTTGCTGTCTACCTGGAGGAATGTTTATTGCAGTGGCTAATTTAAACCACATGCGTATTTTCCTTGTCATTAAATCCCAATGCTTTTGGGTTAAAACATGACCATTGAGAATAACTTTGCTAAAACAACACATTTTCTTACTTTAAAATACAAGTGGTTTTGAAATCTTTATCCTTGCAAGAGATTATGTTCCTTACATATTTTATATAGGCTAGGCTCTGCAGGAGGTAAGTTCACATGTAATATTTTAATTTACTGTAGGTTTCTATTTGCTATAATGTGAACTTCAAAAACTGCATTCTCTTCATTCTTCCTATTTGTCTCAGTGTACTGGCCAGCTTTAGCCTTGCAAGTTGTGCAGAAGTTTTAATAATGTGAATCTTGGGTCCAGTGCTCCTTTCTAAACAAATGGCTTCAGTGGTAGAAACAGATGTTCAATGTATACAGAATTACTGTTCATCTCTGTGACCTAGGTTCTTGATAAAAATTTATTTTCCTTTTAAAATTTTTTCAAGAAAAGTAGTAATGAGTATTCAACTACACATACACAAGCAAGTTATGATTGTAAAGGTACTTTTCTGTTCCTGCCAACCTGGTTTAGGTGAAGCAAATCAGCAGTGTTTAGGGTCTGGCTGAAGATTCTCTGCTGTAATATAACCTGGACTGGATGACAGAAATCAAAGCCATACAGGTTTGGAGAATAAAAGATGTTAAGCATGTCTGAAATTTTTTTTTCTTAGTATTGAAGTCACTTGTGAGGAAAGTATTTGTAGAAGCCTCACTGAGTGCCAGCGGTGGTCTGTTTTGTATGGTGTTCTCTGGTATCTAGCTTCATCTATTGGCAAGATCAAATGAATGGGTAAAATAATTTTTCATTGTATCCAAATGAACTGTGCATTATGACCCTGCAAGCAAGCATCTGAGAATAAATATGCTTAGTATTAGTGAAAGTATATGAAGCTGGCTGTTTGTGCACACACAGGTAGACATGAATGTTATTTATTAGATTTTTTCTACTAGCTTGAATACTGTGGACTACTCAGGTCTATGCCAAACAGTTGTCAATCCAGTGACAATAAAATAATTATGCTGGCACTGAATTTGGCTTGAAACCCAGTTTTGACAAAGATTAAAGGATGTTTTGGTGGGAAGCAGTGGTGCTATCCTAGTTACCTTAATTAAACTTGAAACACAGATCATTTCACATTGCTGTGAATTGGAATTTTAGCACATACAGCTGTCTATCAGTGACTCTAAATAGTAACAGTTCTTACTGTGTAAGACACAGAGAACAGGTCCAGAACAGAACCTCTGTATCTACAAGTACGATTGTCCTGTGTTGTTACTACAGGAGTAATAAAGGAGCCCAAAAGTGAAGAAAGGGAAACAGTTAGTTTCGCATGCTGCTGTGCGACTAGAATTGCTATCGTGGGTACTTGGGGAAGAGAGCAGGAAGTGCAATTTATGCTTAGAATGACAAGAACAAATTTTAGGCTAACTTTTATAAGTTGTGAATTCACTAATGCTGATTCTGAAATTGCTCTAATTTGCCCTGTAACAATGTCTATAAAGTTTCCCATTGAGGTTTATTATGCAGCAGTAACTGCCTATTGCTTCTCATCTGCGGCGCTGACAAAGCAACAGTGGAAGACTGGAGATGAATGCAAAATGTCTGACTTCCCTCGGCCTGGAGAGACTGCCAGTAAGGCAGGTTTGGTATCTGTCACTGTTGCTTGTTGCTAACAAGAGAATAACTACAGTTTGTGTTACATAATTGGACCTTGCCAGATCATCCACTCTGTATCTCGTGAAAGCGGTAAAAGATGTTAAGCTTTTGTATGAGGAAATCAGGTGCTCTGCTTGTGGTTAGGGGCTTATGCAGGGTTTTGCGTGTACATCTTGGTTCTTTGGCTTTTTTTTTTTCATTGCGGCTTGCTCTCTGTGAAGAACTTTGTAAGTCAGCAGTACTTTAGAACCTCCAGTAGTTTCATCTGGTTTTGGATTATAAATGCCAGTGTTTTGTACCACTAGAGACCATTATCAAACCAGGAGTGTCATGTGTTTTCATTGTCTGCAACAGCTTGCTCTATTATGCAGTGTCCGCTTGTGTTTCTGACCTGATGTCCTGTATATCTATTCTGAGTTTATTGGGGTGGGGTGGGGGGTTGGAGGGCAGCCGGATGGATGGATGGATGACAGGCATGAGGATTGGGACTTCTGCAGACCTGGGGACAACTGAAATAAAAGAACTGTGAGTAGTGGGGAGAGTCTCGGAGGTTTTACAGTTTCTGTAAAATGTGAATGCTGCTGCAGCTCTCTGTATTCAGGAGTCTGTTGCTTTTCTCAGCATGGCAAAATTTGCTGAGCATTGTTGCTACTCTGAAAATAGTGCTAGGCTGTGATGGTAGGCAGGAGCTCTTACGATAAGTAAAACCTGGGGAGAGGGGAGTTGGGTAGATACATTAGGCACACAGAGAGGTGTATGGTGTTTACCTATTGAAGAGAACTTATTTTCAAGTTTTACGCCAAGTTTTTCAAGTCTATTCAAATAATGTGAGTAAAGCTAAAGTGATTCCACCGTTTTGTGTATCTGTTGCAGCAAATCATTTCCACTAGAGAAACCTGCAATTCTCCACTTGTTATTTTAATGCTAACTATTGCTATGTTCTAAGGGTCCTTTCTATTGACTTTAATAGCAATTAGCTAGAGAACTGAAAAAATAGATTGCTAAGGAAATAAACTGTAGTCTGTTACTGACTACTGATACTACCTTTTTTCTTGGGTGTTTAGTGCATATTAAATTTTCTTTAAAAATAATTGAACAAAAACCCCTCTGTTACTTAAATATTCAGCTAATGTACCTTATCTTTACAGTATTCTGCAGCATTTGTCCATTTTATAAAAAAGTTGCTGAGCACAGTACATATGATACGCTGTGAAAACACTGTAAGTTACAGCCTGTTAAGATGAGTGCAGGTTCAAAACATGTTGGTTAATGTATCAGTTTCTAAATAATGATAAAAAAAAGCAATGTCTTCCCAGAAGAATTATGACCTACTTCCACCCTTCTTCCTTTCAGCTTTAGGACTTACAATTTGGGGGAAGATCTGAGTGAGAAACAGGCTGTAGAATTTAAGGAAAATGAGATCTGGCATTCAGTTGTGTAGGTGCTTTTGTATCTTGGCACTGGATTACCAATGGTGATGCTTAATCAGACTTATAGCATGCACTTAAAACTAAGTCTACATACATTTAAAAGTCTTGCCAAAGACTTAAATGATTTTGAGGTAATCTTGCCAGAGTGGGAAACTGTCATTGAAAATTCTTCTTTGCGGAAATAAGACAAGAACAAACTTCTTTGCTTGAAGAAGCATTTGTAATACAGAGCTTGACAGTGAACTTCCAATATGGGTGATGTAACAGTGAAGCTGGCTACAGTGATTTCTCTGCTAATTATACTTACTATTGTCCTTACTGAAGTAATGATCAAATATTTCAAGTTCATCACATTGCAGAATAAAAAGGTAAGGCAGAATTAACTGAACTGGTGATAAAGGAATTTACATATTTGAATACTGAAGTAGCATGTTGGTGAAGTAGTACATCAGGGAAATCGGTTTAGTGGCGAGGAAATAGTTGCCTTAAAATTAAGGTTTGTATTAACTGTTTTCAGTTTGTCTTGGATAAAAGCTCTGGAAAGGAACAAGATGTGTGCAGATGCAAATCTTATTCTCTGGTATATAATGCTATGAAATTAGATACATAAATGACAACCTGCTGCCCCTGAAGACCAGTCAGAGCCTATACCAGAAGGAAGAGTTGCAGCCCTTTTCCCTGAACATCACTGGCAGTCCCACTGCTGCTGCCAGTATTGGCGCTGCTTTTTTTATTTTTACCAGCAACACGCTAAAGGTAATTATAGCACTTCAGATGTCTGCTGAGAATGCAGGAGTGATGAGAGCAGGCTTATGTGTCTTTGAGTTATATTTTATATACAGGTTTTATTTTTTTTTTTAAATAATTGACATCTTTATGGTGCTAGGCAGTCTTGAAAGATAATTCAGACATAACTTTTTGCAGTAATACCTACACAGTTGTGTCGGTCTCCCCAAAATAAGAAAGCTTACTTATCTGATCTGGTCTTCCTAGTCCTACATCCTTATATGGTACTCTGGTGGTAAAGAAGCCTGTGGGGTTTGTTAGTTTTCAAGAAACTAGAAACTTCTGTTTTCTGGTTTGGTGGCATATAAATATAATTCCCATTGTTCAGTGGGCACGGATGGCATGGAGTTGCAGCCTGTGATAGTAACAGCTGCCCAGTTTTAAACCATGCCAGTGAGTGGGGAGAACAGTTTTGCACAAAATAAGCTCAAAATTACTACAAAGCAGAAAAAGAGTTTCTGGAGAGCCCATAAAGCAAGCTGATTCTGCTGCAGTGTTCTATTTAATACCACCCCACCCCCCCCCCAAAAAAAAAAAACCCACCACCACTAGCAACACTCCCTGATCATGTGTTTTTTGACAGATTTCTGAGCAGGATGTAAAAGTTTCTAGGCCCCAGTGAATGCGAGGAAGACTAGCATCAGTCTATGAGCAAGGTTCGGACTTTGCTTCTCTGCAGCATGAGAATAGGTGATGAGCAAGCACAGACTTCATGCTTCCTTACTACACTCAAATTAATAACAAGCACTGTTCTGACATACCCATAACCTGATGTTTTCTGTTTCTGCTTTCTTTTGATTGGATAGTTAGGAGTTTGCTGATGACCTTGCTACTCTGGTCTGTAGGCAGTAGCTTTTTAAAGTATAGCAGTGGCAGGCAGTGACTTGTGAGGCCAACATACTTTCTATTGCTTTGTGTGTGTGGATTTCAAAGCACTTAACAATTCTGAAGGAATTAAGTGCCACTCTTGCTTTCTAGGTGTGATCCGCATTTTTTAATATGAAAAATGCAAAGTAACTAGCTCTGACTTCCTAGTGATGAAGCCATATATAGAGAACACACCATACTCCCATGCAAGAATACTTGCATGTTACTATGTTTAGGTCAAAATGCGACAGAAATTGAAATAAAGGAGTGTACGTTCTTATTGTGTGTGTTGGTGCTCCATTTCAATCCTCTTAAGGGAAAAAGGAATTCTTCTAGCATGAGCAACTTAGTTTTACAGTGGCAGAAGCTGTCGGGGAGGACCGCTCTGAAAACTCCTCAAAGAAACAGAAAATGGATCTGAATGTAAATAAGTGAAGCTTACTGGAATTAACCTTCAGGTGTAAAACCTAGCAAACTATTCTACTTAGGCAGTGTATCCTGTGAATCTGGTTTTGTGTATATACACATACATACCTGCCACCACTGTAAGGTCTGAACTTTGCTGATGGCAACGAAAGTGTGTTTCTATATGTAAGTCTTGTTCACCTCCCATAGGATCCGTCAGACAATCTGAGATGTTCAGAATGCACATCTGCAACGGAAGTTGGTAAGCTTTGATCTTTACTGGATTTTCATAGGAAAAGTGTTGCATCATATGGTCTTGAGGGTTTATCATGTCATAATAATGCGTGTGTAATTGGGCTATTCTTGGAAAACAAGAAAAACAAAGGTAATCACCTGTCTTTCGAACAAAAACATCTCTTCAAATAAGAGGTTTGCTTTTTCTTGCCATGAAAGAAAATATGTAACTTAAAATATTTCAATTGAAAATGAGTAATTCGGATCAGCGATTCGTGTTAGATTCCCTTTGTCAGGCAAAGGCTTCTCATGTGTAATGAGAGCTTTCTAGCAGAACTCCTGTGCAGTGCATATATAACACAAATCAGTACAAAATGATGCTTAACTTCTGACAGCCTCTTGTCAATGATTTTGATTTATCAGACTTGTTACTGGCAAGTGTTGCAGGTTTTCCTGCAGACTGAAGAGTTGTAGCAGTCTTTTTATGAGCTTTTGTGTGTGAAAGTAACAGGCAACCACTAGGGGTGAGTCTTCCCTTAACAACAGCGGCAGGCTGCTTTAGAGCAGGGGAGATGGGGTGAAAGGCACTAGGTTTATATTGAGTGCCAAAGGGGGGGGGTGGGGGGGGGAATATATATATATATTCCTTTTTTATTCATTCTCCAGGAATTTTTACATCAGACTGTAGCAGTGCTGAGTAAATATTCAAACTTACTAACAAACAGTGCATTGTATAACTGCTCTTTTCAAATTTATATGGCCATTGTTAGAATGCTGCAGTCCTGCCCAAATTTGCGTTGTCTAAGCCTCGGGAATCTGTTAGAGGCCTGGTGTCAAGCACTGACCAGCCAAGCCTGGGACTTACCTGTAAGGACAACCGTGCACAGTTGTCTGCCAGTTGTGCTGGGTGCTGCGTGCGCGGAGCACGGGTGTGCGCTGCCCTGCGCTGCTGCAGAGCTCCGAGTTCCTAAGGCTCGTGTCTGCAGACAGCTGGTACTTTGCACAGACACGGACACAAATTCATGCTTCGGAGCACTGAGCTCCAGGTAATTGCTCTTCTGTTTTATAAGAAAAATGACATCCATACAGAACTGCAAATGTCTTAGCTGTCATTTAAAACTAGTGTCATAGTTCCTAAACAAGAAGTATGTTTTTATAAAAGGTAGCTAAGAGGAAGGTATTCGTGGGATTAATTCAGTCATCAAAAAGCTCTGCTTGGCCCTCAGTTGTGCGGCAATAGGGAGCCTACAGCTGTTTGTACAGCTAAAGGTTGTCCATATTCCCTTTAGTTGTAAAGGACAGTTGCACTGGCAGAAATGGTCCTTTATCTTGTTCCTTCCGCAAAGGGGCTCGGCTTAATTTTTTTGAGACTTGCTGCCTCTTTCAGAAAACAGTGGTTGCTCGAAGGCTGCTTTTGTGGTTACGAAACAGATGTTCTTATGTAGTCAGCTATGCAAGTAACGGAAGAGACAGTGGAATAGGAATCTCAGATTCACTGTGGTGAGTTGCATTTGTGCAATTTCACTCTGCTTCAGCACAGTGTTTTCCGTGTCTGTCCTTTATCCAGGACTGGGGGTTTTCTTCATGGACTAATATACTGACAGGGGAAATGCCCGAAGGATGCTCTGATGTAATTTACCCAGCAAGAGATTATGAACTTTTATAGACTTTTGTAGTCTGCAGTTAATTAATTTTTCATATTCTCTTTGCATGAACTGTTACCTATTCTGAACAAAATTGGAAACAAGTCTTAGGAAAGAATTCAGTGTAGCACAGAGTAATTTCCTAAAGAACAGACTACATAAACCGTACTGCTAGGGTTTTTTTACTATCCCAGAGTTTTTTTCAAAACAATATGATGTCTGTATGACAGTACAGGTTTTTTTGTTTTGTTTTGGTTTTTTTACAGTCTAAATGGTGTAATCTGGATCAAATTCTAAAATAGAAGGATTTTTTGTTTTGCAAAACTGTTTTTCCTTCAGGAGAAGATGACCTTTGACATTTGTGCCATGGGACTATGTTCTGCAAAAATACTTATTTTGTTCTACAGAAATAAAGACGTACTTTATAAGGTCCCCACTGCAGAGCTGTGATCAAATACAAGTGTTTTAGAGGATTAGTTTGAATGTAACTTCAGCTACCTGGAACATCGGTTACAATAGTCATGTTTAGACTGTTGGGTAATTATTTATGAATATGAAGTTAAGAAAATGAAGTTGTTGTTAAAGGCCTTCTCAGCATTTGAGACTTTAGCATTTTAATGGACGATACATTATTAAGCCCTTTTTAACTCCTTATTTTTTTAATTGTCTTAAGAAAATAGTGATTTGGAGTATAGATAACAATTTTTCTATTAACAAAATAGAAGTTAAATCTTCAATGTTCTGTAAATACCTTCATGTAGCCTCATAGGTGTTGAAAAAGTCTACACGTAATTTAAAAAAAAAAATCTTAATCATGTCCTTTTTCTAAAAAAGAATGTTTTAATCCAAGAAGATCAAAGATTTATTTATTTCTAGTAACTAGTTTTCTGTCAAAATGTACTAATCTTGGGTGATGAGATCAGGTAATATTTCTTGCAGCAATGACAGCTGAGTAAGAAATCACTTCGTTAAGCAAAAAATTGTCATTCCAAAAATGTTTCTGCTCTTGACTAGAATGAACAGATATTTTAAGTGTTTAGTGAGGCAATGAAATTCAGGGATCCATCTGTGCATCATTTTATTCTTAGTGAGTGTTAAGTTCTAAAAATATTTTGAAAAGGGTGTTGAGGTTCTGGTGCAGAGTTATATAAGGATAAATATAACTATGGAGAATAGTATTTGCTTATGGTATGTGCAGAATTCCAGAATTTTATTCCCCTACGTTTATGGGTATGGCGTTGGCCAAATAGTTTTGTCTGTACGTTTACTTTGCATTAAGAACAGCCATACTGTGACCAGTGAATAAGTAGAAAGAGAGACCCAAAAGAAGGTGTCTTAAGTAATTTTTTTAATTGTCTTGCTAAATAATGAACATATACAAGGTCAGTCTTGTAGTAAAACTTCTAATTTGTGGACAAGTTTTCTTACACAAATCACTTTATGTGTAAGTAAAGGTAATTAAGTAGAAGAAAACAGTAATTCCACAATAGAGATACATTTTGAAAACCTAAATATTCTGAGACATTTTTAACTGTGTGTGTATTTGGAAAATAAATGACTGAGGAAGTCTTATACTCATCATCAAGTATCTGTGGATGCTGAACTTGTAGCTAATTATGACTAGTTTGGGGATAAGAGAATCATGCCGTGACTGAGTGTCTTTATCATTCAAAAGAACCAGTAGGATTTTTCTGCATCTTTGAACTTCCTTACTCACATTCTTTGCAGCATTGCCATTTAGCCATTTTGGAACCATCTTGCCCTGCAGTCATTCCCTTTTATCCTTTTTTCTCTATGCTTTTTTGCCTGTTTGCCCACTAATGTGTGGTCTGCTTAATCATACTGTTGTTCAGACTCAAATTATCGCTAGCCTGTTCCCACTCAGCAGCTGCATGCAGGTGTATGTCACTGAAACCTCATGGTTATAAACTGTATAAAAAGATGCTGTATGGTTTGGGTTTTTTTAATACATAAAGAATTCCTGGATGTTGAGGAGTGATCAGGACATAAACATGTTCTTATTAAGAAATATCTCTCTGTAAAGTAAGTGCAAGCTTCTTGGCCTCTGCGAGCAATCTCATTACAATATCAGTTTTTACCATGTGATAAATGACTGCTTTTTTCCTCCCTACAGCTTTTATAGGAAATATACCTCTCATAATGCTGAATTTTTTTTAATGTTGATGCACCTTTGAAATTGTCAGAGATTTCCCAGCTTTTCCCACACAAAATGTAATATGTCTAAATCTGGGCTTGTTTAGACTACAATTTGTAATGTTTTGGTCCATTGCAAAAAGTGAAAAAGTTTTGGTGTATTTCCAAAGACTTTTTTTTTCCTGAACTACGTTTCCAGTGTGTGTTTAATGATGTTGCTGTACTTCTGAGTACAGTGGTTTTGCTCATGTCTCCTGGAATGTTTGCTGGTCCATGTTTTACTAAACTGTTTTAGAAACAGTTTCTATACCAGACAGTAAGAGGATATTATGAGTATTCTTTAACTTTTTGGGTAGATCGGATGAATGCAGTGCCTACCCTATAAGAAAATCTCAGAAGAGCATAAAAATGAGAAATCTCCAGGTAGACTTGAGTGTCACATGTAGCAGCTGCTCAGAGTTTTTCTTCTTCAGTGTCGGTTCAAATATACTTCAAGAAATCTTTTTGATTTATTTGGGAAAGGAAAAGCATATTGAAAAGAGGTAGAGCAAAAGAGTGTCTTGTACAGTCGTAAGTCTTCTGGACGAGTAGTGCTGCTCAGCTGTGGTGTAGCTAAATGCATAGCTTATTGAGTTAACCGCAGAAGTGAAAGGATGTTAATTTTCAATCCCAGTAATGAGTCACAATACATACATTTAATCTACATCTGAAAATGATTTTTTTTTTCTAGTGCGTGTTGTTTGTGATTCTAATATATAAATGATGTTTTCCTCAGCACTAACAGAAAGCAAATTACCATGGTAACGAAAAGTTGCAGTGTGGGTATGTGGCTGTGTCCATCAGGCCTTGTGAAATTACTTGCTTCTCTTCACTTTTTTTTTTTATTTTAATATGGCATAAGAAAACCTTCCTGCTATACTGCATGTTGCTGTCAGACTGCCTTCTGAAGGTCTCAGCAGGAAACACTCCTGACATTTTGTTGAACATGAGCTGGTAGCGTGCCCTTGCAGCAAAGGTGGCTGTAATGGTCTCCTGGGCTGCATTAGGCAAACTATTGCCAGCTGGTCAAGGAGGGGATCCTTCCCCTTTACTCAGCACTGGTGAGGCCACACCTGGAGACCTATGTCCAGTTCTGGGTTCCTCAGTACAAGAGAAACACGGACATACTGGAGAGAGTCCAGCAAAGGGCCACAAAGATGGTGAAAGGACTGAGGCATCTCTCCTATGAGGAAAGGCTGAGATAGCTGGGACTGTTTAGACTGGAGAAGAGGAGGCATGAGGGGAATCTTTCATTTTTATATATAAAAAAACCCACTACATACATATAAAACCAAACTGCCAGAAGGGAGGGTGCAAAGAAGATGGAGCCCGCTCTTTTCAGTGGTGCCCAGTGGCACAACAAGAGAGGCAGTGGGCACAAAATGAAACACAGGAGGTTCCTTCTGAACATCACAAAACACTTCTTCCCTGGGGAACCTCACAGTAATGTTGTGGATTCTCTATTCTTGGAGGTATTCAAAAGCTACCTGGATGCAGTTGTGGTCAACTGGCTGTAGGTGGCCTTACTTGAGCAGGGGAGTTGGAGAAGGTGACCCCTGGAAGTCTCTTCCAACCTCAGCCATCCTATGATTCTCCTGACCAGATAGCATGACATTTATGCTAGCCCCAGTGAAGCTGTTCCTTCATTTTTAAGAGTATGCGAGTTTTAATCTATGGACCACTATGGCCTGCTAACTTAGGGAGAATCTGGCTGTGTCCAAAGAAGTGCGGTGACAAAAATACTGCACTTCATAGAGGCTCTTTCCTTCTGTAAGACACCAAGGTGCCTTAAAAATTGGTTAAGAAATAGCTCAGTTGCTGTTATGCCTACTCGGGCCTGCTGTCACACTTTTGTTTATGGAAGAAGATTGGAAGCAAATAAACATAACAGGTAGTTCTAGCTCAAAATCCCTCTTAGTGGGTTACACATTTTTGTGTTAATTGAACAAAAGGTACTTGTAGCCATTCATAGCTCTACTTTTAATCTACCTAAATTGTTTATGCTCACTGAGGCTTCCTGAATTAAATGGCTGCAAAGTTGCCACAGTATAGGGTGGGTGTTGCTTGTGGTGCTCTTATCTTCTAATGTGATCTTATCATGTAAATATTGAAATATTGAAATCATCCTGTAATCCTTTGAAATTTTCACTCTGCACATATTAATGCTGCAAAGTTTTTCTTATTTACATAGTATTTGTCTGTAATCTTTAGCAGGTAAATTAAGTCACCTGTATTTGATGTCCAATGTCAAGAGGTATTAAAAACTCTTAATACTAGAAGTGGTCTGGTATTTGCAGCAGTTGTTTTTAGCTGGATAATGTTGCAGCTACTTCTTTCTGTCTTGGATATCATTGTGCTTGGTGCTTGCAAGCAGCCAGGGCCCTGTGAGACATTCATGCATTTGGTGGACAGACAGAAATAGAACACCATAGATCATGCAGGTCTTCAGCTGTTCTGGTCCATGTAACTTCAAGGTTGAAGCTATGGCTGTATTTTCTGTGGTATGTGTGTTCCGTTGTCGCTTTTCACACCTGAATAGTTTCTCACTGAATATTCCCGTGAAGGTTTTATGTTTGACAATAAAATCAGTTCTTACCACCCAATAAACCTCCGCATACCTTTGAAAATAGAATAAGGGGAATGGAGGAGGTAACACATGTTCTTACTAGAATCTGAACACTTCTTTGTCTCACAGTTTTTACAGCCCATGTTTTATTGTTTTAGAGAGAATTCAACAGAAAATAGATAATTGAGACTTAAAGAGTTTTTCGCTGTAGTACTTCTAAGAATTCAGCACGTGACAGAAAAGGTCGTTTTAGCTTCTAGAATATTGCAGTCTGTGCTCTATTTACGTAGTGTCCCTGGCAGGGACGTTAATTCCCACTTTGCTGGCACTGCAAAAGCTGCAAGGCCAGCTGTTTGATGCTAAAGCAGCCTTTTCATACATAGGCCTCTAGAGGAGAAACTTTCCCCAGTTGTATACAGTTATGATTTAACTCACGTTTTTAGTTTTTGTGGGGGATCACAATTGTGGATTGTTTGGCTTCAAGTGATGACTGAAGCTGGATTTGCAGTTCTTTAAGAAATAGTTTTCATTCTGATCTGGCAAATGAATTGCATTTTCATTTTAATTGTTACTCCAGCAGTTAGGAGGGAAGCTGTTTGCCACCTTCAAGCTAATAAATGTCATAGACATTTGTATCTAGCAGTCACAAACATTTGTTTCTAGCCATCATAGACTTATTAGTCCATTTAAATGACAGGCCCTTCCTAACAGGTACTAGGCTGCCCACTGTGTTTGACTGTTTAATAATTGTTAATGTCATCCTCTGCTGAAGCAGAGAAGGGCTGCAGCTAGCAATTCGAAATGTATGTGTGCGTACTCTTAATCCAGCCTTTGTGTACTTATGTAGATTTTACACTACTCTTGACATGTAAGGAGTCATGCTCTCCAGTAAAAGAAAGGAGAATCAGGCTTTGGATTTTTCTGAAGACAACAGAATCATCACAGGAAGGAGGGTCTTGTGAACATAATCCAGACACTGGGATGCTATCAGAAGCAAATATAATAAACACTAGAAGTAATAGTAATATCAACATAATTAAGTCAAAATAGTGTTTTACCCGCTGGACATGCCAAAAACCTCCCATATTTCTACGCTTTCTAGCCTCGGGTTTCTAATAGGCACCCAAAACCAATAGCTGATGTGGGCTTTACTTCATTCAGAGATCACAAGAGAACAAAGCCTACTGGGGACCTGGAATATGCATTATGAACAGGTGAAACAATAGCTGTATCACCTGGATTTAGTAACTTCTCACTTGTCTGGCTTCTCCTTAGACTTTTAAAAATCTCCTCTTAATTTGCCATTGTGGTTGCTGAAGTTTTCAGCGCTTTTTTAACTACAGACTTTTTGGAAATACCATGAATGAGCCACACTTACTTTCTACAATATCACACAAATGGGACTTATTTTGTGCTATTTAAAATGAAATCTAATCTATAATGTCTGAGTTCCCCTTAGTCTTTCAGGCGCTCTTCTCAAATAGCTGTGCAGTTCAGGCAGCATGGCAACATCCACGCTTTTGATGTCCTCCACTGACTTTGGGATCACTTGTTCCATCTTTCTAGCTACTAAAGGTGGATTTTCTGACCTTACTGCACATGAGGAAACAATTTACTGCTGTTTCTGTCACCAAAAGTGTTAAAGACAAGGATAATGAAGGCAACAGACCTTAAAATGCCAGACTGACTTAGATGAAAAGATGTATTGATTAATAGCTACCTCTGTGTAAATAAGTGGGGGACCCTGCCAGACCAGTTTTTCTCCTTTTTATCTTATACTGCTTGTATAAACTAAACAATTCTGAAATCCTTTGTTATGGCTGCATATGGCGAGAGCTATGTAATCAAGTAGTTATGCCTGGATAGAGACTGCTTATGAGAGGAATAATATAGATGGTGGCAAATAAGTAATTGCCTAGTAATCCATGCAGCTGGTTAAGTACTTGTGTTGCACTCACTAGTGTCAGACTCAGAAGCACACCGAGCACTGGCCTGCACAGACCCACTTCATGGCAGTTCTCCAGCACCCTGCTAATCGGATCTGCCAGGTCCTGCACTTTGCATTGTGGTGGAAACTGGCTACTCAACTGCTGAGTACTACGGGAAAGAGCAAATAATGTTTAAAACTTTAGTTGACTGTAAGATACCATGGGAGGGGGAAAAAAAAAACCTATAAATTACTGTGGACACTTCAGAATACCTTTTAACATAATCAGTGGCTAAGCACTTCTGTTTGGCTTTTTTTTTTTTTTTTCCCCAAGCATTGCTTCAAAAGGGTTCAAACAATATTTGTTGTGGAATCTTACCGTGCTAGTGCATCTGTCCTTCCACAGGGAATTACAAGGACAGCAAATCTGAAGATAGCAACTTGCAGGATAGACTTATGTTTTCTTAAGTGCCATTTGATATGTATAGGAATGTCAGCAATTGACTCTCAAAAGGATAATCTACTTAACTATCAAATGTAAAAATTATAAACAGAAAAATAGATTAAACTGCCTATCAAGAGACTCTATCAAGTCTATATCAAGAGACTGTCCAGTAGTCTATGTAGAGCCCATTAACACTGCAAATGTGCCATGTCTATGCACTCTGCTGAATCTGAACAGTACATAGGGAAACAGACATCAGTAATAAAGACCAGCAAGTCTATTGCAGTATGTTTGCAGTAGTGATTAATTGGGTTTTAAGTCCCTCATGAGAGTATCTTTGGATACACCCTTTCCTTTGGAGATGACCAAAAGACTACTTTGTTGGTAACTTTCCCATCTGTGAAGAAGAGTTCATGAGAGGTCCTGAACTTGGGTTGAGGAGGGCTAGAATTGCTGTGCTGTACTGAAATGAGATTACTCTCTGATGCTGTCCAAGAGGATTTGTTAAAATAGCTTATGCATTTTGGTAAACTGTAGCTTCTGTATACATCTCCTTCACCAGGCAGTATACTTTTTCTGTAAACAAGCTGCTACCTACAACTTTTCACAGACTAAATATAATTATAAATACTTCAAATTAGGGAGGGATAACTTGTTAGGCACCATAAGAAGATCTGTTCCTAGGATATTAAAAATTCTGTTTTGTGGTGTGTTTTTGCTTAATAGCATCCAAAAACTATGTAGGATTGAGTTTGCTCAGTGGCATCTCCCACACTTCTCTAATTGATGAGCGTTTTCTCAAAACCCAGGAAAGTAGGGGTTAAGAGTCATTCCAATATGTATGGCCACTGTATGAATTGCCTTTTTTTACCATACTCAGCCCTATTCCTTATGAGGGAATGGAGTATCATTAGTTTTGTGGGCCTTTTTTTGTTCCAGGGTTTAAATTTCCAGGCTTATTTTCAAACTCCCCAGCACCACCCTTCCCAGCTCCCTTGGATGTCAGCTCGCAGTGACATGATCTCAGGCCCTGGTAGAGGGACAAGTTCTCTCCTGTATTTGTGCATCCTGAGATGAAGTCTGCAGATACACTCTGGATTTGCATTAGCTTCATGATTCTCCCCACTCCTCAAAACAGCACTGATCTTTCTCCATTCCTTCCTGGCCCCTTGTAGTCTTTCCCTAAATAATGAAGATAATGATCGGTCCATCTCCTTTTATGAAATGGAGATCCACCACTTCAGGGAACCTGTTCCAGTGTTTGACTACCCTCATAGTAAAAATAAACAATAATTAAAAAAAGAGAATGTTATATATTATTTGCTGACTAGTAATACATACTCTGAATATTCACTTTACCCTCTTCTATCTTTATACCCCTATTTTGGTAAAGCAAAATTGTTTTCATTTCTTCAAAGCTGTTACTTTCAGTTCCAGAATTTACTCTTGCACAGAAATCTCTGATGCCTATAGTGCTGCCTGTGCTGTGATAATTACTATTAGTCCTCAATACTTGTAATGCTCTAAGCCTTGGAAAAAGAATTGCAGCAGGTAAGGGAGTGGGAGCTGTCAGGCCAGGAGCCTAGTAATGTAAAATACGTGCTACCAATGATAACACTTTATGTTGAGAATCAAAGGATCAAGTCCTATTTTTGTCAGATTATAAGCTGTTATTTTTATTCAGATGGGATAACAATCAAGAAAAAAACATTGTATAGTATATAAAATCTGACATTTCTATCTATATCTTTAATATTGCTATTAAAAGGGATTTAATTAAATAAAATACTTTGTGATTTATTGAAGTAGCCTGTAATAGCTCAATGTGCTTATAGATTCCTCTTGAAATTCCAAAACCATGTTGTGCTAATTCAGCTACTGGAAGGTCCATCATTACACCACCTGTTTGCAATTCACAAGGCCTATTAAGCCAATTTATTATTCAGCTGATAAGGAACAGGGAAGAAAGAATGAGATTAGAATAATTTTCATAGAGAAAAATAGTATTGAATTACCTAAGTCAAAGTTAGTAGTGCACAGGTTCCTAATGTTCTTCCTTTTTCTATTGAAAAGGCAGTAATTTAATTTGATGCTTAGATCTTCAGAAATACTTGTGGATGAGACACGTGTATTGGCTAAAATTTTCTCTTTATTAAACCAACAAAAGACTGCCATTTCATTTGATTTTTTTAAGGGGAAGTACTTAATGGAAAAAAGGTAGGTTGCCCTTCAACAGTAGAGAAGTTACACAACATCCTCTCTTGGTCAGAATGAAAATAACTGGTGTCTCAAAATGTTTCTCTTAGGTTGGTTGGTTTGTGTGAATGCCAGCATTTTTCCAGATAGAAGAATCTGTAAGCTTCCTGTGTGTTATGAAAAGTAGCTTCAGAGGAGAAAAACATAAGGTGTTTAAGAAGAGGCAATTTAAATTCTAGAAATGCTTTTTAAATGTTACATAATTCCAAGATGAAAAGGACTTCAACCTTTGAGTTCAGCTATCTATCTAGAGATTACTTTAATGAGCTTTAGTTCATTTTAGCCTTGCTGACATTTTGTTCCCATACTTGAGTGGTGTTACATACGTGGAGAGCTACAAAACCTGTACCAAATAACTGGGCTGCTGCCTCTGTGCTATTACGTAAGTGGGTGTTGGTAAAAGTAGCTTAGAACTGAAATGTTTGGGCATATTGCAAAGGTTTTTGGTCACTGTATACAAATCACTGGTCTTTGCTGTACTTTAAAGGTCTTTGCTGCAACTCAGCCCTTGATGCAAATGACAGCATGGTTTGCTTGCTTTGATGCTGAGTTCCTGTTGTTCAACAGTGAGTCATCTATGGGGGAATGTGTATGAAGTTTCTACAACCTTTCCTAACATCTATAACAAGCCAAAATGAAAACTTAATTGGCACCCCTGGTAACCAGAGGCACCAGAGCTCCCTGAAGCCACGAGATAAAACCCATAATTTCTTTGTGTAAATGTTTGAGCTGTAAGAGTGAGACAGTTGAGGTCTACTTATGTACCCAAAAAACTGTTTGATTTGACTTGTCTTTTGGGAAAAGTTCCTCTAGCTAAATAGCATGAAGGAAGACAGAGTTATCCATGTCAGGAAGGTAGAATCAAGCTTTTAAAGTACTATTTGCTTCAACTCTACTACTGAAGAAAATGGTATTTTCCAATGTTCTTTTGTATGTTCAGCAAGGAAAATGGTTTTGCAACAGGGATATGAAATAAGAGAAAATTATGAGAACTAAAATATCTTATCAAATAGTCACCCAGCTTCCGAAAAAATAAGTTTTGAGTAGCGTTAAAAGAAATACAGGCTTAGAAAAGAACAAAACCTGAAAATATCCTTGGAGAAAACCAAGGAAAATTATATTAAAAACAGGAAAATGTTGGTGGAAAAATCCTTGCATGAAAGAACTTTATTCAGTCCTGAATTTTGCATCAATATGCATGCAGCAGGGACAGTTCTTTTCTATTACTTTTAAATGTGAAGTGGCATTTAATTTTTTTCCTGACTTGTTTTTAGGAAAGTTCTGTGTACTATTAACAGTATTATATACGGTTCTCCTTTTGAAAGGAGAAAAAACCCCAAGTAATTCTGCCTTCTTTTTGCTATACCTCCCAAAATTATCATACATGAAAGAGTAAAGAAAGGAATGGGAGTGAAAATAATAGAGTGGGAGGAAAAACAAAAACAGGATTTCTCTTGTTATAACTAAATACATCCAAATTTATAATGTCTGGTGAGTGCTGAGTGTTGTGGATTTCTTGTTTCTCAGAGAATATCAGATATAATTCTCCTGTGAAGGTCTGTAGAAAGATGTTTATGAACTGTCTAGAATAAACCCCCTTGGAATGGAGTTTTAATATGCAGACTGGCAGAATCACTCCTATGGTATCATTGGCTATACTATAGCTTGAATCCCTGCTGTAGCAAAAAGCATGCTGTTTTCTACTATTCTCCTGTTGTCTGTTCTCATTTTATGGCTAGCTGAACTCTCTCAATTTGAATGAGAGCTGAAAGAACAGAATTACTTGAACATTGTGTAGACACACAAAGAGCAAAAGTGGTTAACAGGTATAAGCTGTAATAGTTTCACTTGGATTCTTTTTGTCTTTTTCTTTTTGCAGTGTGCATTCTGCTCGTTTTCCAGACAGAACTAGCCAAGCATTTTTCAGCAAATGAAGTGGGCTAGGTAAAGCACTTGTTAAACTAAAATAAAATAGTGGAAAACTTGTTCAGTCACAATTCTCTAGTTCTTTAAATCCTAGCATTTTTTAAAGAAAAATTAGAATGTTCCCCTAGAGTTTGACCAAAAAAGCAATTTTTAATGGATTTCTGGGGAAAAAAACCAACAACTATGGCAGGTTCTTTGAGAGTACCCTGACAGACATCCTTGCCTTTGCAGTCTGATAATCAAAGCAAAGAGACTATGGGGTTTATCCAAGTCCTGAATTACACAGAGCAGGCATCTATTTTGGATAAATTTTAGCTCTCCAGCAGTGCAACTCCAGTGTAGACTTTAGTTTAATTCAGACCTTATTGTCACAGGGTAGCACCTGTGGCTTGTAAGTAATTGCCACAAAGGTCTAGGCTACATGCTTAATTCTATACTTAGATATCAACACTCAACTGAAAATATAAATATAGAAAACAGGTTTGTATATATATATGCACACAGAGCAGAAAACAAAATAGCTAGTAATATAATGGAGATAAGAAACAATTACAGAATGCTATAAAATCTCATTAAAAGTTCTGTATTGCTCCAGTAGCTTTATCTGGGAGAGGGAATGGGGGACTATAATTCTCCTTTAGTTGCATAGATCACATGGGAAAGATTATTTAATAATTATGTTTCAGAGTGTGTTTATTTCAGTCCTGTCTTACGCGATCAATATGCTATTCTATCAGCTTCTACCTCTACATCAAAAGTAAAAATGTCCCTTTAATAGCAGCAGAACACCTACAGTAAATGCTTTTCTTAAAAACAAACAAAAAACCCCTAGAACTTAAGCGTAGCCTTAACTGACAGGAATCATGTGGGACCTAATCTTCCTAGGACACCAAGTGTAGTGACCCAGTGCAGCAGAATGCCTGAGAATGTACTTTATTGGCAGCATCTGCAAGCCCTACATAAATCGAAGGGATTTGTTTCAAAAAGGTATGTAATCCTCTCTAGTTCTTAATGCAAAACATTACTAAAGAAGGGTTGATAAGTACCAGCAGCCTTTAGAACTCTGTATGAATGGCTAATGCTGTAAGAAACAGAAGCAAAAGAGCAGATTTTTTTCCCATTGTTTCTAAATTATTGAAGCTTACAAAGTTACTTTTCCAACTTCAATAACGTTCCACCCTCGTAATGGTTAGAGGCTATGTGACATTACTAACATGGAATCATTATCACTGAATAGTAGGGGGTTTTGTCTGTAGAAGTTCAAGCATATATTCACTGTGAGGCTCTTCAGGCATGTTCCTGAACATGCTCACTTCACAACACTGGAAGAGTCTCCTGAATGGCTTCAACTCCAAAATGGAGCAAAATGCAAAACTAGAAGCATTTTCATATGCAACCATTTTGTGATACACTATATCCAATGGAACTCTTCTTGCAAACTTACTATAGTATCTCTTAATTAATATGAGGGCATCACACATTTCACTAGTTGGAAGACTAAAACCAGGTTCACATCTTCTATAGAAGCAGTGGGTGTGTGTTCAGCACAATAGTTGTTTTTTTTTTTTGTCCTTCTGGAGACATCTAGTTGTTTTGATTCATGGGAATTAACATCATTATACATCCAGAAAAAAACCTCTACTCAATTCAGTTGGTGCTGTGACTGGCCCCACATCTTCCCTCCAGCTTCAAGGAAGAAAGTTATGATCATGCATGTGACTGGCTAATTTTTATAAATTACCCAGTCATTCTTTTCTTGTGCTTAAAATTGTTAATTAACCCCTGTATTGCCTATGTTGGTTGAGTAGGTTACTGTAATTGTAAGGACAAATCACATTAACGAATACCTCTGTGAAATACGTGCCTAGCACATGCCTGTCTTGGGCAGTAATTTAGTTGAATTGGATAGTCAGAACGCTTTGACATTACTAAAGCTAATGAACTCGTTATTAACAATGCACATCTGTACAAATGGATTAGAAGAACTGTTTCATTGTCCAATGTGAACAATTTATACATTGTCCCATAACAATTATTACTGAAATGTTGACTTTGCTAAAACATTACTGACCATGATGTCTACATCTCAAAGCAATTGATTTTTTCTTTTTTTTTAAGTTTCATTACATTAAACACTGTATTTGTAGAAGGATTGACTGAATTTTTTAGCAAATTTCTAAAACGTTCTCACTGTAAAAAGCCAAAAAGAATACGGTACTGAGAGAATAAGTTGTACTGTGATGTGTTCAAGGACAATGTTTCTTACATAGAAAATTATATTCATGTTTATATAATCTTCTGAGAATGCATATACAAATAAATGACATATTAGCAGAGAAGTAAGATTTCTCTCATTTTTTTCATCAAGGTAAAATGTAATTTGGGCAAAAAATGATTTTTGAGATTCCAGGATGGTGTTACACAGCTGCTGAAGCCTCAGTCTTATCATAAATTTTTTGTTATCTGTGAAAATAAGACAGAATTTGGTCCTTGATCATAGTTAAGTTTTTCTCAGATAACTCTGTAATTGGCAAGTATGCCTCATTTTCGCTGCTATGTCATTCCACTCCAGGTTCTTCAGGGATTGCAATTAAGTAGTTCTGTCCATATTATATATCATTTAAGAAGCACTATAAGGTGTTGCATTACCTTCTTTTATAGTAGCTATAAATTATTTAAGATTCTATTTCAACTTTGAGTAAGCTTGCAACATCCAAGAGGTCTCTTTGGAGAACCTGTTTAAAAGGTACCTCTTCTACAAACAGCAAATGCACAATTCTGGAATTGTTCACTAAACCATTGTATTACTTACTATTATATGCATGACGAATGGAATTTGCATGCTGACTTCTCTGGCTTTGGCTACCTTTGCTCCTTCAGTGTAAAAGAAGTTTTGTCATTGCAAGAAATGTATCTGTAAAAACCAGAAGTCAGCCAAAAATATTAACAAGGTTGCACCAATGTGCAATGTCTCAGCCCAAGACCACTTGGAATCGGTTACTGCACTAGAAACTGTGTTCAAGCAGTAGTCTGATGGAGGACAGGGAGGATTAACGGGTTGTTAGATTTAAACAAAATCTTCTGAACTACTGAGTGATAAATAGGCTTTTGGGGGCAGGGGGGGTGGAATTAAAGGCCTTTACTAAACTTGGATTCTCCTTAAGTGTTTATCCAACAGCTGTTCCCCTAAGGGACTCCCTTCTGAATTATTCAATTCCACAATACAACATATACTCCTACCTGGGGAATTGGAATATTCAGAAGAAAGTTGAAATAAGAATCCAACTAAGTCTCATATTCTCTGTAATGGAACAACTGCCTCCAAATTGCTCTTGGTATCTCAGGCCCCAGTGTCCTTTCAGCTGCATCAGTATAATGCTAAAGATGTGTATGAAATTGTACCAGTTTCGATGAGAGGTAAATCTGGCCCTTTCCATACTCGGTGGTGCCAGCAGGAGAAATGCTTATTGCTGCAGGGTGAAACAGAGGGCACCAAACAATCTGGCAAACTGTAAAAAGGTCCCTTGGGAAGAAATGCTTTAACAAGAGGGAGATTAAAAAACAACAGTGTTAAGAATTGTGCTGAAATACTGGATGAAGAGTAATCCTCGCTGTACTCAAGCTGACCTTGTTAATTTTGCTAGTTCTTGGAGAAAGAAGCACAAAGCCTGAATGAAATGTCTCAAAAATTCCTTTGTTTGAAGGGCAGCAAGACAATCTGCTTAATTATTTTTGGCAGTTAAGATAAGTCTACTTTTTAAAAGCTTGTCATTGTAACTAATACTCGTTAGAGTAATTGCTTTTTCTGTACACCTCTCTAATGTTTTTGTATTATTAGTTTTATTATAAACCCTGCAGGGAATTTTTCTCTCTGCCAAACCATTTTATATTCTTGGCTTACATTCCACCTATGTAGTTTTTGCCAGATTTTCCTGTACTAGTCTCTGACAACCACCACAATTTAAGGAGGATGTGGAAGTTATTTTTTGTATTTTTTTTAAATTATCACCAAAAAAATTCCATTTTGAGACATCAAAAAACTGAAGAACAGAGATTGGTGACTGAAGAGCATTTTTCAGCATTAAGTATATTAATAATAAATATATTAAATAATTCTCATCCTGGTACTGCCAAAACCAAAGAGAGAATTTAACTACACCTGTCATCTTTACAGGCCTCAGGCCACTGTGGCTAGGGATGCTGCCAGCACTGTTCCCCAGGCAGCAATGGCCAAGTACACTGCTCATTATGCACTGATACTCCACATGGATTTTTTTCTTTTTTTTCTTCTCAGGCCAACAGTAAGCTGCTTTTGAAAAGATATAGGCAGTATTCCTTTAAAAAGAACAAATGTCTCCCACCTGTTGTCATATGGTCCATAAGCAGACAACTGTTTCAGCCTTTCAGACAGAAGAAATGCTGTATTGGAAGTTATAGAAAAGATTATTTTCCTTTTGCGGAAACCATCTTCTAGAAGTGTTGCTAGGTGCAATCATTTGAATAGATAAGATTTACTGTTTGTAAGAACAGTAAGAGAACCTTCTAAATGCATAAAGAATAGTTTTCAGCTAGAATGGCCAGCATCTGTCATGTCGACTTGGCCACAATGAAGCATATGTATTTTAGATCTCCTGCTTGGAGTGATCTCTTCCTTCCAAAGTCTACTGAATCAGAAGTCCCATGATCTTTTTTTGTACCTTCCAACATAAGAGTATTAATTCTGATAAATTTAGCTGTTTCCTTTCTGACCATGCAAAACCTGTTTTAAGGAGTGCCACACGTCTGTGTTGAATGAATACCCTATTTTAAAAGCATTTTATAAAGGCTTTTTCAAATATTAATTGTACATAAATCATAAATATATAAAAATTAATTGTGCAGAAGTTATCTCTGCATGAAGACTATTTTTTTCAGAAAGTGTAGATTAAGACTTTTTCAACTTCTTTTTGTGGTAATTCTATTTTTTTTTTAAAAAGTACATATAATGCTTAAGAATCCCATGTATCAGGGAAGGATGGAATTTATTCAGATGGAATATTTTGTATGGGTGATGCATTTCAGAAGAAATAGCTTCTGTTCAGACAGACTTGTTTTAAAAAATATTCTGTTGTACTGTTGAAAAAACAATTTTCTTTCCAGCCAATATGCTGAAGTCAGAAAAAGAGTTTCCCTGCAATGCCTGGACATAGATGAACAGCAATAAAAGTTTGACTTAAAAAATAAACCTTCATTGCAAGTGGAGAGGAAAAAAAAAAGTCAAATTGGAGTAGGAAACATAAGAATAAAAAAAATCCTGACATAATTAAAACTTGAAAGATATTGAAAGGGTCTGATTAATAACTGTGAAATTTGGTTCTTAAAACTTTTCAGTCCTTCCATAGTTTTGGACTTATTTGGCCATTTGTCATCCTCAGCAGCAGGTTCAGCTATACCATTCTGCAAAGGGAAATGTTAGGTTTCTGGCTGACTTCTTTCAGAGCAGTGCGTTTTTTAACCTTTCTCAATTTAGGGCAACTAAAAACTTCTGGTGAAGTGTGGATCTTAGATGTTTTTGTGATGTGTATTTACACAGTGGAGTTGTCTGATGATATAATTATGCTAAAGCAATTGTTACTTTTTCTGATGTGAGTCAGATCAATGCAATATTTTGAACAGAAGTGATTTCCTTAATTGGGTTTAAAAATCTGTATCCCTAGTGTAACAAAAAATAATTTGTTAATTCTTCTCCAAGTGCAGACAGTGTAACCTTAGAGTTTTGGAAAGAATGGCTGAAGAACTGTAACCCTATTACAAAAACTTTTTCTAACCTGCCATTGAAATTGTGTGACTGAAAGTGGGAGAAGTATTGCTTCAGGCTGCCATCAGGCAGGGAGATTCATCCATCTTTGGATGAAGAACAGATAGTACTACAAAGAAAGCTCAGAAAAGTGTTTTCTTACTTCCAAGGTAGGAAATCTAATTCTCTCAGGCACTCTAAAAAGAGGTTTCAGTCAACTTCTATTTTATAATTCCTATGAAAACTATATGCATTCAGAGAAATTATCAATTCATGCCATCTAAAACAAGAAAGGCTTTTTTTCAGATTCTCAGTAATACATAGGACACAATGTTGAACATCAGTGGTGTGACATATCTTGTCCTATATTTGGCCTTTCACATCTGCTTTTACTTGGCTGGCTTTTTATTTATCTCTAAGTGTTTCTGCGTGGTATTTCATATAGGCAACATAATGTTGCAAATCAGGTTTTCTCAAAGTTCTTACAAGTGTGCTATGCGTGTACTCAATAGAATATTCTTCCAGTAAAAGGTATTAAAGAAAAAAAAATCAAAATGCTGCATCGAACTAAAAGTATTCAGCAGTTTTGTGGGTAGCGTAAAAACTTGTTAAAGCTAGTTAGATGAGTCTGGGCTAATAAGCACTTGCAGAGGCTGAAATTTCAACCTCTGCATCAGAAGTATTTTATATCCCCCACTGAACTTCTTGTAACCTTCCTGGGGAGGACATAGGTGGCTAACAACACACAATTACAAAAAATAAGCTGTAGCTAACTTCCAGCTGTCCTCATTTTATTTAAATACCTGGCAACCTTAATACTAGCACAGATTACATGTAACAAATGCAGCTAAACAGAGAACGTTGCACAGTGTACATGACAGATGAGGCATCTGCATAAAACATCACCTGCTCTGCAGTTCGGTGCTTCTGTGCATCTTAATGCCCAAAGCTATCCAGGGCATTTCTGGGTCCTACAGTCTTCCCTGCCTTGATGGATCTAGCATTTAGGCTTACAGTTGCCTTCCTCCCCCCTGCCCCTTTTTCCTTTTAAACTATGACACACACAAAACCTGAAGCCAAAATTTTGCCCTTAAAATTATGAGAAGATAGTGCTATTCAAGTTTTCTCATTTATAGTTGATAGACAAATTAGTCTAGTTTTAAACTATGAGGGACCACCTAATAGTTGCATGGGGTAAACTGGTGAAAAATGGTCATTTTGTTACTGCATCCTTTGGGGCAGAATGTGTTTATTTTTAAAATACCAGGCTAATGATTTCCAATTTATGTAATTGTGCTTCAGTTTAATCAAGACTTAAGGTGGCTGACTTTAATGAACCTGAAAACAGTGTGTGTATTGCTACAGCAGAGCTGTTAATGTTGTAGGGGATCAGAAGTAGACATGTTAAGTAGCATAGAAATAAATATGGTAGACATGACCAAATGTGAGTTCATAAAAAATGAAAATGGAAGCCAAGTGCCATTTATCTCAGTCTCAGTTTCTGGACTATTAACTCTAATGCATGTAGCCAGAAAGTTGCTCACATTGCTTATATGGCTTGTAAAGATTTGCTAGCTTGGAATAATAAAGACTGTTTTATGAGGGAAGCTTATTCCTGTGCTTGATCCTAAATACATCCTGTATTTCATCAGTGGTTACAACAAATTAGTGCTATAATAGTTCATGATGATCAAATAAACAAATGGCAACAAGACATTTTCTTTCTTGAAGTCTTCTGATTTCAAAATGGACTTGACTAAAAAAAAAAAAAGCAAAAAGGTTATTATAGCCTAATAAAACTTTCAGTGTGCTCTTCAAGTATAGATTTCCAGACAGTGATGTCATTTTCCTCGCTTTACTCTATGTGTTGACACTCTGAAAACCTAATATAGAACATTTATTTATTTAGAGTTATTTAGAGGGAAGGCTAGAGGTATTTAGGAAGATTAGAGAAATGCAGAGGATCATGGGGGCTAGGTAAGCAAAAAGGAAAGGAAGGCAAGTATGTAAATGTCAGTGGAAGTACATCTGTGCTGGTCGAAAATACTAGACTGGAGAACAGGGTATGAATTAAAATAAAAAATACTATACCAGTAGCTGCAGGTTTCTGCTTGCAATCTAGTCCTACTGTTTCTCTGTCTGGAGCAAGGAGACAAAGTGGTAGGGACTTGAGTATCGTCAGAAGGTTGCTTCTACTCTAGGTCATTTAGTCTCCAAAGGAGGAGGATAAGTTTAAGACAGACCTATTTCAAAACTGCAAGTACGTTGCAGCCGTATTAGACGTGGGTAGGTGGATAATGCTGTGAAGCAAGTTTGCCTGCCTTAGAAATCAAAGTTGAAGCCCTGTGTTATGAAGGAAGATGACTTGTGGCAAATAGACTTGAGATATTATTTAAGAAAGTCTCTATATTACAGCCTAACCCTTAGAGTATTGCCAAGGTCAGTGAGTGACTTGTATAATTGCCAGTTGTAGAAGTTTAAGGTTGCCTGAGGGCTGTTCGAACTTACACATGCAAGTTTTCCACAAATGTGACAAACTATGTGACTTTTCTGAGTTGTTTCTTCTTCATACAATTTTTTTTCTATGTTAGCATACAGTTTAACCCTTTCACACCTGGCAAAACTGCTACAGTGTATGGTCAGTCATTACATAAAATAATAAACTATGACTTCCGATTAATTTGAATGTTTCAGAAACAGCCAATTTTGCCATCTGATTTTCAGCTGCATGTCATAAAGAAAAATCTTGAGAAAGTAATCCAATATATTGGAGACTGATTTAATAAATCTCAGTAGCAACTTCATATGAAATAGATGTCCCACATGAATTATCATTTCGTCTAAGAACCATTTATTTTAGTAATGATGTCCCACATGAATTATCACTTCATCTAAGAACCAGTTATTTTAGTAATCCTTAGCTTCAGCTCACCTGAATTTCTATGCTGAATAGTCTTTCTGATTACTTCAGCTATCTAAACTAGAAAAGGCTATGTTCATCTCATATGGGCCATAACTAAATTGGTATGAGTAGCTCAGCTGGACTTTAACTTATTTAGATTATCTAGCCTATGCCTCTGAATAAAACTGGAGTGTCTCAGCCACCAAACACTGATTTCTGGTTCTCCAAGAAGGATCCTTTTGCCATGTGTTTAAAACTTTACTCATCTACAGGTGACAACTAGAAAGACTGTGTGCTTTTAATAAGCTACTTTTTAGAAAGTGTATCTATCCAGCTAAATAAGAGAGGGTTTTTTTGTCTTTAATTTTATGTACGATACTTTTTGGTTAATTTGGAAATTAAGCATCAGAGTTATTGCTGCTTTATTTTTTGCCAGGTCCCATTACCAAACAGTTGTGATGGAACCAATAAAACTAGGACTCTTATCAACAGAAAAGGCCATGTAAAAGGAAAAATCAATGAAGACAAGACTTGGAAAGTTTTCCCTAATATTTTGATCACTTTTACTTGGTAGTGACTGGAAATATGTTAGTTTTTCCCCTTTATCTTTTCAGTAATGTGTACATGTCTAAGAAGAGTAGGTAGATCCTCACAAGCAGATTAATTTCTGATTCCGTGTCCTTTACCAGAAAATTCAGTCTCAGCAAGATACTTACGGGAGGGACTATTTTTTTTTTTCATTCTAAACATTTTTAAATCACTTACCTGTAAATAAAACAAATTAATTTCTTGAAAGTTTTATTTCTTGAATCGTAATAAGTTTTGAGATGTTTTTGTTGGCAAACTAAGTCTTTGTCTTCTATTACATAAAAAAATGTAATTGTCATTTTTCTTTCAGTAAAGGAAATAAAAACCTACTTGGAAATGCTTAAAATGATTCTTCAGCTAAGCCTCTAAAATCCAGGTGTAGTTTTTAATGAAATGTTGATATTGTGCACTATTAAAAGTGATCATGTTAAGTTTTATTTGGGACTTCTAGCTACTTTATTTCTACAGTAGAAAATAATCTACTAGACTCTGGCCCTGTAAAGCCCAATCATTTTAAGAGGCAGTATGAAGTAGCTAATTCTACATTACCACATTTTTTTACTCTTGGCAATGGGGATCAGTAAGGAATCTGGTCACTACTACCAGTTACATATATACAGAAGTGTCGCACACTTTAAAATTTTATAGAAGAAAAGTGGCATGGTTTAATGCACCAGACAAACTTCTGTCCAAAACTTCTTGTATGATGTTGAATCTATATTTTGCCATGTCTTAATTTCTTAGACCAAACTCCTGATTAAGAATAGTCTTGCTAACTTTTGCTAATGAACAGAAAATACCAGGTACTTCTTCATTTTATGTAATTTCTTTTTATATTTGCAGTGATTACATTTTTCTGCCAGACCAGGGGTGATCTTCTGGGAAAGAAATCTGTCTTGTTTTAAAAAAAATTAAAAAAAAAAAAAAAATCTGAGTTCTAGTTTACCTTTTGTAAAACTACAGGGCAATCTGCTTTTCAGCTCCCAGACAGGTACCCAATTTCAACTTTCAAACAGTCATAAAATGCAGGGCAATTATTTTGATTTCAGTGGTGTCGTTAGCACTCCGGGACATTCATCAAGGCAGTCAATCACATGGAGGAAGTAATTCCAAGGTAGATATTTCTGAAGAGACCCAGACTATTTTCAGATTAAAGCATGGAAATTGAGGATTCTTTCATTTTCATCTGCAAAGCTTTCCTGTTTAAAACCCCTTTGGCTTACATATGGAAGTAAATCCTATGGTTTTATATATGGTTAAATTATGTTGTTAAAGGATGCTATTTTTGTAAAACAAACTGATCTGTGATTATCCTCTGTGTAAAAACATGAGAAAACAGAACAACAAGGGTGGTTACTTTTCTTTGTCTCCTTCAGGTCTACTGTCTGGTTAGGGTAATAGACCAGTACATAGGTGCAAGATGGTGCAGAAAATAGCTGAAAAGTTCAGGGATCCACATTTAACTCCAAGTCCTTTCAACAGACAAGTGAGAGAATCATTCCTCTCTGCACAATCACTCCACCAAGGGCAGCGTTCTGCAGCCTACAAGTGGAGA
The DNA here is from genome assembly GCF_947461875.1 of Haliaeetus albicilla. Classification (NCBI taxonomy): domain Eukaryota; kingdom Metazoa; phylum Chordata; class Aves; order Accipitriformes; family Accipitridae; genus Haliaeetus; species Haliaeetus albicilla. The sequence continues at coordinate 11,365,227 of NC_091494.1, read as the reverse complement.
GGTGACAGTTCTGTTTATTTGTGTTACTTCTTGGAAACAGACTTTGTCTAGGTATTGGTTTATTACAGGGCTCTTGATTGCAAGGTAGATGCTCTTGATTTTAATATATTATTTTAAAAAGCTTTCATAAATAGGCACTTACATTTCAAGCACAGAGGCAGGACTTAGTCAAAATCTGCTGATCTTAACGGTATTCTTTTCATGTTTTTATTCATAACATTTCTGTACACAGAATCAGTGTGCTTTGTGAACTCTTCAGTCATTCACTTCCACAGAAAAATGCTGTAAAAGATGGGACTGGTAGTGACATTGTGTGTATGATTTGCAAAGTGAAAACTTGTCTGTAAAAACACAATGGATACTTTTATTAGTATAAAAGGGGGGGGGGATTTTTTTTTTTTAGAGGTTCATTGCTTAGCTACAAGTCTATCAGAGATAGTTGTGCTATTTTAAGAAAAACGTTGAGTCATCAGGAAGCAAAATGACACCAAAGGCAGCAGTGCCACTGTAAAGGTTAAACAAATCTACAGGCTTAACCCTATGATCCTGTCTTATATTGGTGGGCACTTGCATGTATTGTCTCGTTGTCTTTGACATGTTTTAGTATCTGCTAGCAGAATTTTTTTTCTTATTATTTTCAAATTATAAAGCTGGTAAAGCAGGATACTTTGTGCAAGACACTGATTACAACTGAATGTTGTATATAGATAAAGCAGTCTTTATTATTTGCTGTCTTGCCCTTCTTTCTCTCTCGGCGCAGTACAACTTTTTTGGAAGATAAACGTAAGGAAGATTGATTGCCAAGTGTGAGGAAATGCAAACTTCTTTTTTAATTAACTGAAATACCAGCTTCTGTTGCATTTGAAATCTGATGTTGTTATATGCTTAAAAGTTGGCGTGAGAAGATGTTGCTCTTCGGTTCCGCTGATGACACAGACTTTTTATTTAGGTGCCTGTATCCATAAACCAATTTCAGTACTTATGTAAAAATAGGGTATGTTGTTTATGGTTCCTGGTAATCTGAGATAAAGTAAGTTGGAGTGCCTTACAGGTTGTTTTCAGAACAGGTCGAAGTGTAGCCATGGAAAAGGATAATTAATTTTTAAGGTATGTGCCAAGAAATAATAGTATATTCCATTTGAATTCATCTTGGCTGTTGTGGTCTTGATGCTTGATTCCCTCTGAGGAACGAACTGGGTAGACAAAGGAAGTAGAATTACTATTGCTGGTGTTCTAAGGACCGAGCATCTGAATGGCTGAGAAATGATTTGCTAAATATTAGAATAATAAAAATACTTTATCTTAAAGTCAAGATATTGAGATGCGTTATGAAAGTTGGATATGGAAGGAGGTATTTTAGGTTTTGTGCGGTTTTCTCATTTTGTGTGTATGTGTAGATATATATAAAGTATACACACTATTTTTCAGCAGCGATACCACCTATCTCATTTGTCCAATTTCCACTACATCTTTAGGATGTATACCATGGAACAACCTGGATTGCTAGTGCTTATTAAGTCCTTAGAGCTATATAAACATAGAGAGAACAACTGCTTAAAATAATGAAATCATGTAAAGCGTGCGAATTTGAGATATGCTATGTATAAGTAACAGCACTGGGCCCTTGGATGTATTTTCAGTAGCTATACACTGTAGGGCACCTTCTTAACAGTTTTCTTATCTACGTTAATTGGTGAGGTTTACTGTAATTATGAATTTACTACTTTTTGTTCATTTTCCATTTCTGTCATACTTGAAAATGTCATTTACTTAATTTCAAATAACAATTGCAGAGATAAAGATGCGTGAAATTTACTAAAGTTGAAAGTGAGGTAGAATAAATAACAAACTTCGATCCGCCAATATAGTTTCTATACCTCAGGAAGCTGCTTTCCGAACTGGTTGGGAGCCAGTGAAGACTGACAGTAATGAGACAGGGATCATTATCATGTTCACTTCTGAGTTTTGATGTTTTTTAATAGGCTAATAATAAGGTCTGATATGTAGTGCCCTTCTGGCTGCCTTCAGGAAATGTTTGAATTGTTTGTTGAATTAAAAATTAGTATAGTATAGTGTTCAAATATAAACATGGCTACTACAAAGCTATTGTTACTGTAGTTATGGAAGAAATTTCAGTACTGCATCCCACTTTAAGTTACACTCAATGATAGAGCATTGAAAAATACCAATGAAAGTATTTTTAAAAATCTTCAGCAAAATAACTGCATTTAAAGTTAGGGACAATAATATGTCCCAAATTGCCCTCAAATCATTCTCAAACAAATCCAGCAACTGAGAGCCTTCAGAGAAAGCGAAGAATTGAATCCAGAGCCAATTCAGAGCAATATCTATCTACACCTGAATGCTCAGGAAAACTGGAGTGAACAAGATGTGATCTGAACTCCCATAGATTCCTACTGGAAGCCAAAACAGTTGTTTTCTGGTAGCCTTAGTTTGCCATATTGGAAGCAGTGCACACATTGATTATCTGAGAGCTTACCCACACGTGAGGTTCACAGACCATCGGTTAAGTATGTGGATTTGCAATGCCAGATCCTCCTCTGGACTGCCGCAAATATGTGGTTTTTTTTTTTTTTGAGTATGTGCCGGTTAGAAAGTCCTTGGAAATGAAAGTAAATTGCTTTGTACTTAATGCATACAATAGTATCAGCACAGGGAGTTAGTGAGATGTAAATTCACACCCCGGTGTAATGTGTCCTAATTTCTCCAAGCCCTAGGGCCATCTTACTCCTGAATGAGAATGCCCAGATAGAGGTTTAAATGCATTTATTCTTTATAAGGTTTCTAACTGTCCTGCTGTTGAATAACCTTAAGCATTTCTGCCCGACTGGGGAATGAGCTGCTTAATCATGAGCTGCTTAATCATGAAGACTGCACAGGTTCAGTTTGGTGCTGGGTTTTGTTTTGTTTCTTTTTGCTAGCCCCTTTCACGCTGTTTGGCAGAATATTATAATACAGACTCTTCCTTGACTTTGAAAGATATATTTTGAAGTAATGTTTTCAGTGTTGGATAGCAAACAGCTCTACTAGATTAAAAACAAGTGGAAGTTGGTTTTGGTGTGAACTGGCATGAACAAAAATTCAGTGTGATCTAGTACCATACATCCCCACCCCCTTTCATTTAGCTGTTCCACCTGGGCTTTCAGATGGGATGTAGCACTCCTGTGCCAGCAATCAATTCAGGAATATCAGGTGAGGCTGACTATTGGGCCAAGGGTGTGTGTGGTGGTGGTGTTTTGTTTCTAACTGACTCCCATTCTGTTCATGCCTGGTCTGAGAAACTAAGATGTTGTAAGCTAACTCTTCTTTTGATTACTAGTAGTATTAATTTACTACTATTCTGCATTAGAATAAAAACTTGTAGTGGAACAGCTGTCTCTTCAGTGTAGAGTTTTGTCAGGTGCTTTTTGGATCTGATTAAAATATTACTTGTGCATTTACTGGAGCAGTATTTTAGCTATATTGGGGTGACGGCACTATTGTCTGCTATCCTAACCTGTTTTGTGGCACAGACAGTGATTTAAGTTAGAAGTGGCAAGGTTGTTTGTTTTTTTTTTTTTTTCCTGTTACAATAAAATAACAATGTTGTATGAAAAAAGAGGGGTCTTAATCTTTTGATGCTTTCCTGTCAAGGCATACTTCCCCACTACCACCTCCCCAGGAAACAATTTTATGCAAAGATGAGTTCTTCAAAGAAGAGGGAAGGCATCTCATAAGCAAAGATTTAAGTCTGGTTTACATATGCTGTCTGGGATTTTTTTTCTTGTATGAATATTGCAGTATTACAGGTACGTAGACTGCACATATCAATTCCTGTATAAAAAAAAATTACACTGCTATAGACAATTACGGTGCTACAAACACTAACCCCGGAATAGTTTTACTACCTACACTATACTGCTATGTAGTGAGATGATGTTCTTGGGTTTGGGTTTTGTTGGTGTGTTTTTCATAAGTAGGCCTAGGTGTTTGCAGGCAATCGGTTATCACTGTGATTTCCCTTCTGCAGAAAACGGGCTTTTAAGTGTGCTTTAGCTGTTGTGGGTAGCCTTACCATGCTGGACCTTGTTGTCGTGAGCAGCAGCAGCGCAGGGAACTTCTCATAAATAGCGGCTCGTTCTCTGGTGCCTTTTATCTATTTCTGGTAGTAAGCACGCTGCAACCTGAGGCTTGGTTGTGGTTCGCTGGGGGAGAAGAAAAAAAACCCAAAAGGTTAAGATGCAACCTGCGCGCCGTGCCTTTTCCACAGCCCCAAGCACTAACTGTTCCCTTCGTCCACCGCTGGGCCCTCACACACAGCGGGGGGGGGGAGGCACCGGCCGCCCGCTGCCCCTGCTGCACAAAGCCCAGGTGGGAGAGGTTTCTCCCTCAGAGCCTCGGCGCACAGGAGGCCGGCCCCTGGAGGCTGCCACCTCCTCCCGCCCGCCGCGGCTCGCCGCTCTCCCGCTGCAGGGGCGGGGGGGGGCGCCCCGGGCCGGGCCCCGCCACCCGCTCCCCTCACACGCTCCGCTGTCCCCCCAGGGCCGCCGGCGGCCGGCGCTCATCCTCCCGCCGCCCGCCATTGGCCGTAAACAACCCTTCCCCCGCCTCCCGCTCCCTGCCTCTCCCCCTCCCCTCCGCGGGAGAGACGGGAGCCGCGGCGGGCCGGAGAAGCGGGGCTCCGGGTTCCCCCCGTACGCGCCGGGGCCGGGCCGGAGCCGGGGCCGCCCCCGCCGGCGGGTGAGGGCGAGCCGCGCCCGCGCGCTGCGCGCCGTAGCCCCGCAGCCCCCCCGCCTCCCCGCGCCTGCAGCGGGGAGAGGAGGCGGCGGCGGCGGCCGCCCCTCTCCTGCCCCGCCGGCCGCTGCCCTCCGGCCGGGGGCGCGCGGGTCGCCCCGGGCGGCAGGGCAGCGCCGCCTCCTCCTCCTCCTCCTCCTCCATGCGCCGCGGCTGCCCGCCGCCCCGCAGCGCCCGCGCCCGGCTGCCGCCCGGCGGAGCGCGCCCTCCCCGCCGGGCGCGGGGCGGGGGCAGGAGGAGGCGGTGCCGGCCGGCCGCGCCGTGAGGGGCCCGGCGGAGGAATGCCGGTGGGCGGCGGCGGGGCGGTGCGGCCCCCCGGCGGGGCGCGCCCCCTCAGCCCCACGGCGCTGTCCCGCAGCCTGTCCCGCTTGCGGGAGCACCGCGCCCGCTCGCGGGCCATGCTGGCCCTGGGGGTCACGCAGATGGCGCTCGGCTGCCTCATCGTGGCCGTCAGCTTCGCCGCCCTGGCGCTCACCACCTCGGCCCGCGTCCGCCACTCCTGCCCCTTCTGGGCCGGCTTCTCGGTGAGTCAGGGGGCGCGCCGGGGGGGGCGGGAGGCGCAGCCACGCAGCCCCCGCAGCCGCTCGCCGGGGCCAACGGTCGCTGCGGGGCCCCGCGCGGCCGCCGGCAGCGCCTCAGGGCCGCGGGTCCGCGCCGACAGGTGGGACGCGGGCGGGGGCAGCGGCGCTTTCGGGCCTCGTCCCTCGCCTCCCTCCCCCCCCCCGGGCGGCGCTGAGGAGCGGGGGCCGGTGGGCGAGGCTCCTTCCCGCCCGGCAGCGAGGTGAGAGAGCCCCGTCGGGATGCCCTCTGTTCGCTACGGCTCTGGCGCTTCTCCGCCCCGGCCGCTCTCGGAGCCCGGCAGCGGTGGGACGGCGCTTCGTTGCCGCCTTTAGAAGGGTTAGGCGGGGTGGTTTGGCGTTTTATCGACGGCGTCGGGTGAAAGTTGGGATAACCAATTAACCTTTGGTGTTGCCTCAGCGGTCGGTATCCGTTTCGCGGGCTGCTGTCGCTGTCCCTAGCGTCCTTCGTACCGGCTCTGGCTTCCGCGCCGTCTGGGGGTTCACCTTGAGGTACGGCCGTTCGTCGGGGTCTCGGCGCGGGGTTGCGCTCGGATGCAGATTAAGCCACGAGTCACGCTGTGGTGGAGGCAATCAAATGAGATGAGCGCGGCAGGCGCGGGTTTTAAGATACACGCGCAGTGTGGAAGACCTCTCTGCTGAGTGGAGTGTGAGTGCGCCAGGAGGGCTAAAAAGGCCTGCGGCTTGGGGGCACCCAAAAGTCCTGCCACGAGAGAGCCTGAGGTGAGCCCCTTGGGAGAGGCTGTTGGTCCCACGAGACTGGGTATCTGAGTGAAAAACTCGTTTGTTCTGAACGCCTATGCCCAGAACTGGGTCCTCCTGACTCCTTTGTGATTTTCTTGTTGGCTTTCCATTGTGTTCTATTAAAAAAAAAAAAAAAATTTCTACTCTTTACTCAGGTGGTCTCAATGCTGATTAGCAGTGTTTGCACGTGCGTATGGATACAATGCACACACGCATGCGTTAGTATAATACTGGTTTACGAAAGTTTCTCTCATAAGCAGTGAAATGGGACTTGATAATTACAAAGAATTAGATGCTTCTGAGGGCACTAGTAGCTGTGTTATTGGTGAAGATTTGCTCCATTTAATTTCACACGTTATTGGTTTCAAGTATGTCTTTTCAGTTCTTTTAATGGACCAGAGAGTTTTCAACTTTAAAAGTGCTTGTTAGAAATGAGAACTGTTAGGCAAATTATTTGGGTTATTCAGTTGTGAGCATGTGGCAGAAATGGTGTAATTTTAGAAATAACTGTTTAATACGTTCTTATGCAGCATGTTACTCTAATTTTTTTGAGTCCGTCAGAGCAGGAGAGTAGTTTGGGATTAATTATTTAGATATTTTTCTTGATTTTGCCATTTTTGTCATCTTGAAAAGAAACATCAGTTTACACTAGTAGCCTCGATACTGTAATAATAATTCTTTTGAGTTTGAACCTCTGCAAGCTAATATGCAACTATTTGTTGTGATGAGGTGTGAATTTTAAATTAAGAATCTGGCTGGTTACATATTAATGTGCTACTAAAACAGTACAGCTTAGGCAGACTTGGTTTCTTATCTTGACAGACCAAGCAGGAATGTACACAACTGATTGTGTATTCTAGTAAGCACAACTTTTTCAATAATGCCTTTTTTCCCCGGCTCCTGTAATCTTTGTGAAAAGAGACTTTTGGGGGTTATTGGTATCCTCTAAGATACGCTGTTTTTCTGATTGCGGACCCCTCCTACTCTTTTCTCTGTGCAATGTAACCCATAGAAAAGTATGTTTTCCAATTAGACTTCGTGAATGTTACTTGCTTGTCATAGAGAAGAAAGCCCTGATTCTGGCCTGTGGTGTGAACCGGTAGAAGGCACAGGGAAAGCATTGCAAGACTGTTGACTAGAAGGCCTTATTGTCCTGTGTTATCAGAATGAGGCAGGTATACGTTGTGTCCTAAATTAAGAACTTACTTTTTGAAAAAATAATTCTACCTTATATATGATCTATTGGAGCATGAGAATAACCATACTTTCCTCCTAATCTCCTTATCTCTTAAGTCTCAAAAATAAGGTAAAAATAGAGCAGTTTTTAAGTATGGTGAGCCCTAAAGAAATTTTTGAGGCCCAGTTAGTTGCTTATAGAGCCTTTTCTAAAAGCCCGTTGAGTGAGTTCAGCAAAAACTACGTATATTGTCACTCACAGCTGAAAAATATTTCTGTGGAAGAGTGAATGTTTTTAGCTTGCTTTTAGAAAATACAATTGAAGAAATAACTAAAGGTGAGTTAAGTGACATGGGAGAGAAATAATGGAAGTATCCTTTCTCTCTTGGTGCCAAAATCAGGCATAAATATTCACTCCCTTCAAACTACTTCCCCACCCCACCGCCTTGGAAATAAATAACTGAGTTGCTTGATGGTCAAGTAGCAGTTCTAAACCTTTTTTTTTTTTTTTTTTTTTTTTTTTTAAGGTTGTGTGTCATATACTGTGGGTTTTACTCATTAGAAATGTACATGGTAAAACAGAGTAGTCTTGGCATTAGCACTTTCAGCATTTTTTTGACACCAACTGCCCTGTCAATGTAAGCAAAGGCTGCAAAAATTTGCTAAGAATCTTTTAAATGTTTTTGAAAATTATTTCCCAGCATTTGTAACATTTTAGCTGATTAAAAAAGAAAAAAGAGCGGGCTGCATATTACACTCCTCACAGAAAATTCTCTAATCAAATGCAAGGAAAGGTTCTGATTTCTCGCTTTCTTTTTGGAATCAAATCAAGTGACTGTACCAGCAAGAGCTTATTTAAAGAACAAGGCACCATCTTTTGCATAAAACTCTGAAGAATTCAGAGCTTATTTAAGCATCATCCCATAAATTAAACCATTTTGCTTTATCTTATCTTTTATAGCATCATATTAGGAAGAGAAAAAATATTTTCATATATTTTGTATTAAGACATTTTAAGGTAGTTAATGAGAGTCAAACTCCCACTGAGCAAAAGGGAATTGGGGGCTTAGATGGGGAGGCACTGGTTGATTCTCTACATAGACAGAAATCATTGGCAAGGTGTTACAAACTGTGTGGTGAAATGCTAGGCAGTTTGTTCCCATTGCAGTCTTTTATTCAGGAGAATGGCAATTTCATCTTCACGTTCTCTTGGTTGGGTAAAAGCATACGTAAGGTGTATGAATGTGTCTTTGATCCTTCGAAGAAATGATTCTTAGCCTCATTTTGATCAGGAAGAACAGGTCTCAAAGTTAGGCTGTTCTGGTAGACTACTGAAACTTCCACAAACGTATAAGCAGTGACAACGTTCTTTGTCTCTCCTGTAGGTCCATAGCTGCTTGAATATGAGAAAATATTTCTTCAATCTTTGCTCTCTAGAATCCAAAACATACACCAGTTTGTAGTTTACAGGCTTTGTACGTGCCCAGATTGATTGTACTGCTTCAGCTACATGCATTTAATGTTTATGGCTACTGTATGGTTGTTGGGACACTAGCAAACCATAGGCCTGGTAGCTATGTTAGTGTGACTACAAAAGCAAATCTTGCTCTCTGTAGGCATTTCTTGAAATTATTTAGAAGTTGGTGAGGTTTACCCCCCCTGCCCTGCCTTGATCCCAGCATTCTGAGAAAATTACCAGCCTCAGAGACTATAGTTTTCTCTAGTATAGGAAAGCATTAATGAAGTTGTAAGTTAAATCATGAGATTACCCAGGTTTCTGAAATCATACCATGGTGCTAGAAATCTTAAAAGAACATACACCGGAGTACAAGCTATCTCTTCTCTTATGTATAGTTATTTGACAATGGTTGTATTCTTGTGTAGAAGCATGTTGCTGGAAGATCTTGTGCTGCCTCTCTATTAATTTTTTTTTCAATTCTGCCTCTTTTCATCCATATCCCATGTTCAAAACAGATAAAGTCCTCTTGTTTAAAAGCAGCTTTCTTACAGTATGCCTTCAAGGTTCGTGGCATGTGTGCTTTTTTGCGTTCTTTGAAAAGGAAAACAGATATATAGGGAGATTGTCAAGGTGAACTCAGACCCAGCTTCTCTCATGGAAAATGTGAAATACATTATATACTTGTTTACGTTATTAACTGAGAAAGCTGAGTGTAGAGCCTTTTCTGTATTCTTCAATGTCTTTGTACAAAATAGGTTTAAATCCTTCAGATGATGCATAGAGGAGTTAACTTGCAAAAGCTTCTGCTGGTCTGTCACCCTGACTGTTCCTCATATGCAGCAGGTTGTTCTAGCATGTTCCTATGCAGAATCACTGTGGAAGTGAAGGGGAGATTACAAGAAAGATGAATTATTGGCAACTGTGTGTTTATCTCTTCTTCTTCGTTTCAGGTACAGATTTTTTTCCTTCCTCCTTTCCCTGTTTTCTTTCCCTTTGGTGGTTTTCCATTATTGCTTGTGGATAGTCAGGTGAAATAAAGGAGGTAGTAGAGTGATGGTATTTGTAGCTTGGAGGAATGAGCTTTAGTTTGTATGAAAAACCTGCCGCCAACAGAGAGTCTGTTACTGTGAAAGTAGAGCTAAGCTGTTTGAGAGAAGGTAAACTTTCTGCTAGTATTGAGTGATATATATTGTATGGACTGAACTTGTAAAGTCTGCGAACATATATAATTTATTTGTCTTGGAGTTGATCATCTCATATCTAGGACTTAAATGTTAGCTTTCTTGTCCATCTGCTGTAGGTATAAATGCAACTCTAGCATGGATATCAAGTAGTTTTGATCAAAATGTCCCTTGCAACTCTGAGTATGCCACATGCTTCTCTGTCAGAGTATATAGTATGGGTTGCTTGTTTTGAGTACCTTGGTTACCACACACAACTTGAGTGCTTAACCTATACCTTCTTAGATGAAACTCAGTTTTTCTAGAATTTGCATAAATCATCAGAAACATTCCTGAACATCTGTTGTAACCACAGAGATGTCATTAGCTGTCTGGGTGTCTTCGTTTTGGCTGGGATAGAGTTAATTTTCTTCCTAGTAGCTGGTATAGTGTTATGTTTTGGATTTAGTATGAGAAGAATGTTGGTAACGTTTTCAGTTGTTGCTAAGTAGTCTTTAGACTAAGTGAAGGATTTTTTAGCTTCTGATGCCCAGCCAGCAAGAACGCTTGGAGGGGCATGAGAAGTCAGGATGGGACACAGCCAGGGCAGCTGACCCAAAGTGGCCAATGGGGTATTCCATACTGTGTGACATCATGCCCAGTATATAAACTGGGGAAGGCTGGCTGGGGGCTGCTGCTCGGGAACTAACTGGGCATCAGTCAGTGAGTGGTGAGCAATTGCATTGTGCATCACTTGTTTTGTATAGTCCAATCCTAAAAGGATTATTGTTATTGTCATTTTATTATTGTTATTATTATCATTATTATTTTCTTCCTCTCTGTCCTGTTAAACTGTTCTTATCTCAACCCACAAGTTTTACCTTTTTTTTTTTTTTTTTTTTTTTCCTGATTCTCTCTCCCATCTCACTGGGTGGGGGGGAGTGAGTAGGTGGCTGCGTCGTGCTTGGTTGCTGGCTGGGGTTAAACCATGACAGTGGGTAAGATTATCTGACCAGATCTGTTCTCTGTAAATGATTGTTCTAATGGCAGATTTCAAAACTGTGGACTCCATGACCATGATAATTAGTTTATTGTGGACAATTTCTTATTCTGTGAAGTTTGCTACTGGTTCAGACAATGTTCTCTATCTGGAAATACTCAAATTCTTTCAGGCTTATTTTGGAAGTAGTTGGTGTTGCTGTTTTGGGAATTGAATAGGTAAATTTTTGCACTGAAAAAGTGTTCCTCTTCAGGAGACTAATCAGACCTCTGATGCAGATTATCAAATAGAGTTGGATCCAGGGAGCAAATGGAACTGATTTCCATATGTGGTTGTTGAAGATCTTACGTCAGTCCTGAAAGACGATGCATCCCACACACTACAGAACAGTTATCTCGACGTTCCTTTCTTTGGATTGATGAAATTTAGAACACCAGGAAATGGATCACCTCAGAAATCCTACAAGCAATTTGTTAACCTGTCTTTTGACTATTCACAGTCTCCAATAAATGAGTGACTACTGGATCTGGCTAACAATTCATGGTGGGTTTTAGCCAGTGTGGTAGTCACAAATTAAGAGCAGCTAGATTGGATGAAAAATTTGAGAAAGTAGTACAAAATCCTCACTTAAGAATTGCAATATGCCATAACAGTTTTAGTTACCTGTGGTGGAACCTGCAGTTATATATACTTGTCAAAGAATTATGCTAACTCTGATTCTTTGAGACTTTGTCTGTTACTGCCTCCTGCTGTGTCCCTTAGCCCATCATCCCTGTTTTCTCCGACTCTACTACTTAGGTTGGATTTACTAACACCTTAGGCATGCTTTTCCTTTCCTTTGCAAGTTTGTCAGGGCTTTGAAATGTGAGGAAGCTGCGGAAGGAAGTCAAGTATCTCGAACTTTGTGTTTCGGGAAGCCTGCTAGGCGTGTATGTTGCTGGTACGTAGTAAAAAATTATGGGTCTCACCTGCATAGGCTTGCCTCTCACCTTCATAAAATTCACGAAGATTGCGACGTGTTTTGTCTAGGTAATTGATCATTATTTATTTTCTTAGCACTGTAATTTGTACATCATGCCAAATATTGTGTGACAGACAAAAAAAAAGAACAAGGCTGTTACAACCTGTTATTAGATGCCAGTTAAAACCTGTGGTGGTGGTGTCCAAGAAGGATCATGTGCATCATTGTAATCATAAGGAATGAGAAGCCTTGGTTACATTCTCTGTACTTTCTGGAGTCCATGGTTAAGGCAGGGCTTTGGAACAGTGGATTCATGGGTGAAAATGTTGTTTCCAAATCCAGATGGAATGATAGCAAATTAGACAGCTGGAAAGAGGAACAATTTGAAAGAATTAGAAAGAAAACGGTGTTACTTTTTTATTCTTTTAAGTATATATGGTAAAATGGTTATTTGTAACTTCCTGAGGATTTGGGGCTGTCCTGGTTTCAGCTGGGATAGAGTTAACTGTCTTGCTAGTAGCTGGTACAGTGCTATGTTTTGAGTTCAGTATGTGAAGAATGTTGATAACACTGATGTTTTCAGTTGTTGCTCAGTAGTGTTTAGACTATAGTCAAGGATTTTTCAGCTTCTCATGCCCAGCCAGGGCACCTGACCCAAACTGGCCAACAGTGTATTCCATACCATGGGACGTCCCATCTAGTTTAGGAACTGGGAAGGGGGGGGAGCAGGGAATTGCCGCTCGGGGACTGGCTGGGTGTTGGTCGGCGGGTGGTGAGCAATCACCCTGCGCATCATTTGTACATTTCAATCCTTTTATTACTACTGTTGTCATTTTATTAGTGTTATCATTATCATTATTAGTTTCTTCTTTTCTGTTCTATTAAACCGTTCTTATCTCAACCCACGAGTTTTACTTCTTTTCCTGATTTTCTCCCCCATCCCACTGGATGGGGGGGAGTGAGTGAGCGGCTGCGTGGTGCTTAGTTGCTGGCTGGGGTTAAACCACAACAGGGGCCAAGTGTGACCTTGAGATTTCTTGTCTTCAGTACACTGGAAAATAGCACTCATGGAAGCCACCATTATTTGCTTCTTGAGGCAAATCAGCTTTGCTTCTGAGTATATTCTGTTGCCTAAGCCCTATGGGGTTGAGAAGCACTTGATCATGCAAATTAATTTTAAAACTTCCTGTGTTACAGGAAGGAATAATAGAAGAAAGCAAAGATGCCCCATTATGGTGGGGAGGGGGTGCATGTGTGTGTCCAATCTGTACAGAAGAAATAGCATAATTTTTTTTTCTCCTGTATTGTTATAAATTACCTGTGTTCTGAAGTCTTTATTTTTCTGTAGGCAGCCAGACTGCAGAATAAAAATACTACATTTTGAGTCAGTCTTTTACTGTTGTCAGCATTAGATATGGTTTTATTTTTTAATTTGTAGTAAAAAGATGGGTGTATGTCTCAGTCTCTTTAGGAATTAAATATTTTTCCTGAATTGTGGTTGTCCTTTCCACACGTTCTTTTATGCTGGAAAAGTATGAGCATTTGCTGTAAAGACAGTAAATACTGCCCTGGAACTTAGAACAACTAGATGGGTGGAACAGTTACAGTCTACTGAGAAACTTAGGAATAGATAAGTAGCTTAGTTGAAATGGGAATTTCCAAGGTCAATTATCCAGTCATTAGCAGCTGCTGAACTTATTACACCTCCATTTTAGTTGTATGTTGCTACTTATTGAAGGAATGAGTTGTGAATTACCATGCTTAATTGGCTATTCTTTCACAATTCATTTTTGTGCTCACTCCTGTGCCTTCTGGAATCAAAGGGCAGAATAGATAATGGGAATCTAAGGTGTGAACTGCCTGAAAATATGTAACTTAGAGGAGTATAACTATTTCAGTGGCATATTTAAAGAAAGATGACTCTTCTAGAAGCAGAATATGGTGTGGTCATTACCTCTTCTCTATGGGAGTAACCACACTGCTTTAAAGGAATACTATGCAAATGTGACAAAGCTAGGGAATTTCTAATTGAGCAGTATTTATACATTTAGAGCATCATAACTTATGTGCCTGTGCAGCCAATATTTTAAGAGCCAAATGCCCCGAAGCTAAGCTTTCCCTCTTTGGCAAAGTCACAGAATCACAGTCTCTGTCCCATAACCAGAGGCTACAGTCTGGATTTGTAAGAACAGTGTGTTCATAATTCCTTTGAAAGTACCTGCTCATGCTGTTTGAAACCTCACTCCTCTCCCCACTGTAATTTATCATTGTCATTTTTGGTAGTCTGTGGATACGTCCATATCAGTGTTTTAGTTCTGATCATGTATGTGCTCCCACTCACTGTTCATTCACATTGTGAAGCATTTTCAGAGCACACAAACTTGATTCATGGGAGATAAAATGAAACCAAAAGATGTGCTTTAAGAGCATAGAAGAGGCAATCTCGCTGCTGGTAGGTATTAAGTCTTGGGTCCAGACTACAGCTTGTCTGAAGTAGTCACCCATCCAGTATGTGTATAGTGTAGATGCTCTGTTCTTAAGAATCAATTCTTTTGCAAACAGATTTGTTCCTGTTCCATTTACTCTTTGCTAATTCAGGTAGAATCTGCAAGGCCAATCTGAAAACTCCTGTATTGTGCAGAGGATGGGAACTCCCTACAAATTACTGGTAATCCTTTCTATAGGCAGAATTTTACTCTGTACTGGTTACATCTACATTAGTAATTTGATGCAGCTCTGCAGAGTGAAATAGCCAGTTCTGAGGACTAGATGCCAGTGCTCTGTGCGTGTTGCTTTTGAGTAACTTGAGTATTTTGAGTAGTTTTGAGCTAAGTTGCAGTAATGAGAAATACTTCTCTGAATTACTGCTGCATCACTTGCAATGAGACATTGTTTTCGATAGATTGTGATTCAAAAAAAGGAATAATACAATATTCTAACAAATATAGACTTGCTTGTTATTGTTATGGTATCCAGATAAAAATGACAAAATGTAAGCACTTTGAAGAATATGTATTTTTTGCTTGGAGGAGGCAAACTGACTGTAACTTGGATTTCTGATCTTTACAACAGATTGGTTTAAATATGGATAGTTGTGACACTTTTACAAGTTTAAACTTTTGTGTCTAATTTATGAAGTAAGAGTTGCTAACTTCGCAAGCTTGCTTTCAGTTTTGAATATGAACTTTCTTACTTTATAGATGCCATCATCATGAGTAACTTATGTTCTGCAGAACAAGCAAATAATGTCCTCATTGATAACTACACAGTTTTGTTATTCCTGTTACCTATAAAGAGTCCATCTCAGCAGAATTATTTTCATGTGAAGGATGTAATTTACTTATGAGATTGTTTTTGCTACTCTTTGTAGCAGAAAAGAGCATGGCTTAATCTGAAGATTTTTAGATAAGCCTTCAGTGCCAGGGGAGATAAAACTAGGTGTTTTTAAACTGAACACACTTAATCCAGAGGCACTGAGAAACAATAAACTAGTACCTTTATAATGTCACTTTTACATTCGATTTTCAGAGAAGAAACTTGTTTTCATCTAGGTGGAAATTGTGAATGCAGCTATTTTTAAGATTTGTGGTAGATTTTTGGCCTGCTACAGAAAGTAAGACTGCTCTTTAGTTTAAAAAAAAAATCAAGACAAAAAGTATTATTTGAGCATTCATAGTAAAGAGCTAATGGACAATGTCATTGATCAATAATAAACACAAGTAATTATCTCACTATTATGCCTTCTAGTGATTGTGGGTCTAGCAGAAAAGTTAAACTGAATGGTATTCTTTTGTTATAGCAGTGAAAGCATTTGTTGATCAATGGTACTAAAATAGGAAGTTTTCAATTTCTGATTGTAAACAATCAAGAACTTTCTAAGACATACTCCTTAAAATAGTGCTGTGAACATGTGGTTAGCATACTGACTGCTATGTTATCCTGAAAATAACATTGGTAGAAAGTGGTTTTGTCACATATTGGAAGTGGCTGTGGTACAAACAAATTTTATCTTTCCAGAAGCTAAATCCAAAACCTTTTGAAAACTTGTGAAAAATTGGGCTAAAAAAATGAAATGCTGCAGCATTTCTACACAGCTTGGAGTGTAGGGTTCATGGGTCATGTGGGGTGAAGGAGGCAAAGGCTCAAGTCCTGTGTTTGTGTCAGTGTCAAGAGAACTCAATCTATTTTACATGTCCCAGGGGATCTGGACTGCCTAGCTACTGTCTTGACTCTTTACATTTCCCCCCCTTAAATAGAAATTTTCCTGGAGGGAAAAGACCACTTATGCATTCTTGTGGTAAGTTTCAGTTTTGATGTTCATGATCTTATAGTAAAAAATAAATTTAGAAAACTCCTAATGAAAGCATGGGATCTTCAGATGAAGAGTAGTTGAGCCTCCTCTTGCTTGCTTATACAGACATGTTGGCAGCTGAGAAGTGTATGTTTTGCTTCTGAAAGGTTATTGTATCTATTGCAAATGGTAATAATCGGGAAAGTGTATTGATCAGCCTGCCTATCTCTTAAACCAAATGGATGCCTTTGTACTCCTTTCTGCCTTTACAGTTCTTTTCTGAAAGAGCAATGTTAGTTCAAGATGTGTTAGATCTCAATTTTTTGTTTTGTAGTAGTTTTAAAGAGAATTTCATGTGAAGTACATTTTCATTACATGTAAAGAGCAAAAGGGGTGTCCTGGTTTTGGCTGAGATAGAGTTAGTTTTCCTTCTAGTAGCTGGTATAGTATTGGATTCAGTATGAGAAGAATGTTGATAATACACTGATGTTTGCAGTTGTTGCTAAGTGATGTTTAGACGAAGTCAAGGACTTCTCAGCTTCTGATGCCCAGCCAGCAAGAAGGCTGGAGGGGCACAAGAAGTTGGGAGGGGACACAGCCAGGACGGCTGACCCAAAGTGGCCAAAGGGATATTCCATACCATGTGACATTGTGCCCAGTATATAAACTGTGGGGGGGAGTTGGCGGGGGGCGGATCACTGCTTGGGAACCGACTGGGCATCAGTGAGCGGGTGGTAAGAATTGCATTGTGCATCACTTGTTTTGTATATTCCAATTCTTTTATTATTTTTATTGTAATTATTATTATTACTACTACTACTGCTACTATTATTATCATTATTATTTTCTTCCTCTCTGTCCTATTAAACTGTTCTTATCTCAACCCATGAGTTATACTTTTTTTTTCCTATTCTCTCCCCCACCCCACTGGGTGAGTGAGCGGCTGCGTGGTACTTAGTTGCTGGCTGGGGTTAAACCACAACAAGGGGGCATCAAAGAAGAATATTTCTCAGAGTTTTAGTTGCAAGTATTTACTTATAAAGGATACTTGAAAACAAGTTGTCTTACGGAATTGAGGTTTATTTACCTCAATGTTTACCATACATTTGAATGGTATAAATAATTTTCATGCTTAAAATAACATATTAAAACCAGAAAAAAGCAAACAACAAAACAACAATTGGGGGGGGGGAAGAAAGAAAAAATACATGTGAAATAACAAGCTCATGCCCTTGAGTCCACATTATCACTGTGTCTGTACATATAGGAATCTCTTACAGCTGGACCACATGATGTCTCTGGCGCATCTCTGACACTTCTACCACAGAACCTCCTGCATGGTACAGAGGGAGAGAATAGTGAAGACAAGACTGGAAGAGGGGACAGATGGGGTGGCAGGTGCACTTTCTCTCCCTGATAAATTGTACAGGTTGGGCAAAATGTAACAACTTTTCCATGTTGCCTTTTATGCAGGAAGGTAGGAATTGTACCAGCAATGGTTGTCCTTTCAGCAGGACGTTAATATTCTTGCTATGGTAGGTAAGAATCAGATTTAATATATAGGCTTAAGTCCTTCATATACCCAATTTTTCATGCTTGTTCTGGTAGAAGAGGATAAATTAGCCTTTTTAAAGAGTTCTTGAAAGACATACGTCTTGTCCTATTTATACTTGTGTAACAAGGATTATTCTGGGCCTGAAGAATTTGGGAAGTAATTTAAGAATTAATTCCTTACCACCCCTTAAAAATTTCCCTTCCTTCCTGTTGTGATTTAACCCCAGCGAGCAACTAGTCACCACACAGCTGCTTGCTCACTCCTCCCCTCTCCCAGTGGGATGGGGGAGAGAATCGGCGGGGGGGGGGGGCAGAAGTAAAACTCGTGGATTGAGATAAGAACAATTTAATAACTGAAGTAAAATAAAATATAACAATAATAGTAATTAAAAGGAATATAACAAAAAAAAAAGAGAGAAATAAAACCCAAGAAGAGACAAGTGATGCACAGTGCAGTTGCTCACCACCTACTGACCAATGCCCAAGCAGTGATCCGTCCCTCCCAGCCAACGCCCCCCAGTTTATATACTGAGCGTGACGTTCTATGGTATGGAATATCCCTCTGGCTAGTCAGGTCAGCTGTCCTGGCTATGCTCCCTCCCAGCTTCTTGTACACCTGCTTGCTGGCATAGCATGGGAAACTGAGAAATCCTTAAACGTGGGACAAGTGCTACTTGGCAACAACTAAAACATCAGCATGTTAGCAACATTATTCTCACACTAGATCCAAAACACACTGTACCAACTGCTAAGAGGAAAATTATCCCAGCCGAGACCAGGACACTTCTCATGAAATCAGGTCATAGATTTGAAATAAAGCTTCACCATCAGACCATACTTTGAGATCCTTCGAAATATCATTACAGTATGCAGTAACTAGCAACAACACTGAAGTATTAGTATCTGCTTCTGAAATTCGTGTTTATTCAGTAAATGTTTTCTTAGCTGCCTAAGTGGTCTAAATAGTCAATGCAGCTTTTCCTCTGAGCTTTTAAAAAACTCGCACTGTGATTTGACAGACTAATTTCTGTTGGTGCATAATATTTGCCCTTTGAGTGGAAAGTAACCTTTACTGTAAAAACAATCATGATAGTACAAACAATAAAGGGTTATATGGATAATAAGTATAACCAACATCAGAATGGCATTTTGCTGTCCACCAGAGACCATGCGCTCAGTTTCCTTAACACAGACCATGTGCTTATCTTCCTTAACCTAAGCTACTGTGAATCAAATGTCTGAAAGCCTGAATATCAAACCAGCTATTAGGAAAAGTCATCCCCAGTGACAATACCTGTCAGTTCTAGATGAGGATTGTCTGAAGTGTTCAATCATATCCTTCATTGGTTTGTGAATCTAAAGTAATTGGAAGGAAGGTAGGAGGAAGTAAAACCATTTTCTATTTCTGACATTGAAACTTCCTCTGAAGCAGTACACTTTTTGCTTGTGGAACTATAATTCATCATTAGACAAGCTGTAGATGTCCTTCCACTTGACAGTTCCTTCTTGTGTCCTGACAGTTTAAAAGCTTGCCTTACAGTATTAATTGTTTGGTGTTGGCTTGAGGTTTTGTCTGTATCAGCTGTTTTGGTTCTAAAAACTACACAATTAACTCGCATTATCTGGTTAATTAACCTATTTTGAAAAATAGAGAAGATATGAAGTAATGGGCAAAAGTTTGAGTGTCACAGTTACTTTTCAATTTTTAATGTTTCTGGAACAAACAATTTTTTTATTTTTGGAGGGTGGTTATTTTTTGGTATTCTGAAAATTTCTTCCTTTCATCCATGTCTGTTATGATTTAGATAACATCAATGAAACAAGATACGTCTATAAAGAATGAGTTTTTCCCATACAAAAATAAGTCTACCTGTGCTTAACTCTAGAGCTTCTGGAAGATAAGAATTAATTAGGGTTTTTGTTTATAGGTAGGTATATTTAGAAACTGTATGAAAGTCCCCAAACAATGTATTTCCTTGTATCTGCTGCAGTTGGCTTAATCAGGAAAAAGAATCTGATACCAAATTGAATGCTCTAGTAAAATGTAGTAATGGGCTGTAGCCCAAATTCTTGAAATCTAGCTCATTTAGAAATCGGAGCAATATTTTAAGCAATATTTACCTAATTCAGAAAGGTCTAGAAATACTTTTGGTATCTTGCTTCAGTATGTTAACCATATAACATCAAAGATGTTAAAAAAAGAAATTTTTACTTCCTTTGCCTGCAGGATGAGTGCTTCAGGATCAGGTATTTCAGACAGATAATTTAGGCTGTTGTTGATGTAATTCTTCTGTAGAGTTTAAGAAGATAGACAGCAACAAAGTTAGGACTATATTTTTGCAATAAGATTTTGGGTAAAACATAGAATACAACACCAAAACTGTGACCTGTTTAGTCATTCAGCCAGTAAGTTAAATCTTTAAGCAAGGTGTCATCAGGCAGGCAGTTAAGCAGGCAAAAATATAAGCAACATCTCACAAGTCACCAGCTGCTGCAAAAGTGAGTCTTATAGTCTTACCTGTTAGAAAGTAGACGTTCAACCATGGATCTGTTTCCCTTGTTATTATTTAAGAGCAACCAGAGCTAGGTTCTGTGTTTTAGATTTATATTAAATCCTACCTTACAGGCATCCTACAGGATGAAACAAAGCAGATAGATGTGAAGTTCTGACTAACAGCATAGACCATAGAAAATGCTGAAGGTGAATAGGATGTAAAAAGCTTATACTTAAAAATAATACCATGCTTTGTGAAGTGTTGTGTTTTCTGAAAGCAGAAAATTCAACAGTCAGTGTAATTACATTTGTTAGATGCCCGCAAGGAGCCTGCAGGTCAACAATAATGCACAGTGATTATATTTATCAGTAGGCTCTTGTGGAAGTGAGAGGTTTGATGGTATAAATACATATAATGATACTTTAGATGAAGTAAAAAATACTTTCTGAGGAGATCAGCCTGAAAAAGATGAAAAGTGATTTTATAATTTTATATAGGTTTGCAAAAAAAGGATTCCATTCTTTTCCAATTAAATTACCAAGGAATAGGCTGAAAAAGAAAAGGTAGGCTTGTATATTAGAAAAGGTGGGGTCTCTAGCATGAAAAAGGATACCTCATGTAGCTATTTTAGAATGTAAAGTTATAGTTGGATGAAGTGTGGTTTACTGGATTTCTGAGAAGCAGGCACTAACTTTTTGATAACTTCAGTGTAAGGCAATAAAATGGATTTTTAGTATAATAATCAGTGTATTTGGTGTCTGTTAAAGAATGCTTTTATCACTTAACTGGGGAAATGTTTTCTCCCCCAACTGCCATTTGAAATGCCTGAAGAGTGGGAAGATGAGGATAAGCAAATAGTGTTCTCAGACAGGATTCGCACCTCTTCAATCCCAAAAGTACTTTCTTAAGAAATGTGCTATCTGTTCCTTCTGTATTTCAACATCTGACAAGTGATGATCTGTTATTTTAGTAAGCTATAAATATGCTGTGCCATTGGATAAAAAGGTTGTACAAACATGCTAAGAGAACTGTAATAATCATAAGTGATGAGTTCTTGCCCTTCTTTGCCTGAGAAATTAAAACTTTTTCTAGCCTAAACTGCCCATATCTTTTAAAAATAACTATAGTATGTTGCGGAGATGGTGAATTTAGTTGTTTCACCAACCCAGTGATCTGTAGCAAGGTTTTAGGGAGTGTATTAACAGATAACACAAGGAATATTATTGAAATCTAGGATTATAATAGTAGCATTAGTAGATCTATAGCTTCATGGTTCATAATCCTGTGAAATTGCAAACATACAGAAGTAACCCTTTTAATTTTAAAAATAATTTCTGCACAGTTCTTTGCTGGTGATTGTTGTTGTTTTGGGGGTTTTTGTTTGGTGGGGGGGGCTGTGGTTGTTGTTGGGTTGGGTTTCTGTGGTTGGTTGGGTTTTTTTGTTGGTTTGGTTTTTTGGGGGGGTTGGAGGGTTTTTTTTATATATAGTGGAGATTTCTAGAATGTGATATTGGAGCAAACTAGAACAGGGTAAGCCGACAGCTGATCTTTCAAGAGTGCACTGCTTGTGGTAATTCCCCCCCCCGCCCTTACAAATTGGAGTTTAGTTGTTCAGGAAAGAACTTAGTGAGAGCCAGATAATGCTTATTCTTCATAAGGTAAGAATATGGTTTTGACAGTAACTTTTCTGTCTATGAAAAAAAGTAATGGTCTCCATTTCCTGTGTTGAGAAGCCAGGAGCTGTGCATTGATGCTTTTGTCAGGTTGCCTGTGCTCCTAGCTCACAGTAACCTTCTGTATGTTTGAGGGCAGGTACCAACTGTCCTTTCTATCAATAAATTAAGCACCTGCAGTCTTTCTGTCATGTTCTGTAGACCTCTGATCTTTTCTATGGCTCTTTTTTTCATCATTTAGCTCCTTCATTGAAATTGTTGATCAGAGAAAAGTCTGCAGAATCCTACGTGATATTTCTTGACTGCTTTGATAGTAAAAAATGGTTAAATATTTTTCATGTATAGTTTTTCAACTGGCTGTGCGTTCACCATAGTGAAAAAAACCCCAAATGCAGAAAGCATTAAACTTGTAATTGATCTTAATAATGGTCCTCGTTTAATTATATGAGGAAGGCAAGAAGCATCACAGTCATAAAGTTTGTGCTTACAGTATATGATGAAAAGAAAGACAGGAATCTTTAGAGGTCAAAATTGTCTTCTACCAATAGAATTACCTCCTTCTGCACCAACAGAGATAAAAGACTGACTTCCAAATGACACTAAGGCATAAAAGGTATTGCTAAGGACATAAAAATAATGTCCTAAATAAAAAAAAAGAAGAAATCAAGCCAGAGAAAAAGCACTATTGAGATGATGTTTGTGATTATCAAGATATTTGGCAGTCTCCTCCAAGTTTTAAATACACTTCCTTTGTTAAATAGTATAATGGTGGTACCTGGGCTAGCTAGATTACTTTATAAAGAATAAATGTGGGTTTGGATTTGGAAGCTGCAAATCACAAATGTGATCAGTGATGAAAGAATTAGGAAAAGGCTGCTAGTATAATCTCAGAGAAAGTGCCAGAAACTCAAATTTTTTGAACAGTGATCACATACTAAATAACATTATTTTCATAGGCTCTAATCTAACTGCCAAAAAAATAATCATACTTGCTGATAGTTTTTTTTTTTTCCATTTGCTAGCTTCTGTTTGCCCACAAAAGCAGACACTTCTTCTGATTTTTATCAGGCATTTATTGGACAAAAATCAAAATTCATACATCAAAACTGGGAAAAAAAATGGAGGTAGATAACATTAAAAAAACTTATCTACTTTATAGTTACATTATAGCAAAACCAAACCAAAGTGAATTAACAGGGTAAGTAAAGATAACATGGACTCTAAAATAGCACTAAAAGCTAATTGTTATTCTCTGTATACCATTTGATCATGTACACAAGCTATGTTACACTACATAGACTCACATGGTAAGATTTGAGTTTTACTGGTATAAAAATGCATTTTGTGTGGTTTTTCTTTTTTTTTTTTTTTTTTCTTTTCCTTCAGACCACTGGCCTGCATGAATTAAATACCTGATGGTGTATAACTGTCTGGGCAGCAGCAGTAGCTTAGCAACACCAGCTAGTGCTGATGCCAAAGAACAGTGTTGGCTTTCATGATTTTAAAATGCCAGCTGGTCCTTTAATAGTCTTTCTATATTTAGAGATTAATTGATAATTGTGTTTTAACTAGTAGACCTAGGTTGGATTTCACTGTCAAATTGTTTGATAAAGAATTTTGGAAGCTCAGAAGTCTTTAACTGTAGGCACTGATATAAGATTTAGGAAGGACATGGTAATAACTATAAATTCCACAGTACAAAGAAACCTTCCTTGCTTCCTATTCACTGTAAGTGCACAAGCAAAGCTACTTAAATGTACTAAAGGAGTGGTAAACTGCATTCTCTGAGAATGATGATGTTTCCTTAATAAATAGTAATGTCTGATAAATACATGCACATTTTTGAAATACATAATTTTGAAAAGAAAGGAATATTACAAATATAGACAAACATACTTTGTGTGTATGTGTATATACACACACTAAAATAAAACATCAAAAATATATGTTTGTGACAGAAAGTATGAAATTATAGAAATGTGTGCCTGCAATGAGTCTCAACAGCTCATCTACTCTTATTTTCACTGAGAGATCCATCTATAAACAACAGCATCTCTTGTTAAGTGTTTATTTAGATATTCCTAAATTTGAGTAATAAAGGGAACTTTGTAACCTGTTAGGTAACCTCTTTCAGCACTTAGCTATTTCTGTGCTAGTATGAATCTCATACGTTAACTGTATACATCCTAATATGTAG
Organism: Haliaeetus albicilla; assembly: GCF_947461875.1. NCBI lineage: Eukaryota > Metazoa > Chordata > Aves > Accipitriformes > Accipitridae > Haliaeetus > Haliaeetus albicilla. The sequence goes on along the minus strand of NC_091494.1, from coordinate 11,341,145 downwards.
CGTAAATCTTTGCTGCAAGTTAAGCCTCTAATTATTTTTTTTGACTCATATTTGGTGGACACAAGGGCAAATGATTTGTTTATTTGTTTTGTTTTTTTAATCTACAGAAAAACTTCCACTATTCTTTAACCTGAGTAAACAAAACCAAGTCTTTCTAACTTTACTTCTAAGTAATTTTCTAAATCTCTTGGCAACTCTATTTCTGACCTGGATTTTCTACAGTAGCTGGGCATATTTAATGAAATATGATGCCCAGGCTGGGCAGAGTATTCTTGCTGAAAATCTTCGCTAGTGTCTGTCGCAGCAGAATGTATACTGTTCACTTTGTACATGTAATACTCCTAATTTGTTCCCAGATGCTGTCTGTCTTCTAATGTTCCTCTATCACTTTTTAATTTATATTTCGATTCCTGTTTTAAATTAACCCTCAAGTCCTTTTCTGCAGTTTTCCCATTATTCTGCCAGTTAGAGCCTCTTACTTACTGAAGTATTAATCTCTTCTTTTTCCTGTGCGTGTTATGTTTCAACAGTGTTAGAAATTCCTCATTTGCAAACATCTTTTAATTTCCTGTTTGAAATACTTGCTTTTAATTTACCAAGGTTCTTAGGCCCTTTTACCAGCATGTCTCCCAACTTCGGGTAATGCCTGAATGGTTATCTCGGTGTGCCTTCACAGTAATGTATTGGTTCAGATGTGCACTTTCAAAATGAATTACGCAATTGTTTCCACACTGCTTTGGTTCACCTTGTGGAGCTCTCTGAGCATGCAGACTGGATTCCTTTTGGGTAACACTGAACTGGAAAGTATGCTCCAGCAGTGTCTCTAATGCCGTCTAGCTGCAAATGGGAATTTAATCCATGGGCTCAAACTAGAGCTAGCAGTATGTGTTTTACAACCCCCCCCACAAAACCAACAAAAAACCCCACATCCCACCACAAAAAAAACCCAAACCCAAACCAAAAAACCCAAACCTCAACAAACAAACAGTACTCTGCTAAAAACGTGGATGGTGTGGATGTCAGCTGCTCAACAGCATCTGTTCACTCTACAGCTCTGTCCCTGTTGGTCTAGACTACTTGTCAGTGTAGACACGGTTCTCATGAATATGGTGTTTTAGTAAGCTGTAAATACTCCCTATACTAATCTCACATAACAATTTTTTTGAGTGATCTAAACTCTTAGGTGGTAGCTAGCGATTTAGATGTTGTTTGTGCCATTTGTGGTGTTTCATGCATTTCTCTGGGCCATGCTTAGTTGAAGGACTCAAATTCATCTTAGTATTTTTTCTGTATTCTGATTTGCATTCCTACCCTGAATTGTTGATAGTGTTAAATATCTGGTCGTAACTATCACTTTTTGAAAAAGCCAAAAAGATATTTTTATAGGAAAGGCTAGAGAGTTCTTCATGAAAGAAGCTTTCCTATTAGCTAACGGACTGGTATTTTCACTTTGTGTTGCTAGAACAAGCCTTACATGTCCCTTTTTAGTTTTAGCCAGTTGTGTCGTTCTAGTTTAGTCCCTGCATGATCCTCTTGCTACCCTCTAATAATTTGACTGTCTCTAGTTCACTAGAGCTGCCCTCGGTAGTAGGTATAACAGCTGTCATTGAAATGACTTTTGTAACAGATCTGTGGGATGTTTCATGTTTGTAAATCTGCCAGTTACAAATACTCGCACGTGTTTTCTGGTTCCATTTTCTCTTATTGTTCCTCTGAGGAATTACTGTACAAATACTTGGAGAAAATTACTTTCTCTTGTGTTTATATAACACTTCTAAATAGCTTTATAAATTGGAAGCTGGCACTGTGCAACTCAAGTCATGTTTAACCTACAGCAGAAAATGACTTTGAGTATTTAATAATTTTCCAGTCAAAAGTCTTCTGTTTTGATGTTAAAGGTATTTAGTGTGCAATAGAGAACAAATTACAGCCTTTTGCTGAAGGGTAAGCAGTATTATAAATTCATATATATATATGCAGTTTGTCATTTTCAGGATACAGAAAAATGAAGGTTGGGATTTTCAGAATAGTTTAGGAGTATTAATTATGTGATTTCCTTTCAATGTTGAATCTTACTTTCATCATCAGCTTTGAAAATCTCAGGCTAGGACTATTCCAACTAATATCAAGGTTTGGTAAGTTAGTGATTTTTGTCCTGTAAAATGTGGAGATGGATTTTTGGCTTAAAAATTACAAGCCGTAACAGCATACAGAAAGACAGTTTACTTGCCTCCCTTGAAGGATGACTAAACGCATGGTAAAAACCATGGGTTTAGTTTCCAAATATTGACAGTGAGTTCTAGGAAAGCACTAAGTGTGATGTCCTGTGCAGACTGACTCATTAAAATGCTCAGTATGAAGGCTTAGCTAGAGCTGAAGCTTTTTTTGCTATTAAAAGTACTTCCTGCAGAGTGCAAAGAAGTAAGGAAGGGTGAGCAATTAGGGGCAAAGAAATGTTACTGAGAGGTTGTATATTTGGGGAACATAAAATCTTGCAAGTGACTTTTCTGCTACATGGGGAAAGCTAGAAGTATCAGAGTGATGGTGATATAGAAAGATCAAATCCTAGAGTAGTGTTCATTATTATTTGTCGTACTTTCAATGTTTGCAGTTTAGGTCTCAAGGATATCTATATGAAAGCTGATTTTGCTGATTAAATGAAAAAATACAGCACAATGCTGTTAGCTTGTAAGCCATCTCTAAGAGATCATGTTTGGTAAAAGAGAGTTCTTGCTTTAGAGTTGTAGCAGTGTGTTGCTACTCTTCTTTTAGATATGTGCTTTTTTTAAGTGTCTGATTTGAGAAAGCTTCTCTTGCTGACCACATCTCTTGGTGATCTTGAGGTAGAAGAAGACTGGGTTTCTTTGGCTCACCCAGTTGTAAATAAATTTAAGTGAGCTTTTCAGACCAGATTCAAGTAATTTAATTCTGACTACTCACCGAATTGGTTCATAGATCAGCAGGTATTTAAGAATGTGGCAAGCTGCTTTTCCTTTTGAGTATTTGTAAACCAAGATCATTACATTTTGTCTCCCTGGCTAATAATTGCTAAATAGGAAGTTTACTACCAATTTCAAAATCTTACATATGTCAAAACAGCAGTGCAGAAGGCTGTAGGGTTTAGAAGCTGCAGAATGGGTGTGATAGCTGCATTGTCGGTTATTTGTCATAAAGATTGTTTGGGGATTTTTTTTGAGTATTCCTAACTTTACTGAAGTTACTGTCTCCCTTCCTGACAGAAAACATGAGAGTAACTGTGATATGGGAACATGAGATTAAGTGAGGATGGATTTCTATTGCTCAGGCAGTACCAGATCCTGGCTTTTAATTCTCTCATATTTCAGGAAGACATTTTTAAGAAATTAATGACTTTTCATATGAGCTTGCTATCAGTGGGATAGCAAAAAATCGTGGATTCTGGAGCACAATGTATATCACATATTGAAACATGTGGGCCTGATTTGGCACCATGTGCCATCAGAATAATCTTTTTAGCAGAAGGTGTCACTTTTAAAAACACATCGCTATTTGGTGCCTATGCCCTGTTGAAGCTGGTACAGCACCTTGTGAGTGGGCTTAGTGTTTTTTTTAACAGATGGAGTTGAATATTGACTTGCCAGTGAAGAGCTTGCAAATCCAGCCTAGGGGTAGCAGATCACAGAAATGAAAGGTTCTGGAGTTTCAGTTCCTTTCTTCAGATTAGTATTTTGTTACCTTTACTTGGACATCATTTTAAAATACCGTCATTAATGTTATATTCTGAGTTTTATGAAATGCTTTACAAACTTTGTATTTTTCACCTTGTACCAGTGTAATGACCTTTGGGCAGAATTTAGGAGCCATTTGTTAGCTCCTTGAAATACTACATGAAACAATTGAAAACAGAAGGTAAAATACCATGTTTGTTTAAAAAGTAGTCAAGTAAAATTGCAGGCTTTTTCCCATACAGGAGCTTGGTTAGTGTACCAGGGCTATCACCCAAACTTATTCAAAGTATGACACAGATTTTTTTACAATTGTATGCTGTTTTGCATTTTAATTTAGATTTAAACCAATATTCTGAAAAACATATTCCTTATTTCTGTTGAGCTCCAGTAACATCTCTGTTATCTTAGCTGATATTTAACTATCCTGTGATTGTAGTTATAATTTATAATTTGGCTGGAGATTTAACCAGTCTGTTTTCTTATATTTCAGTAGTTCTACAATTTCTGATTTCATTTGTAGAAAGTAAGATTTTATGAAACAAAGGTGACCCTAGCTAAAATTGAACTTAAAAGATATAGCAAAAGGTCAGAATTGTGAGTGTTTTTACAGAGTTTTGAAATGGCTTAAGCAACAGATTTGCACACTCAAATTGAAGAATTCTGACGTAAAAATATGTGTTCTGAGTGATAGTTGCATCAGTATTTTTTTAAATTAAATTTTTTTTGCTTGTACTTTTCATGTAAGTTGGTAAGCCAGAAGGAAAATATTTGAGGTCATCAAACCAGGTGTAGCTGTTTTTTTTCCCTGACAAAAAGAGGCTACAGTTTACACACTGACCCACTTGTCAACATTAAATGCAATTATTTTGTCTTATTTTTTATGAACTGATTTTTTTTATTGTATCTGAACAGGAAATTGTTTTTCAGTCAGTGTTTGGGTGTTGCAAGAATAGCATGAAATGCTGTTGGGTATGGAGGAAATCACTGAACACATTTGCACAGAATGTACCAGTACTAACTATGTTTGTGTTTGTATAGATGTAGGTGTAGCTTGTGTTATAATTGAATATTAATGGCAGCAATTTTTACCTTAAACTGCAGAATTGGCTTCAGTATTTTTGCAGTTTAAAAAGAACAATGAATATGATGAAATCAGTAGTTCCAGCTCAGTCATGAACTGTGTGGTGTAAACAGGAAAACTAGTATTATAAGAATTAAAGGCTCTAAGAATCTGAATGCTAAGCTTCAGTAGGGAGTTAAAAGCAAAAGGGAAGGTTACTGCAGAGGTGGAGGTATTGTAGGAGCTGTGCTAGGTGTTGAAGGCCACTTGAAAAGACTGGAGTTGGTTATTTCTGGGTAAGAGGGATTTCTCGATACTGGCATGGTTCAGGTAGCAAATGAGAAGATTGATGTTTGATTTCTGACTCAATGTTTGAGATGCTCACTTTCATTTCTTTTCAGAGTCCTTTTCAACACAGAAACATGTTACCAGCTATACCTTGCAGGGGGAGTCATAAAAATTTATATAGTTGGTTGTTTGTAACATTAGTTTTTTAAAATTGCTTTGTTAAGATCTATTTGGAGAGTAAGGTACTTGAGCCTGATGCGTATTTGAATGAGAAAATTTTTTAACAAACAGCCCTAAGAATCCTGGAAGATAGAGCTGTTTAACAATCCCCTTCCCTCAGCCAAATAAAAATAAAACATTTTATGTACGAAGCAGGAGTGTACAATTTCAAACTTCCTTCTAAATACGTTTTAAAATTCTTCTAGTATTTGCTTTTTTTGTAGAATGTCTTGTAGGTGTGTTGAAGTATCAGTCTAATATCCACCAGTTATTCATCTAGTAATCCAAGCCTATCATCTCTAAAAGCAGAAACAAGAACACTGTGGAAGGTCCCAGAGATATTTTTGAAGTAGATGGGAGAGAGGAAAAGTAGAGAGTCAGTCTTTCAGGATCTTGTGTAGGCTGGAGGACAAACAGTGATGACTTCAAACTCCTCCTGACTCAGTTGTCCCTGATGCACAGAGCCTGTGGAAGGCATCAGGGTTTTCTGCCCCTAGACCTCCAGCTTTGATTTTTCCAGCTGTCATGGAACTCTTCTCCCAGTAGAGTCTTCTGTTTCCAGTTAGCTGTAGCCCTACTTATTCCAACTTGTCTCTCCTCATCTCAGCTGACTTTCATTTAAATCTCTTGGACCTTCTTTCTTTTTTCCCAGACTCTTGTAACAAGAGGATCATACTTCTAAACTCATCTGCTCCAGGCTACTTAACGGCTCTGCAGTGACCTTCCCCACTTTTTCCTGTCACTGTCTCTGGACTGTTGTCATTCTGCTTGAGTGAAGCCTTTTCTGTGTTTGTCTGTTATCGGTGTGTCATTGGGCACAGTAGGTGGCCAGCTCTGCACTCCTACCTGGCTTTTTCTCCTAGTAAGAAAAGGTGTTGATTATTCCTCAGGTAGGAATAAAACAAACCAACCCAAGATGCATACTCCATTTAGCAAAAAAATGCCTACTGGAACTTAGTCAGAAAGTGACACGTAGCTGGGGAAAAATTATTAGTAATTCTAGAAGAGTCATAACTGATGCGGCTGCTCATTATTTTTTTGACACTTGATTTTTCTGTTTCAAATACAATCAAGATAGAAAATTAAAATACTGACTATGAAGCTATGTTAATTGTTTTGGCTGACTGAAAGTTACATGCTGGTACCTGTGGTGAGAAGAGAGTGCTTTGGCATATGTCTGTGAGCAGAAGGAGCTATTCTGCTGCATTACTAATGTATTAGAAATGAGTGAATCAGAAAATTATAAAGTTCTCTTTCTGAGCTGAGATTTTGTCCATTTCAAATTGTGCAAAAATGGTGACAGTGTTCCAAAATTTGAGTTTAAGATGAGATAGCCGTGTTAATGTTGTTTGAGAGGTTGTAAATAAATTTCTAGGATTTCTTTGAAAACAAAAAACCTCCTATGAAGGAAGATAAGGTTCCATAGGGCACTGGTGTCATCTGCTTTCTGAAATCTTGCTCTGAAAGCTTGTAATTGGTCCCTGGGACTGAGGGGGGCAGAATACAAACAAATGTTAGTGGTTTGAGAACCGTTTGCTAAATTTCAAGGGATCTTAGAAATCAGTATTCTTGGAATTTACTTTTTGATGGGGAGTATTCTCTAGATCTTACAAATATCACAGCCAGATTGCATATTCCACTTAAAGGACAGCATGCCGTACATCAAGCTTGATTTTATTTCGCCAGTGTCTGGGTGCTGGTTTTGGCTGGTGTGAGATCTTACTTGTCCTTCTTGTAACAAATTTTATTAGCCTGTCTTAAACTTTAGGAATGAAAGGATCTGCTTAATAATTATGGCTTCGATTTGTTTAGAATTGCTGTTCAATGAAAGAATTCTGTGGTTCATAGCCCCACCTCCTCTTGCAAACAAACTCTGCATATCTGTTAAAATAGTAAGTGCTCATGAAAAAATAAGATTTCCATAGAGCTGTGAGCTTCAATTTGCTTGCTTTTCTTTTTAATTGTCTACTAAACAATGTAGTTGGAGGTTAATGATTTCATTTCTTGAGTACTAAATAGATGACAAAGAAGCAAATGTAAAGAACAGCTATCAGTAAACATGAAACAAGATTTTTTTTTTTCTGTGTATAAGGGTTTAATTTCTGAGAAAGAGTAAGAATAAAACTGGTATGTTTTAGAACTTCTTTAACTTTATGTCTTTGGTTGATATTACTCAGTGAAAAATAGTGTATAGTACATAGAGAAACTATTGGGGGTTAACCTCTTCAGATTGGACCCCAGATTAAAGTGTGCTTACTTTAAAAAAAAAAATCATCTTTTATTTTTGTCAGGTTCCAAGAACCAGTATTGGACTGCCCTAATAATGAGTATTTCTTTTTATTCCTTGCAACTACTCTTTCCATATCACATCAATTTTTTGTGGGATTTTGCTCTAGATAATGTCACAGGAATAATCTTTCTTTTCCTGCTGAATAGGAACAAGTTATGTGCATGAGTTCTCAGTAAAGCTTTCCATTATTTACAGAGAGACAAGGCAGCATGTTGTCAAGAATAGTACTGATTGACAGATTTTTGTGGTACTGTAGTTTCATTTAAAGACAGGCAGGGGTTTAATTTCCCCTTTTTTTTTTTTAATTCAGATTATATTTATTTGAACATCTCCAAGTAAGTTAAAAAATTCTTACTCCTTTAGTTGTTTAGTTCTGATTTTATATTCAGAGGAATAATTGTTGAATTACATTCACACAGAACAAAAACTAAAAGGGTTCACTGAGACTGAGACAACATATATATCAGTATGTCATCTACGGTTTAGACAGACTGTAATATTTCCGGTATTATGTTAGGAAGACTCATTTTCATAATCTAGCAAGTAAAGCAAAACAAATTATTTTGGTACAACACACCGAGCTTTTCGGGTTTAGAACTGCTATCCATAATACAACTTCATTGATTTCAGTGTTGGTGTTTTCGTTGGAAATCTCTGCATGTGTTTTGTATTTGTTGCCAAAAGTTCACTGGTTATGCCTGGAAGATCCTACAAACTAATAGTAGTTCTTCCCTGAGCCAAAACATAACATACCAACAAAAGAATATATCCTTGTCGGGTATTATTATTATTGTTATTGTTGTTTGAAATTTGACTTTTTTCTTCAGAAAGGACATATTTAGTATGAGTAGACACTAATGTGTTTTAAGTTTTTTGAGACTGTACTTGAGATTTGCTATCAGAATGTAATCAGAGCAGTAATATATGCATTTATTTTTCAGAAAAATGCCTTAGGACAGTCTTATGAATCTTAGTATGTGACTTAAGCAGATTCCACCTAGGTGCTTTAAATACCTCTTCATGGATTATCCTAGGATTTAACAATTTTTCTGCTTATGTACTGTAATAAATTTAAATTAAACTTCCTAAAAATACCTGGTTTGTTGCAGTTCTTGATTTATTGTGCGAGAGGAGAGTGATGGCATTAAGTTTATATTGCACTGATAGAGTGTTTTGTAATTAAGCCAGTCTCTTTTGGTTGTGTGAGAGACTGCGGAAGTAATTGTATCCAGACAAGTTCAGACATTTAACAGATACTTCAGAGCTGTATGCATTTACCTTTTGATACAATGCAATTAATTTGTCACGGAACTGTTTATCACATAAAAATTTTTGCTAGTTTCATTTATTTTGTACAAAGTAATGCAGAATATAATGGAAGCATAATAGAGCCATTGCATAGTACGTAGGTAATACTACTTTCAAAATTGGATGCATAGAATTTTTAGCCATGTTTGAATAGTAATTGTACTTTGATTTCTAGTAGTTAATTTTTGTTATGGTGCTAACCATCTTCACCTTCTATTGCCTCTTGCAGGTATCTCACGCTGCCTAAACCATAATCAAAGGCAACCGCTTTCCTTTGAGAAACTCAGTTTCAGTGACCTCATTCACCACTAGCTCATTCTTTTTTTTTCAAGCTTTACTACTGAAGAAACAACTCAATTTTCAGAAAAATTAAGAAATGCCTCATAATCTATTACCTGTTTATCTCGGAGGCAAAACTTTCAGTGATGGAAACAAATACACATGGGATTCAGTGACAAGTGTTTGATGATACTGATTTCTGTTACTTTATGTAGACTTCTTGAACAGTGTGATGGATTGTAGGTTTAGCGTAGTAATGCTCATGAAATATGTGAATAGTTATGTTAATGTTTTTTCAATTGTCTGAGAAACCCTATTGTGTGCACTCATTTGTGCTCTCACTTCTTTTCTTTTCTTTAGGTTTAAAAAGGCCTGCTTAATGTTTGGAATTTCTTTTTAAAAAAGCTGAATCAAAATTTCATCTAAGGATCTCTTCATGCAGTAGGATTTACTCAGTGCTGATAAGGAGCCAGTGCAGTTTTATTCTTGTCCATAGGATTTTCATTGTGGGGTTTTGGGGGTTTTTTTGCTGTTATACTTGATCCAGAGAATTTAACTGTAAAATGGTATGCAAGTTATTCCCAATAAATAAGGGATTTAGACATTGAAGTTAGGAGCTGTACAAAAGTATAGCAGAACAAATTTTTATCAAATAAGCTTGTTTTCAAAAAGAACTTATCTTTTTTTGGCAGGAGAGAGTTTTGTCATATCCTTAACTGCTTCTCTAAGATATTAAACCCAATAGTTTTATACTTGCACTGTGAGTTCTGTAGTTCTAAAATGATTTAAAGGGAAAGTTAAGTTTTCTTTCCTATCTATCATACTGGAGGTAGTTATAGCATTAATTTCTTTCAACATCTTTTTCCAATTCTGTTCTTTCTCATGCTCAGAGGTATTCAGATGCCCTGTTTTTAAACAGTATTGAGTTTAAAAGTACAAAACATTTTTCATAAAGCTTTCAAATGAAGGAAATTAAGCTTTATGCAACCTTTACACAAATCACACCAATAAACGTATATGTTGGATTTCACTATTATTCAATGTCATTATAGACCATCTGGTTCCCGTCTAGTGTGCCAGTGTGGGTTTATATATATGTTTTAAAGTTCTCAATCACTGGCTACCTCCACAGAGGAAGCCCTAACTGGGAGAATCTCAGCAATTGTAAAATGTCAACTCTGCCACTTATTTGTCTAAATAGGAGTGAAGATCACCAGCATTCAGTGTATGTAGCATTATTCAACTTGTGAGTTGTTTTTAGTTTAATTGGCTTTTCAAGTAGTCCTGTCAATATAAACGTTCATGTGGGAATACTCCAAAAGAGCTATTGTTTTGTGCTTTCACTTAATAATCTGATGCATGTAGTCTTGAAAGTTTGTTGTCTAATTAATTTGTATTTTTATAACAGAAATTATTTTGAATTATTTGGCTCAGAGTAATGGTACTGCAAAGCTGAAATTATTCATACAAGTCAAGTTGCAGCTTAGATTTACCATGATTTGAACCTTATTTGTTCTACTGAATATGATTTTGTTAGGAAGATAGTGCTGTGTATTTAATGTGTGTGTTTCAGAATGATTAAATTCTTCTGCTGTTCTCCAAACTTGAAGTGTAGGCAGCAGATTCTGTACCAGATTGTAGATCTCCAAGTCTTGAGTCAATCATGTAATCTTTGACGATTTGAATGCAATTTGATACAGAATTTACTAGTAATGTTTTAAGCAATTCACTAAAAATTATAATTTCAGCTCTTCTGAAAAAGCGTGGCCCTGTTAAGATACTACAGAAAACTGGAAAATCAAGTGTTTCAGATTATTTTTAAGATATACAGGCATAAAGCTTAATTGTTCTGGTGAAATCAAAAGTAGTTCATTATATTTCCTGCACTACAATATAGTGCCTGGGAAAATTCAACTGGTGATAAAGTATTTTTCATTTTTTGACCTAGATTTCTCAAATAGTGCTTTTATCTGTTGAACAGAACCTTAAACTTCCATCGTGGAGGTGATTGCACTCTTGGCTGGTGATAACATCAGTATGAATTTCTTCCCTACATTCAGAGATATTGTGTAACAATGTTTGTAAAGAATGTTGAGATCTTCCCAGGAAAGAACATAGGGTGTTAGGTATGTGTCCTGGTTTCAGCTGGGCTAGAGTTAATTTTCCTTTTAGCAGCTGGTACAGTGTGATTTGGATTTAGTGTGAGAAAGTTGCTAACACGCTGATGTTTTAGTTGTTGCCAAGTAGCACTTGTCCCACGTTTAAGGATTTCTCAGTTTCCCATGCTATGCCAGCAAGCAGGTGTACAAGAAGCTGGGAGGGAGCATAGCCAGGACAGCTGACCTGACTAGCCAGAGGGATATTCCATACCATAGAACGTCACGCTCAGTATATAAACTGGGGGGCGTTGGCTGGGAGGGACGGATCACTGCTTGGGCATTGGTCAGTAGGTGGTGAGCAACTGCACTGTGCATCACTTGTCTCTTCTTGGGTTTTTGGTGTTTTTGGGGGGGGGTTGTTATTATTATTATTATTATTATTATTATTATTATTAATGTTGTTGTTGTTGTTGTTATTACTGCATTTTATTTCCCTTCAGCTATTAAATTGTTTTTTGATTCTCCTCCCTATCCCACTGGGAGGGAGGGGAGTTGAGTGAGCAGTTCCATGGTGCCTAGTTGCTGGCTCAGCTTAAACCATGACAATATGCTAGTTCTGCCCGCTTGTGTGTATGAGACAGGACTGGGACTATGAAAAGGCCACTTTTTTGTGGTGTGTAGTAGCACAGCCAGCGATGTTTGAGATCTGGTAAACCATTTGAGCAGTCTCAACCTTTCTGTATTTACCTACACTATTGACTAAAACCAAAACAAACTGAAATGTTTTCCTGTTACAAATGTTGAAGATGAACACAGCTTTTATAAAAAAACTTGCTTTTTTAAAAAGTACATCTGTTGATATAGCTTCCCAGTTGATACTTCCAGCAAAGCAATCACATAGGCAGTACCTTTTATATTTTTAAAAATAGCATTTCTGTTTTAGAAATAGGAGCTATTAGAAGTTCAGTTAAGACCAAAAGTCACTGATGGTGTAGCTTTTATAAGGAGAGGTCTGTAGTAGACTTTATTCTTAAGATACATTTTACAGCATGGGATTAAAAAAACCAAACTACTACAGAGATGCATATATTTATATACTATAATGCCACTATGTCCCTGTTTTCAAACACTTTCTTAAAAGGGATGAATGATTAACATTTATACAGAATAGTTTCTTTATCAGTTTTAATATCACGCATGCTTCTGTGAGAACCTGGTACAGAAAGAGGTAGAGATTTGTATTCCTCAGTTCTTTTCTTGAGTCTGCTGCTAAAAAGGGTGGATAGTCCAGTATGCTGAGCCTCTGCAGTGGATACACCTTTTTAGTAAGATGTAGATTATGCTTTTTGGAGAGAAGATTAATTCTCTGAAATTGCAAAATGTGTTATAAAAGCTTTTTAAAGTATCGTTCATATGAGGTAGTTTTGAAACACTGGAAAAATAAAGACAACTTAATAATTTCCAGATTATTTTTTTAAAATCCTATTTTAATTTGGAAGTAATAGGAGTATGGATTAGCTTTATTGTGATAGTATCAGAGCATTATTTTTCCTGTTTATAGGAAAAATATTATACAATTGTATCTGGCTTGTATAATATGTAACAGTTATAGTTAAATAACATATAATTATATATAGTATAGCTTGGAATTTTTTTGGTACAAAATGACGGAATTTGGAGTTTTATTCAGTCAGAATATAGAGTCTTGAGAACTAATATATAACAGAGATGGGAGTAATTGTGTTGATCTCAAGAACATCTTGAGTGAATTTGTTTTACAACAATAGTTGCTTCTCTGAGCTCTTTTTGGATACTATTTTATGAAGCTTTTGTATGTCAGTGTTAAGTTGCTAGTAGTTAGGTGATTGTGGCATAAACCTGTTACTACTTCTGGCATTTATTGGTACTTTAAAAGCAGTGTCAGCAGAGGAACAAGGCTTGAAAGGGGTTTGAGGCTGTATCTTTTTACAAAACAATTTTTTCAGCTTATAGCAATTAACAATGGAAGACTAGAAGTTTTACTGGGATTCAAGCTCCAGGTTGAAACCCCATTTCCAATTTGCTTAAACTGGAATGTTTGAATGTAGAAGTTTCAAGAAGCTGAGCACTGTTCGATGATACTGGGATATAAATACCTGCTGTTTAAGTGAAGGTGCTCTTTGTTTCATGATGCCAGTTAAAAATATACATGTATTTTTTCAAGCTGATTCACATTGTGGAAGAAATGCAAAAGTATAGTTAAGATTGCTTACAAATCCAAACAAGGTGTGGCAATCGCTAGCAGGAATAGAGGATGATTAGAAGAGGAATCAAGATATGTTGTAGAATCAATGAATTGAAATAATACGGCTTATTTTGAAAAGATGTAACTCACTCAGATGCTAGTACTTAATAAAGGCTACCACTTTCCAAAATAGACACTGGCGTTGGTGCCTGTGTTAAATAAAATTTTAATGTCAGTACAGTAAATTTTTTAATATGCTTTTTTATATGCCATGATGTATTATAGGGCAGGAAGTAAAAGTTACTCTGAACATCTGTAATTCAGGTGCACTTGAAATACATGATTCAGTGCAGCACAACTAGATATTAGAAATAGCTTAAATGAGAGGGAGATCAGAGGATAATAAAAATGATGGTAGTTTCCTAAGTACTTTGCAGTGGGGTGTTTGAGACTCCATAGTTAATATTTATATACATATTGTCATAATTTGCAATATCAATTTAATTACCATGACTAGTAGGAGCTTTTTTGATGCTGTCAGCTTTTTCTGAGAGCATTAGAATGCCACCTGTCATTTTGAGATGACTTTAAGAAAAATTTTCTGAGCTTTCAGCTACAGCTGCTGAAATGTGATGGGAACATTTAATGCTTTGATAACACATTTCCCAAATGTCATAAATTTTATTGATTAGTCTTGTACCTGACTCCTAAATCTGTTCATTAAGAATGCCGCCTTCTAACATCAACAACAAATTGGCTTTAATGCTCTACTCTGCACCACACCAATAGAATGGGAAGTTGACGTTTTCTGACTATTCATTTACTTAAATTTTTCCTAAAACACCTATGTAAAACTCTTAATCTTCTATAAGCCTCAAAATATTAGGCTGCAGTGGATAATACGTATTTTTAAAACTCTAGGGAGAATGGAATGCCGGCTTTCAAATCTTCGCAGAAAATAATTATTTCTGAGAAGTACTGGAACAAAAAGCTTGGCTATTCCATTCTCTGCTATCACTATGATACCGAAAAGCTGGTCGAAGAAACTCTCTAAGACTCGTTTTGGAGTTTTAGAAAGCAGGTGTTCTTTATTGCAGCGCTGGATGCATGGGGGATAATTCCACCTAGCGCACATGCCACAGCTTCAGCACAAACAGGTTATATGGAGTAACAATTACATGTTAATTAGATTAGTATACATATAGATAAAAATTATTGTAACTGATTATCATAGTACTGCCTACATCTGATCATGCGCAATGAAGAATTCATTTGAGTCGAAGGGCTGCTTTTACAACCACTGACCCATTTGAGATTGTTGGCTGTCCTTGAAGTCTTTGTTCTTGTTCTTTGATCTTGAAGCTTAACACAGTTTCAATCACATGTGGTCAGTTTCAGCATTGTTCTCATCTAGCGCACAGGAATGTCTAGTCATAAGAGCAAAGAACTGCAAAACTACCTCTAGTAGTTAATTGCTTGGCTATACTTTTGTCTATTGTTTCAATCATAGTGTTAGTATAAGATTTCTAATAATTATTTACCAAATCTCACTTTTACAGTCATCTAGCAACAAACCAGTTTCCATGGCTGGTACAAAATGTTAAAACCATCAAAATATTTAGACATACCATACAGAATATATGGAAATATGCTATCAACTACATCATTAGTGTACAATGTCCTTAATCGTAAGCTTAAGATGAACATTACTTTTAAGTTTACTATTTTTGTGCTAGATATTATCTGAAATAATTATTGTATTTCTCAAATAGCATATGAATTAAACTGCAGAATGCACTTAGAGAAGTGGGACAGTGATGTGGGGTTTGTTTTGGTCGGGTTTTTTTCCCTTTCTGGAAAGGCAGAGAGAGGTTGCTGATAGTGTCTTCTGTCCAAATGTAATTTTGGGGGAGTGACAGAACTCTTTGATGATGAGGATAACTAATGTAATAGTAGTTGAGGGAACTTCTGTGAACAACGGGAAATGCACGCAGTGGTTTAGCAGAGGTGGATGTGGGTTGATGATTTCGTTTCTGAATGATGGTATTAACAGTCTCGCCAGTTCCCCAGTATCATCCAACTGAAATGTTCCCAAACCATTATTTAGCATCTACTAAGCTGATGCTTTTTTATTCGGTTGGAGAGTAGGATAGATAATCAGTGTGGTCCTGCAGCTTTCAGATGCACAACTATGTGCATCTCTGTAACTGTGTTTCAAAATGCTGATTTAAGTAATGTCTGGGGCCATTTGGTCAAAGAGGCTAGATTTGTCCAATATCTTGTGCCTGGAATTTATGTCTTTAATAGGCTTGTTTAACAATCTTCAGAAATTATCAATATTTTTTAGTTATTTGCATACATGCTTTTTCTGCAGAGTTTGTTTTGATACTTAAGGAGAATTCAGTGCTAAAGAGTCTTCTATAGTTGGTATTGGAAAATGCATCAGCTGGTGGAAAATATCAGTGATGACAACCAGGAAGCAGGTCACTCAAGATGAAGTAATGTTTATAAAATATTTATCTAGAAGGACCTGAGAAACATTGTTGTTGTTGTTGAATTAATAAAATAAGATCCTGTCCCTGCCAACCCCCCACTCCCCACCCCCCTTGTGGTTCTCCTTTTCTTCTTCATTTCCAAACTCTTGGATTATTCTGTGGGATTACCCATAGTGAATGCTTTCCTGTATGTGTGAGGTTATTTCCTTGCTATGTTCTAGTTTGAATTTTAGATTGTTTGCATGATTATAACAAGTTTATACAATTTTTATTCTGATAATAGTTATGTCAGAATAGTCTTAAAAATTGTAGTTCACAGGCTTTGAAACTGTAAGAGCAGATTGTCCTTGCTTTCCTCAAATCCTGAAGCACAAGCAACAGCGAGCTGTTGAAGGGAAGGCGAAGCAGGTCATACACTGTGGTGGGTTGACCCTGTCCAGCAACTAAGCACCACACAGCCTCTTTTTCACTCCCCCTGCAGCAGGATGGGAAGAGAATTGGAAGAGCAAAAGTGAGAAAATTCGTGAGTCAAGATAAAGGTAGTTTAATAAGTGAAGGAAAGAGGAAGGAAAAAACCAAAGCAAGTGATACAAAGGTAATAACTCACAACCTTCCACAAGTAGACCAATGCCCAGCCAGGCTCTGAGCAGTGGCTACCTCCCCCCAAACTCCCTCCCCGCAGTTCTTACTGCTGAGCATGGGATTATATGGCATGGAATAACCCTTTGGTCAGTCTGGGTCAGCTGTCCACATTGTGTCCCCTCCCAACTTCTTGCCTACTTGCTGGGGGTGTTCCCCCACGGTGGGAAAAAGAGAAAGCCTTGAAGCTGTACAAGTACTGCTCTGCAGTAGCCAAAACACTGGTGTGTTACCAACCCTGTTTTAGTCACAAATTGAAAGCATAGCACCATACAGCTGCTGTGAGGAAAATTAACTCCATCCCCGCCTGACCTGGTACATCCACTATTCATGTTACGGTGATTTTCTTTGACAATCACTTTATCTAATTGCTGAAGTGCGGAGTGCGCTGAAGTTAACAGTTATTAACTTCAGTGAAGTCAATGTTCTGCCAACTGTTACCAACCTTTACCTGTAAAAGATTTCATACTATGAAACAATAGGGTTCTCATTGATGCTAAAGCTTCATACTCCATGTGTAGTTTGGTTTTAGGCACAGCAGACCTAGCCTCAGTGATTAAGATATCATTTCATATTTGCAGGTGTACAATGTAATGTTAACAATCTTACACTGCAGTTTAATATCTTGTGTATTTTAAGCGCAGAACCTGTTGGCATCAGGAAATAGAACTTCAATATAGTGCAATATAGTGCCAAACTCATCTGGGAGTTTTCCCGATTACAAAAGACTTAAAAATAGTTTCCCTAGTGTGTTGTTGCTTAATACTTGTTTTAATTCAGTTTGTGATACTGTAGGAACTTGTAAATGTTGTTCCACATGAGGTTATAGAAGATAATGTGAAACTAGGTGACCTTGGCAAAAACCTGTCTGTTCACAGTGTTTAAGGTTCTGTAAGTATAACAGTGAGAAATATTGGGAAAAGTTAGCTAATGTTTTAGGGCAACTACCAATGTAATTTTTGTTCATTTCTGTATTTGTGTACTATGCCTGTCTTGTAGGTGCCATGCTTTTTTCTGATAAAATGTTTTTAAGAAGTATCAGTGTCAAAAATGCCTATTAATCATTTCTTTCAAATGGTGTTTTCCAGCCTTTCTCCAGGGATAGCATCAGAATGCAGAGGTTTTATATTTGTAATGATGAGTTTTAGTCTCTGGAGAATTTTCCTGTAGATTTCAATGTCTCTAGTCACTGACACTACCACCTCCATCCCCCAGATTCTGTATTTGCAATCCAACAGAGCAGAGAAGAAATACTTGTGTCCTGGTTTCAGCTGGGATAGAGTTAACTGTCTTGCTAGTAGCTGGTACAGTGCTATGTTTTGAGTTCAGTATGTGAAGAATGTTGATAACACTGATGTTTTCAGTTGTTGCTCAGTAGTGTTTAGACTATAGTCAAGGATTTTTCAGCTTCTATGCCCAGCCAGCGAGAAAGCTAGAAGGGCACAAGTTGGCACAGGACACAGCCAGGACACCTGACCCAAACTGGCCAACAGGGTATTCCATACCATGGGACGTCCCATCCAGTATAGGAACTGGGAAGTGGGGGGCAGGGATTCGCCGCTCGGGGACTGGCTGGGTGTCGGTCGGCGGGTGGTGAGCAATTGCCCTGCGCATCATTTGTACATTCCAATCCTTCTATTACTGCTGTTGTCATTTTATTAGTGTTATCATTATCATTATTAGTTTCTTCTTTTCTGTTCTATTAAACCGTTCTTATCTCAGCCCATGAGTTTTACTTCTTTTTCCCAATTTTCTCCCCCATCCCACTGGATGGCGGGGGAGTGAGTGAGCGGCTGCGTGGTGCTTAGTTGCTGGCTGGGGTTAAACCACGACAACTTGGTTAAGATTTTGTATCTGTACTGAAGAAGAAAACTTTGTTGTCATTTATCTGATGTTAGCTGGCATAGCATATGAGATTTTGTTTGGTTTTCATAATTACGGGAAAGTACCATTTATAAATAAAACTTGTGTTTTCAGATAGCTGTTTCTTTACATTGAAGACATTGAAATTTTAGGTAGATTATGTTAATATGCAATATTTCTTTGATTGTTGGAGGTTGGAACTGTACTCAAGTCTCAAAAATGCATTATGTAATTCAAGACTATAGAAACTGTTTGTGTTTAAACAAACAGAAAACCCTGGAATGTATCATAATGCATGTGGAAGTTTCCTGCTCTTCACATTTCCAAGCCTACTTCCTTGTGCGTTACAGCAGCACAAAATTATTGCAGTCCATTCTTTAATATTCAAGTTGTGTTTATTTTTGTTGCCCTTCTTTTGGAGCTGTGTTATTTACACATGCTTAGGCAGGCATATGACACTTGGATTCATCAAGGTACATGATATGTTTTAAGAAGTAAATTTCTTTTTCTGCATTACATGAATTGCAGTATTTCTCTTAAAGATAAATGCTGCACTTGTGATGTAGCAAATTAATAGTTTGAAAATGAAGTCTTTTGGGTACAAACAGTAGTAAGCAGTGTGCGTTGGAACAATTTATGCTTTACTGTTTCATGAAGGGTGGCAGGAATTCTCTCGTACTGATGACAGGTCTTAAATAGTCACCTACTAAACAGGTAAGTTATGAAACATGGTAAGCTATCTTTCTTAGCCATTGTCAACGTTGTAGTATTGGCACCATGTCTTCGGAAGTTCAGATGCAGCATAATGCTAAGGAAGGTTGGCGGGAGGGGGCGAGGAATGTTTGCTATGTTTAAATTTAGGGATTTAATTTAGACACCCATTTTCTAAACCTATAGTTAGAAATTATGGTTCCACTGTGGTTAGTGGAATGTCCAAAAGCATCCTAAAGGAAAAAGAAAAAAAGTCTTGTTAGCTTTGAATATGCAGTGCTTCTTCATTTTGACATGTAAATTAAAGTTTTGGAATGCCCTTTATTGTATTTAATAATACCAGTAGTAATAACGTGAGTAACAAAACATTGTAAACTTTTTTCGTAACTTAGAATCATAGAGTCATTTAGGTTGGAAAAGACCTTCAAGATAATCGAGTCCAACCATCAACCATGCCCACTAAACCATGTTCTGGAGTACCTTGTCTACACGCTTTTTGAATACCTCCAAGGATGGTGACTCAACCACTTCCCTGGGCAGCCTATTCCAATGTCTTGACAACCCTTTCAGTAAAGAATTTTTTCCTAATATCCAACCAACCTAAACCTCCCTTGCCGCAACTTTTGAGGCCATTTCCTCTCGTCCTATCTCCAGCCACCTGACAGAAGAATCTACCTGGTCACACCTCACACAAGAGGTGTCCCTGCTGCCCTCCGGCATCAGTGATAGTGGCTTGAGATGTAGTGAGGAATTACTTCTATGTTTTAAGAGCAGCAATGTAGTGATTTTTTAATTTGCTGAGACAGTAGAATGAGGTGTTAATTGGACAGGTGTCAGTGCTAGGTTTCACTAAGCATGGTCTGCATAAGTGCTGGAACAACAAGGAGAAAGTTTTGCAGTCTGCATCACTTGCTTGACATAAACAAATTACTCTGTGAATTGTGCATTCTGTCATGCAGTATCTCTGCTGCTTCTCCCTAGGTTCACTGATCATTCAGACATATTATCTGAAGTTTTCCGAATACGTCTGCATAAGACGTAGCTTAGCTTTCATGTCAGATTGCCAGCTTTAAAGGAGATAAATTTTCAGCTACACAACAGAAATGTTAAATTTTGTTACAGTTATTTTTATATCTCAAGTACATTATTATTTTTTTGCTGATTGCTAGAAAAGTTTGATGCATTTAGCTGCACTTATTAATATATGTTCCAACATTGCTTTTAGTTTTAATGATGATTTTAAATTGGGTCTCTGTGTTTCATGACATTTTTCTGACTTTACCACTGAAGTTTTATGACTTCAGTACTCTGGCCCTCTGTTTTTCGTATCCTATTTCCACAATCCCTGTGTACTGTGGATCTCCCTGTTTAAGCAGTTACGTGCTTTTACTCTTTTTTGTGTTTAAAAAACAAACAAACAAAAAACTACCACCAACAAAAACAAACCCCACTGTTGATTGGCAGTGCTGTATACTTCCTGTCTTGGTAATCCATTTTGTGTTGCTACGGTTGCTGATTTCCATGTGTCTTAAGATGGGAGGTAGGACAGGAAGTCTAGTTGGTCAGAGGGAAGAGACCAGTTTTCTTCTTGTTATGAACAGAAGTAGCAATTTTGCTGCCTCTCCTGCAGTTTTACTGCGCTCTGGATGCAGCTAATCTGCAAAGTAATCAATAATATTCAGCAGTACTGTTTCTTACAAAGCTACCTTGGAATTTCCAGAACAAGTTGTTTTCGAGGTCTTGCTGTAAAACAAAGACCAAAAATATGAAGTGTGTTTCTCTTTGTTTCTCACATGTTTTGCTCTGTTTACCAGTGTATGGCTAAAGAAGTTTTCTGTCCTTCAAATCAATTATTAGCATTGTGAGAAGGTAATGAAAACACATTAGAACATGAATGAGGGTCCGTCCATCTATCACCACCACATTTTTGTGGCAGTCTTTATAGGAGGGATTTCAGGATACAGATTAGGAACAGTTTTAGATAACGATGGCTGAGATGAATTATTAATCTGTAAAGGTGTCTTTTCTGAAATTATTTTGAAAAAGTACAGTAGAAATTGTTTATTACAACATATTAAAAGCAGAATCTGACATACAGTATAAGGTGCTCAAGGCACTTCAAAAATTTATTGCAAGTTCATTAAATTTTGCAGCATTACAGTGAATTAGCAAAGAACTGTCTTAATTTGCAGAGAGCCTGAAGCATGGGAAGGTGAGATGACCTACTTAAGTGACAAAGATTTGTACTTTTCAGAGTCGGGAAACCTACTATTTGCAAAAAAAGCCAGGCTTTTCCCTTTGTATTTTCTCTCTTTGATTCTGTCTCTTTTTTCTCCATGTCATTAGACCTTCCAATAGTTTAAGTGATGCCTTTAGTCATTGATTGTCTGACTGCTCATAACCCTATGAAGAAAAGTATATGGCATGATGGTATGTAATACTGTTTTTGCTAGTGCAAGGTTCAACCAAGGTTTTATGCTGTGTGTTGTTATGGAGAATCTATACTGTCTGGGAATGCTTTTACAGTAAGTAGGAAGAAAATTCTGAAGAAAGTGGAATGAGAAGATATAGATGAAAGTTCCTTTATATACTGAAATGCAGAAATGGCTCTGAATATAATGATTTCTTTTCTACCTCAGGAAACAAAAGTAGTGTCATTTTAAAACAGTAGTTGAACTTTTTTACTGGAATTATTTATTGAGAGAATTGCTAAAACGAAAAAGATTCCTGATCCACATTAATACTGACTGAATGCTGGATATCACTGTCTTTTGTTCCTGACAGCCCTCATCATTCTTTACTTTTCAGTTTCTTTCTTGCTGCTTCCATAAAGAGTATTTAATGAAGTAGAAGCTGTGATTAATTGATGATGTCCATGCCATCTTAGAGATCAAATTGAATTTCAATTATAATTCCCTCTTTCTATGTGTCCCAGGTCTCTTATACGTATCTCTTTGACTCCAGAATCGGCAAAAGTATATTTTGTTTTGTCTTTGATATTCTGATCTCATTATCTGGGCTAATCTTGCATCTAGTCCAATCTGGCATCTAGTCCTGCAACTGAGAAGTGCTGAGGTTGCTGGACTGGCTTAGGATAACAGGGGTCCAAACCCATGAAGATGCTGTCCATCTCTGATTTAGCTTTTCAACAGGGACTTGAGTGGCTGCAACCAGTTTGGGTTGATGGGGAGTGTACTGGTTCTTTTAAAGTGACTGTGCACGTTGAGACATTTTAAATTTCTTAATGTTCCACTGGCACTCTGTCAGGGTGTTTCATCAAGCATGACATATTCCAGGTCTGGTGCTTTGGCGCAATCTCACTCATGTTTTGGTTATTTGTTCTTGTAAAGCGAGTTACTTGTTATGCAGGACTGTCTTATATTCAGGCCAATTTAGCACTTATCAGCTCTGCAAAATGCGTTTAGCAAAAACTAAATACAAATGCCAAATTATGTATGTGCACCCATGTACTGTATTGAGGCTCATTTATAGGAGTTGTCTGTAGTCTCATTTTTATACTCTTTTGAAGATAAGAGCTGGAGGAGTCTTTTAAAAAATTGATTTACAGATTGCTTTATGGTTGTTATGTTTCATTCTGTCTGCACCAAGATAATTTCCCTGTGACCTAGTCAGTATGCTGTATTAATAAAGATGAGGTTTAGAGGAAAAATCTCTCAGACTAATATATTGGACAAGTTACTTGTTTTCTGGCTCTCAGGTGTGCCAAGTTCCGATTTGTTAAGCTCTCTGCTCTCCTTTCTATAAATCCTACAGTTTTCTTTTTAATCAGAAAAGAATATAAAAGCAGTCTTATGTAACTTGACATAAATTCAGCAAAAAGTTTTTGATAAGATGAAGAACTTCATTTTACTGACCTGAGCTCAGAAATTCCTCTCACTTCTAAATTCTTCTAGTGTTAGATTTGGTCATGATGTTGTTTTCTTTTGGCGTAGAAATATTTTCCCTAGAAGTATTAGTTAGGTTCCTTGTTTTGGTGTTTACCTTCATTATGAAAAGAATATTGTAGTTGTGGATGAGTTCACTAACTACTGTTGTCACTTGTGTTCCCTAGAGAAAAAGACTTCTGAAAGATTCATTCAGTTGAGACTATTAAGTTACCCTAAAATCAATCAAACAAAAGATTGCTTTTTCCTTTGTTAAAGCTTACATAAAGTAAATAAAAGCATTATTTTTTTCAGTTTTTTTGCAAACATTCATAAGATAATTTTAAGCAGCTGTGATTGATAAGTGGTAATCTTTCTTGGCCATATTGATGGATTGCAAATTTGCTTTATTTCCTTGTAAAATTAAATAGAAGTCCCAGATGGCTGGGGGACTGTCTGTAGTTGGATAGTCTGTTCTAAATAATGAATTTCTAAATCAAATTAAGTGATATTGCTATTACATACTGAAAATCAGAATGAAATATTGAGATTTGGGGACTTGGATATTTTTGTGGTAGTTCATACAGATTTGGGGGATTCTAGGGATCAGTATTTCTAAATTATTGAATTTGTCTGCTAAAAGGATCCCCTTCACTTTTTTTAAAGAAGTCTCCTCTAAATTCTTGAACAAATATTAATGAATACTCATTGTAGACTATGGAATGAATGGAGACTCAAAAGAGAATTGTATTAAAATATTCTATGATTTAATGTTATTTGGATTGTATTTTGAGGCTGAAAAAGAAAAAGAAATCTTTTCCTTTCGTTAGAACAGTATGTTTATGACTGGATCTGTTATATCCATTGTTTTTCCTGCAGTCTGAACTTCTATGTTAGGGCTCGTTCAGGTTTGAAGTATTCTTTTCCTTTTGAAATGCGAATAATTTAAAGGAAATTATCTAAAATTAAGGAAATAATCCTTTAGTTTAAGGAATTGTTATTCCTCATCTCTTTGTGAGATAACATTTTGATAGTTATATTCACATTGAAGATGTCACTAAAATTTTCCTTTGTATGCTTGAAGAGATAAAGGCACTGACAGAAAGCAGAAGCTTCACTTGTTTGTGCATTTGTGCAGAATTTTACAGCAATTTCACCACTGTTTCTTATGCCACAAAATAACTGCAAACAAATAATTGAGGTAGTGCTGTCCCTTATTTCACTGTCCTCTGCATAAAGATAATAAAGCTTCAACTACAATCTTATCTTTAAGGATCTCTTTTGTAGCTCAAACTGTCAGACAATCTAAAGCAGGTTTTTAGGTACCTATTTTCAAATGGAAAACATATAAGTTTTCTTTCTTGAGAATAACAGACAATATAGTAAAGGTTTGATCTTCAGTCTTGTTGAAGTTCTTTAGTATTTAGGTTAGTGGTTGGTTTTAAAGTCTAACCTTTTTTATGATGCTGTGAGAAAATACTGTGAATTCAAAGGTATAAGAAGTTTGTAAAGACTTTCTAGGTCAGGAAGGCATTCTTTTTAGCAGTTCTGTTATATAATTCATGGGCAGGAAGAGGGATGCAGAAGAACCAAAGGCATTCATACCTTTCAGTTTTATAATAGCAAGTTCCTTTGAGGATGTTACTCTTATTTGTTATAATATATTTTAATTTTATTATGATATTAAAGAAACTGATATGCAGAGTGAATTGTTGCAGTTATCTGTTACCCAAGTAAATAGTCTTTCTTTTGTATTTGCAAACTAAGCGAGACTTTAAAAAAATAATACTATACTGTTGCCATTCCTGGCAAAACATAAATAGTGTTCAAATGTACTTTGCCATAAAAATGGTTCCAAGAAAATTTAGCAAAAATTATAAATACTGAAGAAGGTACGTCAAATTGCAGAATGTATTAGATGTTAGAAGTAACTGTTACTTTGACATTAATAATGTCCTCTGCTTGTTTTTATAAGCATAGTGATACAAAAAATTTTCAGCTGTTTTCCTAATTATGAATTTGCCATATATATTTTGTAATACTGCATACAACTCTGAAGTAACAAGTAAAACTAAGATTTGTAGCTAGTTTTCTTCTGTTCTATGATGCTGTTTCACAACAGTAATAAACTGTTCAGATGTCTCAATTGGACTAAATAGTTTAGTATGAGTTTATTATAGACATTTTTAAGTTTCAGTGATTCTATAGATTCAAAGAGGTATCTGTTTTAAAAAATTACAAGTTCATTGCTAACAGCTATACAAGTATTAAGAATAAATTTTGTATAAACTTAACAGATTTCTTAAGAGTACTTGGATCTGGTTTAGTAAAAAGAGACTTTTTGTATCTTACTGGATACTAGATTATTTTGTTAGTTTGTCCTCTTAAAAACTGGAAAAGTTCCAGTGAAATCCATTGATTGTCTATCTGAATTAATTAGATTTAAAAATGTATCTGCCACAGCTCCTATAGAATGGTCTGGCCCTTGCTAACAGCTGGACTTCCAAGTTTAAGTTAGCTTTACTTTTAGATTTTGCTGGTTTTTATTTTTTTAAAAGTACATTAAATTCTTATAGAAGCCAGCTCATAAAATACAATTGATTAAATAAGTAATTTTAAAAGCTCCTAAATGTTGTGATAAACAACATAATCTGCTTTACCTACAATTTTTAGTATACCTGCAGTTCACTCTTCCTGAGAAATAATTTAACAAACAGCTTAACAAAAATTGCTATTTGTTTGTTTTTCTTATACGTTTACGTTTCCTTGGAGACCCTTACGATGAATCTAAATGCTGAGCTTTTCCTGCTCAGTCATTTCTTTGTCTCCCTGCTACAGTACATGCTGTGAAATATCTCTTAGACCTAGTATATGAATGAGGATCTTAGCGTAATTTCCTCCAGAAGTGTTGTGGCTGTGTTTCAGTAAAATGAGTATTTTCTGCTAACAATACCCATGTTATTTAACATACTGTGGAAAGAAGAGCTGGAGAAAAGGTAATTACACTGCCCAGCTTAACTGACTAAGTTAAAGGGCTAATTTCCTTAGGCTCCGAGTGCAGTCAATGGATAGCAGTAGGTGCTTCCAGAGATTAGTTCTAAGTAGGGTCCTAATACAGCTGCACTCTTTAGAGGAGCCTATCACTTCTGACAGTATGGCAGATGAAGGAATTTGGTTATGTGCTTTGGGTAGACCTCCCACATTATCTTTTGCTTTTCTGCTGTGTTCAATGACAGCTGGACCCCATTCTGTGTCAGGACTGTGTTGCTTGGTATCTGCAGCCATGTGGTGTGACAGAAAGCGTATACTGCTTCAGGTAATAGCAATAAAAATGGTAAATCCCAGGAAAATCCATACTTGCATCACCACCCCGCAGCTGGTGGTTGTGTATAGCTACATAGAAATAATATTAGCACCACTTTGATTGGTTTTAGAAACTTGATTAAATTGATTGCTGTAAAACCAGTTCTTAAGTTTGGAGAACCGTGATTTTACTATAAGCCATAAGGAGAAATACCCAGAAGTTGTTCTGAAAGCACAAAATGCATAGGCATTTGGGTTTAGCTTTGTGCTTTTGACCTTGTTCATTGGTAATGAAATACTAGGAAGCTTGAAATGGTTATGTGGTCAGTATGTATATGCTGCAGGAAAGGATTATTTTTATTTTTCATGCTTAATTTATTCTAGTTTTTCCCTCCTCATTGTCTATCCTGTTGTTTGCATTCATATCTTCTTTTGAACTGTCTGAACCAGCAAGTAGGTGAAGGAGGAGGGGAAAGAGAAGACAGGATGTACTGGTTGCATAGACTTCATTTTCATTTCTGGTGCCTGTGTGGTCTATAACGATGTGGCTGTATCTCATTAATTTCTAACCTGTAGCCATCTAGTCACGTTAACTGTATGGGTACGTACTGCGCACATACACCTACAGTGTGCAAAGTGCTTGCACATCCATGTCCGTGCATATGAGTTTTAGAGACTGGCCAATTATCACCTTATGCTAGGGTTTGGTGGAGAAGAGAAGGAGAGTTTCAACTCTAGATTTCTAGTCTAGATTGCATGTGTGTATGCTATCTCAGATGTATGAACTCTGTTTTCAGCTGGGATTTGTTAGCTACCTATATATGGAAAAATTTCTGAAATAAAAGCTGTGGAAGCTATAAGAAATTTGCATTCTATTTAGTAAGCTTTGAATCTTTTCTTTGACTTTTTGTCTAATGAGAATCAGTAGTATTCTAGATGCTTTTTAGCAATCTCACATTTCCCAAATCTAGGAAAGGAAAAGAAATAGTAGACTGTTTGCATAACATTGTTGTTTCTATTAGTGTAGCTTTCACATTTTTCAATGCCATTTTATTTTGGTTTTTTTTTTTTTTTACGGAGTTGTTCTTTTTATCACTATACTATTTTCTCCCCCCCTCCTTGTCCTTTCTGCCAGCTTCCTTGATACTTGCATTGATTATTTTTTCTCTTAAAAACAAACAAACAAACAAACCAACCCATCACCAACAAAAAACCCAAAAAACCCAAAACACTGTCTTTCTGCCAGTTTTGTAGCTGATTGCCACAGTTGTGTTGTCTTTGTTTTTTGCCATGTTGTGTTTTCTGTGATACAAGATAGGGTATAATTCATGTTACAAATTATACTGTAGAGAATCTTTTCATAGTTAAGATACCAGTATCTGATATACCCCCTAACCAAAGACTCCTTGAAACACCACACACAGGTTGTCGTGTTTGTACAAATCAATAGCAATAACTTAAGAGAACCTTCCTTGACGGCACTGGAGTACTGAGGCTGATTTTCTTCACATCAGCTGCCAGCTAGGTGTTTGAGATTAGCTCAACTCATGAATCTCAGTTATCAGTTAATCAGCAAGCTTCAGTGTGGTCTTCAGTCTATTTGATATTGCCAGAAAGCTGACTTTCTCTGTTAAGTACTTTTGATACTTGAAGGCTTTATGTCAGGACAACCATCATTGTAATTGTTTTCCTGTCAACTTTATCAATGTGTACAAAGAAAAGCTGCTGGCCAGAGAAGCATTTGAAGAGGTCCATCTCTTGGCATTCTGCAGCTTAAAAATAAAACTTTTGCTTCTCAGTTGGTAACTTTGGACAGTTAACATGGGAAGATAGTTCTAGAAACAGATATTACATTTTATTACAAGCTTAACCTTAGTAAAATGAAGCACTATTTTTTTAAAAGACAGATGATACCTTATGTCCTGGAATACCATCCTTTTTTTTTTTTTTTTAGGATGTCTGTCAGTGTGTATAAAATGTGATAGTCCTAAACCACTTGCAGGTATTAGTCTGCCTGTCTTGTTTTCAGTTTATCCTGTCTTAATGAATGAAATATTTCCAGACAACTAAAGTAGGGACATAGCTTCTTTTATGAAAGTCAGTATGTTACTCTTTTGTTGAGTCTGTGGTCAGCCAGGCTGCAGAAACACAAACATCAAGAGTGTGGGAATCTTACTGGGATGGTAATTTCAAAGCTCCTTTGTGAGTTTTTTTGCAGGCAGAGGCAAGTAGAACAAACCAATGAGGCCCTGCCAGACTTTGAAATCTAATCAAGCTTGATGTACTGTGTACTTGGTTTTCTTTGCCACTGAACGTGCGGCATCTGTTAAAATGAAGGCATGTGACAGTGTGTGATGAAGTTGGAAAATGGTCACGTTTGAGCTTAATCCATTCAATATTGTAGAATCATAGAATCATTTAGGTTGGAAAAGACCTTCAAGATCATCGAGTCCAACCATCATCTGTGCCCACTAAACCATGTCCTGAAGTGCCTTGTCTACGCTCTTTTTGAATACCTCCAAGGATGGCGAGTCAACCACTTCCCTGGGCAGCCTGTTCCAGTGCCTGACAACCCTTTCAGTAAAGAATTTTTTTCCTAATATCCAACCTAAACCTCCCTTGCCGCAACTTGAGGCCTTTTCCTCTCGTCCTATCTCCAGCCACCTGACAGAAGAGACCAGCGCCCACCTCACTACAACCTCCTTTCAGGTAGTTGCAGAGAGCGATAAGGTCTCCCCTCAGCCTCCTTTTCTCCAGACTAAACAGCCCCAGCTCCGTCAGCCACTCCTCATAAGACTTGTGCTCCAGGCCCCTCACCAACTTGGTTGCCCTTCTCTGGACACGCTCCAGCACCTCAATGTCTTTCCTGTAGCGAGGGGCCCAAAACTGAACACAGTACTCGAGGTGCAGCCTCACGAGTGCCAAGTACAGGGGGACAATCACTTCTCTGCTCCTGCTGGCCACAGTACTTCTGATGCAGGCCAGGATGCCGTTGGCCTTCTTGGCCACCTGGGCACACTGCTGGCTCATATTCAGCCGGCTGTCAGCCAGCACCCCCAGGTCTTTTTCTGCCAGGCAGCTTTCCAGCCACTCTTCCCCAAGCCTATCATGTTGCATGGGGTTGTCGTGACCGAAGTGCAGGACCCGGCACTTGGCCTTGTTGAACCTCATACAGTTGGCCTCGGCCCGTTGATCCAGCCTGTCCAGATCCCTCTGTAGACCCTTCCTACCCTCAAGCAGATCAACCCTCCCTCCCAACTTGGTGTCATCTGCAAACTTGCTGAGCGTGCACTTGATCCCGTCGTCCAGATCATTGATAAAGATATTAAACAGAACTGGTCCCAATACTGAGCCCTGGGGAACACCACTTGTGACCCGCCGCCAACTGTATTTCACCCCATTCACCACAACCCTCTGGGCTCGTCCATCCAGCCAGTTTTTCACCCAGCGAAGAGTACACTTGTCTAAGCCATGAAGTGCTGGCTTCTCAGGGAGTATGCCGTGCGAGACAATGTCAAAGGCCTTGCTGAGGTCCAGGTAGACAACATCCACAGCCTTTCCCTCATCCACTAGGTGGGTCACCTGGTCATAGAAGATCAGGTTGGTCCAGCAGGACCTGCCTTTTGTAAACCTATGCTGGCCGGGCCGGGTCCCCTGCTTGTCCTGGACTTGGCATTTGAATGCTCTCAAGACGAACTGTTCCATAAGCTTCCCCGGTACCAAGGTCAGGCTGACAGGCCCGTAGTTCCCCGGATCCTCCCTCTGACCCTTCTTGTAAATGGGCGTCACGTTGGCAAGCCTCCAGTCCTCTGGGACCTCCCCTGCTGACCAGGACTGCTGATAAATGATGGAGAGTGGCTTGGCAAGGACCTCTGCCAGCTCCCTCAGTACTCTTGAATGGATCCTATCTGGTCCCATAGATTTGTGAGTGTCCAGACGGCATAGTAGGTCACTAACTATTTCCTCCTGGATTATGGGGGGTATATTCTACTCTCCAT
The DNA here is from genome assembly GCF_947461875.1 of Haliaeetus albicilla. NCBI lineage: Eukaryota > Metazoa > Chordata > Aves > Accipitriformes > Accipitridae > Haliaeetus > Haliaeetus albicilla. The sequence goes on along the minus strand of NC_091494.1, from coordinate 11,310,778 downwards.
CCTTGCCTTCCAGCTCAGGGGGTAGAGTTACCCTGAGGATAACTGTTCTCCCTGTTAAAGACTGAGGCAAAGAAGGCATTAAGTACCTCAGCCTTTTACTCATCTCTGGTGGCAATGTTCCCTTCTGTATCCATTAAAGGATAGATTTTCTCCTTGGGATTCTTTTTACTGTTAACATGTTTGTAAAAACATTTTTTGTTGTCCCTTACAATAGTGGCCAGATTGAGTTCTAGCTGAGTTTTTGCCTTTCTAATTTCCTCTCTGTAGGACCTAACAAGATCCCTGTACTCCTCCCAAGTTGCCTGCCTTTTCTTCCAGCAATGATAAACTCTCCTTTTTTTCTTGAGTCCTAGCAAAAGCTCCCTGTTCAGCCAGGCCGGTTGTCTTCCTTGGCAGTTTGTCTTGCGGCGCATGGGAATAGCCTGGTCCTGAGCCATTAAGATTTCCTTCTTAAAGAATGTCCATCCTTCCTGGACCCCTTTGCCCTTCAGGACTGTCTCCCAAGGGACTATTATATGAGGTTATTGTAATTTCTCAGGAGATACTTTAGAAGGTGTTTTAAAGATTCTGCCACTGAGTTCTCAAGAGAGTTCAACAAGTCTCATTACTAGAATAGAGAACTGAAAAAAAAAAAAAAAGTGAAGACGTCCTAATCTAGCCCTAACCTAAATCAATTCTGTTCCCATTTTCTCTGAACATAGTAGTATGGTGATACAGATGTTGTTTCATTAGGATAGAAAGAGCAAAGCTTTTATATAAGGTGTGGGAAAGCAATAGAATTGTTGGAGCTCTCTAGATTTCATTGTGATTATGGCATGTACACAGTAAGAATTTTATTTCCCTGGAAGAATACATTTCCCTTGTAAATAAGATGTGAGTTGTAAATGAGATGCACAAGACATTATTTGCTCAGCTTAACGAAGCTGAATTGAAGTGGCTTTTGTTACAGTGACAATCTAATGCTGCTCAGCCTAATGCCCATATGTGAGTGGCTGTACTGTGTGAAATTAATTTAAACTGTAATTTTTGGTCACAGTGGTGGATCCATCACTAAAGGTCATACATGATGCTAGTTAATCTGTAATTCTTGTTAAGCAAGCTTGCTTAACATTGCAATGTGAATCATTTTTTTCTGGATTTTTGCTTCCTCCATCTGTGACAATACAGATGTATCTTGTATAATGTAGCTTTTATTTGCCCATTATATGATGCAGTAAGGAACTGCAGTTTCTGCAGTTTTGAGTTCTGCTGTGGAATGATTCTGTGTAATCTCTGGGAACAAATTTCCAGAGTAAAGTGTTTGAATCTAGTAGTAACGTAAAAATGCATAGCTACTTTTTTAAGACTACAAGGTATTTTTCCTCTTAATCTTGACACAAAGTGCCCATTATATTTAATAGAAGTCCTGCCCTTAGAGTCAGGTTGGAATAAGCCTTTGGATTCTTGGGACTTAATTTTTTGGTGGAGCAAGGGTTTCTGTAGGCTAAGTGAGAGTGAATTGTGGCTGAATGGCCATTTGCAGCATTAACCTGAGTAGCTGCGAGTTTGCCAGGGTGTCAAAAACAACTTGAGAGGGTGTTGGCATGCAGATAGCAGTGCAAAGGTGTGAAAATTTAATGAAAGATTGAGCAGGCTTAACATTTGCATCTAAATTTGAGTTAATTTAGACTCAGTTTTTTGGCTAGCCCAGAAGTCCACTTGAGATCCTTCTCATTCAGTCTTCTTTTGGAAACATAAAGTAGCATGAACCTCTGGAAGATTAAATAATACTAGAAAGCAGACCAGAAGATCTGGCAAATGGGTCTGTGTGAGGTGAGGTCTCATATGAAGATTGGTGGTTTATTCTTGCTTTCCAAAAATCAAGATGGAAAAAGTTTGAATTTGATGATTCAGCTTGACTTTGTAACCAGTGTTGTAGAAGATTAATTTCTGTCTAATGTTTCAGAGCTTGTGTATTTTGACATTATTTATGATAATTTATAACTTGTTGTTCAAATGAGTTTAGTGTTATGCATTGATGAATCTCTTAGGGAGTGAAAAGAGACATCATTTTAGTTGCTCTATTGTGTTTCTAGGACTCCCTGTTTCCCCACTCCCACTCCCCTTGCACCTAAAACGGCTCTGGGTTTTGATTTTGGAAGTAAGGTTATACTTTAGTTGGTGTTTGGACTAGTATTGCCCAAATAATACATTGCATTAAAATCACTGAAATAGTGTGTCACATGCTCCCCAAATCTTTCGCCTGCTGACAGCTTAAGAAGCCTATATATCAGAATTAGACTTTGATTAGAGGGGTTTTGTTGTTGTTTTTAATTTTTGCTTAATGTTTGGCTTGAATTTTGGGGACATGTCGTATGTCAGATTTTACTAGAAAACAACTATGCTTTTGCAAAGTAGTTCTGCAGTCTTAAGCTGTAAGTCCATGTTGGCATGCTACCAGAGAGCTTGGTGCGAGAACAACTCCTCTCTGTTAGCTAGATGATTCCAATAATGTGCATTCTCTTCTGTGAGCTTGATGGCTTTCATTACACAATGGGATGTCACTGAAAACTCATTTTCTTGTGGCTGCATTGTAGAACTTCATGGATGGTTTGAGTTGTTGAACTGATACACTGTTTTCTACTTATCCAAGTCCTTTGCTGTTCCTTTCCAAACCAATTAGAAACAGATTTTTATAAAAATCGGTCTCAGGGGTTGTCACACAGTAGACATCTTATGCCTTGTATGCAGCATGTTTAAAATAATGTATTTATGTCTTCAATAATAATTAATGAGAATTATTATAATTAAGAATAGAACTAATGCTCTAATTATTCTAAATGCATTACATTCTTTTTTTAGTGCATTTTGACAGTGTATCAACATGATTTCATTCGTATAATTTGCTGTTGACAGGCTCTAAGTGTCAGGAGTTCAGGCCTCTGAGCATCCTGAGCAGGGACCTGGCTGAAATGTAATACAGTTGTTACTGGCTGCTGATGGCACCTGGATCTCCATTCTGTGGCATCCAGTCTGGAGAGGGCCAGGTTGGAGGTATTTCCCAATCTTGTCTCAGCAGAAAACAGTTGAAATAGGATTTGCTTTTGGGGGGTAGGTGTTGAGAAACATTCTCTAGTCATAGTACAGATGTACCCAATTAAACCAATGTGTTTCTGCATAGTATCGGTGCTAAGCGCATTTCATATTGGTGAGGTAACATGAAACTTGCTGTTGTAGTCTATGGGAAAGAGGTAATCTGATCTAACACAGTATAGATTAATATACAGGATATTTTTTCTGGTATTGTCTGTAAAAATTAAGCAAAAACCCAGAATGACTTGGATTGCTGGTGGATTCCGCAGTTTAATTAAAAAAAAAAGATAAAAAAAGAGTGCATTAGTTTGCTATTTCTGAATTAAGAATAAAAAAAAAAAACTTGGGAAAAAACAAGGACATTTGCATACAAAAACGTACCTGACACAGTAACAGGGGGGATGCACAGAAAAATTGTAAGCTTAAAAGATTAACCAGTCACACAAAACTATGTTAAATATAAACATCTAATTTAAAGAGTAGCTAAATCTGCCCCTTCTCATCCTTCTCGATTAGTAAATTTGAAGAAACAAGCTGGTTACGTAGTGGTTGTGCTTGAGGACCCACGTATGATTCTCTTTCTTAAATATAGAACTCTTGTTAATAACCTTGTCTTGTAAAGTTTATAGATAAACATTGATTATATGTCTGTACATATATTATAAACATGTAAATATGTTTATATTTTTGAAATATATATCTCATTATAACACTTTTTAAAGGAGGGAATCATAGTGGAATACATGGAGTATATTGTGTTTCTGGTTTATATCCATGTATTTGTATATGGGCATGAACAGAGAAAGGAGGAATAAGAAGTAGAAAAGAAAAATTAAAGACTATTATTCAGTGAGGCTTCTTTGAAAAGGAAGATGAAATAAAACTGTAGGTGGGAGTCAGTGTATAGAGCTCTATAGAGTTGAAAAGGAAATGGCTAAATAGATGAGGAGCTAGGCAGCTTGCAGTCTTCAGAGTATTTTGAGGTAAAACCAAATTGAAAGAAGATTTAGGTTTTGATCTTGAACCAATTAATGGGAGATGAGAGTAATTTTACTGCATTTCCTAAAACTACTCTAGAAAGCAAGGGTTATAATAAAGCCTTTCTCACTTGTATGTGTCTAGTGACAGCCTTAAAACGGTATAAAACATTTTGTTGTCATGAGAGTGCATGTTTGTAATAGGATTAGGAAACATTTGAGTTTTGGTTATAATCCACACCTGTAGTTACTAGATTCCATTACCCCGTGAAGTTTGCTGTAGATTTTGTAAAATGTATGAAGTTCAATTTGAAGCAGGTGTCCATGCATTTTACAAAAAAAAAAAAAAAGGCAATGTAACAATTGACGTGAATGAGAAACATCTCAGTAGTGAAGCCAATGGATAGATGGGTGTATGGTTTTAATTACTCTCTTCAGGTGGTAGTTGAGAGACATTAAGCAGCATCGCACTGTTAGTAAATAATGAGCATCAGGCTCTAAAACAGTTGGTTTGACATGTTCTGTGAGCTTTGAATTTATCCTTAAAAAATGTAACCATTTATAACAGAAGCCATAACGATTAAAAGGGAATGTATTACTTTAGGTCCAGAGGTAGTTACTGCACTGTAGCACCAGAGCAACAAAGATGAAATTATTGTATCAATTTTTTTGACATGAGACAGAGTTTTTCTGAAGGTCAGAGATGACTAGTGGTTTGTACTAGCTATTCAGCTAATAAAACACAGTGGGGTTGGTAATATTTAAAAAAAAAAAAAAAAAGATTTTTACCTGGCTTCAGGGAAAGTAGGTGCATTTGTATCTTTAAATCCTGTTAAGTTGCAATTGAGTCTCTGTTATCTTGTCAGGGAAGAAGCTGTAAGAATCACATAAACTTGATGATTTTGGAGCAAAGTCTTTGGAATGAGTCTTACTGGTGTCCTTGCTACGTGCCATTTAAAGCATTTCTTGTGTTACCATGTTTTATTTAACAGCTTAACCTTGAGGTGCATGTTAGTTGAGTTTCTGATATTGAAGAAGACTTCTTATTGTTAATATGTAAGTTCATTAAGTATTACTTATACTGATTGTCTAAGAACAGAATTTTTTTTAAGTCTAAACAAGACAAACACTGTAGGATTCAGATATACTCAGTCAGCTAATTAATAGTAATAAATTATCTTGAATATACTTTCTAGAATAGTAGGAACCTTTGAGAAAAGTAATTTTAAAAATTACCAGGTAGATACATGTTGTCAGAGACATGAAATTCATCTTTAGAACCCTTGGGTTCTCAGACTGTTTGGAAGGCATCTATCCATCCTGATATTAAACCTGTGCTTATAAAAATTTATTTACCCATTCTCTCTTAAGTACTGTTTTGGACATGCTGACTAACAGTTTGTCGTGGTTATAGATGCTTGGGAAGGGTGCTTTAGAAAGGGTGCTAAATGCAGTAGTGTAGATGGCTTTCACCAAGAGTGTGACGGAAGTCAGTAGGCTAAGGATGGAGAGTGTATATTTGTTATGACCATTTAATATTTGCCCTGTCCCTTCTATCTGTAGCCTCAGTCTGTGCATCCTTAACCTTTTCTTTTATCTGATAGTGTGGCCCTGAGGCGAATCACTAATCATAGAATCATTTAGGTTGGAAAAGACCTTCAAGATCATCGAGTCCAACCATCATCTGTGCCCACTAAACCATGTCCTGAAGTGCCTTGTCTACGCTCTTTTTGAATACCTCCAAGGATGGCGAGTCAACCACTTCCCTGGGCAGCCTGTTCCAGTGCCTGACAACCCTTTCAGTAAAGAATTTTTTTCCTAATATCCAACCTAAACCTCCCTTGCCGCAACTTGAGGCCTTTTCCTCTCGTCCTATCTCCAGCCACCTGACAGAAGAGACCAGCGCCCACCTCACTACAACCTCCTTTCAGGTAGTTGCAGAGAGCGATAAGGTCTCCCCTCAGCCTCCTTTTCTCCAGACTAAACAGCCCCAGCTCCGTCAGCCACTCCTCATAAGACTTGTGCTCCAGGCCCCTCACCAACTTGGTTGCCCTTCTCTGGACACGCTCCAGCACCTCAATGTCTTTCCTGTAGCGAGGGGCCCAAAACTGAACACAGTACTCGAGGTGCAGCCTCACGAGTGCCAAGTACAGGGGGACAATCACTTCTCTGCTCCTGCTGGCCACAGTACTTCTGATGCAGGCCAGGATGCCGTTGGCCTTCTTGGCCACCTGGGCACACTGCTGGCTCATATTCAGCCGGCTGTCAGCCAGCACCCCCAGGTCTTTTTCTGCCAGGCAGCTTTCCAGCCACTCTTCCCCAAGCCTATCATGTTGCATGGGGTTGTCGTGACCGAAGTGCAGGACCCGGCACTTGGCCTTGTTGAACCTCATACAGTTGGCCTCGGCCCGTTGATCCAGCCTGTCCAGATCCCTCTGTAGACCCTTCCTACCCTCAAGCAGATCAACCCTCCCTCCCAACTTGGTGTCATCTGCAAACTTGCTGAGCGTGCACTTGATCCCATCGTCCAGATCATTGATAAAGATATTAAACAGAACTGGTCCCAATACTGAGCCCTGGGGAACACCACTTGTGACCCGCCACCAATTGTATTTCACCCCATTCACCACAACCCTCTGGGCTCGTCCATCCAGCCAGTTTTTCACCCAGCGAAGAGTACACTTGTCTAAGCCATGAGGCGCCAGCTTGTCAAGGAGCATGCCATGCAAGACAGTGTGAAAACATGAGACGGTGTCATGCTCGGGACTGACGCTTTTGGAGTACTAGTGATATGCAGAAGCACTGCATTTTATCTGCATTTGGAAACTTCTGATTTTGAGGCAAAGAAAATACTGTTACTCTTGATGTTTAGATCACTTTACAATGCACTTCAGCTTTCATCCCTTGAGAAACTGTGTCAGTAATTGAAAGAGCCATCATCTCATTTCACTTATCGAAAGCAATCTCAGTCTCCATTCTTGTAATTATTGGAAGAGCCCAGCAGCAAAAATCTGATTAGTGATTTCCTAACGCTACTGGAAAACAACATTTCTAGAATAATATTCTCTACTGAGTCAATGATACAAGTCAAGATTAGTGTGAAAACAGATTAGAAAATGTCTAAAGACACATCACAGCAACATGATGGAAGTGAAGCCCTCATAGCTGGGTAATATCTTTGCACTTGTAATGGCGGAATCATGGAATCTTTTGTTACTGGAGTTAAGATAAAGTTTTCACATTCTCAGCCCTTGAAGAAGTTTAACTATAATGAAATTACAAAGAATTTAAAATGTACCAGTATTTTTGGAAAGGAAATTCAGTATAGTTTTAGGCTTGGAGGTTTTTTTTCCCTTCTAGAAATCATCTTTGTAATCCGTCATATGGACTGCACATAAAGACCAAAAAAATTGATATTCAGTTGTGAAAACATTAACACTTGAGTGTACAATACCTGTATACAGATCAATCATATTGGATAAACTGCTTCTAATTTCACTGATTTCTTTGGTTCACTGCATTTTAATTAGGCTTTTGACTGCTGCCTCAGTAAAACCTTCCTGCTTCAAAGGATCAATAAGCTATTCAGAGTTAATCTGAGATGTTGTAGAGATGTTGAGTAGCATGTATGGGCAGCAAATGTCTTCAGTCAATTATTTTTTAAAGAATTACTTGTTTTAGCTTTCACTTTGAACAATATGAAATATTTAGCAATTGGTTATGAAATAGTGTTGCTGGTAGTGTTACTAAAAAGTAGTAGTGTTTTTTTGATTCATTCATAGGTCATTCTAGAGGAAGGAAGTTGCTTAAGTTCTGTGGGGAGCCTCATTTTAGTTTTAGAGAATTGTCCCAAACAGAAATTGCCACAAAAAGCTTCTTATGTGATCTCTTGCAATATCTCAATAGATCTTATTGAGTTAAAGCTCTTCACCTATGAAGCAGCATGTATTGGCTAGGTCTTCAGTCATCTGTTTATTTCAAGTTTGTTCATAAATGATCTAATAAATTTGAAAGCATTCAGGATTGGTTGCAAACTGCTTAGTTTCCTTTCTGTTTAAATACTGTCATGCTAACGGCTGTGTGCCTTATTAATACTCCTGGATTACATTATGGGACATATAAAATAATGTAATAGTGTGTTCTGTGAATGTGTTTAATAAAAAACAGATTAGAATTCAGACTGTATTGTGAGTCAGTGACATACCAGCTCTGTACTTAATATCTTATCTAAATCCCTGTCCATTGCTTTTAATACAGTTTGCATATAGTAGTGACACTGAACATAACAGATCTGAACCACTTGGAAGAGTAACATACAGAATGTATGATTTTTTTCATAATAAGAAAATATATTATTCTGATGTATATGTGCTCTATTAGCCCTTGTTTTTCTCTGTATGTTGCAGGAAATAATACCATTTTTGGATTAGTCCTTTTTCTACAAAAATATTTAGAGTGTGTACTGTAATTTTATAATTGTTGGTCACTTCCATAAACAAACTACAGATGTGAAACAAGCAGATTTCTGATGGGTATGGAGCATATTTCCTAGGAAAACAAAGACAAAACAAATAAAGCTCACCCTAGAGCCTACAATGAGATAAAAATTGTGTACTGTTAATACATTCTGGTAGCTGTGTCAATGTGTAGGTAATTTTACTGTCCTGTTCTTGTGGGGCACCAAGGGATTTTGTTTCTCTGCTCCTGTTTCCATGGCAATTAGAATTAGATTAGTTTTAGGTTCACAGTGGGTAAATGAGAGAGACTAAACTATGATGCAGTGTTTGAGAGTCTGGAACATACAGAGTCTTTTTAGAAAATAGCTCAAAACTGTGCTTAAGTTGTTGGTTTTTTGGTTGCTGTTGTTTCGCTTGTATTTATCTTGCAGTGTACAGATCTTTTGCTTGTGGTTAGGCAGTCTGGTGGTACTTGTGCTCTGTGTTCATAGTGATGGAGTCTTTAAACAAGAGAATGGTCCCTGGATTCTAGTGATAGCTGCATGCTGACGAGTCAGTTTGCATATCTGCGAATAAATAGCTATATTAACTGTTTTAAAAATTCTTTAGCCTATAACTGATTTTTGCAATATTTTGAATGGGATGGAATGGTATGATTTTTATCAGCATCCACCATTTAGGATGACTTTTTTGAAAGACCATTCAAAAATCATGCTACTGTTCTGTATTTGTCCATGCAGTTTGTGTGTGTGTATGCATCTGGAAATATATATATAAAATTTATTTTCTTCTGATACTTGTTAATACATTCCCACCACCCTCACTCCAATAAATTTTCATCCTCACTATTTTTCCATGAATTGGAATTGGAATGGAGAGTATCATTACTGGTAGATTATTCTACTCCCCTTTTAGCTAATTCCCATGCTGTCATAGTTCTTTTTCCTATAGCTTGTATTTCTCTTACCATAATTTTGCACTAATGAATTGCAGATGCTGCAGGGAGTATTATTATAAGAAGATTTTGTACTCTGGTACTAATATGTCACACGTTTGTCATCTCTGAGTATGTGATATTTGTGACATTACTCCCGCAATATTTAATACTTGCATTTTGTTAAATAATTATCTACCTGTTACAAGGGCTACTGTAGCTTTCACAGAAGTGTCATCCTTGAAGATATTTAAGCTGTTCATTTAGTCTCTGCGTGAGGTACACCTAGACCCAAAGACAGTTTGGGATATCAATACTTTTTAGTTGTTTAGGTACAATTGAACTTTGTCCTTCCAGGAACATCCAAGTTGGCAAAATTAAACCTTGCAACAGCCTGTGCTTCTGTAGAGGAGAGAGGAGAACCTTGGAAGCGTCAGTGGTTTCAGGCACTTCTGAAGAGAAACAGTTGCTGTAGCACTTTGCTGCAGAGAGCACTAGATACTAGTGCTCTAATTGCTGGTAGGTACCTCCTTAGGTACAGTAAATTAGGCAGCCTGCTTACTGCTCTGCTCTCTCCATTCAGCTGCCTTGCACATCTGCCTATTTGTGCTGTGCCTGGTTCTGCCTGGCCCACCTTGATGGATGTTTATCTCATGTGTTGTTAACAAATTCTGGTGATGGGAATTCTGTAGCCTGCCCCTTCTACCAATGTTGAAATGTCTTGAGCATTAGAAGGTTTTTCTTAGTGTCCAACCTGAATCTCTGTTAGTGCAAATGTAAATCAATTATTTCTCGTTCAGCCCTTAGTGTACTTGAAGAACAATTGATCAATCTCTTCTTTGTAACAATCTTGTTTATTTTTGAAGCTTCTGTTATGTTCCATCTCAGTCTTCTTTCCTATAAAACCAGCTTGCTTCAACCTCTCCTCGTAGGCATATTCTTTAAAAAGATGCATTCAAATCAAAATTGCCTGGAGAATGACAACAAAATGAGAGTTTGAAGTGTAGATTACTTTGCATAAGACATCCCTGTCAAAACTTTATTTTAACCTTAAGACCTCCTAAGCAAGGCTTCTTATTTTCCAGAGCAAATAAACAGAAAATAGAAAAATTCTAGCATGCATTAGAAAAATGTTAGAAAATAATGATACAGAAACTTACACCAACATACAATGTTTTTTGTTTATTCCACTTTGAGTACAGCAGATTAAATACAATATCAAAATGTAAGCATACCCTTGGACTCACTGAAGAATTATGGTACAGACAGTTGATCTCCTTAATGTGTTGGGAGAAAAGGAGAAAATGAAATCTGAGTTTTAGAAAGCTGCAAGTCCTGACATTGTGAAGAGGAGTGATTTCTGGTTTCTTAACTGCATCTCAGCTCCTGTTATTAAGAATAATTAAAGGTGACTGACAGCTGTATACATTTTTCCTCATTTGTAAAAGTACTCCTTTCTTTGACACCTGTTTTGTTACCTTTTGTCTTACTGTTCTGCACGCCAGCTTGACAAATCTGCTGTTACAAAATAGCAAAAGAGCCTTTCTTAAGAAAGCATGACAAGTAATATTTTTGCAGCCTACTCTTTTAATCTAGATTGAGATGAAAATTGAAGATTTTTTTTTTTTTTTTTTTAGTTGTGCCTATTTAATGTTCTTAATACCAGGCTCTTTACAGCAGCACATCGAGGGACAAGAGGCAATGGGTGTAAATTGAAATGAGAGTTTCAGACTGGGTCTAGGGGGGAAGAAAAATTCCCCATTGGCACAGTGACAGTGTTGGTAGGTCCTGGAGTACATGTGCATATAGACTGTTTGGTTTCTAGGTTATCTAGGTACATTCACAACATACATTTTTGAAAGCATAAACATACACATCTGTAAACACATGAATTTAGCTCTTATGGCCATATAAATTTTTCTGATACTTCTATGATCATAAGTCTATTGGTAATCATAGTCATACAATGTATAATTGAAATTTCTCCTCTATTTTTCATTTAGGGTCACCAAAGTTCTTGTGTATATAATCATGTTAATTTTTCACATCACACTTCTCAAGATAGTTTTCTAGCCTTTCATTTTAAAAGATTCATTAAATCTGCTTACAAAATTATGTATGGATACTTATATTGTTAGAAACATAATTAGATTGCCCCAAACTTTTTATTTATGCCTAATGCGATACCACACACAGTTTTGGCTTAATGTTTTAAAAAAACCATTCTGCTTGTTTATGAGTAAAGCTTTTTTTTATGAGACTTTGAATTGAAATCACACCAAACATACTATGTTGCTGGATTGTATGGGGAATGTGGAGTTCAAGGGAAACTGTGGTCAAATGTGATGCAGTGTGGAACAAGCCAGTTGAGATCAACTGGTCCAGGGACAAAGGTCCTTCTTGTGGTTTTAAAGAGAGAACAAAATTAGCTCGTACTTCAAGGGCCCAGTTTATTTTGTGAGGCTGAAAGATTTAATTAAGGTGCTCGTGTCTGTTGGATTTAGTTGGGATGCAGTTGAACAGAGAGTTGTATTACTTCTCTTGCATGCGCTTTGCTGTTGTAAGTTGACTTTTTATGGCTGTTTGCCATCCTTCTCTTTTCAGACAAGAGGTGTCTGATACAAGGGAGATCATGGCTATCTTTTAGACACTAACTTTCATCTCCATGGGCTGTAGATACTTTGAAATACCACCAAGTGGTATATAATGTGTAGATACAAAAATAATCAAGTAATTCTGAAATAACATATTGGAAGTCCAAAATGTCTTCAGAAATCAGAATACAAAGGGCATTAAAAAAAACCAACCACCCCATCCCCCACTCCCCAAAAAAGAAACAAAAAAACCCCAAACCCAACCAAACAACAAACAGTCTACACCCACCCTAATTTAAAATAAGATTAGATGTCAAAATCACAATGCTTTCCAAAAGCAGGAATTTCACCAGTGTCCTGGTTTCAGCTGGGACAGAGTTAATTGTCTTCCTAGGAGCTAGTACAGTGCTGTGTTTTTGAGGTAGGTATGAGAAGAATGTTGATAACACTGACGTTTTCAGCTGTTGCTAAGTAGTGTTTAGTGTAAAGTCAAGGATTTTTCAGCTTTTCATGCCCAGCCAGTGAGAAAGCTGGAGGGGCACCAGAAGTTGGGAGGGGACACAGCCAGGGCCGCTGACCCAAAGTGGTCATGGGGGTATTCCATACCATGTGACGTCATGCCCAGTATATAAACCGGGGGGAATGGGGGCAGGGGGATCGCTGCTCAGGGATTAACTGGGTGTCGATCGGCAGGTGGTGAGCAATTGCACTGTGCATCATTTGTGTTTTCCAATCCTTTTATTGTTACTGTTGTCATTTTATTAGTGTTATCTTTATTAGTTTCTTCTTTTCTGTTCTATTAAACTGTTCTTATCTCAACTCATGAGTTTTACTTCTTTTCCTGATTTTGTCCCCCATCCCACTGGGTGGGTGGAGAGTGAGTGAGCAGCTGCGTGGTGCTTAGTTGCTGGCTGGGGTTAAACCACGACAACCAGGAAGGTGGTATATCTTTTAGTCTTGGATCTGAGCCACACAGGTGGTATCTAGAACCCTTGCACATCTGTGGTCATCCTTAGACCTTCTGTTATATGACTGTTTGATTAACAACTAAGTAAAAATGATAAGACCTGAGTAATGAGCATTATGCATTTTCTCTCATTTTCTTTTGATTTTAGTACACAGCAAGTCGTGCCGTATAACTTAATGTACAGGTAGAGGTAAATCACTTGAAATTGACATTATCTGAAAGTGACTGCATTCCATGAAGCTCTTATAACTCATAGTGTTCAATAACCCTACTTGATCACTGCAGTGCGGTGTAGCTGTTGCATACCATGGTTCCAAAGACTACTGCCATCTCTTCAGTTTCTTTGTCGATTCCGGTCTCAGGTCTTGAAATCTGGTCATTCATAGTCAAGTAGCAGCATGGGTGTTGTCTGCTCCATTAGTTTTGACTGCATGGTTAGTGTTTAAATAGAGGTAAGCTTAATGTGATGAATACATGTGTACACAAAGTTATTCACCCTCTGAGATTCCAAAGACTGACTTGCTGGGCACCTTTATGTGTCAGGTTTTCCCTTCAGACTTCACTGTCAAAGGAGAGATGTTTTCTCAAAAAGCCATACCAGTAGTTAAGAGCTTCGGCAATATACTGTCCTCTACTGTTTCTTCTATGTAAGTGAACCTTCAATTTCCTCAGTGCAGAGGAGGAACGGCTTTACCTGGCACTGAAGGGCAGGTATATATACCTTTTATGGTGGTTGGGTTGGGTTATCTGGGCACCTGAGCTCAGCCACTACTATGTTTCATAGTCCAAAGAAGGAGGAGGGTTTTTAAGAGTCCTTGACTCCTTTCTTTCTGCTTGTCTGAACAGATAGAGTTTCAGTAGTCGTCTTAGCGGTTTTATTTTCTCTGTCCCTTAATGGGACCCTTGTGACTTTGGAAACTCATTTAAGCCCTGCTTATGTAGTTGTGCCGTTATTTACTTTAGTATATTGCTACTTTGCCTTTTCTAAGGCACTTGGAATAACTTGCATTTGCTAGTGGTATGAGGGTATCTATTATACTGTAAAATAAAAGGATTCATGTTGCTTTATCAATTTTACCTGACCTGTTAATATATTACAGGTGATTTAAAGAGATGAGAGTTTCCATTTCATTTTTAATTTCCATTATTACTAGAGTTCATTTATACAGTTGGGATTGGCTTCCCTGCCCACCCCCTGCAGGAATACTCCATGTATTTAGTAGGGCAATTAAAGCTTTCTAAATTATATTTTGTAATATTTCTACTTTTTTCTAAAAATAGTTTATATCAATATATTTGAATTGACATGTCGTATGCGTATTGTCATATGTTTTGGTTGGAAGGAAATGCAGATACCTAGGATGCGCTATGATATGGATTCTGTTTATTCAGATAACACAGGAACTAACAATAGCCACTATTTGCATTATTTAGTATCTTAGAAGAATGCTAAGAAGGAGTTTCCGCAGTTAATGGGAACTACTTGTATGCTTATTTTAATGGTAACTGAATCCATTGACTGGAGAATTTCTTGTGTTTACAAGCTGAAAAAGTGAGGAACCCTTAAATTTGCAGAAAAGCAGTGGATGACTTGACATATGGTGTATCAGCCTGAACAAGAAAGTAGGAATAAAAATAGACAACAAAACTTGGTGTTTCCTGTAACTGTCATGCTCTATATTAGACTGGAAAAGCATTGTAAGATCCCAAGTTGTACTGAGAAAAAAAAGAGACAATTTGTTTTATTAAACAAATTAATACTTTAACATCAGTAATTTTACATTTCTGTAAATATCTTTACCTTGATAGTGTTTCAGTATTTTCAATGTGGTTTTAACTAAATTAATATTTATATAAATATACATTTTATGTCGTTCAGAAAAGAAGTTTAAAGGAAGCGTACTGGAGAGTGTATTGTGTACAATAACCATTTTGGAGATGAAGACTTGGAAAGCAGATGGTTTAAGATCTATCGAGAGACTGCATCATCTGATCTCTCCCATATTCAAAATCAGAGCCCTCTAAATTTCTAGAGACTTACCTGAGTGTGGAGGGTTGAAAATGCTGGAAAAGACACCATCAAGGGCTTTTTAAAAAAATCCTTTGTTTGTAGTCCCTGTACTGGAAAGTAATTTTACCTTCTGTTTTTGTCCTGGCTCAGTATGTGCCTGTTAAAGTAAATGCATCTTCTTCATGCATGAGCACAGCTTGCATTAATGATAATGGAGATTTCATATGCATGTTGAAAGGTGTCCATACCTAATGTTATTGCATTTCTAATGCTGCAGAAGTCAACACTGATGTATTCTGTTTATTTTTTACTCTGTGAATCAACACTGTTGTTTTAGTCAGCAGGTACATACATCTGTAGGAATTCTGCTTAAGGAAGTTGGCAAATCTATGGTTTTGAACACATTTTGAGTAGCTTTGATTTATTTTGATTATTATTATTACGTATTTATTTGATTATTATTTATTATGTGATGGGAGAGTTTACTGCAATTCAGCAGATAGAAGTTAGGTCCAAGATATTAGATAAATGTGCTATGCAGGCTCTGAAATCAAACCATGTTGCCAAAGTTAAGTAGGCAAGTCGTTAAAATCATCAAACTCCAATTTACTTTTTATTTAAGAAAGAAAAAACCTGTGCACAGCATACATATGATGTAGCGATTCTTGAAAAACATTAGAAGACGTGTAGATTGCAAAGTTGAGCTATAGATATTTAGGAAATGACGGCGTTTTAATTACTGGTGTAAAAATAATTCATTTATCTTGTGCCTATGTTTCTTGGCCCTTAACCTCGTGAAACCAAGCATGTGTTTTACATACTGCTTCCACTGAAGTAAGCATTGGATAGTCTCAGCAATTATTGTAAGGTCTTTTGGGCCTCTAAGTTACATACTACTTTTCAAATAATTCTTACTTTTGTATATAAACCAAGTGTGGTTCTATTTACTTTAATCAATATTGGCATTGTATTTATAAGAAGTAAAAACTGAAGACAAAACAAAATGTTAAGGGTGGTTTGTTTGGGGTTTTTTATTTTTAAATTCCTGGTCTTCTGCAAGACCAAGAGAAATCTTTAGATTTATATTTTGATAGAGTCATTTGGTGTGTTCTGACAAATGTTGGTATGTGATGTTCTCTGTGTGCTTTTTTGCTAATTATATAGTTGTGTGTACTGTGATCTAAAGTGTTGAAGGTGCTTGGCACTGGAAATAACTAAATCTCAAAGCAAAATAAGCATTTAGGTAACTACATTGATATTGGGGACTAATGAGGTTTGGAAAATTACATTACAGCATTGTTGAGATGAACTCTTACAATGACAATATTTTAAAGATTCAGGCGGAACACAGAGTTTTAGTGCCTATCATCAGTGCATATTGAGAATTTATCAACTGGCCTGACTGTCCTTGAGCTTTTGCATGGTGAGCCAGTAGGGTGAGTGCCATGAAGCTCTCCTTTTCCAAACAAAAACACATGCACCTCTTTCATCTTGCAAGGCCTCTGTAAAGGTCAAATGCAGTTGTAGTTCAGCTGAACAAAAAGGATCAGCTCCCTTCTTCAGTCTTCAGGGGTGCACAATGCCACAGATATGTCAGACAGGAGGGGGAGAGGTTTAACAGCAAGGTAGCACAGTAAATGAAAGTAAGGATTTGCTACTCATAGGCAGCACACTAGAATATCTTGACTCTGAACATGTAACTTGGTGACTGAGAAATACTGGCTTGTGCGTAAGTATTTTATGTATCAATACATACTCAGTTTTGGAAGGTCATTTCTTGTTTTTCCTAAGTATATTTCTTTAATAACTTCACAATTTCAGCCATCCCATTTATTTAATTGAGAGCATGTTGCTATCTAGCCTGCAGTCAGACTAGCTAACCCTGTCACTTTACCTTCTTGAGTGCAGTTTCGCATTACAGGACTATCAGCCCAGAGACAGTTATCATACAGCAATAATAAGCTAACACAGCTGTGTGAGCAAATTTAATTAACTGCAAAAATGTAATTCTCAGCTTTTCCCTGGCTTGGCCAACATCCAGAAGTAAGCTGGTATGTAGCTTTTATGCTGTAGGAAATGCTGTAGAATACAAACTATGCACATTTGCACGTAGAGATTATCTGCATAGCCGTTGGTATCCATAACCTGATTTTGGTTCACTTTTTACTGTGTGTTTATGCCTTCTCATCTGTCGCATTTGTACTTGGCTTAAAAACTAACATTGAGGTTTTATTATGAAACCTCACGTGAGTTGTTTTTTTTAATGGCATAGCTGCTAAAGAAAATACCAAAAGGTGCATTTTCCAACATGCTGTTCTCCTGAATAATGTTTTCAACAACTGCAGCAGCTGTGGATATTGTCAAGTTGTGACATATGTTTGAAACATGCTCACAGTATGAATGTCCACAGACTAGACATAGTGAATGCTTAAACTGGGCACTCCGCAACCCAACTCCTCTGTATAACCAGCAGCTCTTTCTCCCACATTCACACCGAGCATCAGTAGACAGGCTGCTTCCAGTCTGGTTCCCAGTACCGTGTGCATTGCTTCTGTAGTGGCTAGATATAGATGCATTTTTAATTATTATGCTCTACTATTATTACACCTAAAAGATTGCTAGTAAAGCATGACATAGTGGGAATGGTGACTTTCTGGCAATTGAATTTCAACCAGTCTTGAATATAATTTCATGGAAAAGGATATTCATTAGCTTCTGGGCTTCCTCCATTTTAAATATCAAAGGCCTGTAGAGAGCAATAATGATATTGGAGCTTATTCTAAGCAATCACAAGAGGATTTCATAATGATTGTATCAGGCTAGCTATTTATATGAGTTACTGTTAGACAAATTCTTTACACAAGCTGAGATGAAAAAATGACACTGCAGACTCATGAAATAAATACGTCATGCATTCTTTTCTCTGCATTTTATTTGTATTCTAGTTTACTATTTTTTAAACTAAATGTTCTAATGGAAAGGTTCCTCCCCACCTTCTTTTTTCTGCCCCAGGGTCAATATCCCTCACCCTATTGCTCCAATTTCTCTCTCTATTTTCCTCTATTTTTAACTGTATGTAAAGCTTATGGTGTCTCAACTGTAACTTCCATGTTATTTTAAAGTACCTAAGATCAGCTTATATGTATCAAGGTCTGAATTCTGCTTGCTTTTGGCTTGTAGTGGAGGGGATAATGTATCTGTATGTTAAATATAGCTTTTGAATGAACATACATGGGCTTTTCCAAATATAAGATCAAGTAGTGTTGTTGTTCAGGTGGCTGGGTGGAACAAAACAAAAAACCCCTTTTGCTAATTTAGCCAGATACTGTGGCTGATTTTGTGATTGTCCTATTGTTACTCCCCTTTTTGTGAGCTAACTTTCAATGATGCTAAGAGACCACAAGAAAATTTACCCTAAACATTTATTCTCCTTTAGTGCTGATAACATTTTGGACTTGGAGAGAAGATGTTTGAAGACCTACTGTGATCTGTTCAGAACTAACTGGATCTGGCAGCTGGATTGAAATTTGTTTTTAAAACAGCTTAGTAGTACTTCTGTTGATTTTTTTTTTTTTTTTTTTTTTTTTTAATTGAGAATAAAATGAAAACATTTTCTTTTTAGCAGTTTGTTTCCAGCACTCTGGAAATATACATCATGACTGTGTGTTAAACTTCATTTAAATACTTAATATTTTTTAATTTTTTTTTAATGACACTGGTATAAACCCCATGTCTCTTTGGTGACTATGCTCTCTTTATTACAGGTGCTATTGTCAGGATTGATTGGTGTTGTTTCATGGAAGAGGCCCCTTTCACTTGTGGTGAGTGCCAGAATTGCTTTAATTATGTTACACAGACTTTAAATACTAAAGTGACTAAAGGATTCTGTGGAAGTAACTACTGATGGTTTTGTTTTTATGTAGAAGCCTAATAGCCTCTGGGGATGAGTTTCCCATGCTGTTCTGTATCCTAATATTTATAAACACTTAGTATAAAAATTTTGGGACTTTCAGGTTGTATTACATAAACCATCTAGGTGACAATAGTATTTTTCTATCTGTACTTAAGCCTTGGAGGGCCATAATATTCATTATGTGTAAAAGAATGCAGATATCTACTGCCCCTTCCTTGCCATTGTTACAGTTCTGTCTCTCTTTTTAAAAGTGATAGCATATGGTTTAGAAACTTAAATGTAAGAACTAATGAATTATAAACATTTTGATAAATGTGTATGTTTAAAGGAAGGCAACAATCATACTGTAGTTGACGGTGTGAAATTACAAATGGCTCAAAGTAGTGAGTGTTGCAGCCTAGTAGATATGCTCAGTACTGCATTATGGCTTGGATTAATAGATATTCATTAAATATGTTATAATTTTCAAGAATTTGTTTATTAATATATTTTTAACATTAACACTGAACTGACAAAAGTGCTTAGTCTGTCGCTATTGTTCTAGACAAACAGACTATTGGTCTGCGTTTATCTTTGCATTTAACTTGCCTAAAATTGCAACGCAGAGAAACCTTTTTAGTCAATTGTCTGGATGGCAAAAAAGCATATTCCAAATTAGTAGCTGTTCCTCTTTGTCTGCAAAACCATTTTCAGCTACATTATGTGTTCTGTTTTGAGAATCGTAGTTACTTAATAAGGAAAATTAATTTATGCTTTGTATATGCATGCTAATAGAGTTTCAATTAACCTATTAGCACAGAGCAATATTAGATTCAAATCAGTCTTACTAAAAAGGTGGGATGAGTGTCAATAAGGATGTATTAGCAGGTAAATGTTGCCTTTGAAAAATTGTGCATATGTAACATACTAACATATGTAACATAGTTAATACTAAAGATAGGTCCAAGAAAAAAGAATATAATGGAAGGTATGAAATGGAAAGACCCATATTAATAAGAATAAGCCTAATTAGAACTTAAGGTATATCTTTCAGTATTAGTTGCCCCAGTATTTCTCCGGTTATCTCTTGCTGGGCAAGTGAGCAGAAAGAGGAGGAGCAAACTATTTTTTTCCTGGTGTTACCAAAAGGGAGCATGGCCCAAAGTGCCGTTTCCTCCATTAGTCTGTCAGTAATGTAGTTCGTATTGGAGATTTTACAGGTTTGCAGTGCTGTTTAGAGTAAGAATGTGTGTATCTCGGTAAAGATTGGACTAAATTTCTGCTCGGTGTTATGACCAATAGCTGGTATGCCTGGTTTTATTGCAATATATTTTATTCTACCTTATGGGCTTTGTGAATAATAATTTGCTGCCTGGTACCCGGGAATGCTGCCTCTTTGATTGAATACAACTAAATAGAATTGTAATAGTGTTACCTATTAGAAACACTTCAAAAGAAAAAGTTCACCTGACAGTGAAAGAAAGTGTATGTTTGGTACCCAAATCTCATTTCATTTGTGTTACACTTTACTGCTCACATATTACAAACCATTAAAACTAAAATAATTCCTCTGAATTGAGTGCATGTACAACTGCACAATCTAACTGAACTTAAGACTTTTCAAAATAGTTGCTTGTAAGCAACTGTAATTGCTACTTATGTCATTGGAATAAACGATATTCATGCATCAGAAATGTTATTAATGAGACTTGGCTTCTTTGATTCCTGAACACTTGCATATTGTAAACTCAGCCAGGCTTTCAGATGTCAGTTCATTCAGTGAAATGTAAACAGGCAGTTGTGGTCGGTATCGTTCAAGGAAATAAATATAAAAGGGAAGAAATAGTAAATGGTAGCATAATACTTTCAGAAGAGCTCACCTTCCTAAAATCTGCTCTAGGAAGTTATTTCCAAGAGTAAGCTTAGTGCTCATGAGTTAGATGCTCATTGTTTTTCTTCTACATTTCTGTATTGGCACTTGGTGGTGGTATAATAAAGCAGTTGGAGGAATAGGGATCAGGGATGGTGGGTTTTGCCTCTGTGCAATTAAGCTGTGCAATAGCTAGTGCTAATAGTTTTGCAGTGGCTACATAATGTCTTTATTTCCTTGTTGAACTGTAAATACTTTTTAGCAGTTGGAACCTCTGTGTGCAGGATGACTGTTCTGATTAAACAATTAATACTGTATAACTTTACAACCTCATCACACAAAGCACCGTCAGCATGCTAATGAGTCATATTTCTTGTAATCTGCTTATACAATACATATGCAAAATACATATGGTCAATAATTACTTTTTAACCTAATTTATAGTATTAAACAACTATATAATTGATTACAATATACATATCTTTTGTTGCACTGTGTTACAAATTCTGGCATTGCAAAGAGCGATAACAGAAAGAAAGGTAGCTGTATCATTTGAAGCCATGAATAAAGTTTTATAAAATTAAACCATACACCATCTGTGATGTTCTAAAAACTGGTGAAACTCTGATAATATTTTAAGGTGCTAGTTTCCTGCTTATTTTGGTTTTCTGACTAAAACAGGGTTGATAATACACCAGTGATTTGGCTATTGCTGAGCAGTACTTGCACAGCATCAAGGCTTTTTTTTTTTCCCGCTCTGCATCACTTGTTTTGGGTTTTTCCTTCATCTTTCCTTTGGTTATTAAACTATCTTCATCTCGACCCACAAGTTTTTTTCACTTTTGCTTTTCTGATTCTCCTCCTGTCCTGTTGCAGGGGGGGGAGTGTTAGCTGCTGGCCAGGGTCAACCCCTCACACTACTGATGGTTTGCTCATCGCTGTATCCATACAATTTTTTTCACAGATGCAGTGTCTTTTCTTTGCAGATTTATTATTTTCTGCAGGCAAAAAGAGGAAGTCAAAGAAGCAATAAACACAAATAGTAGTTCATCAACTGTTAACTTCTGACTGTATCTTACCAGAAATGTGTTATGTAGTATTGGTATAGAAATGAGTGGGTGGTTGCATGGTTTAACACCTTGGAACCAAAGTTAAAAACTGAGAATAGTTGTGTATTTCCAAGACATTAGCATGAGTGGTGTTTTGTATTATACATTCAGTAGAAGATTCACAAATGTGTACGCACTAAGGAAATTTTACTGTGATGTTAATGTGCAGAAATTTAGTTACACATAGAAGCTCTCATGCTAAAGTGTCTTTGCATGGCTTAATTATCTGAAGGATTCAGCAGATTTTGTTAGCTTATCTGAATTTTATTGGTTACCACCTAGCCATCAGTTGCTTGTGTTGCCAAAACGCTTTATATATACAAGGAATCAGTGTCTGTTATCAAACCAGTATTTACATTTACCAGAGGAGACACCTGGGCAAAGGAGATATTTAAATTGTTTATACATTAATTTTGAACAGTATTTTCCATATATTTCAGATGTTTCCTCATTAAGCTTTCTGTATTTTTAATTAAGAAATCTCAGAGAATTTCTAGTGGTTTGGGGAAATCTTTCAAGAGTCCCTTATTTGGAAACTAAGTGCTGGCTGTATCAGTACCACTGCTTAAGGTTAAAATGCTGTGTTAAAATAGGAATTTGTTTCCTCGTGGTTTATGGAAGTGTCTGAAAATTGGGGGAGAGCTTGTGTAGCTCCTGAGGTTGAATTACCTTGTACAGAACTTTAAACTCTGCAGTGAGATTATTCTTCTGTTACAGTCTATGGTAATTGCAAATCTGTTTGTGCTAAGGAGATTAATTCAGCCTCTGAATCGAGTAGAAAGCTTCTCTGTTGCCATCTGGCATTTGGGTCCCAGAAAAATATTTTTACATTTCTAACTGAAAGCTTTTACAATAAACTGATAGATTTAGGTTTTTTTTTTTTCAAGGAACAGAAGCGTATTTTTTCTAATGTCTGTGAATGTCAGTGAACACAACACAATACTTATTAATAAGTGATCTTGATTACTTAGAATAGCTATTTAAAAGCATTTCCTATAAATCTGCATTCCAGATACAATTCCATGCATCAGTGAACATGCAATCTGTGCATATACCTTTAGTAATTAGCCTGGGTGTATAGGCTCAAAAATCTGGTCTGTACATTTGTTTTTCAGGGCATTTTCTTATTTCTTTCTTTGGGCTTAAATAGAAGGGGACGTTCTGTTTTCAACGCATTATCCCTTCAAATAAACCATTACTTCATGCTTTTTTTTCTTCTTTTTTTTTTTTTTTATAAGCAGATAGGATTTTCACAATTTAAGAAAAATAAAAGAAGAGTAATTCTCAATAGTAGCAGTTCAACCTGCACATCAGGCACAAGGATGAACTGCTGTGCAAGGTCTCAGGCTGCACCTGTGGTAAGAATCAGTCAAATACTGAACTTACTTTGTTAGAAAACATTCGTCTTGGGCCAGCTTGGTAGTTTGTTGCAAAATGAGAGATTTTCTTTCTAGAAGTCCTGTGAAAAGTACTGAAATCTGAAAGATTTGAATTAAAAAAAAAAAAAAGGTGGTATGGTTACCCCCCCCCCCCCGAGATTTGGTTTTGACAGCTGGCATGAATAGATAATCTAGTGGAGAGGCAATGTTAGCATAAATGGGTCAAGACTGTAAGAGAAAAACAAGTGAAAAAATGCACACACTGGGGGAATGGCAGAGTCTAAAGGCATCCATCACCTTGTAAGTCATTGTTGGCTTTGATACTTGTGTGATGCTGAGATGAGATGCAGAATATCACTCTGCTTTAACATATCCCTTGATCATTCTGCAGTAGCGTTTCAGCATGCGTATACTTTGAATTTGTTGATCAAGGTGTTCATTAGGAACCCTGCTATTAGACAAACAGTCGTCTTTGAGGCTGAAGCATTAGTTTAAAGGTTAACAAAACACTGGGTAAAAACAACTACATCTTGCATACCAGAGTTTTGGAAAGTTTCTGATAAATTGGGATGTGGTTGAATGCTGAGTATTGCTTGCTTTCAGAAAGAAACTTGGCAAGCTGTAATTGCTTCTACTTGCAAAGCAAATCCAATGCTGGTTCACAAAGTAGCTCTTCTAATATAAAGTTGTAAATTTTGCTCAGAGCTGTTGTGGACTGGAGTGTGAACCCAGGCTTTGAAATTGAGAGCAGAGTGTTTTTGACCTCTTTTCTAGGAGCAAGGAAGGAAAATACTCAGATTCAGAGGAGCTGAATGCTAAATCAAGGGGAAAAGAAAGGCAGAGGACTAGGATGGGAAGGAGGAATTAAAATCTGAGCCTGTCAACATGAGGGAGACTGAGATCAAAAGCTGTTGAGAAGAGCAGGACCTAGATGAGCAGAGAGGAGTGAATTAAAAGCATGTCAGTAAGAAATCACACAATGGAATTTCTGATTTTTCAGTGTGATTTTTAAATATAGTGCCATAAGCACCATAACTAATTAATCCTGACTTAAAATAGATTTGTATCTTTGGTTTGAATGACTTCAGTGAAGAAAGTGTGAGCTGTAAAGAATCTTTTCCTGTAGTTGGGACATAGTTAAGTTTTCTTTGTCTCTTCCCTTCCTCTCCTCCCCTTCACTGAGGGCTAGTTCTATAAAGCACTAACATGGCTATACTGCTCTGGCAACCAAACTACATCAACTGTCTCTGCATACTACTGCAGTGTGACTGTAGTTATACCAAAAGTCTGTGAGACAGTATCTACAAATGAGGTTAGTGTATTTATTGATAACTATTCCAGTTTACATCAACTTCAAAGAAGATTTAAAATACATTTCTATTTCTGTCAAAGCTGCTTCTGTTTGTGTTTGTTAGTTATTCCAAGCAGATTCTCAGAGTAGTTAAACCTGAATGTTTTGGGGTTTTTTTTTTAATTTTTTTTTTGGTAGTAAATTCTCTTTCCTTATTTAAAGATAACAATTTTCCACCAAACCAGGCTAATGAATAGCAGATTTTGGGGCCTTTTCAGTCAGCCAGGAACTGTCATTCTTTCATTCCTGCTCCTTCCTTACTTGCTTCTGAGGATATCTGTGCCTTTCCTACCCTGGTTCTAGTAACTGTGCCAGTGATCTGTAGGAGACTTCTGGAGAGGAATGTGAGTACTTGCCATTTATCTGGCTACATTCCAGCACCCTATGTGAAATGCATGGCAGAAGCTATGGATCTCTTTTGTGTCATCTCATGTCGAATTTGGGTCAGTAAGTGTTCAGATGCTCCAAGGAGGGCATTTTTAATTTACTGAATGCTGTTCCTGGACTGGAGGCTTTAGTGAAAAGAGCAGCTGAAGAGGAATAGGAAAGAATAGGAACAGAACTGCAACTGAACAAGTCTGCTTTAGGCATCCTTAGTCACATCATGATTGAGCCATTCCCACAAAAGCTGGTTGCAGATCTTTCAAATTTTTTTCTTTCCTCAGCTTCTGGCAGCAGTTAAAGTTTCAGTAGTAGCGGGACAACCACAGTGTTTACTCTTTCTCTTTCATTAGGGTATTTTTATGTTCTGTGTAAATCTTCATTTCCAAATACTTGACGAAATAACCAACAGTATGAGAAACAAATGGGGATTCCTTAGGGTTTTGTTACATAAATTGCCTCGATGAATAACATAACTAGGTAAAAATTATAAATATTTTATACAGATACGCTATATTTAGTGACTAGTTTGGGCTGTACTTGTGCTGGTTTTTGTGTTTTGTTTTGCTGTGAAGATTCAAGTGATCAGATTTTACTGGAGCACTTCTCAGAAAGTAGATTTCAAAGCTGTTTGTAAAAGATGCATGTAATTTTAGATGTGCATATGCAGGAATGTGCCCTAGTGGTGTTTGCGCACTTACTCAGAAAACAGAAGTTATCTCATCAACCACACTTGCACAATCCTGCTTGAACTTTGATATTTGTGATCAGTCTGTGGAAATTAATAGCATACAGTACTTTATTTACTATGCATTAACACAGTGCAATAAATGTTGTTTTCTCCAAAACTCTAACAGTGCAGTTAAGCTTAATTTTATTCTTAGGTTAAAGTGCTACAACCTCTGGATGCCATTTCTGGAGGCCTACTGAGGCCTTTTCTGATGCTATACATGGATCACAAATGGAGTTTCTCCTAGACAGGGAGTGACTTTGGGTGACTAGAAAGTAGTCTGTCAAATATGATGAGCTTTCCTATCTGAATCCTCTTGATAGATGTTTGTGCCTTGAATCTGAGGCTTCTGACAGTTTTGTTTTGTTTTCTTTCTAGAATGGGCCTTTTCTGAATCTGTATTAGTTTGGGACACTGTTATTGACTCATTTCCTCTTAGTTAAGCTGTTGGTCTTGCATTTCTCCAGTCTTCCTCTCTATTACCAAGTGTAACTGTTCGGCTTTAGTGCAACTTTTAGTTGCCAAAAAGAAATGCTTTTACGTGTGTGTGAAGTGGGGAAGTCAGAGGTTAGCTGGAAATTCCACCTGTGTCCCCTGCCCTGAGAGATGTTTTCCCAGTGTATGAACTGCTGGTTTAAGCTGTGAATTAATGCCTCTTGTTGGATTGAGTGGGGGATCTGGAAAGTGTGGTCTTCAAAGTTTGCAGTTAGAGTGTGTGTAAATTCTGATTACATTCATGATTCATGTCCCAAATTGCTTTTTGCATGCAGATTAACATAAACATTTAGATTTTTAACAGCACACTGTCTCACCTATTGCTGTTGGTTTGTTTTTTTTTTTTCCTAAGGCTGCCTATTCCCTTCTTTCTTCTTTAGCATATGGAAACAACTGACAGAAAAACCTACCTGCAGTGCCAGTTAGAATGTACCTGACAGAAGAAGGAAAAAAGTGGAGAATGACCCAGTAAAGCTGTGAACTGGGAGATAAAGAAACAACACTTGAGATGAAAACAGAGCAAGTGAATCAAAGAAATCTTTATAAAGGGGGAGAAAAGGTGTGACAGTGAAGCATCTATTTAGAATGAACATTCTATGTCCCCTTTACAGCTTAGCACTTCTTACAGCTTTTCCTTGCCTGGGTCTGTCTGTCTGCATCTCTCTGTTACCCTTTCTACAAAAGCTGCCTGTTCCTGGGCCCAGCTGCCACCAGCTGTCACCCATGTCAGAATCTAGACTCCTCTGTTGAGCATCCATCTGCTAATTAGTTATCCCCAGTGGCAAAATTTTAAAAGACCACAAGCAGCTTTTCCTGAAGAGCAGATAAAGCCTGCTGGGGCATCACACTTGCCCCTTCTTAAACAAGCGTGTCTTAATTACCCTTAAATAGACCCTTCTACTCCCCATCTGCTCCCATTGCATTGTGTTGCCATGGCAGCAGTTAATGCTAGCACAGTACCATGCAATAGGAAACTGTCACAGTTCCAGTATCATTGCTACTGCTTATAACGAAGAGTATGGTATGGGTGCTACATTTGCCTCTCTTCAGTCCATCAGTAATTCCCCTGTTCCCACATGCTTTCTAAATATATCTGCTAATGGTTCTTCAATCCCATTTGCTCCTTCTTTTAGAAATGCAGGCTGCATCACATCTGGTCCTGGAATTTTTGGTAGTCTTTGCACAGTCTAATTTCTTCAACTCGTTCTTGGTGTGAGTCTGGTTTCCTTCAGCATTTCTTCTTTCCTTCTTGGTAAATTAGTCTTGGTTTCTGACATCTGCCTTTGTAAGCAGTGAGGAAAATAAATTGGTTTTGTTTAGGGATGTCCCTATCTGTCTTTCAGTAAAATACTTAGTTCACTCTTTATAAGTCTGCAGTCATCTTTATTGTTCACTTTTTGTTTATATGCTGGAAACATCACATTATTTACCTTTGCTTCCATAAGTAGCTTTCCTTTCAGTGTTGAGTAATTTTTTCACGTTATGGATATTTAAGTCCCTTTCCTGTTCTTCATTTTACCATGTGTAGCTTCTGACCATAAAGCCATAAGGAATGAAAGAATTAACTACCCTTCAACCCTGAGAGTTGGTTATAACTTTATATTTTAGGCATGACTATGGCTAAATGCATTTTACAAGATGAATGTTTGTTCAACCTTATCAGCGCAAGAGCATTTTGGGGCATAGATACAAGTATAGAAATGTTAAAAGACTAAAAAATGAGTCACTCATTTTACATAAAAAGGAACAGATCTGGTTGTTAATGTGTATTTTGTAAAACATTTGAGATGTGCAGCAAGATCATATTGTTTACTTTCTTGAGTGATATTTCATGAAAGTGCAGGCAGACACGTCAAGTGGAGAAAACTGCTGAAGGAAAGCAAGCTCCTAATTCTCCAATTAGAGTGAACATTAAATGTAAGATACCTTAAATTTATTATTACTCTTGGTATTACAGCAAGTAAAACCCTGTACTTCCATTTTTTGCATATGAATGATAATGACCAAAAAAAGGGTTTTACCACAAGAACAAACCCATTCACACCATAGAGAAAAGGAGTTTGTGACAGTTAGTAACAAATGTGAAATGTTTGAGGGACTCAGGAGAAAACAAAACCTGTAGAGGGAGAGATTAGTGGGGGTTTTGGTGTGTTTTGTTTGTTTAATTTATTTTTTTAAAGAAGTAAGATTAATAATTTGATGCTGAATATTCAAAAATGAATTTGTTTCAATTCCAGCAGTTTCATTAACAGCTGTAGAGGTTTCTGAATATAGTAAAAAGTAGTAAGACAATTCATTGCACTTTATCACAAATTGTGTGGAGATGATGGAGAGATAACGATGATATTTTTAGTTTCCCGATTACAAAAATGAAATATCAGTACTTTGTGCCCTGATAGTTGATGTAGTCTCAAGAATTTTGGAAGCACTGAAGTGTTTCCAAAGTCAAAAGAAGCCATATATGAGCTTTGAGAGTCAAGGAGCCAATATGTTTTAAAATTGTAAATACATATGTTGAAAAAATACATGCAAAAACAACTTCTTGTAATAATTTTTCACATTTCTATTAATTTTGGCATCTCTGCCTTCTAGAGTACTAATACAAAAGTGATTACACACAGCGTAATGTAGAAGCAGATTGATAATAGAAGCAAAAGCTATTTTGATATCTGTGATTCATTTCCTACTAAATTCCTACAGCTCTTAGATTAGACTTCCA
Organism: Haliaeetus albicilla; assembly: GCF_947461875.1. Classification (NCBI taxonomy): domain Eukaryota; kingdom Metazoa; phylum Chordata; class Aves; order Accipitriformes; family Accipitridae; genus Haliaeetus; species Haliaeetus albicilla. The sequence continues at coordinate 11,281,840 of NC_091494.1, read as the reverse complement.
CTGAACTCAGTTGATCCCTGTTTATTTACAGTTTATAAAGCATAATCATTGCTGAAGATTTTAAACTGATGACTTAAAATGACTTAGCAGACTTACCTGGATCCCAGACTGAGAAAACTTACCTTTATGGTTCAACATTTTAGTTGCTCAGTGTTGCAAAATCTTTGGGTAGAGAAGCTGCACAAATCTATAACAATGCAAACAGAAATAGACCACACTCAGTTGGATGCTATGCTTTCTATTTCTACACCATAAAATAATATGGTTTCAGAGGTGAAACTGTATAGTTTGTCTCTAGATATGCAGTGAAACACTGTTCAGAATAGAAAAAAGTTTTTCTGCATTTTGTCATATTTCATTTTTTATTAGGATTTTAATTCAAAAGGATCTGTTCAATCTCTTCATCATTGTCACAGTACTGTTTCATGTTACGAAAGGAAAAGACTGATATCTGTAAATAATATAGGTGTATCTATTCAAAAGTAGAAATGCAAAAGCATTTTGACACTTTTTAAAATACGGGATCTAATGTAGTGTTACATAGAATCAGGCAGTGATTGGTTTTCTACCATACAGTAGATTTTATATAGCCATGAGCAGCAGTCATAACAAATTATCCATATCTATGTTGTCAGATGCTTATTTCTAAATCGTATGTATCTATTTTGTGCTCAGGAAAAGAGACAGTACATCCTAACATCTGAAGAAACATAGTAAGCAACAATCTTTAATTTAGCTTCTCCTAAATGTGTTTGTTTTCAAATGTTTTATGGTTACATATAAATTTTCTAGTAAATATCTGACTTTTATTCACAAGAAGCAAAGAATCTTATCTCTTCTGGGGGTGGGGAGGGATAAGCTAAACAGGCTCTGCGAACTCTATCAAAGAAACAAAAAACCAGCCACCACCCCAAAAAAAGTTCTTATCTTCTGAACTGGCCAGACTTTAAGCTTGATACAGTCATGCTCTTCAGGGCAGTGCTGTATGTGATCAAATAGAGCCACCTCCAAAAAGGGGAGGGGAAGGAGAAGGATGTCTTTTCTGTTCAAAGACAGTAAGCGAATGAGAATTGTCCTCTCAGAGTATTCCACAGCCTTGAACTCCCTGGTTGCTTGTGGCAGTGAAATGCGAATCAACTGCTGCCCCTGAATTGCTGCAATAGTAGCTTTATTCAACAGAGGCCCATGAAGATACCAAATCCTTTGAGCTCCTGTAATTTCAGTTCCCAGTATGGCAGGGGAATGGACATGGGCAGCACAGTCAGAAGCAGTCTCTTAGCTTTTTTTAACCTGTGATTTTTCAGGTGTTTCCTCTTTGCTGATTTCCATGGCATTATGTCCTGGTTTCAGCTGGGACAGAGTTAATTGTCTTCCTAGGAGCTAGTACAGTGCTGTGTTTTTGAGGTAGGTATGAGAAGAATGTTGATAACACTGATGTTTTCAGCTGTTGCTAAGTAGTGTTTAGTCTAAAGTCAAGGACTTTTCAGCTTCTCATGCCCAGTCAGTGAGAAAGCTGGAGGGGCACCAGAAGTTGGGAGGGGACACAGCCAGGGCCGCTGACCCAAAGTGGTCATGGGGGTATTCCATACGGTGTGACATCATGCCCAGTATATAAACCAGGGGAAGTGGGGGCAGGGGGATCGCTGCTCAGGGATTAACTGGGTGTCAATTGGCGGGTGGTGAGCAATTGCACTGTGCATCATTTGTATATTCCAATCCTTTTATTATTACTGCTATCATTTTATTAGTGTTATCATTATCATTCTTAGTTTCTTCTTTTCTGTTCTTTTAAACCGTTATCTCAACCCACGAGTTTTACTTCTTTTCCTGATTTTGTCCCCCATCCCACTGGGTGGGGGGAAAGTGAGTGAGCAGCTGCATGGTGCTTAGTTGCCTGCTGGGGTTAAACCACGACACATTACAATATTGAAAGCTGGTTAAGAGAAAAAGCAATTCAGTCTTTTGACTTATTTTGATCTCTCTTCAGCTGCTATGTTTGGTCATCAGCATAGCTTGTTTACTAATACTGCTACCATGTTTGGTCTCCTTGAAGAGCAATGTAATTTAAAAGTCAATTTGTTGACATATTTTTACTTCCATTTGAGTTGTAGATGGATTAGTAGATCTCATTTCTTTTAACTTGGCATTTTTATGAAAATTCAGCCCATCAGAATAATTCAGTGGCTTTATTCTGTTTGAGGAGACCTGTAGTTTAGGGTAGTAAAAGTGACCACAGCATAGACATGTTTTCGAGTGTACTTCTAAATACAGAGATAAATGTATCGTGAAGTTACCGATCTCTCTTTCTCTCTCTGTTGTTTTGCTGTATGATTTCCAAAAAAAGCTTTATTGTAATATCCACTACTGAAATTTTTAAAAGCTGTAAAGCTATACTGTAACTGCTTGGGTTTTATTTATATTATAATCTGTATAGTCATATCAGCATTTTATGTATGTAGGGATTTGCTTTTTAATATAAATGAGTGACAGCTATCAGGAATCAGTAGGAAAATGTTCATGCTTTCTGGCATAGTACTAGAAAAGTTGGAAATACAGGATAGTATATGTTAATCTGCTGTATGCGTAAGAACAACATTAGAGAACCAGTATTTGCATTTGACTGGAAAAACAAAATATTTGCTTCTTGTTAACAGAGCTTTATTTGCAATAGGAAAACATATACTGGTTTTCTCCATTACTTTTTCAGACAGTAGAGAAAACAGCAAAAACCAGACTACTTTTTGCTATAATGGTCCTTGCATGTAAAAGTAGATACAACAATAAAAAGGACCTATAGAGAATGGCTCAAGACATTGTATACTTTCTCTAATACTAAAGTGGCAAAAAATTAGAGATACATAATATAGGCAGTCTATCTGCCCTCCCCCTTTTGTTGTTCCCCTTACCCTGGTAAGTTTTCACTTGTGTATAGACAGAATGGAGGAGCAGAAACTCACTTATGCACAGAGCTAAAGAAATGTATATGGACATTCACACAGATACAGAAACATGTCAGCAGTGCAGTATACTGTAGGGATTGTGTGGGTGGGGAAGGGAGGAGTGAACTCCTGTTAATAGGGCCCAGTGAGCAACTGTGGGTTAGTGTTGCCAGTAGCAAACAGTTCTGCCTCATGTAATCAACATTATAGCCAGTCCCCTCCATTAGGGTTTGTAGAGCAAAACAAGTTGGTTAGAGCTTACCTTAGGAAGGTAAGAAAAGCCTCTGTGTTGGACAGGCCACTCCTGGGGTCTAGAGAGTTGGAGTGGTCCTAGTGTCACAGTGGAGAAATGAGAAATCTGCCCACGCTGCTGAGTCATGTAGGAAAGGAAGCCTGGGAGGGAGAGCTGGCAATTCGATGCTGCTCTGCAGATCTTAGTCAGTGTAGACCATCCCTCTGCCAATCAGGTCTTTTTTAATGGTCATCAGCTTTTAATTGAACTGTTCTTCAGAACAGGTAAATAGAAATATCTTGTTATGTAATTTCACATGTCCTGTCAATATAGGATTTTCTTCTATTGTAAACAGTATATGCTATAATAACATAAAAATTAAATTCTGTTTCTATCTAGGAAAAGAAAATTATAATTTGATGTGTTTGTTTTATCCATGTTTGTAAAGGCAAAGCTGATGACTATATGTTTTTCATCCTCTGATTTGGATAACTGGAGTAAAGCTGCATCTGTATGGTATCACTGGAGCTGGCTAGTTGGGCAGCTTGGAAAGTATTTGTTAAACTTTGTCTTTTGTTTTAGAATGGTGAGGAAACAGTAACTTCAGAAATTTATTTTAGATGAGATGAATTGCGTTTGAAATGTTTTTATTTAAAAGTAGAATAAATATTTGCATGAACTAATATAAAGTATTTTGGGGGGGTGATGGAGTTGGGGATGGATACCTCATTCTTTATACAATCAAAACTCATGTGATTTCAGTTTTGTTTGTGCAACAGATGGAAGGAAATGCACCATTATCCAAAGAGAATCTAATTATCCTGTGCTTGTTGAAGAAAAATACTTTGGTTTCAGTGGGATTTGTTTGCCAGGTGAATTGCAGTTTAGAACCTGAGTTAGACATGCCTGTGATCCGAGTGTTTGGGTTTCCTTACTACAGATGCTATAAAATCTCACAAAACCTTATGGATTCAGTTCTGCCGCAGATATATGAATGAAGGTCTTAGAAATTTTAACGTTCATGTATTGATGGATCTCCATAGAGATGTGTGTGCATTTTTTCTTTAAACAGCCAAAACTATAATGAGGTTATATTAGAATCAAATTTGGAAAAACCACTGTCCACATTGAAGTCTTGCCTCACAAACTGTCTGATTCTGAAAATGCTCAGGTACCGTTGATATAATTTAGCAGTTGTGGCTTGCTGACCTTGCTTACCTGACAGAAACATTCTTCCTTAACGATGAAAGTAAAAGTATTCCGGTGTGATAGCTTTCAGAAAGACCACACAATTGTTCATTAATAAGAATAATTGCACATAGTAGTTAATTGCTATTAATGTTTTGGGAAAGACAGATGCAAAATATCTGTGTATTTGACCTTTACAACCTGCTTCTCTCTAATTATGCTACTGCCAGGAAGGGCTGCTCGCATAGCCTTTTGATGCCTGTCCTTGTCAGCAGAACAACATGAGCTTTTATTTCCTCAGGGTATTCTGCTACTGATGTTATGGAAGGTTAATTTATATGGAGCAGCAACATTGCACTGACACTTCCATGGAGGTGAATCCTTCCAGCAATGTGACACTTGCAAAAAGTAATATATTGTTTATATGGAGGACCCTATTAATGCCATTGCTATGGGAGTATAAATTCAGTCTTATGTAGATTTGTTTTAAAGTTACTAGACTACTCACACTTTTTTTTAAATATATTAATTTCTATTTACTGATTTAGCTGGCTGTTTTGTTTAACTATGGATTGTTTTGTTATATACAAAACTAATTGAATCTAACCATGTTCCATTGTCATGGAACATTTTTGAGAATCAGTATTTTATTAAGTAATTTTAAAAAGTTTCAGTTTTTGCTTTCTCAGAGAATATGTTGGAAGGAAAATTAAACTTGTACGGCTGAGGTAGTTGCAAGTTTTAAATCTGGCTTATGTAGTCGAAATTCTATTCAGAAAGCATTTGTTTGGAGTGTCGATGATCACACTGGATATAAACTCTGCTTTTTCCACCTGATTGTAGAGCTGGAGCAGTCATTTTTGAAGCATTTCAAATTGACAACATTTTGAGTGGCATTAAAATAGGATAGTGGTGTTTGATTTCTTTGTCTTTCAAAATAATAATTTAGGTAGATTTCATGCGCATGGATTTTTTTATTTAGGTAAGCACTGGTGTATAAATGGAAATGTCAGTGATAAAAATTAGACAATACAAACTACTATATAAAACAATTTTTTTGTCAAAAGGACTTCTCTTGACTGCCTGGACACATAGTAAAGATTATCTGATTAATTTTGTTGCAGTATTAACTGCAGATCATTGAAAGACTCTTTTGAGTGCTTGTTTTCATGTAGCAAACTTTGTATGAGGTTCTGTAGGGTACCAGCTGTCACTTCCCCTTGCTCTTTTAATAGAGTATTTGACAAAACTACACTTGTTCTCTGCTATGAAAATAATTACCAGCAAAGTTTGCTTTGTTAATATTGCTGTTGGAAATGTGTTGATTACTTGAATACTTCAAGAGATAGCTTGAATTTTATCTGCAAAAAAGTAAAGCTTCTCTTCTTGTTCCTCTTTCATATAGTAGCAGCCTGTAGGTCACCGATATTAAGATCACTATAAAATGCACTTCTCAAATGAGTGAATGTGAAAAGTATGTCATATTGTCTATTTTAAGTTTTAAATATATTTAGTAGTATAATACAGTATATCAGATATATGATATGGATCATGTAATTACATAATTTATATTTTATAATATAATGTTATTTTTTACTTGTGTATGTTTATGTATTTGTATATTTGTTGGAAGCCCTGAAAATTTTGATACTTTGTAGTGAGGGTCAACATGCAGAATCTTAAGAGAATTTGAGGGAACCAATTCCAGCATGTAAAAGTTGCGGGGGCAAAGGGGTGTTTTTGTCACTGATGGGATAGATTGACACAAACAAACACCTTACAGGCTCCAGGTTTCTAGCAGACACACAAAATCTTTTCATTTCAGGAACCTTTGGTGCAAAGGTCTTGAAAGCAAATGGTAAGACTTTTAGTATGAATTTGCATAAAGCAGTGGTAATGGATTTGCCTGATACGTGTTCATCCTCACGTGGCAAATGGATGCCAAAGCAGTGCACAGAGTATAAGGCTCCCTTTTGGAAAGGATCTTGTTGCAGTGCAGCTGCAAAACCCTTTTAATTTTTGCTTTGTCAGAATTTCTTCAGCTGTTGCAGTTTCTTCTTAGCAAAGAATGGAAAAATAGAAGCAAATATGCCTGAAACCTGCAAGTTAACTTCTGTGGCTGCTCACTGGGGCGGGGGGAGAAGGGGGCGTGGACAAGAGAGGAATGGATTATTGTTAGGGCGTGAAAAGGGTTTGAAACAGGCTGAAAAGTTTTTTAGATATCACAATTAATTACTGCAGATGTAGATGTAGAAGTGTTGGCTGCCCTGCTAAGAACGGTAGGGAGATGATATAACCAGCAGAGCAACTAATAAAATCATCTGTTTGGACTAAGCTTTTCATTTTCAAGTAGGACTGCAAGTTATCCGGTGCTTCATTCTCAAACTACAGCTCAAGTACTTCATGAGCTGTAAGATTCTGTATAGTAGCTTTTGTTTATGCTTCAGGGGAAAAATGCTTTGGTTACCAAGCTTTCTAGAATTACTCTTTGTTCCTTTTAACGCACTTCAGAAAGGTGTAGATGTTAAAAGTGTTAATTAGAATCAAAATAGCAGAAAATGAATAGATTCCGAAGTATCTAGTTTTGATGAATTTTTACTTAATTAGTGTTTCTGAGCTGAGAGCATGAGGGCTTTATTACTAAATCAGGCCCCCTGTTACACTTCCCTAAAAAATATTAAACTGTAAATGGATACTGCTGTAATACAGCATTACAGAAATAACAAACACATATTATTGTATGTAGAATATGACAATGCTAAACTCACTGTTGTGTTGCGGTCCTTTAATCTGATCGCACTTGAGGAAATAATCTGTATAGCCATCAGAATTTCCACCTATGCAAACTGCCTTTACTGACAGGGAATTTCTTGGACGTATTGAATGGAATACTCTTACTATGAGATATCAGAGGAGATTTGTTTTGATATAAATAGATCTTTCCCTGTATCTGTCACTCTGTACTCCTGTATACAAACAAGTTTGTGTTTTGCATTCCAGGGTTCTTGAAAAGCCTGGGAAGCAACTACCAAATCCCTAACTTTATTGTTGTTGTTGTTATTTACTAGACAGTGATACAGAAACTACAATTTCTGGTCTTTAAACAGATATTGTTCTTTGTGATGCAAATCCTACTGGAAACACATCGTGCCCCTTTCTGTTGTGTGCTGTGCTCTTCTCAACAGCTTTCAGATAATTATTTTGAAGATATGGCTTGCTGACTCCTGGTTGAAGCTAATTGCTACTCTAACAATAAATAAAATAGAGCAGGAGAGAGGCTTAATTTTTTCTTGTAAATTAAAAACTGTAGCATTTATTACAGTCTCAAATAGCATAATTTTTGAAGTTCTAGTTAGGTTTTTCCACAGAAAATTTTTACAAAGAAATATAGAAATGAAGATACAACCGAACAACTAGTAAAAAATTAATGAAATTACAAGATCTATTAGAATGAAAATAAGTTAATAGGACCATAACATGGTCAATAAAATCACGTAGACCAAGTTTAATTTTAGAAGTTTTAATCTGAAATATTTAGCTTTGAAATTAGAAATAGTTGCATGTATTTTAATATTTATACCAAGTTTTCAGCTTTCTCTTAAAAAGTTAAATAGCCTCATTAGACCTAGTCAAAAGGCATTTTATCTGGAGGAAATGTAATATAATTTAATAATGACTGGAATGGTTTTATATATTTTAGGATAAAACAGAATATAATTTATGGTTCTTAACATAAAAGCATTAAAATCTTTAACCTGATGCTGTGCCACACAGCAGGAAATATTTCTGCCTGTTTAACATAAAACATTGCTTTAGACCTAGAGAAAATATTTTTGTTCAAACCTTTATTTTAATTTAGGCAAAGGACATGGAATGCTGAATTAAACAGATCTGAAATGCCAACACTTTTTCATTACCAGTCTTTCCTTGGCAAGTGTTGAGAAATAATTCTGAAAGTGATAGAATTGAATCATGAAACAAAAGAATGTCTGTTGTGAGGCAAATAATAGGAAGCTAAATTTTGTTGTTTCTTGTGTACCTGCAAACCATGAGTCAACAGTGTTGGTTTGATTGCCATTTCTGTGTAGTAAGTTTTTTTTAATGGCTCATTTTAAAATTATGTGTGAGTTATCTATTTAATTCTATAATCTGTAATTAAATGAAGTCTGAGTTTTATCTTCTGATATTTCTGTGTTGTATACTTTATAGCTGAATAAATTACAAGGGCAGAAGGGATCAGTAAAATCATGTACTATGACCTCTTAAAATAACAGCCCAAAGAACCTTGATCACGAACTGCAAAACTTCCTTTGGAGTTGTGGCATATAGTCCAAATTTTTTTTTTTAATATTTAAAAAAAATGCTATCTGATATTGCCTTTGTGATGAACACTCCATCCTGCTCATAGATACAGTATTCCAATGGTTAATAAATCTTACTAAAAATCAATACCTTAGTTTAAAAGTATGTAGTTTGGGCTTCCCAGTATTACTAGCTACTTATGCTTCTTTTTACTTAGTTGAAGAGCTGCACTTTGTTTTTTGTTGATGGTAGGACCTTGTGTTGGCCAGGCATTTGAGGTAGAGCTGTCTAGGCATTCTACTACAGTGAATTGGGTAGGGAAGGTCAATGTGCTTTTAAAGCCAGTTTTTCTTGGAATATAAACTATAATACTTTTATAATGGAACTAGAGAAGAGAGGATAGGAATTTTTAAAGAGTTTTTATATGGATCTTCTCAGAATCCAGGTAGCTTTGTGTAGAATCCTTGCTAGCTTGCTTTCCTCAGTAATTTTCCAAGTGGCAGCACACCACCCTGTTCCTCTCTGTCAGGTTCCTAACATGGTTTCTTCTGTCCTCTGTGCAGCCTGGCTGCTGCCGCCTGCTCTGCCTGCTCTTCGAGCTCTGCTCCATGCAGAGACCCTCTGGCCCACATCTTGCAGTCCCAGCAATTTTCCCTGCCTTGAGTAAGCCCAGTTGCTCAGTAAGAGGAGGCTCATCTGGGACAAACTCCACTTCAGGCTCCACTTAACACAAGTGCTTCTTAATGCAGATAGCACCACACTGAAAAGAAGTAAGAGACAGTGCCCATCAAGTCTTTTAGTCTATGGATTCTGTGATTTAAGAGATTCTTTTTTTTTCCATCTTAGATTTATTACAGAAGCAGGCAAAATTTGAGTGTATTTATTCTGAACTCTTTTCCTGGATGAATGATTTGAGAATACAGAAAACAATGGGATCAGATATATTGAAATATAAAAATATCAATTAGATAATTTAGATAATAATAATAGTAATAATTTAAATTATCGTAATAATATCAACAACAAAATATAATTACTACTACTTGATTTAATGCGAAGTAATCCTGTATTCTTAAGGTCATATGTTGCTAAATTTTTGAGTTTCTGCAAAGTTTTTGAAGGGACCATTGGGAGAGAGTATATATACACGGACTATTATCTGTTACTTAGTGTAACAGATCTTAAAACTTCATCATACTTATTATTAGGGGTGTGATTATTTAAGGAAATAGGCAAGAAGAAATGTTAGTCTGAAATAAGATAAGGTATGATTTATAGTGCTTCAGCAACTCATGAGCACACTATTAGCCATAAAAATGTTATTTACCTCTTGGTGAAATGAGATGAACTGCTTGTCTGCATTGCGGGGAAAGAGAATGCGCATGTGTTTATTGTGGAGAAGCTGACTTCACAGAAAAGTCAGAAATCTTCATATTAAATTCAGTGTCTGGCTGATCCAACAGGTAGCTTGTGTCTGTACCCCAGATAATCTTGCATTAACTTAGTACTGGCACAGTTGCTGATCTCACCACTTCATAATGCTTGGTGCTCATAAATTTTCAGTTTTGCTTCTGCTTGTGTCCTTCTGCATCTCTGCCAGGGAAACTATAAATTCTGTAGAATAAATGATAATAAATGTTACTACATGTAGACCACGTCAGCTAAAGCTTTGTGAGCAAAATATCACGCTGCAAGTTTTTAATCTACTTATGCAGTAGTTTACAGAGGCACACGTATTTGCCTCTGGCTAGTCTTGTTACTTCACAAATCATAAATGTGTGTATTAAAATGTATATACTTTAAACGTGGTTGGAAAAAGTCTGTAGTATCTAATGTCAAACTACAGTGTCTCAAAAACCTTGCTTTCTACAAAATATTTCAATAATGTAAAAAAAAAAAGTTCATTCAAGGATGACTTTATGACCTTTCAGAGAACTACAGGACAGGAATTAACAGGAAAAAACCACATAGATGCAGTATTACAAGTTCAGAGGCAGGTTTGCAGAAGCAAACTTAACATGTCAATTCCTGATTTTTCCCAAAGTGCACTACACAGTACTGTTGAGTAATGTTTCATCAGCACAGAAGGGTAACATTTTCGAAGTGTCAGTGTCTTTACTATCAAACCACTGAAAACCATAAGGGAAAGTAGTGATTGAAATGCCAGCAATGAAAATAAAGTCTTGTTTTGTATAGATCTCCAAAAAGAAAGTATGAGGAATGAAATAAAAGCTTGCTTTCACAAATATGGTTTCATCTGATACAATATTTACATCACTTTTGGAAGACTTTAATTACTTTGCATATAGAGACTTTTTCCTTCTTGTAAGTAATTCTTCAAACAATATTTAATGGGTGCTGCTCTTTTTTACTGTGTTCCTGATTTATTCATATGCAGTAGTTATTTTGCTTTACACATTTGCCTATTTTCTTCCATATAGCAGGCATAAAGGTATGTGCACCCCCTTGGTACTGAAAATGTAGGGATGCAACATATTTGATGTAATTGCTTACGGCTAAAGTTTTCAGTGAGTCAGCTTTCACACAGTTGTGTTTGATGTGAAGTTGTGTCTTTTTTTGACATTCAGTTCAAAATGAAAGCACAAACTACTCCTGGGAAGATGGCTCATTCTGCAATGGGTTATTCATCCTTGAAACTTTTTCTTCAAACACTTTAAGGGGCTTTGTAACAGAAAAAATGCTGTATATGTGCTTTAGTCAACAAAACAGATGGGTGTTTGCCTATAACAAGCGGTACAGTAAGATTCAACACGTCACCGAAATAAACTTTTGAAGCTCACCGAACTCAAGCTCACAAGGCTGGACCTGAAGAAATCTGAAGGAGCTCTTGATTTATGTATTCTGGTACATAAATTCTTGATGCATACATTTTGCAAGTTAGTTAATAAGGTCAGATGCATGAAGGTACTTATGAAGTTACGTTGTCTCCAAGTTCTCACTTCACACCTATGGAAAAGGCATTCAGTTGAAGTAGCTTGCCTGAGGCCAAACAGCTGGTCATTAGCAGAGCCAGAGTTAGGAGACAGACCTGCTCCCCTGTGATATCTGTTTGTTCCTCTGGTGTTATTTCCTTCCAGTGCTGCTTTGTACTTGAGTGTTGCTATATCAAATATATGTGTGCTAGGTATCCTGTGTATGACTTACTGCTAGTGGGGTAAATGCTACAGAGGAGGACTTAAAAGTTGAGTTATGATAAATGCTGTATGATGGAGAAATTAAATACTTAGCATTCAGTAACACACATAAAATGCTGGGTGTTATTAGGAAAGAAATACAGAACAAGCCATCATATCTTGTTATGTATGTCACAGTTTAAACCCACGTATTGAATGCTGTGTGTAGTTCCAGTTACCTCATTGGAAAAGCGTAAGGGAAAGGTGACAGGAATAGTGATAGGTATGATGACTCTTTGTCTTGAATAAGACAGATCCAATTTTACAAAAGGCATTACTGGCCTGGAGGAGGTCAATAGGGCATAATTATTTTTCGTAGCAAAAGGTGGCAACAAATGAAATGGCAAGTTTTATAACAAAGGAAATATTTTTTGAGATGGCTCATAATGAGATCATGGAATCTGTTGTAAGGAAGCTAGTTGTCCTGGTTTTGGCTGGGATAGAGTTATTTTTTTTCCTAGTAGCTGGTATAGTGTTATGTTTTGGATTCAATAAGAGAAGAATGTTGGTAACACACTCATGTTTGCAGTTGTTGCTAAGTAGTGTTTAGACTAAGTCAAGGATTTTTCAGCTTCTCGCGCCCAGCCAGCAAGAACGCTGGAGGGGCACAAGAAGTTGGGAGGGGACACAGCCAGGACAGCTGACCCAAAGTGGCCAAAAGGATATTCCATACCATGTGATGTCATGCCCACTATATAAACCAGGGGGAAGTTGGGGGTGTGGGGGTGGGTTGCTGCTCGGACACTAACTGGGCATCCGTCAGTGAGTGGTGAGCAACTGCATTGTACATCACTTGTTTTGTATATTCCAATCCTATTATTACTATTATTGTCATTATTATCATTATTATTTTCTTCCTTTCTGTCCTATTAAACTGTTGTTACCTCAACCCACGAGTTTTACTTTTTTTCCCCAATTCTCTCCTCCATCCCACCGGGTGGGGGTGAAATGAGTGAGTGGCTGCGTGGTGCTGAGTTGCTGGCTGCAGTTAAACCATGACACTCGTTTAACCATTTTTTGTCTAAACTTCATGCCTACAGTTTTGAAGCATCACTTCAGGCACTAGTTATGAGGAAAACATTACTCCACCCACATGGGAGTTAACACTTCCAAAGTGCACGCTAACTTGTTACATCCCTAGCTGAAAGATTTAGATGTGCTCCTCTCTCTCTCTCTCGGCATCAATGAATTTTGGACCATGTCAAGTCCTCGTATGAGACCACTGGGTAGATACTAATCCAGTGTGCAGTGTTAACTGTCCTGGGTCTTAATGTTTATCAGTATTGTTATTGACAAATGCTTTCTTCCTTGACACCCGCAGAAAATTGTCATTTGAGATGCTATTCAGGTTTTTATCTAGCACAAACTTTACGGAGAGCTGTGGGGATCAGGCTTCTGTTGGTGAAATTGTCCTGTGATTGACTTCGCTTGGAGGGCTCTGATGATCATCTCTGGGTAATTCATGGTAATAGAGGAGGGTAGTATTTAGAATTGTCCAGAAAGTGAATATTAATAACATGGAGAAGAAACCAGAGTTACTTACCAGTAGTTAAGAGTTCAGGAAGAGTTTTCTGTATGTATTCACCCTCTACCTCCACTGTTTTGTAGTTTGGACTTCTTTGATTTCTTGCTTGAAAGGACACAATATAGTATGCTCTTTGTGCAAATATGGAACAAAGAAGAAGGGCCAGTTAATGAACTGGAATATAGATATTCATTAGGCACAAAATTTTTGGCCTTGAATGGTTGTAATACGTGATTACACACTGTATGGGTATGCGAATGCCACATATTGGTCATAATCTTAGTTTTTTTAAGAATTTTGCTCCTTCAGTCTTAATTATGTATTACATGTCAGATGCATGCTCCACACTTTCAGTGACTTATTTGATCTTAAAATGAAAGCTTTGACCAGTTTCATATTTGGCAAATTTATATCTAAAATTTGTGAGCAGATTTTTTGGTATATTAGCAGTATTAGTTGAGAAGATTACATAGCAATGTAGAGGAATGCGTTGGCACTTACATAATGCTTTGATATACTTACAGTTAGCATGGACATTTTTGGAGTATTTCCTGGTTATAGAAATTTAATAATGGCTGTTAGTTTTTCTTAAGATTATAATATGATGCATTTAATTGAATATTTAACTGATGGTTACCTTCAGACATCGTGAGGGCTGTATCTTTGCAAGTATTAATTTTGCAGTTGGGAGTCCTTAGGTATTTGTTTTACTAGCAGTTTTAACTTTTTTTTTTTTTTTAAGAATGTGGATGATACTGAATTATCATTGTAATGGAATTTGAAGTTCTCCAGTTATTAAATTTTTCTCCTTTTGCGTAAGAAACGCTGTCTTCTCAAACTTACTTCTTTAGAGTAGTACTAGCATACTATGGCTTCTCCAGTATGTTTTTTGCTTTGATGTACAACTTCAATGAATTTTACTTTTTGGTAGAAAGCTCTGCTTTGGCAGAAAATCTAAAATGTTAATGTCTTCTGTTGCAAGTCACAAACTGCAGTGTATACTAGAGTTGGTTGTTCTTTTATTTCTCCCCTTTTTCACTCCTAACACTTCAAGAAACAAATTGTGAAAGACACAGTAAAAGTAAGGGCAAAAAGGTGGTTTAAGCCAACTATCTCAAGGATTAAAGATTGCACTTTTGCAGGTAATACAGTTTTAACTGTGCCTTTGGGAAATAAGATGAAAGGAATTCGAAAGCTTATGGTAAAAACAAAAGAGAATAAATTACTTGAGGTCCATTGTGGAGGAAAAAAGCAACATTAAGAGACAAAAATGAAAGTGATGAAAAAGGATGGAGGGAGAGAATATATCAGGTTCTCTAAATCTCTTTTGATTTTTTTGGTAGCATCCATAAAATTAAGACGATCTACTTTGGGACATTCTGAAGGCAGCTGTATGGTTGTATCTACATTTAAGAAATGTGCAGAAAAAAACTTCACAAATAATCTCACTGAGAATACTAATAATTTTCTAAAAGGTGCTAATTTTCAGATTTCTATAGTCATACTGCCTGCTATTCTTAAAAGTTGCCTTAAAAATGAGCTATATTTTGAACACAATAAAATGCCAAAATGTGTTGATCTGTAACCATACCTGTTTTTGTACAGTATCACTATTTGAGTAGAAACTTTATTACAGCCAAAAATGTTACATTATGAGAAATAATAAGGAATCTCAAAGTTTTCATAGGAGACAGGAACATCTGAGAGCTGCCAATGTGTGTGTATTCACAGTGCAAGAAGACATTTGTATTGAAAAGGTTCATTATCCTTCACCTTTTTCAATTGTCCCATGTTATGACAAAAACAATTCCCAGACAAAAAAATAAAAGCTTTAAACCACAGTTATAGGTAAGAGAAGCTTATGATACATTAAAAAAAATTTGCAGACATGCTCCAATCAAAGCATTATTCATTTTTACAGAAATTTAGTTCCGCACAGATATGGAAGTGTAGATTTAGGGCTGCCAACGTCTCTGCCCTAGAATCTTTAGACTTTCCACATCCCAGATCTTGTGAATTGCTGTGTATAAACCTATGTTCTAGTATTTTTCTAAAGAAACAGCTTTTATAAAGTCTCTTTCATTGTCTGCTGTTCCTCCCTAGTAATGTTGGAGCAAACAGAACCATTTCAACCAAATCTGACAGAAGAATATAGGTTTTAGAGAGAGAAAAATCCTTGAAGTATAGATAATATTGGTAACTGAGTAGAGGATATAACCGGAATGAGTGTTCCCACTAAGGGAAAGACTAACATGACTATTTGGTCAGCTAACTGATCTGCCAAGCACAGCCACGTTGGTCAGACAGCACATGCAGTTTGCAACTAGTCACAGACCTGTGGTGTTTCTTGTGTGGTGGCAGATAGCTGGACCATGGAAAGATAGAAGGAAAAGGAACTTGAGACTCTTTGAGAGGTGATAAGAAAACATAGGAGAATGCAGTGTGAATAAGAAATGTGGTTGAAACAAAACATCATAGGAAACCAGGCTTCATTTGTTACAGTACTCATAGAATAACTGGTTTATTTTTAGGACTGTTTTTCCATATTGTTCTTCAGAAGTTAAGGTTTCTTACAAATACAATTTTAAGTATAGCTGTAGCGATCATCACAAAAAAGTTTTTGACCATGACTGAACGTTTTAATATTAATTGTTTTTAAAGAGACATTTTACTTTCCTTTTAACCACCAGTCATATGGTCACTGATGAGAATAGAGAAGGTACCATAAATGTCCTATGTTAGCATTTTTAGACTCTATGGTGAACTTCTGGCAACATACAATTGCAAGCCATTTTTAGTCTCTTCTACCCAAAATCCAAGTGTAGTATAGGTGGGTAGAAGTTCTTTTGTCATTACAGCAGATTTAAGACACCATAGTGCCTTTTAATCAAGCTCAGTTATGATGCAAGGACCATCTGCCACAAAGATCATATTCCATCTTTCTGCTTTTTGAGCACTGAAGTAGTTGCTCAAATAAGAATAAAGTTGGCGTAAATTACTTTTGTCATGGAAGTATTAGAGCTTCTGCAATATTTTTCTGGTATATAATTACAGGCGGATGGGAAGGGAGAAGAAAGAAAATTAGAACAGTATATGTTTCTGAAATGCAATTTAT
Source organism: Haliaeetus albicilla (assembly GCF_947461875.1). Lineage (NCBI taxonomy): Eukaryota > Metazoa > Chordata > Aves > Accipitriformes > Accipitridae > Haliaeetus > Haliaeetus albicilla. The sequence continues at coordinate 11,265,345 of NC_091494.1, read as the reverse complement.
TTATTTTTTCCAGGATATCGCCCTTTATTGAGTTGTCAGTAAAAATATTTTCTTGATTCTAGGACAATAAGAAACTAATAAGGAAAACAAAATTAATTTCTATGGTGATGTACAAATGGATTACCTCACATACTACTCTGTCTAGAAAGTATGGTGGGGAACTACCCTATCTTATAGATGACTTTTAAATCAACACTTCATATCTCAGAAGCATCCAGACACCAGTGTAGATGCAGGTTTCATACAGCTTCAGACTGTCGGGCAGTGTGGTGGCTTTTAAATGTTCTCTCTCCATATTCAAATGTGCATTTCATAGAATTGATCAGTTAAAAATATGTCCTTATCATATCTCTGTGAGGGTTTTTGGTATTAAAGTACTAAGTTCATTTCCGTTGTTGAAAAGGCATGAATGACCAGTATTGGAATAATTAAGGTACCAAGAAGATAGTTCTTTATTTGTATTTTTGTTCTATAAAATGCAAATGCAATGCATATTCATAGTTGTACTTTAGATCTTTTTGTGGGGTGTTTCTCCATTTTGCCTAACTGCCTAACTTTTTCAGTATTGCTGCTGGAAGTTCTTCCTCCCTGAAAGAAATTGCACTGTGAAAGTATTGAATAGTGTCCTAAAGCATAATATAATCCTCAGTGTTTGTTCTCTTGCAGTATGATTAACAACCATTTTGACACTGATTTAATCTGTGTATTACTGTCAAACGAGTTAGTGAGTTTTAGGGAATATAGGTGTCTATAGTTTTTCATATTTTATTGCTCAGACTATGGTGACTGAAAAATATGAGGCAGAATTGTGACACTAATAGGAGAAATGTTCTTCTGATGGTATATGCAGTCTGTAAAATAACAACTATATTTACATATTTTCATATTATTTATTAAATACACATGCATTCTTAGATTTGTGTCCTCTTAAGAGAGAATGTTGCAGAAAATTCTGCTGTGACATGACTAGAAAGCGATGTTTGCAGAAGTTCTTTCCTCATTTTTAGTATAGTCCAGTGAATACATTTTCCAAATTACACTTTAAATATTTTTTTAATCAGTTATCAAAAATAGCATTGTGTCAGAAACATGAAAAACGAATAACAATGATTGGAGTAGGAAAGATAAGTGGTAATTGCACTGTATTTTCAAACATTTTCAGTATATCCAGGCCTCTTTAGTCTTAATGATTTCCATGGTACTCTTTATTTATTTTTAGAGGCATGTTTACAAATTTTACTAAAGATAGGACTACAAATAACTTCCTTTATAATGGAAAGATAACATAACTTGTTAAAGTTAGGGCTTAAATAATTTTTTTTTTCTTTCAGTATGGAAGGTCCCTTATTACAGGCCATCCCTTGTAAAGGCATAGTGAGAACTGAATTTTCATTCTGTGCGGATGTGTATGGTGTGGTCTCTTATTAAGTGTGCATGTTGGGACTGCAATGATTAAAACTCATTCTTGATATATTCTGCATATTTATACTTAAAACAGTTTTCAGAAATGTGTAATTCAATTAAAACCCATTTCTGGAATATTTGAGTGGGTTAATTCCTTGCCAAATTTCAGTTTGCTTTCTTTAGCTAATGCCTATCCTACAGTATCCCTTAGTATTTTGCAAAATCTTTTGCATCAGTTTGATGTTGCAGAAATAATCAAGGCTCATCAGAGCATTTGTGATAATTAAACCTTTTTCTTTTGATTGGGATCATCCTTTCTTGTAATCCTTGTTTGCTGGAGAGGTCAGGTCAAAAGAGAATTTACAGAGGAATGCATATGTTCATTACAGCCAAATTGATAGCACTAGGCCAGAGGCTGCTAACTGCCTGCTTCTTAGAATCCCAGAATATAGTATTTCTATTTGTAGACTCGTGCATGGCAAGTGCTCTTTCTTACAGTCATCCATTTCAAGTGATTCAGAAGCAGCGGTTATCCTGAATACCCAATGTATGGTTCCCTTTTTCTAAGGACACAGAAATGACTGAAAGGCAAAGTTTCCCCTGTTCTTTGTTTCAAAAGTAATTCACCTTTGAATAAATCAGATATTCATTCTACTAAAGAACATTAAAAAGTCCTCTGCAATCCTGCATGTGTTTTATTTATGCTTTGTTCAGTGATCTGATCAGTCAGATGAAGACCTGTTGTGGTTTAATCCCAGCCAGCAACTAAGCACCACGCAGCCACTCGTTTGCTCCTCCACCCAGCCCCAGTGGGATGGGGAGGAGAATCGAAAACAAGTAAAACTCGTGGGTTGAGATAAGAACAGTTTAATAGGGAAAGTAAAAGCCACGCACACAAGCAAAGCAAAACAAAGCAAGGAATTCATTCACCACTTCCCATGGGCAGGCAGGTGTTCAGCCATCTCCAGGAAAGCAGGGCTCCATCACGCGTAATGGTTACTTGGGAAGACAAACGCCATCACTCCAAGTGCCTCCCCTTCCTCCTCCTTCCCCAGCTTTATATGCTGAGCATGACGTCCTGTGGTCTGGAATATCCCTTTGGTCGGTTGGGGTCAGCTGTCCTGGCTGTGTCCCCTCCCAGCTTCTTGTGCACCCCCAGCCTGCTCACTGGTGGGGTGGTGTGAGAAGCAGAAAAGGCCTTGGCTCTGTGTAAGCCCTGCTCAGCAGTAAGGAAAACATCCCTGTATTATCAAAGCTGTTTCCAGCACAAATCCAAAACATAGCCCCACACTAGTTACTATGAAGAAAATTAACTCTGTCCTAGCCAAAGCCAGCACACCTGTATAGATACTTGACCTAGCAATGAAGTTTTTAGAGGTGACCCCTGATGAAATAACCCAATATGCTTAATTTCTTTATCCCAAAAGGTAACGTATGTACCTCAGACATGAACCTTTGTATAGGTAGTAAATCTTAATTTTGCCTGTCAGCAAAACACAATGGAATCAGTTCAAAGCATTTGCAAGACTCTAGAAAAAATATGCATAAAAGCATAAATATGTGCAATACGTACATAGATAAATTATTCAAAGAAACATGAATAGAATGATAATGTATTTCTTTCACTATATTCATCTTAATGCTTTATGTTCCTTTTTATGCTTACAAGCTAACACAAAAGGGGAGGAGATTAAGCAGTTGTGCTAGTTAAGTATGAATATGTTGTGGGCAGAGTGAACAGCAGGACTGTGTGTTATCTGGCATCTGTCTTCTCTTTTCTTTATCGTTGCTGCTGAAGGAATGAAATAAGCCAGTGCATTTGTTTTACTTAGTAGAAAGATAAGCTTCATAAATATTGGTGGCTGGCAATCTGGTTAGTACTTGAAGGCATATTACTCCACTTCTGTTTTATATCAATATGAAAATTCTTGTTTTGTGATTCTCCACCAGCATAAGCTGCATTATGGTTGATAATTTCCTGTGTTCTGTATCCTAAACAGTTCTTTCTTCACTCAGTAGGAGGAAAGGAAAGATATTTGGCTCTCTTTTGTTTTTGTTTTGTACTGTATCATTTCACTAAAAGGTCTTCATATCTGGAAAAAACCCAGAATCTAATGACTGATTCTTATTCTTTTGAAGGATCATGTTCAGTACTGTTGCTCTGGGCATTATTTCTGCTTTAAGCTAATGATATTTTATTTAAAAATTTCAGTAATGCAAATTAAAGCCAGATTCTTCTTGCCTGTGAGGGAGTGTAAAAGGGAGCCTCATGTGGCTCCGCCCTTCCTTATTTCCTGGGATGGCTCTTCAGGTCTTCTGCCATAGCATGGGACCAGCGCAGCCTTTTTTACGTTGCTGCATTCTGCCTGCATTCTGAAGGAATAAAGAGTAATCAGTTGAGAATTTGGTTGAATTGTAAATTTATTTTTGACTTTTCTCTGAAGTTCTGGGAAGTATAACTCTTCCAGCACAGCAGGGAAAGATATCTACATCAAATGTCTAGGTATAGTCCTAAGATTGTGAAAAAAATCATAGTCAATTTCCCAGGGCACTGTTGAAGCAAAGCAAGATCATAGTTTAGCTAAAGACAAAATCACAAGTAATCCTTCATTAATCAGTTTACTTCTAAATTAATTATTCAATCTGATGTATGCAACATTTTAATTTATGACTGATAAGGAAAATGGGAACTCTGTAAAAGTTTAGTAAGAAAACAATAGCATGAATCTAGACTGTTTCCAAAATACAAATGGTGAAAATAACACATACCCTTCTGAAGAGGATTTTTCATCAATAAATTTCAAACCACTCTGCAAAAATGTTTTGTGTGCACATTCCCATTTTACTGATAGTCCAGCTGTGTGTGTAACTCTCTAATTAAATAAAATCAGAAACTTTGACTGGGAAGGAGTCTGACAGATCCTGGAGAATTTGTTAGTGTGACCCAGTCCCTAAACTTCCATTGAGGCTTTAATTCATGAATAGGCAGAATAAAAGGAAAGATAAGGTTGTTCCCCGTCTTCTCCATTACAACTGGTTTTGATGCTATGGTAGGAATTTCAAAGACCAGCTCTAGCTGTATTAAACTCAGCTGTTGAAATTCCATGACACAGACTTAAAATTCACTAGCTTTCTTCTAATAATGTGGGTGGAGGAGGCTGGTTTTGAAATCTGCAGTCTTGTATCAGGCTTTTTTAACTTTTTAATGTGATGACCACGTAGCCTAGAAAGTGTTTTATTTTAGATGAAATCTGAGAGATTCACATGATCATATGATCATAGAAGTTGAGACTTCTGCAAATAAACAATGTAATTGATGATTAAATAGAAACTGGTAAGGTTTCTTGCTGTTGCAATGTATGCCCAAAATCAAATATCCTTCATCCCTGTCTTTCAGGAGTACAGTGAAGATATTCTATTAGGCTCTGGCCTCAGCCTCCCTTTGCATTGGAAAATTTTTTCTCCTTTTGGTGGGGAGCTGATGTGAAGGCTTGATCTTTAAATAGTTTTTTTTCTATGAGAAGGCCAAAAGAACCTATTTCATGTAACCTGAACCTCAAAATTATTGAAAAAATGACACAAAAGCAGTAGACTAAGGTCATAAAGAGAAATAAGCTAGTTTATTATTCCAAGTGCAAGATGACATCTCAAATTCTGAGTTGTTATATCATTTTAAATCATTGCCTCAGAGCAGAGCTAATTAGTTTTCTAGAATTAGTTTAAGACTATGGTAACATTTAAGTAGGAAGTCCTATTAATGTTTATTCTATAGAGTGCTTTGTATAGACTATCAGCTTTGACTTCTCCAGTTAATTCTGCTAACTCTATGTCATAATAAATCAATTGGCTTCACTTTTTGTTTATGTACTAGTTCTTGGTGGCTGTAAAGCTTTTGGAGGTTAGTTGTATTAATGCATCTTACTGAATTCTAGGAATATTTTCGCTTGTTTATACGTCATAGGTAGAAAGGTAAAGAACATAATACTGTAGTTTTAAAGCAGCATTAAGATGTCATAGCCCTTCAGCGTCTGACACTTAATTCTGTATTTTCTCCAGTGTAAGCTCTTGCCCTTGGTCATTTGGTTAACTGCATTTTACACTCTTTCTTAGTAGTTTCATACTGCTCCTGCAAGTATGTCACACTGAGCTCTCAGAGCAACTATTCAGTAGCTCATTTTCTGAGGAAAATTTTAATGTGGAAATTAGACATACTTAATATCATGAATAATGTGTATCTAACTTCATCTATAGTGTATCATAATGTAGCGTTGGCTCTCCATCATAATCCACAATGACCACTCCTTCAAGGGTTGCAGATATGTTTATTGTACTTGTGCCCATGTTAGAAAAGACTGATTTGTAATAAAAACATTAAGCACACTGAACATTTTTTTTTAATGCCTGTTAATGTGGTAATTGATATTTTTATGTCTCCTTTTCTCTATTGTGGCTTCCAGCATGGTGGTGAACTTCACCTCAAAAGTTGTGATAACAGCACAACAGGTGTGTCCTATTCCATCAGTGGAAAGCTTTTTTGGTATTTAGGTGAGAAGCATTAAGGAAGGATATTGGAAATACTTAAATTGCTTTTATTAGTCTCTTTGTGCTCTGCAAGAGGCAAGGTAGTTGCAAAAAGCTTGCATGGGACCCGAGTTTTCCCTTCTAACTACATGCCTGGCCCAGCTCAGGTAATGCCTTGCACAGGACATTGAGAAATGAGGCATAAAATAGCAAAACTGGGAAGACAAGTGTAAAGGAGGACTTCAGTGTTTGATATGTGACCATGTCACTGGTGGCTGTCACTTTTAGATGCAACTTCTATACAGAATGTGAGACTTGGACCCACAGAGAAGAGCAGAAATTGTAAGAGCCTGTTACATGATTTTGACGGAGTACTGGATCCTTCTCTCTTGTCTTTGCCTGTGACAAGAGGAAGAGGTTACTTTGGAAATGCCAATAGAGGTTTCATCATTAATGAATGCTTATATGGAGAAAGTACTGTAAAAGATAGATAAACCTGACCTAGGTTACAAACCTTGTTGTCAGCTGTGATGATTGGAAGAATAAGAAGCTGGCGAATAAAATTTGTGACACAGCTTCTGTCCTTTGGTTAATAACGCGGAGATTACAGGGGTTTTTTGTTTGTTCATTTTTCCAAAAAAGTGCTTGTGGTAGCTTTCAAAAACTGTTTGGGACCCTTCTTTTCCTGAAGGCATGTGACTAATGAAGGGTGTTTGGAGCAGAATTGATACAGTAGGTGTTCCTTCAGCATAGGGAACTCTATTTTCTTTCAGCTTTCAGAACTTTGTGGACTTCATAGAACTTTGTAGACTTCATTAGCTGAGGAAGGTTCTTTGAGCAGCAAGTGCTGCATTCGTTCTGCCAGGGATTAATGAGGGGACAACTGAATAAATAAGGAAATTGTTTTAAGTGTGAAGAATTAACTATTTGGTGTTGTAGCAGGAGCACTATAAAGGTGTTGAGATTATACACAGTTCTGATGACTTTATTTGGAAGTTATATGTCAGCAAAGTACTGAATTTCATCAGCCTTAGCATCACACTATGTATTTTTCATTTCCTGTGAGCCTACCCAAGTAGATCAACATCAAATTAGAGGATGTTCACCTTTTGTTACTTTGGTGGTTTTTGAAATGGCTGAAGCTTCATATATAAACTGTACTTGTCAGAGAAAAGGTGTCTGACATTTACATTTTTTTGAATCAAACAAATTTTGAAGTCGTTGTGGTTTCAGCAGCCCAGCCAGTAACAAAGCATCACGCAGCTGCTTGTTCACTCCCCACCCCTCGGCCACGGTGGGATGAGGAGAAAATATAAAGAAAGGCGTGTGGATCAAGACAAGGACTGGGAGGGATCGCTCCCCACTTATGGTCACGGGCAAAAGACAGGCTCAGCTTGGGGAAGAAAACAAAATCAATTTAATTTACTACAAGTCAGATCAAAAACAAGGATATTGGGAAGTAAAACCAAACCTTAGAATGCCTTCCCCCCACCTCTCCTTCCTTCCCGGCTCAACTCCACTCCCGGTTCTCTCCACCTCCTCCCCCCAGCGGCGCAGGAGGACGGGGAACGGGGGTTGGGGTCAGCTCCCCACACGTTGTCTCTGCCGCTCCTTCCTCCTCAGGGGGAGGACTCCTCACTCGTCCCCTGCTCCGCTGTGGGGTCCCTCCCACGGGAGACAGTCCTCCACGAACTTCTCCAATGTGACTCCTTTCTGTGGGCTGCAGTTCCTCACAAACTTCCCTGGCGTGGGTCCTTTCCGCGGGCCGATCTTCAGCCACACACCGCTCCAGCACGGGCTTTCCCATGGAGTCACGGCCATCTTGGGGGGCCTCTGCTCCCCTGCTCCCCTCCATGGGCTGGGGGGGACAGCCTGCCCTCTCACCACAGGCTGCAGGGGCACCAGCCTCCTCAGGAGCATCCCCTCCTCCCCCTCCTTCTTCACTGACCTTGGTATCTGCAGAGGGTTCCTCTCACATCCCAATCCCCCTGCTCACTACCGGTTCCCCTTCTTAAATCCGTTCTGCCAGAGGCGCTACCACCATGGCTGATGGGCTCGGCCTGGGCCAGCAGTGGGTCTGACTTGGAGCTGGGGAAGCTTCTAGCAGCTTCTCACAGGAGCCACCCCTGCGGCCCCTTCCCTGCTACCAAAAAAACCAACCACACCATAACAAAGCCACAGCAGAAGTCCATTTGCACACCTGGCTATTCCCTTCTGTAAGGCAATCAGGACTTCTTTAAAGATGTGATTTTTCAGGAACACGTCTATGGTTCATAAAAGGAATATGATATAACCAGTAACGTGGATTTACTTCAGGAAAATCTGCAGTACAAGGTTAGCAGTTGAAATACTGCCACCATAAAAAGTAAACAACAAAACAAATAAAAAATAAATTCCCTATTTTTGGTAAAAGTTCCATTAACTGTTCAAATGAATTTGCAGTTAAAGGGCTAGAACATGTATGTTAAAAATCATCTTTAGTATGTCAGAAAGCTCAATGTTTAACAACTGTCACTCTATCAAGTACATTAATTTTTGCCCATATTAGCAAAAATAGGTACATAAAGCTCTTGGGTTACAATGATTAAAAATACAAAAATTAAGAAATAATAAAATGATGTGATACATAAATATTGAGTCTGCAAGGTATCCATTGGTGCAGATTTTATACTACTTATAGTATCAGTATTTCTCTACATATGTAACACTATATAGACACACAGACATTATCTAGTTGCCCATTTTTATATGGTAGCAGTGTGCCTTTTATTCTAGAAGTTTTGATTTTGACACAGATTTGTCACACAAAATCTAGGAGTATTAAATTGTAAAAATAGTTGAAATCTTGGGGGTTTTTTTCAAAATATGCAACAGAGATGTAATTTAACCCTTAGATGTATCAATTGGGAATTTTTCTGTTAAGTAAGGCTTAGGTTGGTGAAGAGGGGAACTATTCAAATTCTATTTTTTCATTTGAAAAACACTAAAAAAAAAAATCCAACAATTTTGGAGTTAAAGTTGCCAGAAATACTCATAGTGTAGGCATTGACAAAAGATAACATCTTGTGAGAACAGTGAAAGTTTGTAAACTATGGGCATGCTTACGAAAAAAAGATGCAACAGAATTTCTTACTAATTTCAGATAACTCAATAGGAGTATGAGTGTTATATGGCAATGTGAACACTGATATTTAAGGTGACCATATATTGAGCATATGTTTATTCTTGGCCTCTTACTGCTTGTGCCTTTCTACTTCCCTACATATCGAGTTCCCTACATACTGGGACTTCTCTCTGCCCACACTGGGCCAGGTTTTTTTTACTTTTAAAGCATTAAAATGATAGTTAAGCAGATGCAATCAAGTTAATGATGGTTTTGGCATGTTTTGAAAAGAGGCGAAAGGAGTAATTAACACAATGGGTAGTTGATGTGGAGGATGGTGCTTAAATTGTAGTTGGTGTTTAAAAACCAAGCAGTTATATATATCCAGAATTTTATTCACCTTTTTCCCCAACTTGTACAAACTCATGATACATGATTTTCACAAATACTTTTCCTGTTTAAGATACCCATATCCTCATCAAAAAGGATTTAAATTGTTTTAAGACTACTTTTTATTATAAAAATATTTTTTTCAAATCTTACTTGTTAATAATGCTCATTCATAAAACCCATTAATTTTTCAGAGTGTGTGATAAAAGTGGGAGATAAATGGATGATTTTGAAATGGCTGGAGGAAAATAGATGATAGTCAAGTCTAGTTTTGATTTAGCTTTCTTTTATAGTGTGAGACTCAGGATGTTGTCAGATTAAAGGATACTCTATTCTTTTCTTTAAAATGTATAAAATGTTACCATCCATGTAATGTATGACAGGCTGGAAGTTCTTGAATGTCTAAATTATATTTTTTTTCTTGTTTGCCTCTTGTAGTGAATAATAATAGGCTTTTTGGTTTTTTTCCAGATAACCTTTTTCATGCTGCTGTCTGCAGTATGCGTAATGCTGAACTTGGCTGGTTCCATTCTGTCTTGTCAGAACGCTCAGCTGGTGAAGTCCCTGGAAGGATGTCAGTTGGTGAGTAATGAAAAACAAGTCACTTATAAAGGGCAATGAATTTTATTTTTCATTTGTTTGGGTTTCATACACATACTCCTTTAATTTTCAAAACAGTCTGTGCTTAGTAAAGCCATCTATAGGTATTACAGTATGAAAAATCATGTTGGGAAAGGTTTGAGAGTTAAAGTGCTAATGTATTTACAGTGTTTTGTCACCTCAAAAAGTATGTTGTAAAATTAGAAAGACTTGCTTCTTATTGTCGTGGTACAAATGATGCTTAAACAGAATAGGTGCAATACAGACCACATCAAAGCAGCGCAATGATTACCATTTGATGTCAGCAGTATCAGGATTTCATCCAATAGCTCCTTATACAGCCAGTGTATTTCACAGATGTACTGATAGTAGTGTTTTGGTATGTGTATGTTAACACCTTATTTGCCAACCTAAAGTAGTTCCTTTTTTTAATTTCCAAAGCAAATGTATGTTACTTACGTTAAATAAAATACAGAATAATAAAAATTAATCATGATGTGGCATGCTCTAAATTATTAAAAGGTACAGTATACATGAAGTCTTTATGTTTTTATCTCGAGGAAAAAAGTAATATACGTTGAACTAATGTATTTTCTGACTTAAACTTATGAAGATGTCTACAGAACTAAACTCATGTCTGAAATCTCTGATTTAAAGTAAATAATAAAACAATTATCTCCCTCCCCCCCCAAATGAGGAAACAAATGACATTAAATTTTAAGATTGAAAAAGGGACCGGAGAACATTTATGGATATGCATCAGTGCTCTTTTTAGTATAATCTGTCTGTCAGTAGACCAATCAAACTGTTTAAACTGTATGAGTATGCACTCGTAGGATTCATTAGGATTTCGTCGCACATTTGCACCCCAAGACATTGATTTGAACAATAAAGAGAAGAGACATTTGTCTCTCTAATGCCAACAGATGACTCTACAAAATGCTTGTGCACCTCTTCTATTCAGCCATTGTCTTCCTCCTTTGTTCTGAGGTTTTTGTCCAGTAAGAGCCTTCAGGCTTCCGTTTGCACACTATATTTAATAACACTAAGTTAAAATAATATAAAGCATTTTGGCAAATATTTCAAAATACGTGTGAAAAATACAGAACAGGAAACCATTGGGTGTGACCTGTCACATGCCTTCATCTTCTTTACTCAGCTTTTAAGCCTGTGTTCTGTTTTGCTATCGCCCTTCCTGTTTCAGAGGGGTATGTCTGCAGCTCCATCAGTTAGGCAGTCTGGAAAAGCTTAGGTATTCTGCTAAGCTTTCTACAGTGTTTGCAATTTCCAGGTGTGATTGGGGTAAAGGCTTTATAGAAGAGATGGATAGAGCCAGATAGCTGACTCAGTGGAAAACCAGCCGTGACCCAAAGAGAGGAAGGAAGGGTTTTCACTATAAAATATTTAATCTAGGAAAATCTTGATAAAGTTCCTGGCTCTTGTTTTGATGGGGAGTTGGAGTTGTGCTGCAGAGCTGGAAAAATCAACTGGTGGAACCCGGAGCTGTTGCAAGATGCATGCTGTACTTTGGGGTGCTATGGAAAAATAGCTTTTTTTTGTTGTGGGATTTGTTGGTTTTTTTCATGATAAAAGAAGTATCATAGGTATTTTTTGTGGAAGATCTTTGAAGTGAGTCTTACTAATTTGTTTTGAGATCCTTGCTTTGACATTAGGACTATTTAGAAGTTACTTTGAGGGACTGCATTTATATCAGAACTTCCTATGAAGACTTAGAAAAATGGCTTTGTATCTGCACAGAAGAAAGACTAAAAGTAGTCTCTCAAAATGAATGCTTTCCTAACTATATAATGCAACTATGTAACTATATTGTGTGACCTATCTGCTATAATTTTTTAAACATGGTATTTTGACCTGGAATGTCATTGTAATGAATTTCTTAGGCTTATGTCTAGACATCATGCTCTGCTGGTAGATATGTCATGTTCCATATTCTCAAGCAATGCCATTTTGCCACATCTCTCATGTAGGGTAGTATCAAAGCCCTAAAGAAAAAAAAGGAAGAAACATTGGAATTTTGGAAACATGAATTTACCTCTTCCTTGCTCAGTAGCTCACTTTGATTTGTTGGCAAAGTCCCCTAGAATTTCTCTACTGTATGATACATAAATTATTTCAGAACCAACATGTTCTTAACTACTTACTGGTTTTGACATTTAATTGATTATAGTATTAAATGAAGAAAATGTGTGTGTATGTATATATGGCTGAGCAAAGCCATTTGTACTTGTGTGTGCAGTCTTCCACCTCTGACTCAGGAGCAATCAGTGTCGTTACTGACACAGTTTTGACGGATGTCAGGTAAGTTGTGTGAATAGAATTTAAACAACAAATCCTGTCCTAGATTGAGAAGAATGCATGTCGCAAGAACAGTGCCATTGGTGCTGTCACGGCTTAGTGCATGCATGGATGTCTGCTTTTCTAGTTCCTTTCAGGCAGCCATTAGCAAACAGGGCTACTCCGCAAAAGCCAACTGAAAAATCCCTAAGCCTACAATTCAGTTGCTTACTCACGCTACTGATAATGGTGATTATGTATGTGCTTGTTGGAGTCTATGTTTAAACATGTTGACAGTATTTATCATTTAATAATACCACCTAGCCATATGTGATCTCTGTTCTGGGATGTATTGTGATAATGTATCTGTGTTAGGATTCCTCATAGGTCTTTGCACCAAGAAGAAAGACTCAGACTAATGAAAGAGTGCATTTTAATTTCTCCTAATACAAGCTATAATAGAGGTGTAGGACAAAAGGAAGAAAATGAAGTTAATGAGAATCAACAAAGTGGCATTGCAGGGACAGAAAGTTAAAATAAGCAATGTTCTGCTTAATTAGCACATTCATAGACAAAGAAGGTACTGGCTCCAGCCAGTGGTTGGATCTTCACTACCAAGAAAAAGACCTAAGTCAACAGAAAGTCTTTGTAGTCTTTTAAATGTTCTCTTCAGTGACCTCTCTTCTGGTTATGAACACCATGTCTCTTCAGTTTTGGTCAGAATCACCACCTCTAATAGGAAAACTACTGCTGCAGAAGTAAACGGTGACTGAACTGTGCAGTTGAATTCTCAGATCACTGATGAAAATTAAAAGGAGTAAATTCATTTTGGATAAGGTGAAATTTAGGAGGAAAAAAGTGCTGGTTCAGGAAGAATTGCTTTTCCTTTTTTTTTTTTTTTTTTTTCCCTCCCTTTTTTCCCCTTCTTCAGCTGTTTGAAAAAGTTGTGTTTCAGTTGTTTGGGATGTTTTCCACTTGGAAATTTAATGTTGTTCCAAAATATCCTAGATTCAGTGATTTTCATGGGACTACGTTTGATCTGAACTTTAAAATAGCCTCGGGTTCTTTAACTGTATATTTGCCCCCCTTCTTCCCTCCTTTGTCTTGCCTTCTCTAGTCTTGTTCCAATCAATAGTGAGGGAAGGGCGTGGTATCAAACAAATGCTTTCAGTGGGCCTGCAGAGGGTTCACACATGGAAGTAGACTTTTTGCCCTTGGGTAGGCATTTTGGCATTAAGAGTTTTGGTGGGTGGGCATGTAGGAATTTACCGAGGAGGTGCGTTCCCCATTTGTTCTCTTGTGACAGAATTAAAAGGAAACCTTTGCTTGTTTCTCCAGGTTAATGGAACATTGTCACTTGTGCAAGAATCTTGAAAATAGCGTTTTGCATTGTTTTCCAAAGCCAGTGTACTTGGCTAGTAAATTAAAAGGCAACAGTTACGTTTCATTTGTACTTCCCTGAGCTTTTCATTCCTGCTCCAGGTGGAATGTGCAAATTTTCCTCTGGAATAGTGAAAAGCTGAGCTGGCAAAAGAAGATAAAACAAATGTTCAAACTGGTAGTTTCAATTTTGAGCATGATGAAATATTAAGTAGCTTTGCCACAGTGTGTTGCACTAGATGAGGGCAATATAATTTCATTGTGACTGTTTATCATATCATAACTGTTTCAAAAAAATACAATCTCTTCTGCCCAGACCTTACTTTTTAGATTTTCCTTACTCAAAATCACATTTCAGTCAGGTTGGGGACTTGCACATGAATACATTATATTGCCATGTTGAAGTGCTCATATGTTTGAAATTTGAGAGTTCTGTTCTTGTAGGCTACCCACTGGGAAAGATATATTGTAGTGAGCAACACTGCTTTATGATTAAGCGCAGGATTTGATTCAGAATTTGGTAATGTGTCGTGTTGAACATACTTATTTTATTACTGGTTTTCACTCAAAAAGGAAAAATACCAGTTCCTTAACAGCTTGCTCTAAGCTATATTTCATGTTAATTCCTTAGACGTCTTACTTTATAGTGTTGTACATCTATGCAGTCCTGCACTATGTAACTGGGTGTACATTATCAGAGAACACTAAATACTTTGATTGCCTTCTAGGATACAAATTTACTTTATGGTGATGCAGCTCTAGGAGTCAAAATCCAGCTTTGGTAGACTTGCAGTTTGAGATGCAATTAACTTCCCATGTAACTGTACCAGACAAAAATACACTAGTAATTTTTGAAGCACAGTACCATACAAAAGTCAAATTAAAAATAAATTCTGTTTTACTTGTAGTATTTCTGTCAAACTCATTCGTGCTGAATGTATGGCTTTAAAAGGGATAATAGTATCTACTGTATTGTGGAGTTTAAATTCAGAAGCATTTCACATGTAGAGTAGTTGTGTGAAAAAAAAAGAATGAGAGACAAGGGTCTTACTTTGCTTTAAACACTGGGAATTTATTGTAGATTCCATATGTATTTTTGTGTGGATATGAAAAATGTGCTCACCATATGTTAGCATTTTGAATGTGTAATTTGTGAATGTAGTATTTGCGCTCTTTATCCTGCAGCTTAGCAACATACAACACTGAGGAACAAAAAAATACCAGTAGCTTTAATGGCTTGTTATGAAAAATTAATTGAAATTTTTTTCCCATGATTAGCTGTAGAACCTGCAGCCAAAACCTTAAGATACTGCTTTAAGTCAGTGAGAGTAGGATGTGTACAGAGCAGTTACTCACTCAAGCTGTTCATTACTGTGTGTATGAGAAAAAACATTTCTGTCTTACGAATTCTTTTTCAAAAAATTGATCTCTAAAAATCGTGCTTAACATATGTGGATAGAGCAATTTGTATATTTTAATTTATATTCTATTACTGCACAAGATAGAATTTTGTTAGTGGTGTTTTATTTCTTGGTCTTTATTTGTCTTTACTGGGTGTACCTGTCTTATTGTAAGTTGCTTATTCATTTAAAAATAAATGCTCTAGTTTTAATCAAATTTAGAGCTGCTTATTATTCAAAAAAGTAGTGATAGTGTCTATCTCTGTATAGAAAGATTACTTATAATTTATTTTTTAGTTGTACAGCTGAAACTGGCCTGTGATTATAGTAACATATAAAGGAAGACTCCTTTTTCCCTGAATTATGTTTATCAGGAATAGACAAAGCAAGGAAAAGCAAAGCAAGTGCAGGTTCACAGAGAGATGAATGGCATAGCCCAGTTCCAGGACTGAGGTTTCTTTGTATTCCATTTTGTCCTGTAGCTACATTCAGTTCTGTGCATATTGAAAAAAATTCTTTTAAATTCCAGGAAAATATATATACTTTTATTTATTCTTCTTCACCTGACAGTTTTTTCTTTTGCTATTTCCTCGCCACTCAACTTTATTCCTTACTGGATCCTCCTGCTCTTTCTCTTTGCCTAAGCTCCTATAATTGACTAAAGTTCCTTTCCATAAACATACCGGTGAGCCTTTCTTGCACTTCATTGCCTTGTTTTCAACTTTTGAACTTTCATATTTTGTTTTGGATTTTTGTCATGCTGTTTTTATTGTTCCCAATAAAAAAACCTGAAAGCTGATTTAGAAGAAAAAATGAAATCTATTACTATTTTTATTAGAAGTTTTACACGTGTAATAGGGAAAGGGTAGAATGCAGAGTAACACTGTTACTTAATCCCTAACTTACCCTTTTTGGTGAAAATGTGTGTGCACTCAGCAGTAATTTCTTCTTTGTTAAGACACCTTTAATACCTAGAAATAATTTAATGAATTGATACAGATGAAAAAAAGTCTGGTCTGCCCACATTTTTGTTACTTTATTGTAATATAGGGTGCTTTGTGTGTGTGTGTGTGAGTGTATGTATGTATTTTTAATAAGTCTGAAGTTCTCTGTGTTCTTTCTTGTTGGAGGATCCTTTACTTTTTTGAAACTCTACTACATACAAGTCAGATTTTAATGGTTTTTATCACTTTTGAAGTAACAGTACTGCTTTTTGGCAAGATGAAATAAACACAATTTATGCATATAGGCAGCTCAGGCTGATGTTTGAAATCTTAAATATGGTTTGGATGAGGGTGTACTGTGCAACTGTCATAAATATAAAAGTACACAAACTATACTGTGATTGCTGACTATGCTTACTAGTGTGAGTAAGAATCACAAAGTGGAATGCAAATATATGCAGGATGGTGAGGAGTATTACATGCAGGGGATGAAGTGAATGATGCTTTATTCTTGAGCTCTGCCAACCAAAAAGAGATTTAAACACAGCAGAGAAGAGAAAGAACACAGTGTTGGAGGCCCTGCTGATATAATTGTGTCTGAGGCTGGCAAAAACCAGCCCTGCAGCTGGAAGGAGTAATCCCAACTCCTTCTCTCTATACCAATGTAGCTCTATTGTTTGTGCAACTGTCTGTATTTATGAAGCCATGCAGTGAATGGCATTTGAGATCTGGTCTGGACTAAAAATAAACCACTCCCACACAACAAAAAGAAAAGTTAGTTTTGACACTGTTTAGGTCACAGGGTAGCTGTATGAATTCTTGGTCCTGTCTATACAAGTGTGACAGAGCAGTAGGGCAGGAATGAGTATTCCGGAGCATGAGGGCTCAAAACTGCTTTCAGCTGCTGTATTGTTGAAAGCATGAATGCAATGACATGCTCAGCCTTTTTTACTGCTCCGCATTATAAAAACACAGGTTAGCAAAGATGTCACTTCACAAACATTTGAAGGAAAAGGCGCACAATAGGACAAATTGTTAAAAGCTCTCAAAAAATGTATGCCTAAGATTAAAATACCATTTTGTTTTGCAGTCTGGTTGCAAATCTTAGGTGTTTTTAAATATGCTGTGATTTTTAAGATGTCCCTATGTTTTGCAGGATCTTTCATGTAAACAATTTTCTTGTCGCTATTTTTAAGAATTGAATTAAAGGGAGAGTTACTGGGCAGTACAAAGTTATGGAACATCTTTCAGAATGAATTGAGAATCTCTCATAGATGGGGAATCTTGACCAAGAAAGTATTTCTCTTTTCAGCCTTATTTCTGTGACACCTGTTCATTACATGAGATAAAAGTAGACTTGGGATCTATATTTCATACTAGAAATGTCAAATACATCCCAACACGAGTCAGTGACTATCTTTCATTGAACAGGGGCAGCATGAATCGGAGAATGAATGATCTTGCTGCAGATAGCTTTGTCTGAAGTCCATTTTCCTCATTATAAAAACTTTTTAACAGCTGAAGACTATATTGATTTGCTGTGTGCCTGGTGCTAGTATACCAGGTGTGCTGTAGCATTCTGGCCACTGAATTTGACACAGCTCTAAATTCAAAGTGTAAGTTTTGAACTTCCTCTGTATCATTTATCTAACAGTTGACATCGTTTCCAGAGAGGTTCAGGAGCAAGACCTCCCCAGTGGCATTTAGTGCTTTGTATTTTCCATTGATTTGAAGAGCTGAGGTTATCTCATCATAAACCATGTAGTTGGTTTTTGCTCAGATCTTTCATTTTTTAAAAGAGAGTATTAAAAGATTGCAGGAATTGAAAAAAAACCACTATTTGAAATCGTTAAAGCAGCTTTGTGAATTAAATTGTATGCTAATTAGAAATAATCAACACAACTATTATAAAGGTGCTCAAACTATATTTTTTTTTCTTTATTTCTTTTACAGTGTCTGTGGCTTAGGGTATGACCAGTCTCTGTGAGTTGCCATAGACAATTATTTCCAGTGCTGCCTTTGAGTATATGGGAAATGGTGTAATTTATGTACCCAGGTTTTTTTAAAGCCTTTTACAAATTATACTGGCTAGAGGGCAATCTGGAGTTTCAGGAATTGAAGCCCACTGAGACAGCATCCTGCCCTGAGCATGCCTTCATCACTGTACATGTCAAGCATTCATTCATCTGCATATCATCTGGTAAAGTTTATTATGTTTTTTTTAATGGACTCTTTCTGCTCCTCTTCTGTTCACCAGCATGTAAGCAGAGAGTACTAGATAAGCCTCATAGGGGTGACACTAAAAAATACATATATTTAAATATGTACCTATTAAGATTATATGAACAATTTAAACATTCTTCAAGGTCTTAATTAGTAAGAAAATAATTTGTGGAAATGATTCTACATATAAGCCTGTGGGAGGTAATTCTGCAAGGAATGTTGTTACCTATCTTTGTTCAGGAAATTGGCAAGATCCTAGGGAGAATTTGAATTAAAAATAGTAAATGCATACTTGCATTGGGAAATTTTTTGTGGATTTGTGTCTGGAAAATTTAATATTTCTTAATTTTGGGTTTTTTCAATGTAAAAGAATAAGTAGCATGGTGATTCAGATCTCTCACCACCCAGTCACTGTGCTTCCATCCTTACTTGGGAGGAATATGGGACTGATTGAGCATGCCTGAATGGTACATTGAATCTTTTATTCTTTACATGGAAAGCCATGGAAGTTTCTCAGGAGTGTCATTCTTACTAATGGAGTATAGAAACCTGGGATCTGGTATTTTTAAACTCATAGTTCAAGGAACTCCCATGTGATACTAATTACTTTTGTCGATATTAACCCAGATTGAACTGCAACTAGTGACCTGGAGAAGTAAGGTATTCTATCCCATTGTTAGCCCTTTAAATAACCTGCAAAAATGAGAATGGAGAAAGCAGAGAAATACCCAACTGAAAAAAATTAAAGCAATGACAGTTCATATTAACAGGCTAGGTAAAAACATGTACAGAGTTAAATTTTGGCTTAATAAAGTTTTGTTGGATGGAAGATAAAAAATAAACATTGCTATGTTTTTTGTTTTGGGGTGGGTTTTGTTTGGCTTTTTTGTTTGTTTTTTAATGAGGAAGTCAGAATCAATATAATAAATATTTTCATTGACCTGAATGGGATTATTTTGGAATGACTCGTATATCTTAACTTTACTTTTTGAGAATAATCAGGGTTCAGTATTCTTATCAAGGCATGCTTTAATGCAAGTCTTTGAAGAACAGAATGCATAATACTTTTTAAAATGCAAACACATTGAATGCATATTGTATTCAAGACAAAGTGAACATAGGAAAACAGAAAGCAAACATTTTTCAAAGTAAAAATAGGTAAGATGACATGTACCTCTTAGTTCCTCCACTTTTTCTTCATGCTGTGTTCTCTTTTCTCAAGTACATGTCATGGTTTCTTTTGTAATTATTTTTCCATGTATAAGTTACATTTGTGATCATGACCGCTTCATCTCTTTTCTGACTTTTTTCTGTTATTTTTTGTCTTTCCCCATTGGGTATGATTTGACGTTTATTCAGTTGAGTTACTCTGGTTTCATCTGCCTCTGTAAAGCAAATCTTTTTCAAAAAGAGGCATAAAAGGTAACAGTCTTTGGTATGGTATCTTCTTTCTGTATTTTACCTGGGTTTATAGCTTGTATTAGCCAATGAAAGACATTCCTCTTCAGGGGATTCTGCATAGAGGTTTTACTTTTGCATTTAGTAGTCATTACAATAAGTGTAAATACAATTTTTGAGAAGTGTATTTCTGTTGATTTATATTTTCTCTGACCTTTTTTCTTTTTTCTCCACAGATTAAATTCGACAGTGATGGTGTCTGTGTTTGCTGTGAAATGCAGCATCAAACATCAGGCTGCAGTAACTTGGGAGAAACACTGAAACTGAACCCTCTGCAGGAGTGTAATATTGTGAGGCTGACCCTAAAGGTGCGCTAAGAATTAACAGTTTATTTCAGTTTTAAGTAGTGAGTACTTAGCAAGACAGAAGTGTGTGATAAAAGGAGTAGCAGCTGGTGTTCTCTGTGTTCGTACACTCTTACAATGCAAAAAAAAAAAAAAAAAATTATGTTAATCCAACAGAATTTAGTGCTTCTATGCATGAAAATGGTTTTATGTTACACTCTCAATATCTGTATAGGTAACTATTTTGTTAGAGGTTATTTAAGAAACAGAAGTTACAATTGGTTATGACCGATGCTGGAAGGTACAAGAACAGGTGTCTTTCGTGTTGCTGTTCAGGAAAGCTAGAATCAAAGGTGGTGGTTGGCGTTGTTTAGTAATGTTATGGTAGACTGCAAAGAAACACAAAGTATTAGCAGAATGATGAAATATTTCATGATGTACTGCTAACACAAAGTATTAGCAGTATTTCAGATGGAAGTTACTTTGAGAGAGAACAGTAAGTGTACTTTCAGGATAATGCTGGAAATATGCTTATAGAGTGCTCTTCAATATTATAAGAAGTTTAAATCCTGTGGTATTTTGTGTTACAACTACCCAGATAAAAAACTGAGAGGAAATATTAAGAATATTGTATGAGTAAGTTATATCCTGGTGTAATTGCCCACATCATTGCTTCACTTCATTGTCACCAAACAGCAAGATGTGGTGTTACATTCGTTTGGAAAACAGTAAGGAATCCATGAAAGAATTGGTCAGAGAAAAGAACCCTAACCTGAGAGACAGATTGATTCATTTTACGTTTAATCTAATGATCAACAGAACTAACTCTGTGTCTGTGGCTTTCAATTTCAAAGTATCTATTTTAATATAGTTAATAGAATATAATGGAGTAAAGTAGTGAAATTCAATGTGATAAGGATATCAGACTATAGTGTGAGGCCTGAAAATGCAAAGTTATGTTGATACATGAAGCTATATTTTAAAGTTCAGAACAAGCAGAAATCCTGCAAAAGGTATATAATAAATATCTAAATGTTCTTCAGCTTTGTTAAGAAAAAGGAAAAAAGAAAAACAAACACTAAGTAATAAGGATCAGATAGAAATTAAAACAATTTGATACAGCTCCCAAATTAAGTAAGAGCTCTGCCTCAGGTTTTAATGAGAATGCTAAAGGAGACTATGAGAGCAAAAACCTACTGGGTAGCAGGAATTTAGTAAGTGGAAAAGAAGCATAACTTGATATTGCTGGTCCAAAAATAATAATTAACTGCTATGTGGAATGCTAAATTCAGGACTGTATTCAGTGATGCAGTTTCAGTGAAATATGTTGCAAGAAGGAAATACAGGAAAATAACTTCTCAGACATTCTTCAGAGTATGACAGATGCAAAAACATGAACCTATCATACAGAAAAAGCTGACTTGCCGATCCTGTAAAAATAAAGATTGAGGGAGCATATGGTTGCTTGCAGTAAATATGTCAGTAGAGTAAATTTTAATGAGAGAGAAAAGAACTGTTTATGTTTGAGGACATTGTCAGCATATGAAGTGAGTACAAGTGACATATGCTGGAAATCAGGGTAAGGTTTCTAACCAGTACAGCAATCAGAACAGAAGCACAAAATATAATTTATTTTAAAATACAACTCAGTCATTTATAAAAAGAATTGATGACATACCTGCTTGCAGTGGCAGAGGACTGATTTAAACACAGGAGTTCCTGTGAGTATAGTCTGAGTGCAGCTTTAATTAAGAATGTTCAGAATTTTTAATTTAAAAGAAGGTGGTTAGTAAAATAACTTTTTCAGAAAGTTTCTTAAATCTTTTTCAGTTTTAATTCTACATTTGCTTTCTATTTGGCTTGGAGAGCTCTGTATTCCTGGCTGTAAATTTAAGAACAGCATCTTACTAGGCCCATAGGAAAAAAAAGATCACAGCTCATTAAGTGAACAACTGACAGTGATAAGGCTCACCTTCTTTAATTGCCATTAACAACTACAATGTGATTTTAAGAGAACAGATGTTTTAGTACCAAAAGCTCAATTGTGCTCATTGTTTGGGGAGCCAGAGGGAGAGAAAGTGCAGAGTAACAGAGTTAAGATCACACACCTTTATGTATAACGTTATGTAGGTTTCATGTTCCTTCTCTTTATTGAGAGTGGAGTAAAAATCTCATGTTTCACTAAGTCATCTGTGCTTTTTTGGTCGTAGCAGCTATGGGAGCTGCATGGTAAACAGAACAATTGCATACGCATCTTCTGTCTGATCTTGTTCTCAGTCAGTCAAACAGGACAAGTTAAAAAAACTGTGGCTACCAGTCATGTATGCTAAATTGTGCTGGGATCATGCCTTGCATGATATTGAGTGGGGCTTTTTATAGTTGCTTTGAAAAATTTCTAAATTTTTTAAAAATTTGTTTTTGTCATCTCTGCTCTGTATCATCTCTTTATGCTCCTTTGTAAATCAATGTCTGTTTCTTCCTTTCAAACCCTGAATGAGCTACCCAAACATTTTAATAGGGACACCAGAATTACCACTGCAATATCTATGATCACACATATGTATATAGAGAGATATGAGCATTGATTGCAAAAGCTGACTGAATATGTGATCTGTGAAATGAGTGCTAATTCCTGTGATTATTTGAATAGTGAAATTTCAGCACTAAATTATATGTTACAGTAAAATGGACAAAAATACTCTGAAATTGCGCTGTTGTAAGGGTTGGGGACTCAACCCATTTCAAGAACAGTGAATTGGTGGTTTAGAGTTTTATTTATAAGATGATATACTTGTAGTCTTGTCTGCATATCTCCAGTAAAAATAGCACAGCTGCATGATGTGACAAACTACTAAGATCTGCAGGCACCCAAGTCTGATCCATCTGCCCTGTTTTACAATGAGGAGATTTTCTGATTACTGTTTTTCGCCAGAAGTTGCATTTTCTACACATTTTCCTGCATTAATAGCTCCTATACTGTCCTTGAAAATAAGGTTCCTTGCTTTTGTCTGGATACTGAGGGTCAATATTCTGTGCTGCTAAAGAATGTTGGTGTTCCAGTGTCTTGATTTTAACAATAACTGTGCTTCTAGAACAACTCTATCCTATGTTAGGAGGTTACTTGACTTAATTCAAGCCAAATGAAGGTAAAAGCAAATCCTACCTATTTACAAAATTAGTAAAAAGAGTTAGAAAGGTTTATTAGGAATCAGATGTACAGAAATGAGATGATGACCACAGATGTGATGAGCTTAGGGTGCAGTTTCACTAGCATCAACTTAATGTGCTTTTCCACAGAGCTGCCACCAGAAGAGGCAGTTCTGTGTCTGGCTGTTTCCTGCCACGGAGTTTGTTAGTTTGGATTTAGCAGTCATGCTATCACAGAATGAATCAGTTCCATGAACTGATCTGGTCCAAAATGCAACAGCATCTACACTGGGCTTTTAGTGAAAACAGTCCGGCACTGAGATCTACACTTTGTTCTGTCACACAGATCCACCTTTGGGATTACTGGAATTCCAAGTCTTCACCTGCTAGGTAGAGTGCAGTGAAGTGCTGTAACAAACGTGCCAAAAGGAGCACCTGCTTGCCTGTTCCTTCTGAGTCATCTCTTTCAACAGTGAAGTTCACTCTTAGACTGAATTCAGCTGGTGTGAAACTAGGCTTGGTGTTAGCCACTTTATATGTTGACCTTCATATCCCATACAAACAATATCAGTAAATCATGTAAATCAAGATGAATACTTCAAAGAAACACGTTTGCAAGGCTCATGTGTGTACCTCACTATTCACTCTTGCCAATTGACTGTTAGGTCCAGTTTCATGAATGTGAATGATAACGGATTGACGTGAACTCTGGTTTAAGGAAATTGTGTGTATATAATCAAAGATATATGACGGCTTTACAAATGTAGGAGGGTATACTGTTATATAAGGAAATTTGCCTCAGGACATTCCTTTTAATATTTGATGATTTTTGAAAAATTAATTTTTATGGGATGAAATTTTAGAAATAATTTGTCCTCTGCTACTTAAATCTTATATAGACTTACTTTTGCCTTGAACTTGATTGAAGAGGAAAAAGATAACATTATTCTTACAGTAAAAAGATAACTTTTTTACTTACAGTAAAATTCCTAAAAGAAAAATATGAGCTGAAGCATGAAGCTGTGGCAAAATGTTTTATTTTATTAGTATATAGACTGCCTTACCTTACAATTAATAGAATCTTACAGATCTTGGTATTCTAAAATCTTAAAAGGTCAAACATATGAAATCTCTTGGGTAAAACATAAAAGGGAGATTATTTAAATATCTGAAAAACAGTCACTTGAGAGAAATTGTTTGCCAGAACCAATAGATCTTGTGCAAATAACACTTTGTAACGTTACCTTATCTTGTGCTTGGAAGCAATTGAATGTTTTTTTCACTTTCTGAGAAAGCCTTCAGTTGAGCTCATTTTGTTTTTACCTTCTGTCCAAACAAGAAAGGAGTGATTCTAATGCATAAAGTAGAAGTTTATGGCCAAAGATGCCAGGCTTGCAGATTACTAAGGGAACTGTGAAACAGGACAGGAGCACAAACCTGCTATGAGTAGGCTTGAATTAACTAAAGACCTGAAGCTCCGGTAGAAAAGTTCTAGGAGGCTCACAAATTGATGAAGATTGGAAAGCCGTGTATTGAATAAAACAGCCAGTCAATTTAGCCAAGGTGTAATCTGCAGTGTATTTGATTGTGTCTCAGTCATCTGATATTGCTGCGCAAGCTGGCTTTTATTCAGGTAAAACCAGAAAAAATGCAGAAAGGTAAATCTTTTTTGTACATACACACGCACAAAAGTATGTAAACAAACACACAGAGACCTGGTTATAAACTCATATAATCACTGGATTACATTGCTGATTATACTTCAGGCAACATCCTAAGTCTTTTCCAAGATGAAACCAGTATGAATGAGATGCCTTTTTTGCACAGTGTTACCTCTGAATGAGCATAAAATGCTGATGTAGTAATGTGCACTGAATGTGTTGGTTTGTAGATGAAATTTTAAGCAACTGAGTTTTTCTTGTAATGTTTATTAACATATGAGGACTGAATTTTCCTGACAGCTTTCATCTGTCAAAATTATTCCTTCTTTCTAAACTCAGAATATCCTGAACTTATTAAAGACATGCATGCAACAAAACTTATATTCTTGAGCTTGTGTTTTGAGAGGACGAAGTTATGTATTTAGAAGATTGAATTGTTTTGTAATGTATTATTACCGTCTGATATTTGCATGTAAGAGGAGAATGTTATGCTGCTTTGCTTTAGGAATGATCCAGTAGGGTATTAATTACTTCAATAGCTTACACACAGCCCAGAATACCTGCAGTCACGTATGCTCATTTATGCTTTTGCTATTTAAATAATTGCTTCCTACTTTACTTAAAAGTGCTTCTGTAGAATGGTTTTGTGACTATACAGGCTAGGGGAAAAGCTGATTTCCCCCCTCTATTTTCAGCATAAATATTTGGTTTGGAGCTGCTGAAATTTGAAGTACAGTATAAATAGTAAGTGTCTTTTTCTGTTTACTGATTCCATTCATTAGTTTGTAAGCTGGGCATCATTTTTAGAGATTTATGCAAGTTGGGGTTCTTTCAGTCTTCTGTGTGAATCTTTCCTTTCCTCTCCTTTGAATCCAAATTTATTGTTGCTGAATTTCCTGATGATCAAGCCTACCCATACATTTAATTTTTTTTCCATTCAGAAGAATATGCTTTCCCTTGGAAAACAGAGGAGGGTGACTCCTAACATGTTCTTTAGAGTTATGAGAACAGACTTTCCTCAGATTTGCTGTATGACCAAATGCAAAATATTTAATTTAGCTGAATGACATACCTACAAGACTTCATGATCTGCTTAAAATTGGGTAAAGCTCAGCATAGAACGAATAATTTCCTATCAGATTTTGAAATGCTGGAGTTGTTTCATGTTCTTAACAGGTAACCGAAAATATTATTTATGCTCAGAGTGACTTATCATACTAGATATCATCAAAAATAGAGCAGTTCAGTGTGGGCTTTGTAGTCTGAGTAGTTGAGTTACAAGTATTCAAAAGCTCTAAGTAACAGTTGCGTAACAGACATAGCCTGCTCATACTTTTCTTTCCTCATGAATGTTTTTGTTCCTAGCTTAGGCAATGAGTAAATATGGTTGTGAACTTCTCTCATGGCTGAAAAGCTGCCTCTTTGAATGGCTGGAATCTGTTTATTACATACTTGTCCAGTTATTTTATGGAACCTTAGTCTTTCAGGAGTCTCTAACTAACATATCTGCAGTACTAAATTTAATGTAGACACCTGAGTTGATGAGGGATATGCAAACTCGCACCCAAGCAGAGAAGACCTTTTTGAATTTATTTTTCTTAAGTAGCAGCTGTGCACTGCTTAAAAATATAGTAAATATTTTAGAATCGTGAAATAGTCTACTATATTGTACTTTCATACCTTAAATCTATTTTATGAAGCATTGGCCATTTCTCCATTTACAGTTCAATGTGCATTTGAGATCCGTATGGTTCAGAATTGATTCTTCGTAAGCAAAGGCAGTCTCCCTAGTATTAAAGTAGCTATTTTTTCTAGAGTTTTTCAGACATATCCAGTTAGAACCACTGAAGTTATAATTTGAGTTAAAAGGATTGTTGTCCTTGAATTCACAAATAAAAGAGGTACACAGAGACTAATTTCATGGGTGAAAAAGCTTTACTGCTCATTATCTCTTTTCAGGTTACAGTAGTATAAGAAATGAAGCACTGTAATTGAAGTCAGTCAAGGAGAAAAGAAATCATCTTCAAAGAATTGCAGAAGTGAAGCTGGTTTTAGCCCTTGATCAGTGTGGATGTTCAGATCCATGTGTTTAGGGCTACTGATTACAGAGTGTTCTTTTTACACATCAGCAAGCTTATTTTACTCCTTTTATTGTATATTGACTAAGCTCTCAAAATTGCAAAGGACTTAAGAGCTTCAAAGACTATGAACCTTTTATTTCCACAGGAAAACAATCTATTGAGCCAGCAAAATGTGAGTGTGTTGTAAAAAGAATTGCCAGTTCAATATTGTTGCACAGGTTAGAACTCTTAAGAAGTACTGGGTTTGTGCTATGTAACTTATTTTTTTGTTAATATGAACATAAGTAACACGTTTCACAAAAAAAATAATAAATATTTTAAATGTTGTAAATAAATGTGGAGACAGAGAAGTAAGTGGGGACAAGAAGCATTGATCTATACTTTCCTTCTAGAACAAAATAGGTTTAAACACAGTTTCTCAATTCTGTGTAAGCAGCATAGCTGGATAATTTTCTGTATAATATTTGACAGAAAAAATGAATATTTTGTGGTAGTAGTGCTTCATCTGTGTGGTATGTGCCTGTATTGAATGTTAAATTCCCTGGTTTGATGTTCATGCATGCAACTTAATTGATAGTACAGTTCATTGCTATGATATGAAGAGGCAAGGGAATGATTAAATATTTACCAAAGTCTGCATTTGAGTTGAGTTGTGAAGATGTCCAGAGATTCTTGTTTTATCTGGGCTTACTTGATTTTTAATCTGTATTTAGTGGGTATGTAAAAGGAATTAGGGAGCTCCTGCAGTAGTTCGGTAAAAGGAGTCAGGTTAAGCAAGGCTATTGGTGTTTTTTCCCAAATAACAGTTATCCTGAAGCATATAATTTTATCGGGCTTATGCTGAAGTCCTTTGGTGTGATCATTATAACTTGGCTTCGTTTCAAGCCCTTACAAAACAGTAGTTTGTGGTAGGTGGTTATGTATCTGGTTTTTGACTTGGTGCTTTATGCTTTTGATGAATAAAGTGTGTACAAACAAGATGAAACACTATCATTCCAAAGGTTAATGTGTCTTACTGCTTTTTCATAGCTATGAGTTTGGAGATATTGTATATATGGAAGCAAAGTTCTTTAGGAATTTTGCTTGGTTGCAACCTTATTGCTTGGTTTCATATGCAGGCTGCTGTCAGTCATGTAGTACTTCCCTTCCAGATCTAAAATTACATTTGAGTTTTTGCTGTTAATGTTGAATGCACGTATTATTACATGTATTACAGCTGGATTCCCACTGTGGTTGACAAATACAGCTTTTCTACTACTGGTTCTGGAAGGCAACTGATAGAGAGAATTTCAGTTATAACTTTGTTTTCCAAGATGAAGGAACTCTATGGATATGGCTCACCATTAGAGCAAATTGGTAGTATTCCAGTTTTGCTTTACCTTTGCTGTGACAGGAGT
The DNA here is from genome assembly GCF_947461875.1 of Haliaeetus albicilla. Lineage (NCBI taxonomy): Eukaryota > Metazoa > Chordata > Aves > Accipitriformes > Accipitridae > Haliaeetus > Haliaeetus albicilla. Next base: position 11,237,057 of record NC_091494.1, on the reverse strand, counting down.
TACATATTATGTTTTGAAGGGCAAAATTTCAGAAGGGTGAATACATTTGCAGTGAGTGTTCTTTGGTTATAAAGGACCCTGTTCTGCCACTTCTCCCATCACTAATGGGGGACTCATGCCATTATCATTTTTTATTTTAGATTCTGTCTCATTCCAGAGATTTTCTTTGCTTCTGTCAGGTAATTGCCTGTGCTAACAGCTGTTCTAAATTGCTTTCTTAAATTATTGTTTCTACAGTTGAGTTATCAATCACCAATTTTTTTGTAATTCCAGTTTAATACCATCTGAGTGCCTTATCAACCAGCACTTTGATGGAAAACAAAGAAAATGAGTTTTTAGGACAAACTGATTTTTCAGTATATTACTGTATGGTTTTTTTCGTATTAAGTTCTCGCTGAATTATATAATAAAATTATATTTTTTGAATACAAAATATAAAAATACTTCAATTAAACATTCAAATTTTAAAAAATACTCAGCTTTTGAAATACAGCTCATATTTTAATGTGTTCCATAGGCTTTTGGTCATAGTCTCAGATTTAGAGAACGTGCATTTTTATGTAAGCACTTTTCAGAAAAGTGGTGCACTTGAAAAATGTTGGTTGTGTCTTCTTAAGACTGTGCAACAAAAAAGAAAAGCATGATGTGTAGCAGTGCTAAGTGTGATTTGCTTTTATTTCCTTATTGTAATTTATCTTAAATATTACCTGCTGGTGATCTTCATTTTGATAAAATTTGAGAGACAGTCACTTTCACCAGTGTCTCTTCCCTTGTCTTCAGTCACTCACCAATCGCAAAAAATCCCTGCCATGTCCTTACCTCAGCAGTCACTTGCAAACTGGTGATGGAGAGGGATATGGGAAAGAGGTGAAGATGCAGAACAGAGTTTTGAGGGTTGAGTATGCCTAAAGGTGGTTAAAGGAAAGGGGAAGGCTCAGCAACCTAAGGCACTGAGGTTTCCTAACTTTTTCATGTTGTCTGAGCTCACTGGCATAAAAGTGGTGAGCATCCTAGGATATTTGGGAATACAACTGGGGTTTTGAAGAAGATAGCAGGTATCCTCTTTTCACAACAAATTCTGTATGTAGAAGCCTATGAAATAAGATAGCTATATGTTTTCTGTGGGAGAGGAGCTTTATTTAGACAATCTTCCTATGCTTTGTCAAACTTCAGCTCCTTTCTGGAGGAAGGCTTGTCAGAGGGAGGCTGTTATTTTCTGCTCCTTCCCTAGCACAGCCAGGAGCTGCTGCAACTGCAGTTGGTAGAAACTAAAATGTAGAAAGGAAATACTGATATACAACATTCAGATAATAATATTAACTTTCACAATCATGTAGCCAGCAAAGGAGGCCGTAAATTACACTTATTATAAAAAATTATAGCTTGGGCAGCTTACATTGATCAGCTAAAGTCTAAAAGCAATTCCATTAAAGAGAAGTACACATGTTTTGAATGATCAAATGGTGTGTAGGATGTCCAAGAAGGGCATTGGAGATCCCTTTACAGGGCCATGGTTAAGGATTCTAAAAGAATGGCACTGTAAAAAATTAAGCTGTCATTTTGCTGGAGAGAGATTGTTACTGCGTGATTGGATTTGGCTAACTGTTGTCAGTGCTTCATAGAACACAGCAATGCAAACCGTGACTTCTGTCTGCTTAGATGTTCAGGGTTTCCAGACAGAACTTCAGGATTTTTAAATTGCAGTTTACACAACCTGTTCTTAGAGTCTTTTTACTTTTCTAAATAGTGGCCTAATTTTAGTGGCAGTTACAGGTATCTCACCTGTGTGCCATCCACAAAAAACAATACTCAGAAACTGCAGCTGAGGCTGACTGCTCAGTATGGGACCTCTGCCAGGTCATGTTTCCGTAATTCTGGAAACATGCAAAAAGCAAAAGAAACACGTACATACTTTTAGGTATATGTATTCTGTTTGCGTAGCCAGCAGTGCTTGCTTGTGTACCTGAAAGCACTGGGAAACCTAACTTCTGAATGATTTTGATGCTTGTAGGCAGCAATGTCTTTTCTGTAGCTAAGCTGCTTAGGTAGGTGTGGAGTTTATGTAGTTGTGGCATCAGGAAAACAATGCCAATGTTGATTAAATCTGGAACATGTTAAACCCTTTCTCACAACCAGCTTAGAAAATTCAGATTTTCTACATACTGCTAACAACACATCCCATAAGGCTGTCTTCCAGTCTAACAAGTAGACATAAACCAAAAGGGGAGGTATTTCAGCTTAATTAAACTTAATGCATGTAAACAAGAAGGAGGAGACAAGGAATATCTCTTCTGCTTCTGTGCAGCTGCCCCTAATATAAATAGTTCTGTGATATATTGCTGCATATTAGATCTGACTGAGAGCTCCCAACTTTGTTTTTTTGCCAAAACTGAAAATGAAATGAAATATATGTGTAGTTTCAAAATGGCATTTTTTGCTGAAACATTTCTACTAGCTCTATTATAGACCTTACTACTTCCAGACTGGGGAAATGTTCAATTTCATTTTGAGCTAAGGTTTGAAAGATTTGCTTCTTTTTGTTACGTAAGCACAGCAAAGGAAGAGAGCTCACACACCTAAAACTAGCATCTACCAGATTAGTGTGCAGCCCCTCTCTCATGGTTTAACCCCAGCCAGCAACTAAGCACCACGCAGCCCCTCGCTCACTCCCCCAAGCTGGAGTGGGGGGAGGAGAATCAGAAGGGTAAAAGTGAGAAAACTCCTGAGTTGAGATAAAGACAGTTTAATAGGTAAAGCAAAAGCCGCGCACGCAAGCAAAGCGAAACAAGGAATTCATTCACTGCTTCCTATGGGCAGGCAGGTGTTCAGCCATCTCCAGGAAAGCAGGGCTCCATCATGCCTAGTGGTTACTTGGGAAGACAAACGCCATCACTCTGAACATTCCTCCCTTCCTTCCTTCTTCTTCCCCCAGCTTTATATGCTGAGCATGACGTCCTGTGGTCTGGAATATCCCTTTGGTCAGTTGGGGTCAGCAGTCCCGGCTGTGTCCCCTCCCAGCTTCTTGTGCACCCCCAGCCTGCTCACTGGTGGGGTGGTGTGAGAAGCAGAAAAGGCCTTGGCTCTGTGTAAGCCCTGCTCAGCAGTAAGGAAAACATCCCTGTATTATCAAAGCTGTTTCCAGCACAAATCCAAAACATAGCCCCACACTAGTTACTATGAAGAAAATTAACTCTATCACAGCCAAAACCAGCACACCCTCAATAGGACATAAATAGGCTCGTTTAGCCCCCTTTTTAAGGTTATAAAGCTCATACAGTTGTTTTTGCCTCTGTTGATGTCCAGAGTTCTATCACTAACATTTCATGGAATTCTGTAGTTAAACCATGTTTAATCTCAGAAATGGTACAAACAATTTCTGCCTTCTGTTTGAGATAGCACTTTGTGCTATTTTGTCCAGATTATTTGTTGTTACATTTCTTCTTTCATTTATAACTTTCATTTCTCCAAATATCTCAATGACTCCTCCACAGTTAAAGGATCAGTCTATTCTCTTTGTTTACAGCATGTTTCATAAGAATCCTACCAACAGAAGACAAAAAGCCAGTCAACACACATGCCATTTAAATTGGACAACACACCTCTTTTTCTTGGCAGTCTCTGCTTCTCAGTTTGTTGATTTATGTGAGAAGAAAGCTATACCTGACACCACTTACAATTTTGGCTTGGCAGAATCAGTTTCATAAAAGAGTTGCTTTCTTGAGTTCAGTAGCTACTCGAATTTGCTGCCAGCTTGCATTCTTAGGTCTCAATATATCTGAGAACAGAGTTGTTTATAATGCTGTCTCTCTGAGAAATGTTGTCACGGGATGACTATTCCACAAAGGGCTAAATCCCAATGTCCGCATCTTCTGTTCCACACGCAGCCACATTTTCATGCAATTCATCTAATATGGTTTTCAACATTTTGGTGGGTTAAGAGGTTGGTGCTCTGAGTCTTTGTACAGCTGAAGAATTACATTCGTTTTGATGTTATACTCTGCTTTCATTCTAAAGATCTCCAGCTGAGATGTTTTACAAGACCATAAATTTTGTGTGACAAGCATTGTTTCCTTCTGAATCAGTTTTGAACTCTCAGGAATGTAAGAGTATGCTTTTTTCAAGAATTTACAGGATCATAAAGGTAGCTGTGACTGTCATGGAGAAAGCATAGGGAGTATGGGATTGCCGTATTCTATGAGAAGGCAATCCCTACTGAAGATGGGGTAAACTCTCAGTAGATATGAGGGAAAGGTTTAGTTTTAGTGTACTTTTTGCTTTGTGAATGTTTATTTTGGAAAATGTGTGTTTTAAAAGCTTTTATTACAAAGTATTATTTTAATTGTGCTAATAAAGGCAGAACTTTGAGGTGCAGTCGCACAGAAACAGTATCAAAAGAGTAATACTGAAAACAGCTTAACTCAGTAAAAGAAGAATAAAAAATAGATGTTCTCTCCTTAAGTAAGACATATGGATGATAGTGTGAAGAAGATTTGAGAATGCACAAGTATCCTTAGTGGGACCATAGTATAAGTCAAAGGTGTCTGTTATTAGGGAGAGAAAATGTGATAAACAGTTATGTAGGTAATGACACAATTAATTTGGTAAATATTAAGCTGTAATAAAAATGGAATACTGCAACCATGAAATCTTTCTTTTTTCATAAGTCAGTATTAAATTCAAATTCAGCTTTTGAGATTTACCAGGGGATCTACTTGGGAAAATAACTGGCCACAGAGAAACAGCTCACAATGCCATCTAACTCCTGTGGGTATATAATCTGCATTGACCTAGGCTTGCTTCCAGGCAATTCTGACAGCTCTTCCACTCTTAAAGGGATTTTTGTCCTCTGCGATTAGTCAGTTAAGGTGTAGTAAGAAAATTGTCTACATAACCTGTGGAAGAATAATTCTACATAGTACATTATATCTATCAGATCATTAATTATCATATAAACATGCTGAAGAATCAGATTTTTCTCTTAAAAAGATGAAAATACCCAGAAAAATACCATGTAAGAGAAAATTGGTTCAGCCATTTGTGAAGAGCAAAGAATCATATTTCACACCATTACAGATTCATGTGTTCTGTTTTCTGATTAGTGTAGTTCTTGCAGATATCAACGAAAAATCTGTTGCTAAAGCTCCTTGCTTTTGTATTTAATATAGATTTCTTACTCCTTTAGACCCCTATAAATGTAGCTGTCTGTGGCCAGGTGCTGTGGAGAGTTAAGATTATCCCTGTTGTGGTTACTGCTTTTTCACAGATACTTCCTAAAGGACCTCTTGATTGTCATTGTGTTCCAGCTGCAATCTGCATAAGCACCTACACTGTCTTTTGGGTAGCATGTTTGGCCATGGAGGGTTTTAGATCTTGAAAGCCTGTGCTGCTCATTTGCTGTCTATAGTTGAATAAATGGGTGTCCTATGAATTACCTAGTTACTTGTTCTACAGGGCACAGGGAGGGAATTCCCTGAAAATGGTAAACTGCCTGAGGCTGTATAATGTTTGTTTGCAGGTGGAGGGGAGGCAGAGAAGGGTTCATTGTTGGTTGGTTCCTGTTTGAGTTGAAAGACTTTAGAAAAAAAAACACAACAAAGAAGTAGTCTTTCTTTAAGAAATACCTAGTGAAGGTGAGGATACCACAATCATTGCTTAGTTATTACCTTCACTGTTAAAAATTTAAACTTAACATCTTTTCCAAATTTGTTTAGCTTTGCTGTCTTGTTATGTTTTTGGCTGATAGATGTCTGCTCTTTATTGATCTTTATAAAATATATAAAAATACTGCATCACTGCATTTGAAACATTTTAGTTGTATCTTCACCTTCAAAAAGATTGCAGTGGGAACAATATTCTAACTCTTGCATGCTTAGCCTGGAAAAGGAGGCTGTGGAAAGAGGGCCATTGTTACTGTGGACAATAATCCCTGCCCTACATAACAAACGTAATGCTGAATAGCAAATTGATTTCAGCTACCCGTGCATGGCAAGGGAAAAATCTCAAACCACAACAACAAAGTTGTGATCATTTGAGTGTTCAGTCTGGGACACTACTGCAGTCCGCTTACTTTTTCTGTTGTTTCACAATACTTAGCAATGAATAAAAATTAAAGCAATTGGTTTGACACTCTGGAGAGGTTTTCTAGAATTACTGGTAGAAAAGGAAAAATAACTAAAAATGAAAAGTATTACTTGGTTTTACTCTGTGCTTTGGAGTGTTGGAGGAAGGAATTGGGGGAAAAAAATTAATCCTTTTTCTCTATCCATGTAGTATGAAATGGGTTTGGTTTATTCCTTATCTTTTATAAATGTGAGATAAGTATAATTGAGAATGAGGTTTGGTTTTTGGCTTTTCTCCAATAAAAATAGTTTTGTCTTTATGAAGTTGCTTCTGTCCTTACCTACTAGCAGGTTGAAGAGGGTCGTAGTTCTGCAGGAAAGGATCTGGGGTTATGTTGGACAAAAAATAAATCAATGATGTGCTGTTGCAAAAAACCTCAGTCATCACTGCAGTATGTGTAAGGATGAGTATAGCCTGTAAAGCACAAGAAATAATCCTTATGCTGTAGTCAGCATTTGCAAGGCCTTGGTTGTGCCCAGTATAGGATTCTGCATTTGAGGAAGAAGGTAGACCAGCTTGAGGTGAACCAACTGAAATTAATGAAAATTATCAGAGACGTAGGAAACTGGTCTCAGTTGAGGATTGGAGGAAATGGGGTTAATATGTCATGCAGTAAAGGAGAAAAAACCTTCAAGCATGATAATAGAGTTTAAAGGGGTACAAGTCTGCTGTGTAACAGCCTGTTCTCAAAAGCTATGGAAGGAAAGCAGCAATGGTTTTTCAGCTGTGGGATGGACATAAGGAGGACACTGATGGTAAAGATAAACATTGGAACAGTGGGGTGAAGCTGCAGGATCTTTAGGAGCAGATCAAAGAAACATCTGTCATGAGTGATACAGGCACAGTTGAGTCTATCCTGAGGCATGTAAGTAGTATGAGGGTCTTAAAGACACCTTGGACCCTAATTTACAACTTTGATGTAGATTTTATTATTTAGCATAAATGGTATTAAGTTATACATTCAGATTAGCTAAACTTTTTGGTTCTAAATGTCTGTAGTAAGCAATGAATGAAGTTTCTTATTGCTAGGAAATAGTCCTATTTCTACCCTACATCTCATATCTGCCTTGGTGTTTTTTACCTAGGTTTACATATGGAAAACGGAACATGCAGGATCTCAATCTCTTTGTGTGCCACTGTTAAGTAATTGGATCTCTAGGGATTTATTTGCCTGTTTATCTCCATGTGAATGCTCTAAATGGGTCTATAAGGCTTTGTATTTGAATGAGTCCTCTGTATCACCTTCTGTATGTGAGTTAGAGATTGGCCCTTCTGGTATTTTGCTGTTGATTCATTATTCCCCTGGCTGAGGGGCTGGCCAAGAAGACAGAAAACCACTGACCAGATCAGCAAGAGCAAATCTGGCTCAGTGTAAGCTGTTAAATGACTAGAACTTGTTGACTCATTTAATGTCTGCCTGGTTCCCATGGCTGGTATTTCCATCTTCAAATGAAGGTCACTTGAGGAGCGTGCAATTATAGTGGCAGGAGTAAATCCATACCTTTCTATCATTTTTTTAGTACTGTTGAAAAAAACAAAGCGAGCAGTGCATTGATTTTATAGCATGGAAGTTATTTTGTGCGCTAGCAGTGACTGAAATACTCTTTTAAACTTAGATCCTACAGAATGTTCTTTACACAGTGAGTGTTTTTACTCATGATATATTAAAAACTTTGATTCTGTTTTTCATCTGTTCTCTGTGACACTTTTTCTCAAATACTTTTACTGGCTGTTCAGAATACTAACTGCGCCATATAATTGTAACAATTACAACAGCTATGCAATTGCTGTAGAAGGAATGTAGTAGTTTTGAAATGTCACCAGCATGCTAAATCAGTCAGTGTTCCTTTTCACTGGCTGATGGGAAAGTAAATGAAAATCCAGTGATTGGAAAAGATGGATGCTTTTTTTTTTAATTATACCTTTGCTATAAAAATGTTTCCATTTTAATTCAAATGTTTAATTTATTTTATTCTACTTACTGAACAGAAATACTTTATATTCTATTTTTAAAGTTTCAGTTTTTTTAAAAAAACAACGTGACAATATGCACTTATTTCATCAGCACAAGGTGAAATGCCTGGATGTAGTCCCTGCTGTTCTCTCATATCTAAAGATGTTTCAGATGCAGAGAGTATCTGATACAGGATAAATTTCTCTATTTCATACAACAGTTTCCATTGAATTTTTTAACACACAACCCTAAGTTGTAGATTTCAACTACTGAAAGCAGTGAAATTTCTGTATGGGTTTTGGTTTGTTTTTGTTTTTTTTAATCGGAAGTCTGTTTCATAGTATATTTCTTGTCATAGCTGTAGCTTGGAGTCCACTGTGAAAGCAGTAATTTGTCTTTTCTTTCAGGGAACAGGAAAAGTCGAAATATCAATATTTCTGAGGAAATCTCTTAATACCAGATGTATTGTGAGAAGTGGGGAAGGGAAGATGTTTGTTTCTATAATTGTTCCCTTTGCAGACTGATTTAAAAAAATTACTATGAGTGGAATGTGTTCTACACAGTTAATTGAGACCATATCAGTTGATAGCAGTTGACAGTGTTTATTATCAAATAGCTAAAAATATGTCCTTTCCTTTGTGTCCCTGAGATAAGAGATGATATTCTGATGCATGTCTTTTCACAGGACCTGTTGTTCAGTGTGTGCGCTCTCAATATCGTCTCCACCATTGTCTGTGCTTTGGCAACAGCGATGTGTTGCATGCAGATGGTTTCTTCTGATCTTCTGCAAATGGTGAGTATGTTTCAGTGACAACACAGGATATTGTCCAACATAACATATTGTCCTTATCTCTGTATACTCATTTGTACCTACTTTTTGCTTGTAAACTTAAGCCTATTTGTGTGTCTTTGTGTAGTGTTAGAATGTGGGTGTACATGGGTGTATTTTTTTATCTGCATGCATCTATATAAATACAGCATACAGATGTATGCAGTATGAATAGGTGCTGTGTTTAAAATGTTCACATGCTATATTACGGAGTTATAATCAGGATTTTGCAATTGGGACTATGTTATTTTTGTTAACAAGGTTATTAACGAGGTTCAGTTATATATGCACGTTAAATTTTCTGTCATTACATGTTTGTTATCTTCAGTTTCCACACTATCCAGAGCAATTACTTAGCTTTGAGATACTATTTTTCACTGCTTTTCTGGTATGAGAACTATGGAGAATGAGAACTGTGAGTTCAAAACTGGAACTTTTCACAGCCCTGTGCCAGTAACAGTGTTTTCAAAGGAGAACAAGTTCAGCTTCAGAGTAGCACTTGTGTTTAAAACAAGAGGGGAAAGGATTATTAGTCTTCTGCATAGCCAGCTGCATTACAGGATACTGTCTTGTTTTGGTTGGACAAAGACAGCTTTCCTATCCCAGATGAGTGCTGTGATTCTGAAGGTTTCAATGTAACGTTGAAATAAAAAAGAAAAATTTTAAATCCTTTGTATTTTGCAGGCCAGGTATACTGTTTCTAACCCAGCTCTGTTACTGGCTAATCTAGGAAATTATCCTCTGTTTAATAAGAGAGGGCAAGCACACAAACCTAATACCAGTCATTTGTAAATCTGTCTTATTTTAAAAGTTTGCATAGATAGAATACTGGCCCAGCAAGTTAGCTGCAAACCATTTACAGGACAGAGAAATGTTGTATAACCTGCCATGTAGGCATGTGGTTGATTTAGAAATAAATAAATAAATAAATAAATAAAAATACACTAGCTGTCATGGATATTGATTTGAGTTTAAGTGCATGAATTACAGAGATAAGACTGTCCTTCATAGAGAAGTGTTAAAGTCACTCGCTTACAAACTTTAAGAGTATCTTCAATCTGTGATCTGGTGTTTACTTCACATAGTAGTGGATAGAGTAAGTTAGGCACATATGTCTGCATAATGCCTACAAATGGTACATAAATGCATTTTTTCATATAGCACTGTGTACTCATATTGTGTGTTGTCGTGGTTTAACCCCAGCCAGCAACTAAGCACCAGAGCTGCTCACTCACTCCCTGTCCCCCCCCCCCCACAGTGGGATAGGGGACAAAATCAGGAAAAGAAGTAAAACTCGTGGATTGAGATAACGGTTAATAGAACAGAAAAGAAGAAACTAAGAATGATAATGATAACACTAATAAAATGGTAACAGTAATGATAAAAGGATTAGAATGTACAAATGATGCACAGTGCAATTGCTCACCACCCACCAATCAACACCCAGTTAGTCCCCGAGCGGCGATCCCCCCACTCCCACTCCCCCCAGTTTATATACTGGGCATGACATCCCATGGTATGGAATATTCCTTTGGCCACTGTGGGTCAGCTGCCCTGGCTGTGTCCCCTCCCAGCTTCTTGTGCCCCTCCAGCTTTCTCACTGGCTGGGCATGAGAAGCTGAAAAATCCTTGACTTCACACTAAACACTACTTAGCAACAACTGAAAACATCAGTGTGTTATCATCATTCTTCTCATACTGAACTCAAAATATAGCACTGTACTAGCTCCTAGGAAGACAATTAACTCTGTCCCAGCTGAAACCAGGACATGTGTGCTTGTAGAAGCTTGTAAACAGTACTTATTTAATAGTTTTGTTTTGGATGTCAAACAATTGACAAAAATAATCATGTCAGCTGGTGACACGTTGTATTTTAAACAGGATTTTTTTAAGGATTTTTGTCATATTGTAGGTATTCTTTCTCTTCATACAATTCCCCCCCACCATAATATTTGCTGCAAGAATGCCCATTGACTGAAGATCTTTTTCACCTTGCAGTGATGACAGAGAGATAAAGTGATCATCACACCTGGAAAGATCTGTCTGTCTAGTGTAACAATAGTAGCAGTGGTCCAGAAGTGTAACCATATATATTGCAGGAATCTTAACCTACACTTAATTTTATGATATTTAGCAGTGTAAGAGGAATAAAGATGTATAGATGAAAATGAACCAAGAATGATAATAAAGTGCTTCTGACAGCATGTGCAAGAAGCAGTAATCTCAACAGGAAGTCAAATACCTTAAAAGCACATTAATTTTTCTCTCTGCCACTTCATTCTTCACTTCTTCCTTAAAATTCTTTCCTTACCACCTGGCAATGCTGCCTGTCAACGTCTTTTTGCTTCCTATGCTTTGTCCTTCCAGTTTTCTGTCTTCCTGCTTAGTTGTCCGTTCTCCCAACCTATTCAGCTCCATTGATGAGACTTTTCATCCCTCTCTGCAGAAGAAGGGAATGATATCTTTCTTTCTGCTCAACCCCAGTCTTTGTTTGTTTATCCTTAAGTTTTTCCCTTTCTTTTTTCAGGTTGCTGAGCCAGATTCCTACCAGGCCTAAGTAAGCGTAACTTCCCTGGGGCTACGCTGACTTAGACCAGCTGAACTCTGACCTGAAGATTTCTTTTTCTTTCACTGTTTTCAGTCTATTGTCCCTTGATCTGCAGTTCCCTTTTCCTCTACTGCACCCAGAAATCTGATTTACTTCCTTTTTTCTTGCTTGTTAATGCTTGATTTGTGCTTTTTCCTTTTACTTTTCACTGAGGTATGCATCTTCTCTTAGAAGGATTGTACCATGCTGGAAGTTTAAGATAGCAGCAGCAAGAGATATCAACCACCCCTCTTAGATGAAAAGGTTTTAATGATTGTGCTGATTCTTTTACTCTGTTCTTACAGTATTCAAGAGCTACATAGGCTCTCCTGTAGGAAGAGGAGGCATAAAAATACAATTCCTAGCCAGCAAAAGCATTACACAATAGGGAACATCCTCCTTGGACATCATTAGGTCATCAGTTTTGTGATTCATGTGGTGTGTTAATGTTCTTGTCTCAGAAATTAATCAGTTAGAATGGTGTGCAACTTTCAAATAATTCCAAGTTTTCTTCTAGCGTGTTCTATGTGCTTCGGGTTTTATTGCCTAGGAACATAGAGCAGGTATAATACAGTCTCAAGAAAATCTGCAACAGTGCTTCATGAGTATCTGCTGTCTTGCTAACTTTTGCATACAGTGAGTATCTGATTCATACAAGCAGATTGACTGTTTTATTGGAAACTGCTACCTTCTGATGTACTGATATTTTAGTAAAAATGCCCTGGAAAATATAAACACAAGCTGTCTGATACTAAGTGCAGATTAAATTTTCCAATGAATTTCAAGGAGTTTTTTGGGTTAAAAATAATCCCACCAAACAAACATTTGGTTTCAAGCATTAAGGAAAAAATACTGCAAAAAATTGCAAACTATTTTTATTGCATTGTATTTTAGTTTCCTTTAGTTTTTAATTTTGTACTGTCGTATGGGACACAAAAGCATATTTTCCTAGGTTGTTCCGTCTTTGAGTTGACTGTTTCAGAAAGTACCCCAAATTTTTCACCTCACTTTAACCTTTCTCACTCTGTTAAGTATACACAGTTGCTCAGGGGGAAAAAAAAAATCTACCAATTGTACTAAAGCTGCAAGAGTAAGTGATACCATAGTTAAAGATTGAAATTGCTTTTGCTATGTGTTTCACTACTTTAGACAGTTTAAGGCTGCACTCCATTATAGGGCTTCCCAGAATTGTTCTTTCTGTGTACACACCCCTCCAGCAGATAAATGTGAATCAAATCAGATTATATCAAGGTTCTGTAAAGTGAAGAAACATCTCTTAATAACCAAGCTGTCACTTCCATGATATTTTATTTGTTACCTAAGGCAGTTTCAGTTTTCGTCATCTAATGAATGGCTACTGCAAAAATTCACCCTGTTTTCTTCAAAAGGTAGCTGCCTGAATTAAATATAGAAATACAAGAAATTATGCCCGCTGTGGCCAAGCTAAAGCACGAAGTACACCTGTTCCATGAAGTACACCTATTCCAGTCCTTCTTCCACTCCAAATATGTTTATACAGTACTTATCCTAGAAGTACTGGCACTGATATAATTTAGTGTATTCTGATTTTATCACCATTGCTGTTAGTGACTCTTCTTCATGTTATGTGATATCTAAAACAATCTGTTATTTTGTAAAGGAAATAAGGTAATGATGACACATGCCAGCTGTAACATTTAATTACTGTTTTCATCAGCCATAATGATAATTCAGCATGTCATTAACTTAATAGGCTGTAGTTAATATTTCTACTCAAACACCTCAAATAAAGAACCTCCGTATGAGGATAATATCTTGCTGGCATTGTTTAACCCCTTACCCCAGTGAAATAGTAATAAAAAAACCCTTCAGGATGAAGCTTCACATTAAGTGAGAATTTATTTTAAGTTATTACATAATTTTTATTATTTAACCTAATTATTTCAAAACCTAAATATTACATTTTTTGGCACAAAGCTCACTTAAAGGTACTGTAAAGCCCAGATGACAGTCCTTTTAGAAATATGCATTGCGAATGATGTACATGCATAGAAACATCCTAACTGTAAATATGATTGGATAAATATTCCCCTCACCCCCGACCACAAATAAAAAGGTAAACCAAACCTTTGGTGTAGGAAAGCTTTTGACATTTTTAGAAAACACACCATTTTCCATTTCACATTTTATTGGCAGAATAAGAATATTTAATATTTAATTCTATTTAAAATATGGTCAGTACTTCAAGAAAGATGTGGTGTCACAGACTAGTTGTTCTGAGACTACAGAGCTAATGGCTTGTGCTGGTTATAGGAACAGCAACTGCAAAAGAACAGAGCAGAAAAATTTGAATCTGTTTTTTCCTTATCAAAGTATCTTCTGTGTTGCAGTTTCCCTTTAAAATCAAGGACAAACTAGAAGAGTCAGCCATGATCCTTGTGTTCTTCCAGACAATTAGTATCTGCATTTCCCTCCAGGAGACAGTGATTCCAGTGTTTCAGAAAAGCAAAAAGCAACCTGTCCAGGAGAAGGACAGTTAATTGAAGACAGAATCATAGACCCAAGTATATTGCAAAGAGTTTTTCCTATAGATAACATGCCAATATTTAAGTATATGCAATTAGAAATTTTTATTTCCCTTTCCCAAGAATTAGCAGATTTTTATAAATGACATATAGAGACTGAAATGAGGATAACGAACCCTGGAGTCTCCAAAGGACTCATTTTAGAGTTATACAGTAAATTTATTAAATGTGATATGGAAGGCAGAGGTAATTACATACAGATATGGGAAATACTCTAGATAAGAAGATTCTCTTAAAGCACTAGTCATGTACTGATGTATAGCAATTACTGATTTAGGTATGTCATAGTTGCTAAGCAGTGAATCCCAGCACTGTCCTTGAGATGGAGTCAATAGTGCTGATCAGCTGCAGAATATGCAGAATAGAGGATGTCTTTCTTGATGTTTAGTGGGGTTGTCCCATACCTGGAAATACTGACGAAGAGTTCTTAGTCTCACAGATCTCAGGTAGAAGGACGTACCATATTTTATCACACTGGGTAACTGTTTCATTAGAGAATTATATTTACAATTCTTATCTGCTGTTTCTTCAGTTCCTTAATTGAGACTTCTCTGTCAGCTTTAACTTCAATATACTCCAAATATTCAGGACATAAATAGTAAACTCCAGTCATTCTGGTCACTCCAGTGACCAGCTTCTAGATGACCTCTCAGTGAAGAGCTGGAAATTTGGTCTGACAATAAAAAAAGAAAGTTAATTTTACAATCTTATTCCTGGTGTTTATTTCACCTTGAAAAGCTAAAAACTGAGAGCAGAGTTCTGTTATTCTACAAAGCACTGCTGCCTTCACTGGGAAGTGATGGCATATGTGTCTTGCTGCAGGTTCTAAGCTTGCTGAGAAGGTCACTGGTGTCCAGCCCTACATCCCTGGCTGTGTGGAGTTCTCAGTGCTATGGTATACAGACCCTTGAGCATAACTGCATTTTCAGAAAACTTCTACCTCTTCTGCTCCCGCTGCAAGTGGTGTGCTTCTAACATTTGTGTTTCTAATTCTCTGCTTGTTAACAACTGATGCCGTGGCTAACTTCTGTATTGAATTCAGGTCCAAGAAGTGGGTACAAAACCACAGCATTGTACAGCTTTCTTGTTTACCCTGCTGCAGCCGAATGGCATGTTTTATTCTTCCCTCATAACTGCAAACCAAGTAACAAATTAAGTAGTCATCAGTATGAAATAAAGATGAGGGCTGTTTAAAGCAGGCTGTGTAACTCTGTCAAAGTTAAGCGTGCCCAATTAAAACACACAAAAATCTGTGTACAATGTGTGCACTATGTTGCACATCCATTTTAGCACATGCACCAATCTATGTATAATGTCTGTTAGGTATCAGACACGTTCTACACACTAAAGTAAGGCCATCTTTAGGCTAAGGATGAGAAAGAACCTTCATGTGCATAACAGTTTGAATGCCAAGTTTCAAACATAAGGTTGGCTATTTCCTAAAAAAAGCACGAATTCTAGATCTGTATTTCACTGCCTGTTGGATTTCTGAAAGCTCCCAGCATCCAAGAGCTCCAGGTGGTCAATAGAAGCGGTTGAGTATTTGGGATTTCCAGAGCCAGGGTATATCTGTTTATGTCTAGTAAATACGTTCAAGATATCTATTGATAGCTATGAAGTTATGCAAAGCTTTCAACGCTGTTGGCTATTTACAGTGTTTACCAGTGGTGCTATTTGCTGTTTATCCTTGTCTGCAACCATTTTCTATCCATTGCTTCTGCAGTGGCCAGTGGTTTAGTCCCAAAAGCCTGGCTGGGAGACCTGCTTTGTGAATTGTTCCATAGTGTGAGCTATAGTTTTTGAAATGACATTGAATGCAACTTGATCTTGTTTATACTTGTGACCAAATAGGCCACCTTCATTTTAGGTTTTGCAGTTCTTGTTGCTGCCTGTCCTACTTGCCACCAACATTTTGAGAGTGATTATTTAGTAACAACTGTCTTCTAATACCAAAAATGTGCGTTTCCTTGTGAAAGCATTTGTCAGTGTTCCTCCACCTAGTCCAGCTTTGTCAGCTGTTTGCATTTTCTTACCGAATCTTTTCCTTACCTATGGACTTGTATAAAGTCTTTGCTGAGCCCCTGACAGTTTTCACCATTTGAGACTAACCCTTAAAGATTTTTAAAATATACTTTGCTGTAGGAAGAATAAACTTTTGCAGGCTAGTAGAGATTAGTGGATAGGGTAGTATGGAATAAGATATGATTTATTTCCCACTTAGTAGCTTTCTGATTGTTTTTTCAAGGATGTCTGTTCTTTGTGATAATCCCTTATATTTGCTATTGTTTCATTTCCTGCTAGTCTCCCTCTTACAGCCTTTTTCACTTTAATTTCTGTGCCTTCCAGCAGGATGATATCACACAGGTAAACTGTTGTTTATAAACACCCCCCTCCAAACATGTGCATCTTTCATGTCTGTTTGCCACTCATTTTCAGCGTTGGTCACACAGAGTTTGTTGCCATGATTTGTATTCACAGTAAAGGTTCTTGAAAGGGATGGAAATGATTCTGCTGTTAAACTGAACTGCATCTAAACATTAGATCTTTTCCTTCTTGAACCACAGCCTCTTCTACCCTGTGTAAAACCTTTCCCTTCTGTCACATCCCACAAAATGTACGCTGACAATTCACTCACTGTAAAAGTGCTATGTGTTTAATTGCCTTGTTCTGAGGAGTGTTAAGAGTATTGCTCCCTATATATGGCTGAATGAAACAAGCTCCAGGGAACTGAAGAACTGAAGGGATGGAGGTACATGTTCTCTGGTGCAAAACAAAGCTTGGGTTCCATGGCTGTATATGGAAATAGTGTGGGAGAAGGTAAAGAAAGTTGTAAAAGAAAATTGTTTCGTTTCCAGACTGTAAAAATTACCCAAATTATCAACTCTACTAGGAAAATAAGTGTAGTCCTGAGTTTGGTGGAATCAAGTAGGCTGCAAAATGTGAGCCAAAGTATACAGATCTTTCTCTTTGTTATGATAGATTTTTATACAGTTTTTAGGTCACTAAGTTGAAGTTTGCCTTGCTTCCTTTTTTCCTAAAAGATTCTTCAATGTATTTGGGATGGTAGCAGACTGATGATCGCTGATGATCGTATCACTTAGGGCAGCAGTTTGGTGTTTAACAGTTAATGTAATGTTACAGTTTGGGAGATGGCTGTTGAAAGATCAGGTAAATTTAGAGCAAATGACTGCAAAAATGTAGTTTTATTCTGTAAGACAAACCTGTAGAAATGTCTGATAGTACAGGATAACAGCATCACATCTCACATGAAAGAGAGTGCTTAACAGCATCAGACAGTTTATGTAACGAAGAGTAAATTAAGTAGATGTCGTGTCTTTTATTCCAGTACCATTAGTAGACTACAGTGGCTGAAAGTCATTGATTGGCTGTAAGATATAATGATATAACATATTCTGCAGAGGAGGTTATTTAATAGTTACTTGTGAAAATATCTCTAGAGAGCCGATTAGTAAGCAACTAATAGTTCATTTTCACAAACAATTCAAATTGGTCCTCCTAACACTCTGTTGTGTTGCTTTATTACAGCTTTGATATTTGAAACATACATAACGTGTGTTTAGTAGAATTAAGATGTAACTCAACCTTTTAAATATCAAAGACCAATATCATTTCTATGGTAATGTAAATCCAGCATAACTGCACCAAGTTATATTTTTCACTTTTTCAAATTTAAAACTGTGACATTAAAAAGGAAGGTAACTTACTTTCTATTTGCTGGATCTCCTAAGCATAAGCATTTTCCCTTTTATTTCCCTGCTTCTTAAGTCTTTATCATGGATTTAAACCAATAGTAATGTAAGGACACAGCATTACAAAGATATATATTCTCTTGTTCCAGTATAAAAAAGAAATGTGCCTTCAGCAAATTTTCTTAGCTCACTTGTTTTAAAAGGTAAGAGCTAAAGACCAAGTCATCTACTGATCCAACAAAAGTGATATGACAGCAGAAGCTTGCGGGGAGAAGAAAGAATTCTTCTGTCATTTTGCATTGTCTTTTGATCCCCTTTTATCCATGGAGACCATATAAAGCCAGGTCAAGGTGGTTGGGTTCCATGTGATCTGCAGAATGGTCCATATTTGATCTTGAAGTAGCTTAAGCCTTTGCTAGAAGACTCGTTAAGTTACAGTGTTCCTGATATAGAAGGTATCAGAATGGCTTCTTGATATCACTGCTATGCGAGAAGCTGGTTAGGTTCCTGTCACAAATGTTGACAATAGTTCTCAGTATGATTACTTTTTATTATTCAGTGTAGTTATTTTCTTTTTGGTTTTGAGATGTTTATATGGAATAAATGTTTTTCTTTCATACCAGTACTTAAAACCTTTATACCACATTTAAGTGTGCAGTGTCTGTATCACCAAACCACAAATGGCTATTAAGAATATTTTATTTTACAAGAATGATAAAGAAAGTTATAAATGGCCCCTTTTTTGGAAGTGAAAAACAGGTGGGATATTGGTAGTTGTCTTATTCAAAATTTAATTAATATGTGGTAGCTTTTTCCTAGTTTGTTTTATTTAGGGATTTTTGGGGGGAGTGAGGTTGGGTTTTTTTCTCTGTAAGCACAAGGCATTTCAAATTGGAAACAAAAACATGCAAGTAGTTATTTTAGTAGTTGTATCTATTGTTCATCAGTTATTAAAATACAGCTGATTATGTAGTGCTTTAATAAAATTGTATTACAAGGTATAAGTATTTATTGAAAAGCTATTTAATCTTAAATGTCTGTGTTCTGCATCCTAAGACTAACTTTGAGGCACAGGCCTCTCTCTGTCTGTGTAAAACCTCATTTTGGCATTTTTTGGCAATTTGACTCACAATCCTTACTGACCTCAAGTATTCTTACAGTCCCAGAAGAGTCTCATTTCAGTATGGATGTTAATGAAATTAGATATTGGTCAGGGTTGCTAATACTGACCTTTCATTAAAATTTTTATTATTGGTGATGATGTTTCTACCATCTGAAGAAACTTGACCTGTTCATTTTCAGTTTCTGCCACAGAGACCACATTCTACCAATCCTGACTGCATGACTCCACATGGAACTATACTGCATCAGACTTTGGATTTTGATGAGTTCATACCACCAATACCGCCTCCACCCTACTACCCACCAGAATATACCTGCACACCAGTGATAGAGGCACAGAGGTGATTCTTCTTCTCTATAGTTTCAGTCATTGCATAGTTCTGAGCTACAGACTAAGAAGTTCTTTCAAAGTGCTTCTTTTCTTGAGAGATTACATAAATTTTTTACAAATTTTTTAGGATGCACCTGGAAATATTAATGTTAAAGCACTGCTGTAATAGAGAACTGATTGAACTTAGATAAGACAAGGATAACAATATCTGAACTTAAAGCAGAGATCAGCTTATAGGTAATCCTTTCATAGTTGTTAACATTATGCATTTGAAGTTGAATATGAGATTTAAATTTCTAAAGAAATCATTTCAGTAATGTTTATTAGTGTGGAGTAGTGAAGGACATCAATGACTGCAAAACGGGCTGGTAGAGATGGCTGGCATCCAAAAGGAAATACAATTTTTGAAGCTGCCCTGTGAATGAGGGCTTCATTTTGGTTGTCTAGTAAATTTTTTCAATATAATTCTTTGTAGCATTTTGGCTTTGAATTCAGAGAATGCTCTACATCACTGTGGTGTAGGTAATAGTTTACCAAATAAATCCAATGCCATTTTTAATAGTTAAGTTTGCTTGTTTGTATTTTTAAACAGAGGTCTCCATTTGGACTTTCCTCATTCCCCATTCAGTGCTTTATATGAAGTAACCATTAACAGCCCAGGAATGCTGTATCCAACTGAGCTGCCCCCTCCTTATGAGGCAGTGATGGGAGAAATGCCTGCCAGTCAGGTAAGGAAAAGCAAAGGAAGTTCTTTACATAGTCTTTACATTTTAATGATGCGAAACAATTTTAGATCAATGTAATGATCTAAAATAATTTAGGAGTTAATTGTACTTTGGGAGAAAATATTAGAAAATATTTATATTCTTTAAACATTTTTCAGACTATTCTCTTTAAAAGGGTTTAACTAACAAATTTTCCTTAATTTGTATTCTCCTTATGTTTTTGTGCATGTTTGGGCAAATGCTTATGCAAGTAGTAGTATTTCAGCTGGTATCATCCATTAAAAAAAGTTGTATGATACTGGAGTGTCAGTAACAAAAGCCTAGAATAATGGATTGGAGTCACTGAAGCACAGTGTTTTTCCTTAATTGTAAAAGATAATGATTTTTTAAAATGAGATTACACTTCTTAATTTCTATAAGTAACAAGAAATCTTGATTAGGAAGCAGGTTTATTTTCTTAAAAAACCCCTACAGTTGTAAAATATTTTTCATTCTAACTACTGATGATAGTGGATTTGCCTCACTTTAATATACTACTTTTAGTTGGAGCTCAGTACAACAGTGTAGGTTTAATAAGGAAAAAGATAACTGTGTGTCTTGTGACATGTAATGCAGTAACTTCTGTAGGTTTGTGTGTGTGTGTATATAGGATAGAGCTCATGGGACATTCGGTTTTGCTCTACGTGTGATCTGAGCCAAGATAATTATGAATTCCCATTTTAAACTATGTGTAGGTAGAACATGTACTTGGAAATTCCTAACAAAAATCGCTGTAAATAACCTCAGATTCACAAAGTTAAAAATACCCATTTGCAGTCCTCCACTTATGTCAGATTTCAGATCATGTTCTGGAAAAGTACTGGGATCATCTGGTAATAGTATAGTTTCTTGTAATGGTATGCTCTAGTCTTGACAGGATGCCTTGAACTCAGTGCCAAATTTATGCTTTAGTAGCTGTAAGATACAGCCTCCATAAAGAGGCTCCTATCAGGTGCCCAAGTGCTAGAAGCCGATGCCTGCTTCACTGTTATGTTAGCTGCTAAGAAACCAAACGGGGCAAAGATTTGAATGATGAAAGGCTAGGGATGTGTTCTTCCTATACTTTTGGCTGTTACAGCTTTTAATAGCTTCTTCTGTTATATGGCAGAAACAGATACTCCTGAGAGTGCGTAACACCTGTATTCTGAACTTTGAGAAAGGATCCAGTATACTTCAGACAAATATTTACATTATGCTTTTTGCTTTACTTTTTACTGCACAGTGTCAACTCAACTGAACTAAAATTACAATGTATCTGCATGTACAGCCAAAGCTAAGCTGAGCAGTTTTGCTTGAAGTGATTTGTGATAATTGAATCAGCTGTCACAAATAGGAAAATACTAAAAATGGCTTTTAGAAACTGTAATGTCTTGCAGGCCTCAGTAAAAACTCAAGGAGTCAAACATTCTAGATATTGCTTATCAGTTGTTAATAGTGCACTGTGGAAATATGTGTGTTCAGGTTGCCAAACTGCACCCACATTACAGAGGAGAGTACTTTGCTTTTCCTCAAAGTACAACACTGTAAAGTTTGCTAGGGGAAACCACAACTGAGACCACAAAACTATAAAATACTTATATAAAACCTACATAATTTTTTACTATTATACACAAGAAGATTATTAAGATAATTAATAAGACAAGTGTCTGAGAAAAAAAAGAACATTGGGATGCACAGTCCTCAAAAAAAATTCAATTAAAAAACTGCCAAGATATGCCTGACTGCAGCTTCTGTGACTGACAAAGCAGCTTCTGACAACTCTTCTAGTCCTTGCCTTGAGTCATACCCTCCACCACCTGCCACAATAAACAGGCCAAACATTCCACTACCTTTGATTTATTTGGCTATAATAAAATGAATCACTATAAACTGCTTGTGAGTGAAATTCTTTTCTGAACAGCAAAATTGGAGTTTCCAAGGCCATCTCCTTTGTAAAATATTTTTTATTTGAGTTCCATCCTTTTTGCTTTACAGTAACTCAGAGGAACCTGCAAGCTCTGGAGGAGTTGATATTTTTGAGTGATTAAAAAAAAGAATTGGCAAAAGCAGTATGAATTATACATGGTTTTAGGGGAAAGAGGAGGATCATATCTGTGATAAGAATTCGTATGTGGTACTAAGTAAGGTTTAGAAAAGTGTCTATTTATACTTAAGCACAAAAATCACTTTGAGCACTCTTGTAGTTAGGATTACACTTTGCTTGAGCATCGACATCCAGCAGCACAATAGCACCAGCATATAACAAAAATATAATTTAACACAACATAACTTAAAGCAGCAAAGTCATGCTCTTGCAAGAAGAGCATGAGCTTTAATAAGTAGATGTATTGACTGTTATTTTTTGGCATCTGGGATCAGTGTCAGTGCCTTGCCTATTCATCTCTGGTCACCTGGGTTCCAGAAGTGTTTGTTCTAATCACAAGTGAAAATGAGTGGTGATTTTTAATTTCTAAATGGTGATAATTACACAGTTTCTTACCAGGAGTGAGTTTATACATGCCAGGTAGTTTCTGGTTCAGAGAACTTGTAGGAGCAAAATAACAACAGGTGCTGAGTATCAGAAGTGAAGTACACTGGCAATGCTAACTAAAGCCAACACAGCGACTTTGTAGCCATATACTTTTCTTGACAACAAAAGCCCTGATGTATTTTTTTGCAGTCAGTGGAGGAATGGAGACAAAGTCTAAGACAGTTTTAGGTCTACAAAAGAAACAAAATGGAGCCCTGAGTTCTTACATGATGCAAATGCTCCCATATAATATGCACCAAGCTGCAGTACAGTATGAACTGAAATAACTAGATTTATAAATCCCTCAAAGGCAGACTTTGCAATGGAAATCATGGCAGAGCTTTAGCTACAGAAGTGCTTCTGGGAACCATTATGTAATAATGTCATAATTGTAAAACCTCTTACTGAGCATCAAGCAATAGGTTTTGTTTGTTTTTAAATGGATTGAGGTACTTACAATTTTATTAAATTGTATCAAATTAGACTCAATATTTCATGCATTTCATGGACAACAAATCTCAGTGCTAATTTAGTGGTTGCATCTAAGTAAAAATCACTGTTGTCATCTGTACTGATTAGGAATTCCCATTTTATGACTATGAAAAAAAGTGTTTTTCATACTGTTTTCTATGCAAAGTATTGATTAGGATATAGAAAAGACATGAACAAACAAATCAGGGTTCTGCATGAATTATACCAGTGACTGTTTATAAGGTTTACTAACCTGTAGGCTGTGCAGGCTTGTTAAAAGCATGGGTTTTCTTTTCCTATTGATAGCTTAGTGACTGTATTTATCAGCTTTACGTCTGAGGATGTGCAAGTCAATAAGGTTTTGTTACCCTAGGCTGTGCAGGAACATGTATGAAACCATGTGCCATCCCTATGTGAACCAAAACTTTGACCTGACTAATAAAAATTGTCAGTGTTACCTCCTACAATTAAAACCATGGTTCTCCTTCCCCCAGGCAAGAAGGTTAATCAATTCCAAATGCATATGAGATACATTGAGCAACTATTCTTGTGAATGGAGAAGGAACAAGGGAAGGAAAAGGAAATATTAACACATTGATCAGATAACTTTAAATGGCTTATGTTTTGCAAAATATGGCTAAATACTGAAAAAAAGTAGAAGAAACCAAAATTCAAATTATATCCCTGATTTCTTCTGCATGCCTGAAATCTTGAAATCTCTCGTTTTCCCACTATTAAGGATGCTAGTTATCAATGAGGCCCTTGAGAGATAAACCTTAAAGATGAGGAGTGCTTTTTTGTATGTGGGGGATTTTATATAGAGGGGAATGTTCACAGTCTTCCATTTGGTATCAAGAAGCAATTTCTCTGTGTGTAAATTTGTCCCATCTATTTGTCATATTGTTGGGGTTTGGTTGTGAGGTTTGTTGTTTTGTTTTTTTTTTCATTTCCAGCAGGTGTAATTAGAGAAAACCATAATACAATATGGTCTGCAGTATATAAGCAAGCATCCAGAAGTTAAGCTGAGAGGCTGTGTCCTTTGATTCACCTAGTAAGGAGTCACCTCTAAGCATGTTATCTTGTTTATGCAGCCCCATGTCTTTAGGTATGTTGCTGCAGGGTTTTCAGCCTCTGTAGCAGCCTCTGAGATTGAGGCAGAGCCTGAGAAGGAATGTGGCGTGTGATGGCTGAGCTTTTGTGTCTGTCGAAATTCCAAAGGATGTGAAAGACTGATCCAAATCTCACTGCATGGAGGAGACTGCTGAGAACAGTTCCTCTTTGTAGTTTCCCTGAGTAAGGCATGACTCCTTACCCTAGGTGAGCTGAAGAACTCTCAGTATTAACACCTAACAGCAAGGTAAAATAGTTTGTCTCCTGCCTGTGTTGGAATACAGGGTCTGTTCCAACAAGATGTCAAAGCAGAGTACTGATAGCTGCTCTGTGGCTTGTGTCAAATAAGCTTAGTTGTCTTATTACCAGGTCAAAAAATTCTGTCAATGCTATAATTCTTCCCTTTGGCAAACTAAGCAGAGAATAAATAAAAAACAGACATGAAGATTGAACTGTTGTAATCTAGAAGTGTTTGTGTAATAGGAAAATAAGGTATTGTAATACAATGTATGTCTTTCTTCTGCCTATAAAATAGCGTAGGTTTTAGAGAGAGACGCAATATTTTTATTTCAAGAATTGCTAAGCTAGCTTTTTTCACAAGCCTTAAATTTGCTTTGTATGCTGTGTAATAATGTTGTTGTTATTTTAAATTTACTCGATCAAAGCTACAGATGGTTCTTTTTCATTAGTACAGGTTTGCCAAAACCTCAGCCTTGCACGTAACTCATAGGTACTAGGCCCTTGTATAGGTACTAGACAATGTCACTACAGCTGCCAGGTGACTGGGAGAATGTAGAAGGTCAATAAACATTTCAGCAAAAATATTCAGCAGATATTTTCCTGTCAATGATTAAGAATCTATGAAACCACTCAGATTTAAAAAGAACCCCTAGACTTTTAAAAAGAAACAAACACCCTTAAAACATTATATTATTTCTTCCAAAATGTACTTAGTCGATTGAATTTTCTCCAGCAATAAAGAGCATTTGAGAACACTTCTTACTTTTCCAGTTAGTTCCCAGCAGTTCCACAGTTAGTTTCCAGGAATGGTCTGCAACTTAAAGTGACACCACTAATTTTTTTTACCACAGATGAGATATTCTGCTTCAATAAAGACCCTTTAAGAAATTTCCAAGCAAGTTGTTTAAAAATACAAGTGATTTCACTTTTCCTTCCCAGTCCTCTATCCATCTATTATTGCGGAATTAAAGTATTTCTGGTACTTTTTTTGTTTAGAGTTGTATTTGCTAAGCCTTAGACTTAAATTAGTGAGCACAGTAAGTTATGCATATATACATGTGCATTAATCTACACTGGCATATGCACTGGAAGCTCTTTCCTTAATAGCTTCAGAGTAATAGTGTCACATTCAATTTTTTAGAAGGCCAGATACAAATTAAGCTCTTGACAAAAAGGTTTTCACAGAGGTGACTGATGGTTATTTCTAGACTCTGTCACCAGCTGTAATAAGCTTTTACTAGTTAATTGTGGTCCTACAGACAGAAGCAGACATAATGCTTTCTGCTAAAGATGATATCAATCTCATTCCCTTTGACTTTTCCTCTTATATTTTTCTCATTTATTGTTACCAGCTATTTATTGGAATCATTTTTTTAATAATCATGATCCCAAAGAACTGCTAAAAATCTAATGAGGTTGGCAACAAGGTCCAATCCAAAGTCTATTAAAATCAGTAGAAAGAAAATTACCTAAATTTTAGGTGTTTATGGATCAAGTCTTTCTAGCAAGACTGATTCTGTATTTTGTTCACATGATTCTCAAAAGTGAAGGGAAGTTACCCACTTAGATCCATCCTTTCAGAAAAAAGGTGATAGTATTATCTCCCTTCAGGAATCTCTGATAGGCTGGAGAACACCCTGCATCAGCCACCTTGGGTGGCAATGATGTGATAGGGTTTAAAAATACATTAGGTGTTAACATCTCAGCAAATAACCAAAGGAAAATACTGCACTTGTGCTTGGTTTTATGGTTTCTGTTCTCTATCATATTTTAGGGTGATAAAATGTGGTGGGAAAAAAGCATAACATGGAAAAATGCAGACTGTAGAAAAAAAGATTGCTTGTAATAAAACCATTAGTTTTAAGCAGTGCAGACATTAACCTTTGTAATGTGGGCCTGCAGCCCCAGCTGCCTGTGAATTCAAGATTAATTTAGCTTGTAGATTCTGGAAAAATGAAAAATTGCTTTAAGCATGTTCCTTTGCCTTGCGTTTGTTCCTGACCCAAAGACACTGTAAAATACTGTATCTTTAAATAGCTTTCAGTCTAAATAGCAGCTTATGTGGTATTTATTTCACATTGTCACGTATGTTCTTAGGATCATCAGTGCTAATCTTTGTTTTGGTAAATTGCAGATTAATGTGCCGTTTCCTTATAATTTTCATTTAGGTCACTGGTACTGATCAGCAAGTATCCGAATCAAGCTTGGGTGAGAGGAACAGAACCCTGGACTTCAGCACACAAGGTGATCACAGCATTGTGTTTGTTTGCTTGAGAAAGATATAGTAGGATTTTTGAGTGGACTTTTACTTCTCTTCTGCTCTTCCCAATGGAGAAAGAAGGATTTGCTTTCAGATTGTTCACAGTAAGAACTTTTTCACAGTCATAAACTGATGTGGCTGGAAATGCAGAGGACAGTTTTGCTCAGCAAAGCTCTTTGAGGCAGATACGGCAACAGACATTTCTTTTTGAAGAGTCATATATATAACCGGCAGTTTGTTTCTCATTGTCAGCAACCACAGGTGCCTTCCTGATAGTCCACATGCCTTCTCTATCTAGTAGTTTCCTGCATGGCTTCCAGAAGCCTGAATAGGAAGTTTGCTGCCTGAAGCATAGATGTTGTGAATGCAAGTTGATGAGTAGCAGCACAGAGCCCGTTTGTTTAAAGTTTAAAAGTTCCCAGAATAGGCCTCCTTACCATGTCTGGTGATACGGAGGGCTTTTTAAACATTACAGCCTCAATGGATCATGCGACGTTGAGCAGTCTGCATGAAATAATTATTCTAGGAAAACTTCCATTAAATACTTTTTCCACATGATATTCATATTGTATTAATGAATAGACTGGCAGGTGTTCTCAGTTAGTACACTTAGGGGCAAAGAGGTGGTGGCAGAGTGATCCAAGAAATAGAAACAGTCCTCTCTTGCCTAGCATCCAGAATGGGACTGGCAGTCTAACAGATTAGCGAGGAGCATCTGTTCCTACACACACAAAGTACCTGTTCCATGAAGAAGGATTTCAGTTTCCAGAGCCACCAGTGGTCACCTTTAACTACTGCTAAATATTAATTTTGCTTTTAAAATCCTGGTGTTTGACAACTGCAATGGAGCGTGGCAACTGAGTTTTTAAGTGCTGCTGTTAACAAGGGCTGTGCCTACAGAGCTAGTTCCTAAAGTTCGCAAGTACATTTGGACTTCACATCCACATACGAAAGTCTAAATTTTAAGTCCAGTGCTAGAGTTTTGACTATTGGGAAGCAGTGGACCAGCTCTCAAGCCAGGGTTTTGACATTACATATTGTGCTTTGTGCACATGAAAGGGAACTAGGCACATTTTATTCATGCATTCTCATCTGCTTCAAGCCCCTCCTCCAGCTGTCTGTAGTACCAGAAAAACCACACTAGTGGAAGAGTAAAATAGTAAGAAGCTGTAAATACAGTTTAAGGCCCTTAAGTCCAGGTAGCAAATGGTACAACCAGCCACACACGAGTTTAATCAAATAAATCAAATCAGAGAGTTTTGAACAGTGAAGATCTGTGCTCTGTAAACAGGCACAAGCTGGATACTCTCATTAGTCCATACAAACTTAATAGATATTTCAAAACTTGAGTTAAGGGAATATGTTGCAAAGAATTATCTAACTAGGTAAAAAATATCTGGGGACTCATCACAAATATAAATGGTCCAATAAACCACTGCAGCTTTGCATCTAACAGATAATAAACAGGGCATATTATGCATTTTTAGCATAATGTAGATATTTAGATATATTTCCATTATTGGTTATTACATCCTTTTTGGCAATGGTATGTTTACTTTGTAAGTGTTACAAATTTATTTCCTGGAAGCTCCAAAAGAAAATAGTTGTTGTGATTCATTTTATGTAGAAAGAAAATGTCCTTCTTAAAATCCACCCTCATGAATATTTGATTTTCATTTTGATAGTTAATTTCCCTGTACTGTAGGAAGCTTTCTGCTTCCTAGACCCCAAAAGATGGGGGCACTTAACAAACGTTCTCAAATTCACTAAAAGATCCTATTTTTCTATTCCTGAACAAAACAGTCAAAATACATTTGTTTCATCAATATGGTTAGCAACAGCTGTTATGCAAAAAAGGGCATCAGAGGCTCCTGAACTGAATAGAATTATGTGATTTGTATTTTGTAAATATTTTGATTTTAGATGTAGGACTTCAAGGAATTCCAGTCTGATATGGGAAGAGTGTTGTCTGTATTATTGGAGCCTGGAGACTGGATTGTCTAGTTTTATTTTCTTTATTTTTGTCATGACTTTGGGAATAATTCAGAGCCAAATACTTATTTTTATACAAGGGGCCATTTTCATCCATAACATATATTTGTAGACATGATAGAGGAAATGATAACAATCTCAATTTTTAATACCAAGGGCTTAAAAAATGATGTGACCTTGCATAGAATGTTTAGCTTCTATGTGAAGTATCTGTGTCACATATTGCGTGTACCAGAGATGTTATATGATGATGAATTCTCATTTATAAAGAACTTAGATATCTGCTTCAGGGAAATTACGACTGATTAGAAGTGTTAGGTGCAAAGCTAATATTGACAGTAGTGATAGGTTTAAAAGTGATGAGAGCCATGTTTTTTCAGCATTTGTGTAAAGTTATACTTTTTCTACCATGGGCAATCTCTCACTGTTTACCAGAGAAATCAGTGAAAGAGTTGTTCCTGTCCAAATGTAGTTACAGATAATACTTTGGTATCAGTGCTCAAGTATGCTTATTAGTTGAAGAAAATACTCAAGGACAGCACAAATTGTCTTTGCTGAAGGACACTAGAAACAAGTAAATGACTTCAGTCGTTTTTGCTTTGGCATTCTGTCATCTGAAAGCTTTTGAGTAATTATTGATGTACTTGCCAATTACGAAATTTAAATCAGTATATGGAAAACAGGGCTGGGTGGGGGGAATGGGAGAGGGGCAAGAAGTCTTTATTTTTCTCTGAACCTCTTGTTTTGCAGTTTCTGTTGAGAGCACCTCTTTGATGGTCTCTGAAGCTGTTGATATCCCAGACTGTAGCTACTCCTCTGAAGATCTTTGTTCGCTGGAAGTTCAAGGATCTCTCCATTCTGCAGATCTTTCTCCCTACTGTACAACCCCCAAAGGGGCTACGGACCAGAGCTCCAGCACTCTGGATTACAGCACCCGCTGCAGGTTCCACCGAACTCACTCAGAGGGTTTTCCTGATGAGGATGACAGTTCCCACAGCCGAACCTCTACAGACAGGTCTCAAGGACAGGAAAAGCACCATGCCCATGGCAGGTCCTTGGACTGTTCCTCAGAGAATTTCAGCCCCTCAGAAAGAGGACTGCAGAGTTCTGCTCAAGAAAGCAATGCCCTGCCACCTTTGAAGCAAAAGAAAATCTGCTGTGTGGACTTTAGCCAGCCTCCTGTCCCTTCCCAGACCTCTCCCTGTTTTGGGCCCGCAAATACTTCATCATACACGAGTGGCCACGAGAGTGCTGTCCAGCAGCATCATATTACAAAATACCGAATTTCAAATATAGTCCGATCAACTAGTGACCCTGTATCATGTTCGTCTTCTACAGAAGGTAGGTGTAGTACCACAAGGCTGATGGAGCATGGAACGAATGAGTGGCATGTGATTTACGCAGTAACTGGTGCTGCTGGAAATTATATGAAACATTCCAATGAGGGTTGACTTATGTGTGAAGGGTTTAGTTCCATGCGCATTTTCTAGATTTGAAAATTTTTAAGAAGAATGGAAATGAGAAAAGCGAAAGAGTGAAATTATTTTTGGCTTTTCTAAATTATACCGGCCTTTCTGCACTGCTCAGAAAACGATCTCTTGAGTAGATGCATCCACCTCTCTATTACTGTTATACTGAGAAGCTGAACTAAGAAGTTGAATGGTAGCTGGTGTCTATTTAGGAAACAATTAACTGAGCTGTCATGCTTGCAGTACAGCAGGTTGTGTTTCCTGAAGGTGACACTGACATTGACAGTATTGGTGTACGTCAGAGGCAGTCAGAGTGTGACTCTGTAGTGGCAAGTTGGAGTGTACGGTGAAAAGTTTTAAAGGACAAAGAAATGAAAGATGAGGCATGTGACAAGATGATAAATTAAAAGGGAAGCTTGTGACTGTTGTGGATAAGTATCTTCTATGACTCTCCTTTTAGACAAGTAGGGGAGAGGAGACGTTAGCTGAACAGTGTATCTTCATAAATATCTGCTTGTTAGTCGAAAAAAAATGTTTGATTTAGTAGATTAAATAATAGCGGGAATGTAGAACTGTCTAAACCGTTTGAAAAGTGCACATTTTACAAAAGGAGGTAAGCTGTTCAGAGAGGTTCAAAGGGATAACCTGGAGAAGCCATTTGAAAGTAAAGATTAAAGGCTTTGTAAGATGTCGTAGATCACGCTGTTACAGATGCATTCACTGGGCTTTCTAAGGGATCTAGAGGAAGAATCATGTGACTAGCTCAAAACAAAAGTAGACAAAATGCTGAAAATAACTGGTTTCATTTAGGAAGATGATGGTTCTATTGTGGTTCTACTGTTGGTGCTATTACACTTTTTGCATCATTATTCTGTTTCTGTGAATTTCAGAGACCTCATACATAGCTCAATAATTGAATGTCTTTTACCTTTAGAAATCTAGCCTCAGCATCCTGTCCAGGAAAAGTGAATCTTTAATCTAGAAGTCTGCATTTATTTTATGAAATTTACTCTGCTAGGATATACGTGCTATGAAGCTGCTGTGCAGACAGTAAGTAGGAATTTCTGAATCCTTTCTACTGTGCCAAAGACAAGAAGAACAGCCCTTTCTCTTCTGGATCACGCTCTGCAAGTTTTCAATATTGTGCTCCATATGCTCTTTGAGTAGTGTTTAAGAGAGAGATTACTGTAGGCAGCCATAGCTACTGTTCTAGCTGACTGCTGGGACACCTGGTAGAACAGATGCTCTGCCTTCATTTGTAACATGTCCTAAATACATCCATCATCTTTTCTGGAGAAGTGGCATTCTGGGAATTATTCTGACTAATTTCCAAGTTCTTAGCCCTACATGAGTTGAGGGACAGGGGTTGAACATTACTGAGATGTAACTGGGCTTAGCAAAGATTGTAATAAAGGAGCAGAGATGGTTCTAGAGATACTGAGACACACACAGCAGAGAGGGGAGCAAGAGAGGTAACTCTGAGGGAATGTGTTTGTGCTGACCTAGTTTGCCGTTCTTTTGCTGCCTACAGAAGACTCTTTAAAATGAAATCTTTTAGGGAAGCAATTGAGTCTAGATGTGCATATTTCTTTCATTTATGTTTGGCAAACTACAGTTTGCAAAATTTTTACTCTGTGAAGGTTTTCACAACTTCACATCACTTCTCCTTCCTCTACTTTTTGAGAACTTTGTTTGGAAATCATACATAGGTTAGAAGCAGCAGAATTCTAATAACATGTACCGGCTGTTTGTAGCAGCGTTGAAGCTTATTTTTCCTAAGCTGTGACACACAGCTGAAGTTCTTTATAGTCTTTATAACTTTAAAAAGGTATTTGATCGAGATTTTTCATGACTGGTTATTGGTATTCACTGCAGAATTTTAAAATGTATCCAGAGAGTTGAACAGTAGGCAAAGACAAAGGGAACCAACTGAGCTCCACCAGCTAACCAGCCCAGAAGAAAAATGTCTGGGTTTTTTTCAGTAACATACACTTATTTTTTAAAATCATCCTGGAGGAGAACCAGTCAAATAGACTTACCATATGAAAGAGAGAGCTGTAACTATGTGTTGTTAATACTAATAACTCATGTAAGAGACATACTGCGGATTTTGGAGAACTGCGGGGTGGGGGAGCTTCAGGCACGTTCACAAACGGGAAAATACAGGGGTCAGATTGGTAAGTGGGGTTTGGTTTTGTCTTAGGACTCGGTCTTTCTACTTTAAGAAAAATTATTATCTTCTGATTAACCTCCCTATACAAGTCAGCATGAAGAGATTTAGAAGTGCAACCTTGAAATTTACTGCGTAGTTTTTTAAATGGGTCTTGAATATTACTCTGATTGCACTGCACATGGTTTGGAACATAAATTATTTGACACAGGGATGTTACACATGTGCAACAGCGTAGTGACACAACAGCAATGAGATCTAATAAATTAGTAATCTGGAAATTTTAACACTGGCATAAAACTCTGGGCTTTTAGGTCAATAAAAAATTCATGTGCTTCAAGCACATCTTGACGTGATGGGGTCTTTATGGTATGTATAGTCAATAATTCTCCCATTAATCCTTTAATGCTGAAAGTGAGCTTGCTTATTTGTTTTGAAATATCTGTCATTCCTAGTAGAGAAATTATAGATGAAAATTTAGTTTAATAGGTGCCTTTATAGTCACTGTGTAGTCCCTGGACAGTGTAAGTATGGTGGGGTCACATACAGTCTCTGTAAGAAATAGTTCCCTCTTAAAAAAAATTACACAGAAATGAGTAGTTTGCACCTTTTTCTGTCTTTTCCCTATAAAGTTTATCATAGCAAAGGAGGCCAAAATCGACTTACAGCACTGATGTTTGTTAAAATAAACTTAATCAAATATGATAGACTATGTGGCTATATCAGTTAAGTGCCCGAGTGATTATTATAGTGTCTGTGTTCCAGATAATTCAGGATAATATCTAGTGGTGTAGTTTTGACTGTGCCGCGAGTACATTAAGCAGTATAATAATGGATGGGAAGACAGAACCTCTGAAGTGTCTCCTCTAAATAAGCATGCTCTGATTCATGTGTTGCATAATAAAGCAAACCAAAGACAGAATAGAAGCTGCCTCTCTTAATTTCTTACAGATTTTCTATGTTTGTAGCATCTTACGTTTGTTTTCCTTCATTTAAGTATTCACTCTACCAGAGAGGATTATACCAGCTTTTCATCATAAACTTTCCCTGAAGATATGGAAGAAAACCTCTTCTAATCTACCTAGAAGTTCAAAACAGTTTTCAGTCTTGGAAACAGATGTAAACAGCCTTAGCATAAATGTGAGGATTATTCCATCTTGACTGTCACAAGCTTGAAATCAAAAAGACTGCAGGGGTAATTACTGTATAGTGTGATCTCATCATCATTGATCCTTGTGCTGGCATCCCAGAAACTTTGTCATTAGAAGGCAACTATGTCCGGAGCTGTCTGTAGATGCTCTGTAACCACTTACTATTGATTGGATCACCAGGAACCATAGTGTTCACTACCCATTAATTTAATCAGTGGTGGATAGCATTTGTCCTGCAAAGAATGAGAATTATTTTAAAAGGAGGTAGAAATATTGAATAAAATGCTGGTTTTGTAGAAATAAGAGGGATTCATCTTTCGTGTCTTTCATATTTTCTAAAAGAAACTCTGTCTGCCGAGGAAATAATAGGAAGGTCTGAGGTCTGCCCCTAGCAAGGAGCCTTCCGTAGCTTCAGCGCTGAGGCCCGAAATATTTAGGATTTGATAGCTGTGTAACAGAGAGGAAACGATCAAGCAGCAACTATATCTATTTGGATTTATTTAACAGCTTATAGGACATTTCTATGTATAGTAGCTCTCTTTAGGAATGAACATCTTGAAAGTAGTATTTCTTCTGAGCAGTTTAATTCTGTAAAGGGGATAATAAAAGATTCCAATGTATTTTTCCTTGCTTTGGGCAGAGGATAGCAGGAGTTGATTGTGTTCTTTCTGTCTCTCTGTCTTTGGTTAAAGGTGATAATTGTGCCTGGACTCCTGTATGTAGCCAGCGTCAAGATGCAGGATTATCTCCAGCTACATTAGAAACAGGTGAGGATCATTTTTCTAAAGCAGGATCTTTTGTTTTAAAAATAACTACAAGCTTCTGATACACAAGCTCTGGAAAATTTGGGGCAGAAAAATCACTAATAGTGTACATATATGATGTACGGTGCTGACAGAACTAGCCTTTGAGTGAAAATAAATGCTGCGAATTAAGTCCTCTGTTTTAGTTCAGCATTTTTGCTGTCTCTGTATTTCTTATTAATCTCTCTTGTATTACTCACTGCTTATAATTTCCAAGGCCTAGAAATAAGGGGAACTTTATCGTTAAAGTTGGGGAGGGGCTGGGCCTAAAACATTACAAGTTACACATGTAACACTGAGTAGCTGGCGTTTCCCCTTTATCATTAATGTCAGCTGAAGTCCCTGAAAGTAGAGGTAACAAAAACATCTGTGATATATGAAGTACTTTAATTACCCACCCACTCATCCTAAATGCAGTCCTTCTTGATCATGGGAAAGAGTCTTAACTCTTGACCCCTAGTTAAAATTACCCATTTTGCAGAGTTTTCTTGATTGCATGTTTTTGTTATTCTTCAGACAAAATAGACATTTTATGAGAAAGTAAAAACTTCTGTGACAATATTTGTTTTGCCTTTTTTTTTTTCTTTTCTTTTTTTTAACTATTACTTTAAAGATATTCTTCCCCCCCTTTTTTAGTTCCTGGTTCTGGTTCTCGTATGGCTGCCTCTGCTTGTCAGCATTCTTTGAGCAGTTTCCTACCAGCTGGAAAACAGAGGGATACAAGGAAAATTGATCTACACCTAAAGCCAAAGGCTTTGCACACAGTCTCAAAAGAGCGGCCACACTCTTTAGTGGACCTTAAGGCCTATAAAGACACAAAAATTTTAGTGGCAAAATTTTTGGAACATTCAAACTGTAATCTCCCTCCAGAGGTACGTCACGTAGTAAACAGCATACGATCGGTAATAAAATCTGATGAGAGACACATGGAAGAAGCCATCTTCAGTGCCAATATTATAGACCAGGTAGGCCAATTATGTTCTAAAGATCTGTTCAACCATGATAGACAAATACCTTATTTAAATGTTATTAAAGTATTAAGTACTTCAGACAATTTCTACAAAAGTTCTTTTATAGTAACACAGCTTTAGTAAGAAATAAGTTTATATTTATTGGGCATCAATGCATTTTACACTGAAGCACTCATAAATACATTTAAAATTTTCAGCTGGACCTACTAATATTGTAGGAGATCTATAGGGAACTGATTTACACACTGATAATCATCCTCTCTTATTTACAATGTCTTTCTGCACCTGTGATTGTTCCACACATGAATTTGTGTTTACATATGGAGACAGACGGAACTGACTTGGATCTGTTGGGTTTTTCAGGCAACTGTATTTGTACAGCATAAGCTATTAGCTGAAAAGAATGGGTAGATACACAAGCAGGGCCATGATCTATCGAAACAGAACAGTGCAGTTACCCTTACTCCTGGCCAGAAGAATGATAATGACCCTTGCTATTTTTAAGAAAAAGAATTGAGAAGTTGTGCTTTTGCAAATGAAGGAATAATGCATCTTCTCACCTTGAGTGAGAATAAAACAGACACAAGGCTTGGAAGGAATCCTATAAAACAAGGGAATGAGTAGTGGCAGCAACTTTTATTATCTAATG
This sequence comes from Haliaeetus albicilla, assembly GCF_947461875.1. Lineage (NCBI taxonomy): Eukaryota > Metazoa > Chordata > Aves > Accipitriformes > Accipitridae > Haliaeetus > Haliaeetus albicilla. The sequence goes on along the minus strand of NC_091494.1, from coordinate 11,201,281 downwards.
CATGTTTAATAATATGTCTTTTTTGCAGGAATCACCTCTTGCTAGTATTGTTACCAGAATGATAGCTATAGAAGTGAAAATCCTTTTATGTTGTCAGATTTGAAAAGCAGAATGCTCTTAGCACTGACTAACTGCATTCAGGTTGCCTGTAGGGTTTCCACAGATCTGGACAGACAATTAAGGATAGAGGCTAGGGGACTGTTTGCCCCCCTTCTAAGATACTGCAATTTCTATGGCATTAGTCTGCTGATCCCTAAGTGAGGGAGACTGGCTAAGTATTAAAATAGGACGTAATAACACTTAAACAGCATGTGAGATAGTTTGATGTGGAGCAGGAAACATAAGGCATTTAATAAACCTTGCCATAAGATTGTTTTTGCTACCTATGAAGTAGAACAAAGAAGTAGCACCGTATCGGTTACCATTTAATAAACCTTGCTGTAAGATTGGTTTTGCTACCTGTGAAGTAGAACAAAGAAGTAGCACCATATCGGTTACCTCCGTAGTCACATGGGCAGAAAAGCAATACTATCATGACATGCTCAATAGGGTGTCAGTATGGAATGAAATTCTAACGTTTTTATTGCTTTATAAAATTTATAGGTCATGAAATCCTCAAGGTTAGAAAGTTGAAAACAATTTTCTTTAAATGAAAAAACCATAGTTACTCACAAAGCAAAACAGTATAAAAAAATATGAGTGTTTATGTAGCTCATAAAACCAGAAACCAATGGCGCAATTTTTATCCTGTGTGGATTTCTTAGATCCAGGGAGACATACGGTTTTTTCACAGTAAAGAAATAATTTTAGTAGTTATTTTTCTGAGGCAAAACCCATTATTAATTAGTGAAAGTCCAGGGCATCCCAGCAATCTACTTAAGAAGTCACTTTGGTAAAATAGTTGTATAATTCAGATTTGTGAAGTAGCTTGACAGTTCTATTAACACCAAAATGGTTGTTTACCAGGCTTGCAAGGTTTTAGTTCTCTTCCACCCTCAGCAAAGCCAGTGAAGCATCTCTTTCTCCTAAAAGAGACTGATGAGTTTAATTTGCTCCAAACTTATATTTGTCAATTGTAAGGCAGAGCTGCTGCCTTTTCCACAGGTTTCCTTTTCATTCTTACAGAAAGAAACCAATACTTGTTTGCACTATTGCTGATTCAACACCACAGTACAGATACGAGGCCTGATGCCTTTCAAGCCTGACCGTGCCTTCCAGTAGCCACTACCCAGCCCTGACCAGTTGCAAGAGCAGGAGAAGCGGGAGGGTCTCTGGATGGCTGCATAAACACCATCTCCTCTGGGAGAGTTCCATCATTAGATAAATGAAATAATATTCAGGTACTGAACCTTTTAAATGAAAACATTTCTTACCCTTTTTTCCCCATTTTTTCCTTCTCCATTCCTGCCCTTTTAAACAGGTAATTACAAGTTCCCAGCAGAATGTGAATACCTCTAGAAAGCGATTTCAAGAAGATCTTCATCTTCAGAGCTGTGGTGCTCTGAGCTCTCCAGTTGCCTTCTTACGTAGGTCCCATATCACTCGCAGTTTAGAGCGGGACAGGCCTCACAGTTTAATTGGAGTTTGCCGGGAGACCATCCTTTGATAATATTCGCAGGTATGTGATTCCAGCAAAGAGAATTAAGGAAGAAACCAGGACTGGGAGAAATACAAATAGTGGATGACTTAAAAAGGAAAAAGTGTCTTCCTTTGGAATTCCACTTTTTTCCAACAGCAGGAGGAGAACACCTGTTTTTCTGAATGTAAATTTCAGCCCTGATTTTTGCTAAATTTTAACTGATTTATTAGTAAAGTCTTAACAAATGTTTTCCCAACCAGAAATGCGTTTATTTCACTGTATTTATAGAAATGCTACTGATGCTGCCTAGCATTTCTTGAAAACCATTGCAAAACTGCCAGAGACCGGCTGTACAACTTAAAAGTTGTATTTATTTAATGTACCTCGAAGTGTTTTAACTATGATCAGTGTTTTAATAAAAAGTATTTCTGGACTTTGCTTTTTCAGCAACTGATTTGGATAGAAATGTAAAGGTGATTCATACACACATACAGTGCTGCTTCTAATCCATTTTTCCAGTGTCTTTCATGCCAGGCTAACTGATCTGTCCTATTAAAACTGCTCCCCCCACTCCCTCCCAATATGTTGCCCTTTTAAATTATGGTGACGGGTGCAGTGTGGTTTATTTTTGCTTTGTTCTGAATGCTCATGAGTTTATTATTAATGGAGTAGCGTATGTTATTGAAAGCTGACGTTTAAGTACTCTGTGAGTTGTGACCAAAAGATGCATTAGGGAAGAAGTCTTTGAAGTTTTGCATTTCCCCAAAAAGCATACTTCACAAACTTTTTACAAATGCCAACTGATAGGAAGTTAGATGAATTTTCATCTAGCAGAGCCTTGAACATTTTTTCAAAAAGAATTGTTACTCCAATCAGTAGTTTTGACAATGTATTACTAAAACATGTCCTTGTGGTTCTGCTGTATTTATGACTTATTTAACATTGATCTTAAAAAAAAAAAAAATAATCAAAAAGTAAGTATCATTGACACTGATTTGATTACCAGCATAAACACAGGTCTGCCAGCAACGTCTTCCAGTGCATGCTTCATCCTGGCTCTCTCAGAGGAAATTGGAAAGGCCTTAAACAAAAGGTTCTCATAAAGAACCTACCACAGGTTGACGTTTCAGGGTTTTAATTATTTTTGCAGCAGTGCTTGTCAGTAGCGTTAGTTTCCTTTTGAGGTTTAATCATATACTGGTTTCATTTGTGTCACTCTGAGCTGGGCAGACATCCTGTGAAAAGGTCACAAAGGAATGTAGCTGAAGATGGGTAGTTTAAGTTTTACAGAATCATCCATTTTAATGTATTTTAATTATAGCATGCTTCTGTATTGATGTGAAGTTACAGTGACATCCAGTGGCAACAAGGTATGCTAATTGAAAGCATCTACTCTCAAGATAATAATGATACACAAATTCCTAATTCAAGAGATTAATTCCTTTTTAAAAAAAATAATCTGTGACCTTTGCAACTGCACTTAGATGAAGAATTAAATGATCTTCTACTTGGATTTTTTTTTTAATTACGTAAACTTACACAACAAACAAGATAAGCAAGCTTCCTTTATTATTTCAGATTTATTAGTGATAGTAGGTTAATTCTTTCCTAAGGTCAGTTGCATGCAACACACTACTCCTTGAAGTACAGTCATCTAAAGCTCTTTAGTTACTGCATGGTAAGGCTTCTTAAGTCACAGTGTATTTTCTTCAAGGCATTGGCCAAAAAAAAATCTAGACGAGAAGTTACACCAATTAACATTTATCTCATAAGGAATACAACTTTACTACTAGGTTTTTTATCTACACACATTCTAATACTGGTGATGGTGCTAGGTTATTTGTCAAAACAATTTACATTCAGAACACATTGCCTTAGGAATAAGAATGCTTTATAAAAGACAGAAACAGGTAAGCATGGCTTTCCCATTTTGAGCTAATATAAACAAAAAGGTAATATGCAAAAATTAAAGGAAAAAAACCCCAGCCCAACACATACATTACACAACCTGTGCAATAAGTTATCCATGAAATAACTCTGTTAAATGATAAAAATCACAAGCATTAAAAATAAATATGTATCTAAATAAATATTTTGATTTTAATCTTGTGGCAATTATTCTTTATTTAGCATATGAAACACTTGTTACATGTTTATGTTCACACCTTGCCAAACAGGTTACACTTGTCATAACAATACCAAGTACTACAGTGGTTTTCTTTACATCAGAATCTAAAAGTTTTAACTGCACACATTCCTTTCCACTGAAATACCATCTATTCGGCACCAGTTTTAAAATTATGCAAAGCCATCAGTATTGGACCACTTTATGGGACTGGGATTTTTTTTTTAACTGGAAGCAGCCATAACTTTCTCTAATTGCTTCTCTCTGCCATTTCCTGCAGTCTCATTCATCAAATATTCACATTCACCGTGTTATCAAACAAGACAGACATACATACATCACTCCACATAAAGGTTACAAATAAATATGTTTTAAGTTCTATGAGAAAAGAGTTTAGAAGATGTTGCAAAATACTTAAATGTTTTACAAAGATTTTTGTCAGTGATTATTGTCCTTGACCATCCTTCTCATCACTTTTTCGCAAAGAAATAAAAAGGAAGGAGAGAAAAGGCAGAGACACCTGTCTGTTCCTTGGTTCGGAGTCCTCAGGTCAGCTTCAAAGCCTTTCATTCATACAAAATACAAAATTTTCTTCAGCTATGTGGGCTTCAGCTTTGATGGAATCATTTAGTTACTTTGCTGCAAGAGAGAGTCGCATGCTAGATGTATAGGGGTGTCTCTTGCCCAGTTAGAAGCCTGAACATGGCAGCTGGCATAGTCTTCATGTGAATCTGTCAATTGATTTACACAGAAATTAACAGAATTGTTACTAGTTTAGAATCATCCATGAGGCCCAATCTGTCTGTCCCTGGGGTGTAAGTGCATTTATTGTCCTGGTTTCTATAGATGTGAATGTTACCAAGGTTTCTAGTTCAAAGTTCTCTGGTTCTGACAAGCTGGTTTGCTGTCTTTGATTTTTTTTGTGTGTTGGGTTTTTTTTTAAATGACAACAGGATGCATCATATAGCTTAAAAAGACACCTAAATGCTTTCTATTGCTATACCCTACTCCAATTACAGCCCTTAAAAAGGAAGCAGCACAAACATCTCTGAAAATTCATTCTGGTATTAACTGAACTTAGATTTGTCTTCTATCTTCCTTTCCTGTGGGAGTGTCATTTTGTACATGTTTTCTCCTAACTGGAGTATGGTCCTCTGAACACAAAACTTGGACTTTATTGCCTGATATTTAAATGTGAGTCAAGAGTTTGGTGGAACAGGTTCTCTCATGGCTAGTGTAAGTTCTTTCTAAAAAGGAGTACTGTGATAAGTGTCAGAGGGATTTTACAGACTAACAGGATTAAAGGCATCAAGTAATCAAAGTTGCATCAGAACTGTAGTAACAGCTCTAAGTACCTATCAGACAACATGAGAAGAAGGAACATAAACTTTACTAACTGATAATACAGACTCTCACCAGCCATATGCTGCCTTGACATCTTGGTCTCTTCATCCTGAAAAAGTTTCATACTGTCCTCATATTTTTAGTGAGATGTTATGCAGCAAAGAGGTACCATAAAGGCATCGAGGTTCTACTGAAATCTACAGCTTTGTTCCTGCCAACGTGCATGTACTCTGTATTATTTTTCAAATATCATTTTCCACAGGAAAACAAGCTATCTTTGATTTTTGGCAAAGGAACTAGTGGAAGATCTGGCCAGGGTTGTGTATGATACTACCACTAAATTCAGTAGGGATTTTGATAAACTGGAGGATCTTGTTCATTCATTGCTGATTTCTCTAGAAGTACTGGAGAGAGATGTCTTAACTTATTCCCAAGGTAAGTTGGAAATGAAATTATTAAAATACATATCAATTTGAATCTCTCAGCTCTTTGAATATTAATTTATTTCTACGGCAGATGCTGTAGAGTGATAAGCCAAGAGTCATGCTTGAGCGATTTCTTCCCTTAATTGATTAGTTTAATTCAAACAGTAGCTTGAAGGTTCAGAATCATGCCAGGAACTCTTGAAAATGAGTGGAAAAATGCAGTGAATGTGCATCTAATTGTTCAAAAAATGATCTGTTAATTGTTTGTTATTAGTGCTCAACTCCAGTTTACTCAGGTGTCATTTTAATACTGTGTTAAGACACTGTTTTCTTACCTCTCCCACTGAATTCGACAATGCTTGTACTATCTTCTCATGAGCAGTAGCAACAACACTTTGTCCATTGATCTCAATAATACGATGTCCTACTCTTACCCCTCCCCTCTCAGCTATTCCACCTCGCATCAAGCTGCAAATCTGCCAAGAGAAGCAAAGTTTATTAAAGTTAAGAAATGTCATAATGTAGCAGTTACTAGGATTTAACACATAATAATGAGTGGTGACACTGTAAGGATTCCAGGAGATACTTGTGGAAAGTATTAAGCAATACTGTGAGGTTTCAAATGTTGGTTTGTTGGGGGCTTCTTCTTTGTTGTTTTTTTTCCAAAATTTCTGCAAATTACAATTTTTATTTTCATTCTCATGGGCTGGGAATATATAAAAACTTAACACAGTGATACAGGTAGCAGCCATGCAAAAGTGGAGTTAGCGGGGAGAGAGAAGTTTTATGTACTGTCAGGATAGGAGAAGAAAGTGATTTTTAAATATTTCTGATTGTGCCACCTGGACTCTTTCTGCAAAGTACCACATTATTCTTTCTGAACAATGGGAAATACAAAAAGTACTAACGTAAAAATTAATCTACAACAGCAGTTTTTTCACATACTTGGAAAAAAACTGACATAAAGCTTAATCCTTAACCCCGCACAAACACTAAGTTTAGTCTGAAGGACAGGATGATGCCATACAGACATTCTATATTGAAAGCTGGCAATCGGTCAAAAGGGTCACAAAGATACAAGGAAAGATCTATCTCAAAGATAGAAGGAAGAATTTTTTTATGATAGGGGTGGTGAGGCACTGGAACAGGTTGCCCAGAGAGGTTGTGGATGCCCCATCCCTGGCAGTGTTCAAGGCCAGGCTGGATGGGGCTTTGAGCAACCTGGTCTAGTGGAAGGTGTCCCTGCCCACGGCAGGGGGGTTGGAACTAGATGATCTTTTAAGGTCCCTTCCACCTAAACCATTCTATGAGTCTACAAAACGTGCAAATTCTGTTTCTTTTTACAGGCTGTTCTCAGCATAGTGAAGTATGACAACTTGTTTCCTGTGCCTGTGCAGGTTGGAAAAGGGTGCTCTGCTCTCCAGAGCCACTGCTTTTCTCCATGTTTTACAGTGCTGCTGGCCACAGGGACCTTAGGATGAAGAAGGCAAGTCAGGGCGCTGTTGCAACTGGCAGCTGCAGGTGCCAGTAAAGACCTAGGCACAAGTTTTGATTTTTATGCCCCCTACAATAGGAGAATAATTCTACAAGAAGGGTTCCATTCAGCACGCATAGTCCCAACAGGCACTGCTACTTAAAATTATTCTGAGGTTGCAACATGTGTGATGTACAGGCAGAAAGAAAAATCTCAATCCACTATTCAGAATTTAAAAGAATGTTTCCTCCTCAGCAACAGTATCTGTGCTAGGACAGGGCCCTCCCTGACAGACTAGACAGCTGTATATTAGATAGAAATTATTGGTAAATTATGCTGCACATAAGACAGATAATGTATGGCTTGAATCTCTGGAACTGAGCAGAGTTTAGCAATGCTGAGATTTACCTTTTGTTTACTGAGAAAAACCTGTTCTTGGAGGAAAAGAAATGAGTGCTAGAGCATCCAGTAATGGCTGTTTCTGCAGTTACTGTCAATGGTTAGAGTAATATGCCAAGAATTATTATTTGCTGCGATCTGGTTATTTGGTCAGAGCTAAATACGAGTATGTTAAGATGTGGCTTGTGTGCTGCTGAGTTTGTAATCTAATTCAGAAACATAGTGTGTGAGGAGATGGCCAAGCTGCAATATGTGGAAGGTGAAACGTTGTCTGTGGTTGACCAGAAACTTTTCTGTTTGGCATTAGCAGTTTCCTTTAAATTCCTTTTCACAAATAAGAATGCTATAAAAAATGAAATCGCTTCTTACTCAAAGTTCAGGTTGTCTGATAGGGGGAGTGAAAATATATAGTTATTCTTTGTTTATAATAGGCCTTTCTCAGCCTTCTGATAAAAACCTTTCTCCTGCAGTGAGACTTATCTTCCACCATGTTATCATTAGTGGCTGAGTTTTACCTACTGTGGTTCATAAAGTATTTCTGATGGACTTTTATAGATAGAGGCACCATCAGGACTCTTCATAGAATTGCGTCTTGAATTTCAGTCACGTACAATATATTGTTTTGCAGGTAGTCTACTTTCTAATCATATAGCTGACAAGATAAGCTGTACTACATAGATCTTCTCTTTTATAGAAAGCTTCTCACTTCAACTCACTGTTAGAATAACAGTTTACTCCTTGCTGTTGGGGATTGTTTGCAGTAATCTGAAAGGACAAAAGCAGAATGTGCCAAAAGAAACCCTGTAAATATATTTTTCACCGTATAAAAGATAATACAGAGACAGTACAGCCAGCTGAAATAAAAGCTTTCAGAGCAAATGGAAATGTGACACCTCACCCCACTGGCATAAAGGAAAAGATAACGGCTTGCATATCTATCCAGAGCACCTTCCATTGTGTGGCTCTCAAAGCAGTTTTAATACCATCAGTGAATTTCTTCTAACAGCCTCAGACATAGGAAGGGGTCTCTTATCTTCATTCAAGAATGTGATCCTCTCCAGGGAAGGGAGTCAAATTCCTTTTTGTGAGCATTAACTACTTTAATGAGGTAGAAAGAGAAACACAGAGCCCAAGTGACTCTGCCTAGCCTCACAGATCCTGTTGAGCTACAGACGAGTGGAGGTGTAAAGAAATATACTGTACTTAAAGCACACGTTTATGTGGCTCCTGTATTTGCAAGTGGCTGACTCAAAGCAACCTTAAGACTTCTGTCTCCAGCCAGTGGAGCTATGGCAGATTAGGCTGGCAAGTTTAAGCTGAGCAGTACTATTAAGTAAATATGATTTTATTCAGCCAGGATTGTTTAGCCTGCTATACTTGTTGAACATGTTGACAGCTGTAATATTATTAAATAAAGCATGATGGATCTAGATCTTCTTGTAAGCAAGAGCCTATACTCTACTTCCTCTGTAAACTGAAGAAAAAAAAGAAGGGGAACAAAGAAAATAAGAAGAAAGGTGTAAACCATACTAGTTCAATCCATTCAGCTGTTACAGATTCTGCAATGTCTTAGACAAGCTGCAGTGCATCAGATGTGAAACTTCAGTAGCTTCACAATCAAGTTTTATTGCAACTGCCCATTGTGTAGCAGAACATTAAGGATAGAACACTGCAAGGCAAATTAACTGTTTATTCTGTGTAAATGGCTGAAATAGAACCTATTAAACCAGGTTTCTCCTCATCTCACTCATATATTACTCTATTTAAGCCCTGCATATTTTTTGTCCAGTTTAAATAAATATAAACAAAGGCAAGGAAGAAAGAATAAATGTCTATTCCATTAAGTTTTACCTATTTTTACTGTATTTTTAGATAAAATTATGCTAGGCTAGAGATGGGGTAGATGACACTTCTCAGAGAAAGTCTGAGCTCTGAGATATAAACCGAGAAGTGGTGCATTATCAGCAGTAAAAATACAACTGGTAATACACAGATTTTTTCATAATCTAGGAAACAAGATAATGGTGTGATATGAGAGGACCACTTGTATTTATATGTCATAATTTTAAAAGAAGTGTAGCATAATGATTTTCAGAAGGTGGCTGATAGATCACCTTATGTTCACCTCCCCATCACACAACATTCATACTTGTTTCATATTTATGCACAATATTTCTTTTTTTCTTCATGTTTTACAGTTCAAATTTTAGATTCCTTTTATAAATATGCACTGAAACTACATCAGTAGCTTTCAGTAGCCATGAAGAATATTTGCATCATTGGTGCAAGAGGAATTTTGCAAAATTAACACTCTGATTTATGTTGTTGTGCTGTTCCCTAACTAAAACTTCCAAAAGCTGGCAATACTAGTGCTCCATGAAGCACAACTTCAGGCTTTGCATTAATTAAACCATACAAAATACACAAAGCAAACAGTCACGTGCAGCAGCCCAGTCTCTGCATCTTCCTGATAGCCTATGCAAGCAAAACCCAGCTCAGATAGTACCTTTGTATGTCCAGGTTGTTTATGGGCTGTTCACTAATACAATAGCTGTACATGCTGCACAGATGAGATAGGCAGGGTGAAAATGAACCACTGCAAAACTGCTGTCAGAAGCAGCACAGAAATAAGTACCTGCTGCATGCATAATGAGGTAATGGCAAACAGTAGGAGGTATTTAATTATACCTGTTCTGGCAAGCCATTTATTTCTTTGCTCTGCTAATGCTGAGCCAACAAAGAATAAGGATATTATTTCCGAATCCTGTCATAATTTTTAACAATTGCTGGCAATTACAAAACCACTTTTTAAAAGTGTCAAACTACCAGAGAGACTTACTTTGCAGTGAAGTAAGAGAGAGTTTATCTGAGGAAGGACTTACAGGCCCAGACACTTGTCTATGTAGCAGCCTAACAAAAGATGTTAATCTCTCCTTTTTGTTCATTGGCCTTCATATTTGAAGATGACTCTTCATAAATGAAATATATTACACAGCTTTCTTTTTTTTGTTATCTGAGAAGGATTTTTACGCTGAATTTGGTAAACTTTATACTGGATGTCATCTAAATGTTATTCATTTAACTGGAATGAATTGTGACCGTTCAGTGTGGTGAATATGACAAATGACCAGTAGATGGAGTGAGCATGCCATGGAAGGAAACAACCACCGTCTGTAGAATTTACTAAACTAAGGCTCCAATTATGTAGGACATGATTAGCTTCCACAAGATGAATAGATTGTCTCACAGACTCCATTAACTGCTTCTGTCCCTGTGAGGACATGATACGCTTCTTCTAATCCACCTTGGCCTGATTCTTTTCCCCAGCCCTGACCCAGCCCCTACTGATGCTGTGACAGGCCTCCTAAAAGAGTTGATAAACACACCATAGTATTGCTCATTGTTCCTTAAATATATTTCCCCTTTTTACAATAGCACCAGCTGAACATACTAGGTTTACAAAGGATAACAATTACAAAATAAATCAATGCCTCATACGGTGTCATATGCTGTTCTCGGCACCCTCTGTGCCATCTTGCAAAACCAGGTCCCATCCCTTTCATCCTTTTTATACCAAGACTTGGGAGTTGCTAACACAGAGTGAACTACCAGCAATAACCATACCCACTCAACATACACATATGTGTAGGTGAAAGGGGATTAAGCACGGGCAAAGGAGGACAGAAATGTACCAGACACCTGATTTTTCTGTAATTTTTTACAGACCTCTCTCTACTCAAGTGTCAGAACATTAATCCCAAACATGACAAATACTTTAAAACTCTGCTTCTAAAGGATGCCAGCCTGGGGTAGGCATCACTTCAGAGTCCTTCCAGCTGGACCACGGCTTGTAGCAGTGTTCTCTATAGCAATCTCTGCTGTGACCACAACATGATATGGGATCTTAGATAGGAACACTTAAAACTTAGGTAGAAGAATAACTTAGAGATGGCTAGCGGAGCTGAAAATCCACTAATGAGCCATCTGTTTGCTAAAGCACAGTAAGACCCATAAACTATATCCTATGGAGTTACCTGCTACTCTTCCAAGGGTGGCAAACAGAAATCTGGCAACTTCAATCGATGAGTTTCACAGAACAGGGGACCAGAGCCCACAGTCCTTTGTGATGTGGTTTTCTGTGTGAGCAGCCTGATTATTTTTTTTCCTAGACTGGAGGAAGAGGAGATGGTGATGGTCCTGCACTACAGACAGTCCCTAATGCTAGTATCCGCCCCCAGAAAGGCCAGGTGACTACCTGAGCTAGTTGTGTCGGGAGTTTGCTTTGGGAAGGTATTGGAGAATGGCTTGGGAAGGAAGAACAACAAGAGGAGGACCCTGAGCTACATTGGGTAAGTGTTACCTGCCACGTTTGTTCTCCTGTTTGCTGCTGTTATTACGGGGAAACTGCAGCATGCAGAGAAGGGATAATTAGGCCACGACCCATAAAACTGTAGTGAGAAGTGTTTAGTTTTAACCAGAGGAGGTCGCAGTTACATTCCCTTGCCCAGTACAATGTGATCTAAACAAACTATGCACATCAGAAGAAAAATTAAGTCTTAGTGAGTGTGTGCTGAAATTTTAAAAAGAGAAATGGTATCAGAGCTAAGGTTAGAATTTTATAATTGTAAAAACCTGTTTCAGCCTAACTGTTTTCCTTGCAACTCTGGCACACTAATGACAGAGTTATACATGAATTAGCTGATCCAGATATTGCACTAAACAATCTAGACTATAAATCTTGTGGCTGTATGATGTAGGAAAATCCCTCAGGAATGGCAGTACTTGTTCTCCTGGTGCTGTCCATTTGCATTATATTACTCAGAGATGTGATTATATGGTTTTGACTAATTAAGGGATCACAGTACAAAAAGTGAGGTCATGTGCAAGGATTTTTTCAGTACTTCAGTGTGTTTTTTGAAAGAAAAAGAAAGAAAGAAAAAAACAAAACCAAAACAATCACTGAACACAGAAACTTACAATTCCATTCTGTACACTGAAGCCCAGCTGGTATTTTAAGTCTGGCCGTTTTATGAGAACAGTAGTAACAGGAGGACAGCTGACAATGTTCAGTTTGACTTGTGTCTGATTCTTGAGACCCTGTAAGACATTCCAAAAGTTAGTATTTCTGAAATGGATCTTAATTTGCTCTTTCATTAGTGATTTCCTAATTGCAAGAGTGTAAAGCAGCTGATCTGAGAAAGAACAGCTAGAGTTAATAGACCTCTGTTGTTAACTTAGAGATACAATTCTGTGTTTCATTTACTTCCCAAGCTATTTGGCCCAACAAAACATACCAAAACTTTGCCTTTGACTACTACAGAAACTTCAAGACAGTTTTCAAGAAAACACCAAAACTGACTACCGCTTGCCCTTTACCAGCATCTGGCTAATTAATCTCCTGCTGCTGCTGCTGCTGCTGCTGCTCTTGGTAAATCTGCACAGACAGTAGATTTAGTGTCAGTGATTAAAGATAATGCATTCTGAGATTCCATCGTGTCTGGGGATTCTTCATATACTCACTTGATCTGTTCTGCAGTCTACCAGCCTCCATCCGTTTCACCTACATGGAGCCCAAAGAAGCATAGTAGATTTTAATCCTCAGATTTTAATTTGGAGGCTGTGGGAAAGCCTGAAACTTTGAAGACAGCTAAGTAACTCAATTTAGGTAAATTTTTCAGACCTGACCTTGTTTGTTACAGTCCAGTAACAAAGCTGCAGTCAAATTCTCCAGCCCTAAATTTCTGTATGTTACCACCCTCAAACTCTGTTTCTAATTCTACTTTTTGTTAATGACAGATTACTTTTTTTTTTTTTTTGCAGTGATATGAAAAATCGTATCTGCTAGAAATCTACAGGGTCACTTGTCAGAATATTACGTCTCTGCTGGCTTACAATCTACAGCATACAGTTGTAAGTTTGGGGTACCTTTATAATCCCTTGACATGTTGCAAGAGGTAGACCAACCAAACTGGTCCCATTAATGGACATAATTTGGTCTCCAATGCTTAGTTTTCCTGAACGGGCTGCAGGGCCTCCGTTCATCATGTTAGCCAGGATAACAGTGGGTAGAATGGATCCCCATCCAGATTCCACAATCACTACCCCAAGAATTTCTCCCTTCTGTTTTTCTAGCTGGAGCTGCAATTAAAAAGAAAAAAAAAAACAACCGGTTTTTGCTTCGATTCATCTAAATTTGAGCACTAGCATCTCAGTTGTTCCTGAATAACACCTACAAATTACAAAAATAATTCTATTCTTTGCCATTAGGTAGTAGCATGACTTCAAAAATGCTGTTAAAACTGTATCACGCATACCTATTTCTTTTCAGGGGTATCCTCCACTTGTTTGTTGAAGGTCATATAGGTCCTTATAATAAGCAAAAAACCTAACATATTGGTTAACTCTGTAGAAAGTGGTGGAACTGAATATCAAATGAATGAACACCAAAGAAGTTATTATCCTTCTTGGAACTTGGCAGCTAGGGGAGGCTGTAACAGTTTGTGGCTAAGGCAATGCTTGGAACACAGGCTTGAGTTCAGCTCCACTTCAGCCATCACTGCTCAGGCTATTTCTTGGTCTCAGGGTTTGTCTGTCCTTATTTTCAGGCAAGGATCTCTTGATTATTATTATTGTTGTTGTTGTTATTAACATTATTATTATTATTAACATTGAATATACTTGTGCCTAGCATATTAATCTAAGATCCGTGATGTGCTGATGTAATGTAAATGACAACTTCTCCTCAAATACGGTGATGTTAACTTTTACAGAAGAGGAGTAAGACTTTAAGTAGAGAACATACTCTTCAACAAAATACTGGGAATTATTTTCTTTCAGACATGGAGGGACAGGGACATCCATACTTATGGGAATCATGAAGGCCAACTGACTTTTGTTGAAGCTATCTATCAAGACTTTGAATGAACTAGTATGCCACAACTCTGTCATTGTTCAAACATTCATAAACCAATTAGAAACAAAGGTGCCACAAAAATAACAACCTTTTTAATCACTTTGAAATGTGACACACTTGTATTTTTCCATTCCGATTCTAAGTTAAACCAAGATTTGTTCAACTGAATTTTTCCTTGTTTGCTAGAAGAGGAATACTTTGTCATGCTTATATGCACATAGAAACACTTTATTGATATCTAGTGACTGCAGATGTGTAAAACTACACTTCAAATCATAACCTTTCTATCTGAAGGTATGGGTGAAAAATGCTCTCTTCCCAAGAACACACATGCTGTACAAAAGAACCTGTAGTACTAGAAGAAATAAGTAGGAAAGCTGTGACTGAAGGATTAAGCAATTTGCAAAGTAAGATTTGACTTCATCTCAAAGTAAGATTGCTTTAGGACTCCGCATAGAAACTCTGACCTTTGGAACATGGGCCAAATCCCTAGCACACTGCAGCAATGTAAGACAAAGCAGAATCTGGGTGCAACTGCACTCACCACATTCTGGTTTGGAATGTCCAGTGACTTTTGTATGAAATGTAAAATGTGAAATATATGGCTGTTGTACAGAAAGAATCCATTACATCCAAAATCAAATGCAAATAGTAACACTTATGTAATTTGGGGCACTTAAGGGAAACTCTTGCCTTTTCATGCATTATGAATGTGAAACTCCATTTCATGTGGCAGTTTTGCTGGTGTTCTAATAGGGGAAGAGAAATTGGCCTGCTCAGTGCCACAGCATCCTGGACTCATGGTCCTTGTATCTATTAAGAAATCACTTAAAACATGCATTAAAGTGGACTGTCATCTCTCCTTCTGTATCAATACATTGGTAAAACATAAAAACACCTTACACTGTGTACTGTGAACAGCACAGAGCTTATCTATGTCAGCTAGAAATGTACTTTATTACTGTTTTGATCAATGGAAGCAGGAAGACCCTAAAAATGAAAAGAAGAAATTCTAAAAACTTATAAAGCTGATTTTAGTAGCACAGTATTGATGAAGCAACACATCTTGAGCTGTAAAGTCATCCTTAAAATGCCAAAAGATATTTCCATGAGAATTTCATTCCTCTGAAAAAATATATCAATCTGAAATGGAATTCCAAAGCTAGTTTACCTCTTTGCAGTTTTCTGAATTGGAAAAATGTATGAGATCATCATTGTACATCTCCTGGGTATTGATGATGTCACTGTATTCTTTCTGACTGAGATCCTCTGGGTTAATTCCATTGGCTCTTAAAAATTCTTGGTAAGCCACACTGAAAGCCTGACCAATTGACTGAGCTATCAGCTGTGCCTAGAAGGTAGAACAAAATACAGCTCAGAGAAAAGGACTAATAAACAGTTTACCAGTGAAACCATAAGAAACAAGAAAGAGACTGGATTTTAAGACAGTCAAAATAAAGGATCCTGCCAAGTTACTAAGTCAGTATGGTTATAAAGTCACTTTAAGGCCAGTTGTACAGAAAGAATCCTTTACATCCAAAATCAAATTGCAAACTTCATTTAAAAACCCTGCTGATCTCCTTTCATCAGTACATTGCAGTAGCAAGCAGCCATATGCTACTATGTACTCGTTCCAATAAACACTGGAGAGTACTGGCTTTGTACCAATATGGAACAGAGCTTACAGAAAAGACTGTCACAAACCCTGCTTCTGATCACAGTGTATTTGCAGGAGTGATGAAAGAAAGGATGCTCTGCTTGCGCATGCCTTCACAGACGTGTATGCACTGATGATTTTGGTTGTCATGTCACCTGCTGCTTCTCCACCTTGGTTTTATAGGACTGAAAACACTGCTTCAACGAAACCATCTGCTCTCCTATTACTGCCATGATACCTATCTCATATTCCCAGAAAACTAGTAATAGCCCTACTTACCCATTGCATATCTACAATAGTTAATCCCATTAACACCTTGACTAGCAATGTCAGAGATGCTTTCAAGAATGCAGCCAGAGCCATGATTATAGCTTGTTAATGTTAAAAACAACTCTTCAAAATCCCCTGTGTCTTTGTTAATTTTTGGAGCACTTATCTGTGCATGCATTTTACTACCATATGCAATAAAAGATGACTTCCCATTACAGTGGGCTGTAGAGTGAGTAAAATTAATGAAACTTTACAGTGACTGGTATTTGCCTGTGTCAGGAATATATATACATTAGAAAGAAATCTACTGAAACCGACGACGATAATGATAATACTAACAACTTGCACATTCAGCAAATACTGCAGAAGTCAACTAATTGAACAACTATTGAACTGCTATAAAATGTACTTTCTTGTTCCACTAGATGGCACTGAAACACAGAGAAACAAAGGTAGAGATAAGTAAAAGGAATTTTTGGTCAACTTTTTCTACATTTGCTTTTTTTTTTATTTTCCCATTCTGAGTTAACTGCAGCTGAAAGGAGAATGCCACGTTGAGTTTTGTATATTTGTGGTTTTCAGGTACTGTATTCTGTCATCGGGGGATATGAGTAACTCCTAATGATCTGAGGAGGAGTTAATTGTATCTTATCCTAAAAATATTACTAATCAAACCTATGAAACTATTCTGGAAATGCAACACACTTTCTTAGACAGTAGGTACATGCTAAATGCATTATGAATGCATAGGGTGTTCTGGACAACACTGTAATGCTAAATGCATTATGAATGCATAGGGTTTTCTGGACAACATTGTAAATCTAAATCTTCTTGCAATCTACTGATCAGACACACAGTGTTTTCTTTGATCCTAAAAGGTGGTTTTCTTACTTCATTTGTGCTGCAGTACACAAAAGCACCAATCTGCTTTATTGGAAAATTATTTTAGAACATCAAGGACATAATTAGCCTAGCGAGTCACAAATTGTTCCTTCATATTTTAAAACATCTTTTCAAATCTTATCAATATACCAGGAAGTTTGTAGTGGTAGTAGGGCAGTACAGAAGTCATCAAGAACATTTTTATATTCTTCCATTATTAAAGTTTATCACCAGTCCTTCTTTTTTCAATCTCCAGTGCCATTGCTTTCTCTGTAGTTCTTTGCTTTCACCTCCATCCTACATTCTCAAAAGCAACATGTCTAGACGTCATACTCTATTCTATTACTGCTAGCAACAGCCAGTTCTCGTATCTTAATTTCACCTATGTCTCCAAGTTTTTATGAATGTTTATGAAAGTCTTCAGCATTATGTACAACTTAAAGATAATGTAATTAAGTTGCTTGAAAAGGTCACCCCAGCAAAGCAGTGGCAGAGCTAAGATAACTAGGTCTGAGAAAAAATCCCAGTCTAGCACTCTAACCTTTAGACAACGCCGTTTCTCCTTCACAGCCTTAATTGCTTTAAAATAATGAAAATGATTGCTTGGCTCAAAAACTATGCAACCTGTGAGTTGTGACTGTCTGAACTCAAGAACTCAATTCTTTTTTAATTGGTATGAGAGAAATTATATTTAAAGCTGTTCTTATATAACAATGGTCAGAAATGTTTAGTACTGCCTCTTATTAATACCTGTATCTCAACTGTCAAATTGGAAACAGACTACAAATTTTGCTTTTTCTGTTTTACTAGCCTGGAGCTTTTTTCCATGATTGTTTTAGGTTGAAGTCCCCTGGTCTGCCGCTTCAGACTCAAATATCTGTTTCACTACAAAAACAAACCTGGACGTACAATAGCAGCAAAGCAAGGTTATCTTCCTTTGCCACAAAAGGTAAGGGCACAGCATGCCAGCACTTCACAGGGGTGAAACAGAATGCAGCAGAGATGTACAGAACTCTTTTGCAACCACTACTTCTGCAATCCTATTTTCAGAATAGCTCCAAGTTCTTTCATCTTTTGGTACTTCTGATGCAAGTGAAAATCAGAACCTAAATTCTGAAGTGGTCATTCCTTTTTTTTTAAAAAAAAAGCGGTTTCAGGCTAATACAGGCTCAGAGTATCTTATGGCATAAAATGACTGAAATTATGCTTTCTGTTGTATAAATGTTTTGAGAGAGTAGTGAGAGTGAGTTCTTCCTAGCCTTTTACTTAAGAATTGCTAAACTCTTCTGGCTGTGAAGAAAAAATTCTATAAATATACGTAACTAAACTTTCTTAGCTCTACTGCATTTATATAAAAATTGTAATTCATAATTTTGCTAGGGATGAAAAAAAGAGAACTGAAAAATGAACAGCTGAATGTGTTCTTAAACATCAAAGGATCAAGTCGCCTGTTTGAGAGTATGTATACCAACGACAGGTAAGCAAGCCATAAGGGAATAAGGACTGGGTAGAGGGCAACCTTGTGCTAGGCCTACCAAGTTGGTAGATGTTGTCAGTGACTTGGCTTCAGTTTGAAAGAAGTCCAGAATGGTTCCACCTCATTGCCAAGTGTCTGGAGGCTTATGTGTGTCATTATGTGCCAACCCACTGGACTAGGATCCAGTCCAGGATGAATGACCAATTTGATATCCCATAAACTAATTTTGGCCATGAATGGCCACTGACTTCCAGACAACTCCAAATAATTAGGTACTAAAGCATTTGGGGAAGCATTGTTGAAAGAACACAAATGATTCTATAACATGAGACAGAGTGGATATTTTGGGACTGAGGAGGAGACATTGATTCTATAACACGAGACAGAGTGGATATTTTGGGACTGAGGAGACATGAATTTGCGACATGCATTTCTGGAGACAGAAAAGACATATGGACAAACAACCAGCTAATGTTTCCACAGATTACCTGTAGCTTCAATCAGAAAAGATTGCTAACAACAAAAATTCATTCAAGAAATTAGATGTAATTTCAGAGATTCTCTAAATGACATACATTGCTTGAACAAATTTCATTCCATTTACTTACATCCTCTGATTCAAAGACATGGCATATCATTTTATACTGCTTCTTTCCTTCCTGGGCACCAGGTGTTGTTTCAATACAATCTTGAGAAGCTGATCTTGGCATGCGTCGTCGTGCCATTAAAACCACAATGTTACCAATATCAGCAATATATGAGATTGTGCGCAACGCATGATCCATCATTGTTTCCTACATAAAGCAAAGAGAAATAAAGTAATTCTTCATGCCTGCTGTTATTCTACAAGTGCTGCATCCTCCCTCTCCTTGATAGCCTATTGTTTGAGAATGACAAAAGCTACAGACGTGCTTTCTATGGGCCCAGATCTGACGTTCCCTACGCAGTCAATGGGCCTGAACGCCAACTAAAGGCATAGCGGCTGTTCAGGAAATTGGCTTCAATGGAAGTGTTGCCTGAGCAAATACAACATGGTTGCTACTGTAAAGCAATAATGAAGATCTATACTGTTTTATAAACACTTTCATGTTGTTGGAAAATTACGTTTCCCTTTCGTATTGGTTTTGCTGAATGAAGCAGATGCATTTTACAATGACAGAACAAGTTTTAGGGAAGCCATATATATATGAGATGATGTTATAATTTCCCAATTTTTTTTTATCATGTCCTATAACAGCAATAATATCTAACGTAACATTTTCTTATATACAGCAAAGTGATACTTACTTGCTTTGTGAAGAGGTATGAAGGCAGTATTTTACCTTCTCTGTAGGCAGAATTTTTAATACTTTTTTCTGGCTACCTACACATCTCAGATCAGTTTGGAGGGAACGGGTCTAGTGTCTGGGCTCACAGTCAAAATCCTATTCCAGTCAATGTCATTAGGCTGCCAGTTTGGTTGTGCTGGGAGAACTCAGTTCAGAAGAGCCACTGTCTGTGAGAATGATTTTAAGTGGAAACCTGTCCAAGCTTCATCCTAATGAACATTTCTTATGTAAGAACACATGAAGAATACTAAATATAAAAAGCCTCTACCTCAAATCCCTGAGCTCTGCATCCTTTTAATTACTTTAGCCTTTTAAACTCTTACTTTCTGATATTCGCAGGGAAATCCCAACCTACTACTTCCAAATGTTTTTCTCACAGGAATTATATCATTATTCAGTGGCTTTGATTAGTACTAAGTTGCCTTGGACAAATGAAAACTGAGTGCATGTTTGTAGTCAGAGAAGGATATGTTGTCACTAAACTTGTTTTATTTCAGATATTATTTTATCTTTTGTTTCTGTTTTGGGTTTGTGTGGTGGAGTTTTGGTAGCAGGGGAGGGGCTCCAGGGTGGCTCCTGTGAGAAGCTGCTAGAAGGTTCCCTGGGTCCAGGTTGGAACCACCTCTGGCCAAGGCCGAGCCCATCAGCAATGGTGGCAGCACCTCTGCGATAACATATTTAAGAAGGGAAAATCTGCAGTGGAGAGGGGAGTGGAATGTGAGAGAAACCCCTATGCAGACAGCAAGGTCAGTGAAGAAGGAGAGGGAGGAGGTGTGCGATGCCCCTGCTGCCCGTGGTGAGGCGGCAGGCTGTCCCCCTGCAGCCCATGGAGGTGAGCAGTGGAGCCAATGCCCACCTGCAGCCCCATGGAGCAGTCTGTTCCTGAAGGACTGCAGCCCACGGAAAGGGCCCACGCTGGAGCAGTTCATGAAGAACTGCAGCCCATGGGAGGGACCCCACGTCAGAGCACAGGAAGAGTGAGGAGTCCTCCCCCTGAGGAAGGAGTGGCAGAGACAACGTGTGATGAACTGACTCCAACACCTACTCCCTGTCCCCCTGCACCGCTGGGGGGGGAGCACTGGGAGTGGAATTGAGCCTGGGAAGGAGGGAGGGGTGGGGGGAAGGTGTTTTAAGGTTTGGGTTTACTTCCCATTATCCTTGTTTTGATTTGATTGGTAGTAAATTAAGTTGATTTTGTTTTTTCCCCAAGTTGAGTCTGTTCTGTGCCCGTGACCGTAATTGGTGAGTGATCCCTCCCTGTCCTTGTCTCAACCCATGAGCATTTCTTTATATTTTCTCCTTCTCATCCCACTGGGGTGGGGGGAGTAGTGAGCGAGTGGCTCCGTGGTGCTTTGTTGCCGGCTGATTTTAAACCACAACAGTTTCCATCTCCAGTTAGTTCATGCTTCTATCAATTGTTTCTTATATAAAAGAGCAATGAGGTCCCAGAAGGAAGAACCTTCAAGGACATTTTATAACAGTTTCTGTGCACCACTAAGTATGAACTTGTAGTAAGTTTTATTATTTCTGAACTCAGCATTAATTATGAATAAATTAATGTGGCTCACAGCTAGCAGTCTCATTTTCATTAAAAGGTTTCTATATGTAAAATAATGTTATTTTAATAAAACAATGTATGTGACATTGCTACAGCAATAATTTCAAAGGATGTTGATATATTTAGGACTGCAAAGACAAACAGAATGACATACTTGTTTACACTAATGTTTTAGACAATTATTTGTACCTTCATACAGGTCTTATTCAAGATACTATGTAAGCAACCTGATTTCTCCTTTAGATTTGTTCTTTTAAATAAAAATAAATAAAAAGCCACAACTCTCTAAGTTCCCAGAAAGGCATGTTGCTGTGGAAGATGTTCCATAATGGTAAGAACCTTTTAGGTTTAAAATTAGAGTTTTAGGAATGCTCAATCAAGTAATCTGATTGACTGTACTTTCTTTAAGTGCCTTGAAAAAATCACTATTACTGAACTCTTTGCATAATTATGGAGGAAGAGAAATTCCTAGGGAAAAAAGGTAATATAACTTATATTAGTAATGCTTATCTGGCAGATATTTTGACAATTTAGACAAAATATCGGAAAAAGCCTCCTAGCTATAAGGACTCATAGAAGCCATAAAACAGTATTTTAAGGTAGTGATGACTTACATTGTTTCCTGAGGAGACATTCAAGGACAGTATGTTGTTCTTCACCAGGTGACTATGCTGTCTTTCCTCACTCCCCTACTGCTCACATATCACCATCTGACTTAAGGCACTTGTCCTCTGTACTTGGAGCAGTCAGCCTTTGCTCCATCTCAATTTCAAACAAAGCCAGACGTTACATTGCCGTCATGTGGGTAAAACACCTGTGTCCTGTTACAATGGTCACATGATGTGTGCACTTGTTGTGTGACAAAGAGGAGACTGCAGGAGGCTCATGAGAGGTAATTTCAATAGCAGGCTGCCAGGTAATTAATTCAGCTCTCAGACATGGCTGGTGTGCTGTACTGAATCCAATCTGTTGCTATTGGTTGAACATCCTTGTTTTTAGACAAAAAAAGAGTCCAAATCCTATTTTTATGGCACATTTCAAACCTGAGCTTTATAGGTTTCTTAAACTGGATGCTGCTTACTTTAAAACCTTATGCTAAATACTTATTTTAATGAAGATAAAGCTTTCTATTGAAACAAAGACCAAGAAAATGCCTCCAAACCATGATTTGTTAGCTTTGTTTTCTATCATTCCTTTACACATTTTGCCATTGTGGAGATGAACTGTTCTCTTCTTTAAGAAACAGAAAGGGCCCATCTGAAAATGCCTTCTTGTTGGGGTCATTGGCCAGTTTGGAGAGTTTTCCAGACTTTTATTTATTGCTCAAACTGGAAACAACCAGAAGCATAATAGTTTTATTGATCAAACTAGCTGAGGATGTCCCCTTCTCTCCCCCACCCAAACAGCTAAAAACATCCACCAAATTCTGCCTGAACTAGAATTAAAAAATACTTATTATTGAATCAATTTGTTTCACTTTACTTTGTGATCTCTATTAGTTTTAAGTCAGTAAATTGCCTTCTGGTGTCTAAAATATCTTTGGTTCTTGGCCAAGACTGAGGTTATCTCTGCTGCTTTTGGCATCTGCTTGGATATATATTGATATTGCTAATGTGAAGAAAGAAAAATTGACTACAGGTTTGTTGTTTGTTTTGTTTGGGTTTTTTTTAGCTGAGAAGGACTTTTGTTTTTCTTTTTTTTTTTTTTATTTTATTTATTTGCTAGTGGCTCTTGAATATCCCCCTCAGCAGCATGAGGTCAGTTTTCATCTAACTCAATCATATTAGATGACTGAGATACCCTCCTTGCTGTGTCTGTAGTGGCAGGGTTTCCCTTGATACCTGATCTTCCAAAAAAACCTATAACATGCTATGAGTTAATACACAATTTTCATCATTTATATAAGCAGCAGCATCCTTTATATAAACAGCTAGGTATTAGTTTACCATTAGTTGAACAAATCTCTAAGGCCTAAGAGAGAAAGATTGTTCAAGTCGACAAGAGTAATTGTTTTAAGAATTTCAGTACAATTTAACTTGAGAGAGAGAGAAAAATATAAATAATCATTGTTTCTTAGAACCACCTGTCTTACTGAAGAGAATCACTACCCATAAAATCATTGTAATGATTCTTCTCAGGCTTGAAATAAAATTTTCTATGCTTGTAGCTAACTATGAAAAGTGATGATGGTTAAGAGATGGTTTGGGGGGTGTCTCTAAGGGTTGCAGGGGTTCAGGAGGATTTATAGCACTTCTCTCAGTATGGAAAAATGTTTTATAATGGACATCTCTCAGCAGGATCTTGGGAGCTCTGCAGAGATAATTGCTTTTCAGCAGTCTGCACTAAGTATTCTGTAAGGGTGTAATCATACATGCAGTGTGCACAAGAGTGAATGGACTGGGAAAATGAAAGCATTTAATCTCACCTGCCAAGAAAGTCTTTCTGTCCTTATCATCACACAGAAGTTAATCAAAGGGGTTTTTTGTATCTTCCCCTTGTAGGGGTGAAAGCAGTCATTCCCCCACTTCCTCCCACCTTCTTCCTGTCTAACACAATTACAATTAGGAATAAGGTAAATCATATGTAGTGACTGTAAACATGTCTTTACTTTTGACTTACTTGTGACTTGACTTTTTCTTTTCTCACTCCATATTCCATTCCACTCAATTTTCCATTACCATTATCTCATTTTCACCCTCTCTCCTCATTACTTTCCCATGAATCCCTCCATCTCTGCGTATCTGCTTCTCTATTCTTTCACTCACCCCTTTTCTAGTCCCATCCATTCCATCCTTGTTATGCTTACATTTGTCCTTAGAAATTCAGCCTCTCTCTTGCTCTTTTTTAAAACCCTTGTTCTATCTTCTCCTGTCCAGATTCCCCTTTCTCAAAATCTCCCTTCCTTTCTAAGGAACTATTTCAGAATCTCATTTGTTGTCCCTTTTGAAACCCAAAGAACACCTGCAGGAGGAAAACCTAAGCATTTTTCCAAGCTTTCAAGTTATGTAGTCCTGTGGGAATGTGAATTAGCCTAACAAGTCAGATGGTTTTATGGAACCAATCATCTACCAGAGGCTCTGCACACAGACATTAGTGATCTCTATATCTGTCTTTTTCTCTGCTAGTTTTCCCAGTTGCTTCACTCCCAGCTTCTCTTCACTGAATAAGCAAGAAGATGGGAGAAGCTGCTGTGATATTTCTGCTGTTTTCATGCACTGACTGCAAGTCTGTAAAGCTGTGGCACAAGGAAGAACTGCTCTCATACAAAGCAGGCATGTGGCCAAACCTAAGGTTGCTTCTACCATGTATACTAAACAGGTGGTCAACTTGGGCTGAAGGTATTCAGTAACTAAATGCATAAGCAACTAAAAAGTGGCAGGGGTGCCATTCCTAGTGTTGCTGAGGACAACAGAATCACCAGAGCTGGCTCTGTTCCGACGTGGCAATACACCTTTACTGGTGCTGCTCAGCATTTTGAACCCTGCTGCATGTCATTTTTTAACTGAGAATTTTACATTTTAAATCAGCTGCTACCTCATGTGAGCTATACAACACTACAGATGCACTAAATCATGGATGGCACACTGCAAAAATAGGTTTTATATAATTGATAAAGCCATGAAAGAACAGATTGTCTCTGCCAGCTGCCACACCAGCTGAAATAGACCTATGGTAATTACACCAGTCAGGAAACTTCACTAGCACTGAAAAATATTACCAAGCCAAAAATGCAAAGGAATTGCCAACAGCAATGCTTAAAAGTCATGGGAATAAGTCTCTTACAGCTCTCTGAAAGACCCACTGTAAAAAAAAAAGAAAGCAAAAAAACCCAGGGCAAACACCAGAGAGCTTGTAATTACAATAATTTCCAATATTGTTTTTTTCATGTAGTTGAACAGTTCGTACTAGACACCATTCCTCATGGTGCACTGCATTTTATATCACTAGAAATCTCAGGGGAATCAGGAGAATAAGGTAACAGTTACTTTGACAAAGTGTTTATGGTCTGCCTCAAAAACTTTCCTTTTTTAATTTTAAAAGGGTTGGTGGTCAGCTAAAATGCTGAACTATTTAAAGAAGGGAAAGAGTGACTTCCACTAAGACTAATCCCTACTCAACAAAGAGAACTTACCTATTTACTGCCATACGTTCCAACTATAAACTGTAGCTGTTCATTTATCAATAATTGTCTGTAGTGACCTTTACACTGATAATTACTAGCATTTTATTTTCTGCTAATGCAAAAAGTAGTCATAAGCTTTAATAATATACTCTCTGGATGACGCATATTTACCATGAGGTCAAAAAATGGCTGAGCCATAACAAAGAGTGGTATTGGTTATCATGGATGAAATACAGTATCAGGACAATTTATGGATGGCAGATTGTAAATACTACTGCCCATTTTAGATGGGATATTTTACTCCTCATCTGGCTCCATCTCTTGGGAGTTCTAGTGGCATGTTAAGGACATCTGCTTATGTTAAAAGAAAAATAATCCATCTCCTGCAGATACTATCATTACCCTCACATTAAAAGACTGTAGCGCTCTCTTAAATTTCAGGAAGAAGTAGGTGCCTCATGGTTTGCATTGTTAGAAAAACAAATTATACACTAATTGAAAACAAAACAAAATCCTCAATGTAGAGGGCTACATTTATCTTTATTGAAATATCTCCTAGAGTTTTAGCTTGTTTCTTCAGTTAGCCATGATATTTCTGAACTCTGATCTTATACATGAAGGTAAAAGTTCAATAACTATTTTCTCTTTCCATCTTCCAAGTTGTTTATGAAAATATTGAACAGTACTACATCAAAGAAACATGCTTGAGAGTCTCCCTCTGGCTCTTTATCTCTTTATATTGCCATCTACATAGCAATATATCAGAAATAAATATACTCTCAGAAATTTTTTAGCCTGCTTGTATTTCTTGTATCTAAATTATATAATCTAGAAAATATTATATGAGATAAAAGCCTTATTTAAGTCAATAGGCAATGCGTGCTGCTTCTGTGCCATGGACAAATATATTCCCCATCACAAAAGAAAACAATTGATTTGACATGATTTACTTCTGGCAAATCTGTGCTGACTCTTGCTCATCTCCACTCACAAACTGCCTACAAAGGGTTTGTTTGTTCTGGTATCTTTCTGACAGTTAAACTTACCTATAATCCTTGGTCTGTTCTGCTACTAAAAAAAAAAAAAAAAAGACTAAATACTACCATCATAAGTTCTGGAAGAGTATCACTGAAAGGATAGCATAAGGTCACTCCAACCATTTTTCCAAATACTACAAGATTAATTTTCTAGTTTGGTTATATCTAGCTTAACTAAGCACTTTCTAAATGGTTTGTTCTTTAATGTAACTTGAGGTCTTACCATTTTTCAGCTGCTGTTAGCTGCATACAGTGGAGTTTTTTAGTGAAACCTAAAGCAAAAAATGTCACTAAAATTTAGCTTTTTAAAGCCTCACATAAGAATAAAAATTTAAAGAGTTTCTGTAAGTATGATCAAAGTCTAAGAGATCTTGTGAGATTATACTAAATATTGGGATCCATGTATAAATTTTATGTGTTTAATTGTAAATTCCTTCAAAAAAAAATCCTTCTCATGAAGATATTTGAATATATACATGTATTCCTAGAAGATGAGGGTGATCATTGCTGTGGTCTCCAGATACTTCTTTAGTATGAATAATTAATAATTTACCTTAGGCAAAGGGGATGGTAGCTCAGATGTGATTTATGGAAAAATTGGAGGTTAAATGTTAAAAATGACAAGATACAAATAGCTTAGTCAAAGCAGCAAATTACTTCCCTGTTAGACAATAAATTTGGGTACTGAAACTGTTTCAGAGAAACAGTATACATGCATTCTGAAAGACTTTTGAATCTTTCCCTAAATTTATTTATAGATCTGTCCTGGTTTCAGCTGGGATAGAGCTAATTTTCTTCTTAGTAGCTGGTACAGTGTGATTTGGATTTAGTGTGAGAATAATGTTGATAACACACTGATGTTTTAGTTGTTGCCAAGTAGCACTTATCCCAAGTTAAGGATTTTTCAGTTTCCCATGCTCTGCCAGCAAGCAGGTGTACAAGAAGCTGGGAGGGAGCATAGCCAGGATAGCTGACCTGAACTAACCAGAGGGAGATTCCATACCACAGAATGTCATGCTCTGTATATAAACTGGGGGGCGTTGGCCGGGAGGGGTGGATTGCTGCTTGGGCATCAGTCAGAAGGTGATAAGCAACTGCACTGTGCATCACTTGTCTTTTCTTGGGGTTTAGTGGGGTATTTTTGGTTGTTGCTGTTGTTGTTATTATTATTATTGCTATTATTATTACAATTATTTACTATTATTATTATGGTTTATTAGTATTATTAGTATTACATTTTATTTTACTTTAGTTATTAAATCGTTCTTATCTCAACTGTCGTGGTTTAACCCCAGCCAGCAACTAAGCACCACGCAGCCGCTCACTCACTCTCCCCCATCCAGTGGGATGGGGGAGAAAATTGGGAAAAAATAAGTAAAACTCGTGGGTTGAGATAAGAACAGTTTAATAGAACAGAAAAGAAGAAACTAGTAATGATAATGATAACACTAATAAAATGACAACAGTAGTAATAAAAGGATTGGAATGTACAAATGATGCGCAGGGCAATTGCTCACCACCGCCCGCCCGACACCCAGCCAGTCCCCGAGCGGCGATTCCCTGCCCCCCCGCCCCTTCCCAGTTCCTAAACTAGATGGGACGTCCCATGGTATGGAATACACTGTTGGCCAGTTTGGGTCAGGTGCCCTGGCTCTGTCCTGTGCCAACTTCTTGTGCCCTGGCTGGGCATGAGAAGCTGAAAAATCCTTGACTATAGTCTAAACACTACTGAGCAACAACTGAAAACATCAGTGTTATCAACATTCTTCACATACTGAACTCAAAACATAGCACTGTACCAGCTACTAGGAAGACAGTTAACTCTATCCCAGCTGAAACCAGGACATCAACCCATGAGTTTTGCTTTTTTTTCCATTCTCCTCCCCACCCCACTGGGAGCAGGGAGGAGTGACCCAGTGGCTGGGTGGTGCTTAGTTGCTGACTGGAGTTAAACCATGACAAGATCTCAGCAACATGCACGCATTTTCCAATACATTGAATAAGCAAAACTGGTGTCAGTATTACTATATTGGCAAATGGCAAGTGTTGCAAAAATAGCAGATCTAACACTGCTCTTTCTGAATATTCTCACAACAATGAATTTATCCAACTTCAGTTTCCCACTAAGAGTGTAAGAGTGCAGTCTAACTCAACATTATTCTTGAAGAGATTTAATCATAACTTACCTGTGTGTCTGCATTTAAAACTTTGATTCTCTGTGTGGAGATGAACAGATCCACTTCAGTCAACGCCTGGGAATCTCCCTCTGAAGTCTAAAAGACAGATGCTTTGTTACAAGGGGAGTTTTAATTTCCTCTTTAAAATGACAAATTCACTGATCGCTTCAAGCATAATGTGATGTGAGGCAATTGCACTGTTAAACCACTAAAAGACAGCTATTCAAAGGTGCTTCTAAAGACATACAAAGAATGCATTTGTTGCATAGAAAGAGTGAAGCATACTCTGATTTTGTGGGTAAGAGTGAATTTTCAGAGCCCATGGGACTGACAGCTCAAGTACTAAAATTCTCTATTTATAGCCAGAACAGGAGAAAGAGTATGGCTGTTTCTTCCCCACTGTCTCATCAATGCACTTCAGTACTGGAGGCATTGGAATTGAGAAAGTAGGAGAATTGAGAAAGTGACTTACTCCCCATCAGCTGCTTAGCCCTTGCCATCTTCAGTGAGCTCACCGAAAAAAGCGCAAGCTGGTGCTCAGTACCGTGGTGGGGTTTAGTTTTCTTCTACAAAATAAAGAACTGGCTGCTGAACTATTTTTCTCATATCAGAAAGCCATCAGCTGACTTGTAGACCTCAGCTTCTGAGCACTGCTCACTGGGGAAACAGTTCCATATCCCATTGGAAAACATGGTCACAGGGTAAGCGGGATTACCGTGTAATGCCACATGGCTTCCTAAGTGTGAGTCCTGGCTCTGCCCACGTGAGAAAACAGGAGAGAAAGTGGTAAAGCAGCTGCTGCCTCTCACTGAAGCATCATCTGAGAGCTTACCTAATATTCTGAGTTCCAGCAGGAACCTATTTATTCCTCCAGGCTACTTGTCCATAGTGCACTACTGCAGCTGGTATTTAGCAGCACCCATGTTAGCAGCCTCAGAATAAAATTGCCACAGACTCTATCACCCTGTGCTAAAGGCAGGCATCCATCTCCAAGTCAGAGATTGGGTCTCTGATGTAACAGTGCAAGGAAGAATGATGTATTTGCTGCTCTTTTCTGTAGTTATAAAGGCTTAGCTATGCCTATTATTCATTCAGATTAATTTTGTTTGAATTAAGTCTCATCCAGCAAAATACAAAGCAAGCACGTACTTTGGCAGAGACTACTTGCATTGCTTTCATCCAAGACCATCACGAAGAGCAAGATTAATTTTAGTGATGTTTTTGTCAACTGTATTTAGTGAACTGAAGTATAGTTTTTAACTGAGTGAAATGTCTTCTGTATGAATTGTTCCAACTACTACCTGGTAAATTTATTCTATTTGTTTTTAAATATCGACAATAATTTAATAAATATATAGTAAGTCACAGGCACAGGAAATACATCTTACTGCTTGGGTTAGTAAAATAAAAATAAGCGTTACATTAAAAAAAGTCTCCTGGATAACACTGGCTGTATATCTGCACTAAAAAAATCACAGGTATTCAACAGAAGAGCAGCAGACAGGTACTCCAGCAAATGAACAATGAAGAAAATGGGTTCATTTTATTCCATCCAGTGTTCAACTACTTAACAAAGAAACCAAAATGACAACTTTATGAGGACCCATAATGAAAGACACAACACTCCATGGAAAACAAGTACAACAAAAATGTAAGTAAACATTAGCATTCAAGAAAAACTGTTTACACACCGCTTTTTTCTTGATTTTAGCCGCCTTTTGCATCCTCTGAGGAGTAGCATAAAAAAAGAATGCAGACAGATGTACAGACAAAGAAAGAGAAAAGACAGTGTGGGAAGTCAGGGAAACATTTTGACTATGAATCCAGACTGTTAAAAATTAAAAATTTGGGGGCAGTGGGAGAAGGATGTGCAGGAGAGAAAGATTTGTTTATATTTCATGTAGTTCTCAAGCATAATTGGATTTAATGGCATTATACATGTTGTCAATTGATTACAAAAAAATTAGTACCAAAGAGTGTTGTCTGTTAACAGCTGCTCATGACATTTATCCCACTAAATATATAGCACTCTAAAATGACAGTACATGCACTATTTTAAAGTCAAGGTTTTCTCTCCGTATTGATCATACTTCTACTTGTAATTGTTGAACAAAATGTAACTCAAGCTCTATTCCATGACTATCTAAAGTAGTCAAGTATCTCTGACAGATTAGGATTGCTGTTAATACATGAAACAGTTTTTAGGGAGTTAATTGCAATCAGCAATTACTTACTGCTTGAGACATCACAATATGCTAAATAGAAATTCAAAGGTTTGGAAAGTTTAAAGAACTGGACCTTTCTTGCCTTCCGTTTGTTTCTAAATGCCAAATCAATCATCAATCATGACAGTCTCTTACTACGTAAATGATTTTCCCAAACTGGTTTCCTTCAGAAACACGCAATTTTTACCAATTAAGTATTTTATTGACTAAGCACCTGATTTTTCTATTAGCATTTAAATCTACCTCTTTCTAACCATGTGTTTATTCAGATGAGGTATTTACAGCAGATCCAGAAAAAACTGTGAAAGAAAAATCTCCTACTTCGATTATTAACCAAAAAAAAGCATTTTTTTACACAGCTGTATGAAGCAGTCTATGCTACATTATTTACACAGAATTGTTCATTGTAAATAACACCAAATCCAAACACAATAGTAATGGATCTTCTTGTCCTAAAAAGGTAATAATTCAATATATTGAGATTAATCTTCACAATTTGTAGTAAGTTAAAGGAATTAATGACATAAGAGGAAAACCACAGTCAAACAAATAACCTGTGCTTTGCCACTGGAATATTTCCTAATTTGTCTTTAATACTTGAATTCTTCATACAGCTTCCAAACAATTTTGAATAGACTCTGCAATAATTTATATTTTGTTCCTCAGAGATGCTGTATGTATTTTTATAATAAGCACTGGAAACTAATGGTATTTACGGTACTAGATCTATACTCATGTAAGTGCACTTCAGAATAGGTCTGAAGCTGCAGATCCTGTACTGTTTAGAGATCAACTGTCAAACAGTCAGAGAGTATTCTACAAACTAAAAAAATAAAAATCCCCTACCTTAACACGGCTCACTGCCTCTTGGGCCTGCATCATTCTTATGTTTTTAGAAGGGTTGCGCTCAGACAGCAGCTGTGTAGAGCCCAGGTAATTGGCTGCAAAGATGATTCCATCAATGAGGTCTTCAGGTTCACAAGGTCCTGGAACTGACATGAGACATTTACAGTTACTGCCTTTCAAAGGAGGGTAGAGAGATGAGAAATTGAATAAAGGATATTGAGGCTTGAACAACCTTTTAAATACCTTTTCTAATATGAAACAGATGAAGAAATCCAGTTCAAAATAAATGATGTTTTTCCCTATAATTATTTCCACAAAAAATATACTGTATTTAAAACAATGCATAATGGCTTGACTGTGGAATTCTAGAGGAAAATTATTGGAAAAATGTTTCCTGTGCTGCACTGATAAACACATTGGAATTATTTGCAAGTTTCAGAAATGCTGATAGGTTCCTTTATCATAACTTTCTTACTATTTATAGTATGACTGTTATGGTGCATGAGCTAAACTTCTGCTTGAATACAGATTTGTGTTTCCACATTTTTTTGAGATGTTTGTGGAAGTACACAGTCCCCAAACATTATTGCTGGCAAAAATACTGATGAACAACGGGCACAAAGGTGTACTTTGCTTCAGAAAAAGTCAACCACGAAACTTAACAGTTAAGAAAGTTTAGGAAACAAGAAAAGTAGGCATCTTGATGCTGTTTAGTCATGTCTAAAGCCAGAATTCAGAGACTGATAGAAAAACACAGTTCCCAGGCTAGTACAGATTGTATAAACTGAGAGCTGGAGAAACATGCTGCAGTACAGGAGTTCAATGAAACGTTCACAGTCTAATCAATGGAATCTGCACAACAGGTCATACAGCCTTTTCCTCTGAAAGCAGGGAAGAGGGAAGTCACAGAAGGTAGTTATGGAAAAGGAGCATGTGGAAAGAGCATGAAAAATTCCATGTTAAAAAAGATAGGAAAATAGTGGAACTTAAAAACATCTTGATATTTTTTAAATTTTAGCCTTAATTCAACAAAATGCTTTTGTATATAGTTAGTATTAATTACATAGTGACTTCAGTGAGATTCTAACATTAACTTGTATTTTGCAAGTGGTTTCTTTCCAAGGATGAAAAAGAGGAGGCAGGGAGAAGAGAATAAATGATAGTATTTATATCATACTGGAACCATTCTCATCATCCTCTTTATTCAGCTGTTAAGCTCTACATCTGGCTTGATTAGATCAACAGTAAAGAACAGTCATTCCAGAGTCTGGCTGACATCTCTTGACAGTGAGTATTTTCTGTTCCTCAACAGTTTTATAAAAGAGATTTGCTTTGAGCTGTATCAACTTGCTAAGCTGCTAACACTTTTTTTTGAAGTACATGAATCTCATGTGTGAGGAGAAAAATGACATTAAAGGGAGATGCTAATTTTAAAAAAAGTTTTATTGTACAGTGGATTAGTTCAATCTATTTATAATCAACTGAATGTGGAAAATTAGTAAGTGGAGAAGGAAAAATATACGGCATGCTATGCTGATGAAATGTACTTAAATAGTGGTTTGCACACATATCTTTTAGTGAGCATTCCCATCCCTCATTTTCCCACTCTAATTTAGAAAAAGTCTTCCAACAGAAAATAAACTTGATCGAAAGAAGTGACTTTCTTCTTCAAGCAATGTTGCTGACACCTACACTTCATGCAGACCTCACATTTGCCTGCTGGAAATCTCAACTCCCAGCAAAAAAACCCACAGTCTTTGTAATTCAGTAATCAAAGTATATAGACATATATATATATATTTATACCAGTCCTGCACTCTTCAGAGACCTGATATTGACTAACAATGCTCACACAAAATGCAGCTATTTGTTTTGCTAGCAAACACCATAGTTTCAAGCTTCAAAAGGATAATTATATAGCACAGGAGGACACATTTTGCTTTAGATCACATCCATACAAATCCAGTAATGGTTTGGATCTTCATTATAAGTCAGAATAGAATTCTGTGGAATTTAAAATTCTCAAAGTTTTGGGAAAGAATAAAAAAATATCATTACAATCTCCACTGAAATGTGTGAAAACCCTCAATGAAATCCTTGGGAAGTTACTAATTTAAAAAGTCACTGAAACTCTTCATGAAGGCCAAGTCTTTCAATACCTCACAAAACGATCCTTGTTCTTGCAGCACTAATTCACTGAATGAAATCAAAGAAAATGAAAATTCCACAAGAACTTCATTTACTATATCTCTGTTCCTCTTTGCTTACATCTTTGCACCATTACATTTTTCAGCAGATGGATGATGTATTTTATATGGTACCTCTTCTGATGATGTTATTCATACATCTTTTCAGGCCTAAAACTTAAGTCTTTTACCTCTGTACTTCTTTCAGCATGCAACACAATACTAATGTTGCAGTATATTGACATCTTGTTTCAAGGGCAGCAAAGAGGGAAATTAATTAAAGATGTGAATTTAATGTTAAGTTAGCAAAACTTCATTAGATACCTGCATCAACACGCTCATTCAAAATTAAAGTGGCTTTAATTTTGCTTTCCTTCATTCACTTCAGGCTAAGTAAATCAAGCTAAATTGAATCAAGGTTGCTTTAACTCTGAAATATGCTTACCCACAGAATGTTTAAATCAGTCTAACTAACCTCCTTTAGTAGTTAATTTAGAGTAATTTTCTTGAAATATTTTGTGTGTCGGAAGACAAGTAAAATTGCAATTCTTGGTACAAATTCTAATACAGTCATTACTACATCAAGCAAAGACCAAAATGCTAAGTAAGAGTCTGCAGGATTTGTCAACAAAAAAAAAGCTGTGCTGGTTATTTAAAACATATCAGTCCCTTAGTCTACTTTCTTTCCATCCCAGAAACGCTGGCTGAACTCAGAAAAGCTTGTTGTCTCTCCAATTATTTTCAAGAATGTTGAATTTGGCCCACTTCTGGTTGTATTGGTGCTTTGTACATCTTTGAGTAAGACATTTTTGTCTTGATTTCCAAGTCATTGATAGGCTATGTCAAAGGCACTTTCAAAGACATATTTAGAGATCTATTTTTATTTTTACGCTGCTAGCAGCTCTGAGCATGAAATGGTAATCCCCACCATAGCTTAGGGATCTGTGAAAGAAGTGAGTGTTACCAAGAAAACAACAAATTCTTCTCATGTCTTGGCTGTTTGGTGACAGCAATAGTTTTTTTAACTAATTTGTCTGAAAAACTTCTTGACCATGGAAATAACCTAGGGTTTTAAGCAATTTTATAATCCTAATTTTATTCATTTGGATTCTTTAAAGATTGGGGATTTTTTGGTTGGATAAGGTTTCAAACATCTCTTCATAGCATTAGAAGGTGATTTTTTGCAGAATCAATATAATAGCAACAAATTCTGTGACACCATGTATAAAACAAAAGCATGTATAAAATGCTTATAGCAATAGCTAATATAGAAAAAAGAAAAAAAAAACCAAACAAAAAACCCAAAACAAAACAGAAGACAAGGCATGTTGGGCAGAAAACATTTCCAACATGCATTTCCCGTCATGAAGGCAATGTAAGCAATTGTCACGTAAAAGAAGACATCCGCTGGAAGGATGGAATGGTATCGAAAATTACCAGGGTTAAATTGGGTTACCTGAGTGTTTTCTTCCCTTATCTCTGACTGCTTTAAATAATACAAAAATGCAGACTTGGCTGAGGTCCCAGCTCATCAGAGCACTTAAGCATACCCTTGACTGTAAGCACGTGTAAGGCTTACTGATGAGGAAGGGAAAAAGAAAAAAATAGATTTGAAACTTGAAGATTAGTTCAGTGTGAACAAAGAGTGGAATTTTATGTTGAGTATTGGTGCTTAAACATTAGATAACTATTTCTAAAAAATCTAACTGTAAATTTCTGCACTATCTTATCAGTGCAGTAGAGATTACTTGGTTTTCTGCTGATCTATTAATGCAACAAGTATAAACATATTTCTAGACTAAGTAGACTAGGTCTAAACATTTTTAAATTAACTTATCTTTTGTATTCATAAAATAAGAACAAGAATACTCATTCAATAATTCAGCATAACTGAATTTAATCATCTGTTAGGAACATATTTTTATATTTATCTAAAATCATGTGTAAACCAAGGATTCAGACAGTATTTAGAGACTGCGCTCAGAGCACAGAAGTACTTTCAACTTCCTGCTGAGAACCATCATACTCCATGAAGTCACTGAGACCTTAGGGTGCATGGCACTGCAGCAGATTTTGCATAAGGAGTAAACGGACACAGGGCATATGTCACCTCACAGAATGGCTATCTACAAGTCCCATATTTTGGCTGATTTCTTTATTTCATGGTTGTTACTGTGCAAGAGAATGAGAATTATGGTGATAGGACAAATATAGAGAGAAAAAAAGCCAGAACCCCTGAACGTGGAACTAATTAATTACCACTAAAAGCATGTAGTGGTACTACTACTGAAACAATTCTAATATCAAAACACATTTCAAATATTTTTTGTGCCTATTATCTGATTTGTTTTTATGTCCACATGGCATATGAAAAATATTTTGTATTAATAGAGACATAGATATAGCTACTCTAGTTAAGGAGTCATGCTGAAAGTTAAGTGCCTGAACAGTTGAATATGAATGTAACCAGAATATGACTGTGGTATTGCCATCAAAACTCAGGGAAGAACAAGGAGTGTTAGCTGGCAGAACTTTTTCTTTTGTGCAGTAGGGTCCTGTTCCTTTTGGGACTCTACATACAAATTAATAATAAAAACTCTGTTTTTCTTTGAATTCAGAGAGCAGTCATGTTAGCTATCATAAGCTCCTAGTGAGCTACATATTTATTTGTATTAGACAATGCCATATAATACCTGCAATAGAAAAAGCCTAAGAGATAGCTTATCCTCACATACTGTGCAACTATAGAAAAAAATCAGAGAAAGCAAAACAATTGAACTACAAAAAAAAAGTATCATGCTATCTAAAAGAGTATACTGACCTCTTTCCAACAGAGTAGTGAGCCGATTGGTAAGGTAAGGTAAGAAAAAGACATAACCTTTTTATCCCAATAAAATTAAAATGCGCGGTTGTGTCTACCAGCGCTGTGAGGGGTGAATTTTGTAGTCCGTTTTACAGCTATAGTCATGCTGGCCTCCCTTTATAGTTGTCCACTATACAATCGGTAGATGCTTATTACAAAGTATCAGCTTGCTTTCTTGTCTCAGCCACCTTTGGGGAATGCATTTAATTTACCTCTATTTAGGGCCTGTTAGTCAGCACATGCCAAGTGTTACATGTAATTTCCTTCAAATGTCAATCTGTGTAAAAGGGGAAATCTTTGAACCTTCCATTTGCTCTAGCTCTTCAAGGAAATTACTTAGAAGTTGCTAGTCAAGCTGATGGCATCAGGGAAGAGAAGGAAAATGTGTTGGACATTCTAATATTACTCTAAATCATAGTAAGTTTTCTCTGAGTTGAGAATGGCATTAGTAATCAGGTTTTTAACATTCATTTATGGTTTCCATTCTGGGAAAAGTGTGTTCATGGCAGATCTAAGGGGTCAGATGCTTAGAAGATGCCTACTGTCTTTTTTCACTTTACAGTGTAGACATTTCCTTTGCAGGAAGAGCTGTATGCATTTTCCCCATAAAAAGTTCTTCAGCTGTCTGTGAATCAGAGAATGATAATGTTTTTCAGTATAATCCCATTTTATCTCTGCCCACCTTCTTGTGTTAATAAATTGACTTATTTTTCTCCAAACAGAAAATATGTAATAGCAGTGCAAAGGAGACTGAAGAAACACACGAAAGCATGGCTCTTCTAAACAGAGGATTGGATTACCAATTTTTTATCAGATCTGGAGAACCCTTCTGTTTGTGCTGACAACTGAGATTCCCAGAGTGCCATAACGTGCATCACATCAAAGTGATACAGGGGCTGCTCTGAACAGTTAAATGACTCTTTCCTCTGCACAAGGCCATGAAGAACAGGGTGCTCTTATACCTTCATAAATCATAAATCTCCACCCTGCTGGGGCCCACTGTTACCATCTTTTTTACACCCTTCCAGATTTTTAACTGTCTCCATCTTTACCTTAATCTGAGAACTCTATCTGCCCCTCCTTTTTATCACCCATTCCCACAGGGGGGGGTTGAAAATGTTAAATACTTCAATACTTAAAACTTTTCAGCTGTATTCTCTTGGGTTTGACTGGTTTTTAGAACTGTTATCTTTAAAATATATTAAAGCATTTGCTTCCATTTTATCCTACTTTAACTATGGATGATGTAAAACTTACCATCAACAAAACTTGGAAATGAAGACACTTTCTTTGTCTGTTGAGAAATAAAAATGGTATAGCTGTAACAAAATAATTTTCACAAACCAAAGTGAATTCATACTATATTTAAACAGCTGTTGTTTAAAAAAATCAAATTTCTCTATATAACTTCTGCATAGCCACTATTTAGCACAGTGAAACACATTACATCACTAATTAACCCAACCTAACTGTTACATAGTGCTGTTTACCTGGAATCTCAGAGCATTTTAAGCAGAT
This sequence comes from Haliaeetus albicilla, assembly GCF_947461875.1. Classification (NCBI taxonomy): domain Eukaryota; kingdom Metazoa; phylum Chordata; class Aves; order Accipitriformes; family Accipitridae; genus Haliaeetus; species Haliaeetus albicilla. Next base: position 11,162,875 of record NC_091494.1, on the reverse strand, counting down.
CCCACCACACAAAAAAATAAGGGAGAGTAGAGGGAAAAACATGAAAATGACCTAGGAAGTCAGCTGTCAAATGAGCAATACAAACCAGCAATTCCCAGTCCAATAGTTTATCCACTAGATCACATTGCCTATTAATGATATCCCAAATTTCTAATTAAGAACATTTAACAATATTTTACAAAGCCAGATTCTGGGTCAGTGAATAAAAAGAACTGTCCCTGATTGCACAGTACATAGCATTACACTTAATCTCAGCAGGAGCCACAACAGTGCTCTTTTTATGCTACTGTCTCTATTTTCAATAAACAGATATAGTCCTTCCATTTGCTTGTCTTTTGCCAGCCTCCTCAGGCATTCCTATGTCCAGGAAAGAGGCTGATTTCTCCATTATGGGAAAAGGCTTTAGAAATGTACCTCTTCATTAATGTAACAGGCTACAGGCTAAATATGTTACATATTTTTGAGGTAACAGACTTCTGCTTTTAAGTCTGAATTTCATTTCATTGTGTCTAGCCTCAAGCATAACCTCATTCTGCATTCTTAGATGTCTTCTTTGCTCCAGTCTTTAGTGACAAGAGCAGGTCTGCCTATCACCACATCTTTTTCACAGCACACTGAGACAGGATGCATCTTACCACAGAGGCCACTCAAAAAGACATGAATCATTTGAGCCCTCAGCACTGAATGATGTGTTTGATATTAGGGGTTATTTAAAGAGAATTATTCCTGTGGGAATTAAGCAGTCCTTTGGCTTTAAAGACTGATGGTGGGGGGTTGGGCGGGCAGGAGGGAGAAAAAAAGCAGAAGCCAATTTTTTTTGATGCTCCAATAATCCAAAAAGAGAAATTCTCAAGTGTTCTCTCTATTCTGTATGTCATCAGAAAATTTTAGGTTTGAGTACATGCCATGGACAGTTACATAAAATGAATGTGGCAGCAACAAATCCATGGGTATGATTCAAAGACTTTTCAGAATATGCAGCCATGGTATTTATTGTCAGTTCAGGAAAAGAAACAGAGCCTCCCCGTGAGAGGGGGAAAGCTGACAATTTGATGCCTGCTTTCCCTCATGGAAGCCTGACTGCAGGAAGATGGGCAGCAGAACGGCCTAATGGCCTTAGGTACCTACCTCAGGTGTATTATTATTGTCAACTGGTCCATTGAGATCTGAACGCTGTTGCTTCCTTGGCTGCTCTAAACCATTGCACATCTGTAAGAAAAAACAAGAAAGCATGTTCTCCATTATTTTATGACAGTCATTCGTCATGAAGCTGTTCTGTGTAGTTATTTGTATGTATTTATATGTCATTATCTATGTGCAATCAATATTCATTACTGATATTGAAATATCATAACGTGCTACAATAGTTGGAATTTCCTGTTGTAATTTAGCAAATATGAGATTCATATAAAAATGTTGGGCTGTTTATAATAAAAGATGTATTTTGATGTAAATAATAAGACATCTCAATTATCATTAAGTAGCAGTTACACTACTGATTTAAATTTAAATTAAATTATTTTATTTCAATGCAAATTTTTCACAGGAAATTAAGCCAAATGCTGACATGTTCAAATTTTCAGAAACCAAAGTCAGAATTTTTAAATGTGTTTATTCTCAGTACTGGACAAAATCAAAATAGTCCTAATGGCCACCTCTGGTCTGAAAAACAGAATCCTAGCACCAGATATAGGATTCTGTGTTCATGACAGATACCTCATGGCATCTCCTTCCTTTTGGGCCAAGCAAATCTACAGCATGCTGACAGCACATCTTCAGGCTTCTGAAGAAATGCAAAATGGAAAATATAAAACCTCACACAAGGAAAATACTAAGCCTTTTAAACTACGCAACATTCTTTTTCTTCTAAGTTCCAATATTCTCAGGGACAGAATTTCTTCTCCAGACCTGACACAAATGACAGAACACCAGCACCCAACACAGGTATGTATGTGTCCCATACATACCAAGAAAGTGAAGTTTTCATGACTCAAGAGTTTCAGTGTTAGAAATCTGGAAAACCAAGGTGATTTCTGGAACAAATTTTTATGGTTTATGATATTTCACTTCCCTTTTTTCTCAGTTTCCCCATTATGTATAAAAAAGAGTGCCTAAATGCCACTGTCATTGTGAGGCTTCACAAATAAGAACTTGTATGAACAATTGTGCAAATGGAAAACACTGAGCCAGTATTATTTCAAAGGGTCAGCCTGAATGCTACATGTGAACATAACTCCTTGTCTTCTGACTTTCAAATGCAATATGTAGCTGTAATCAAAGAAAGTCTGCATGTTCATCTCTGGACAAATTACACCCTATGAGTAATATTTGGTCAGCTGAACAAAATGTGCTAATGAAGCAGGCACATTAGGGCTATTAGCTCAGTAATGCTAATTCTCAGGTAAGACAACATACGCAAAGCAAAAAGTCACCCAAGTAGTAAGCAGGATTTTAGGAAACAAAAGACTATCTGCGACATACACAGAACACCAAGACTTGGCGACCCACTGACTAGGGCCCTGTTTACATGGCTGTAGTAGCTAAGAAGCTTACCCTATCCCTGCTTATAAATCCTGTTCTGTTTGAGACAAGACAAATCTAATTATATTGCATGGCTAAACTAATATGGAGCAATAGGTGTTGATATGCAGTGAAATATATTAATGAGGTAAACAAATATCTAGAGGGCTTTAATAAAACAAGCATAATAATCATATATTATGCCCTAAAGTAGTAGGATTAAATCAAGTATGATTTAAGCAGAGAAAATGACAAGGCCACAATGAAGATACATTAAACTGTAAACAGTGACAGCAACTATATTAACTCCAGTATGTGCAACAGAATGTTAATACTTTAAAAACTCTTGTCAGTTCTGATTACCACACACTTGACTGAACTGAAAATGCACCTGCATATAAAGAAAGAATTGGTTGACTGGTTTAGTAAGCATACCATAAACATTGTTCAAACATGTCTCTGTCACAAATCTTATATGTCAATTGACTTATTCAGCCCTGGGGATCATAATACCGATCATGCTCTCTGGTAATAGTTGCATATATAATTCCATATAGTCTTAATATAAAATATGACTAAACACTTGGATGACATTTCGCTTTTGATTATACATAGCTGTAATTAACTGGAGTTCCTATTTTCAGGTTTTTAGGAATATAAACAAGCCTTGCTTGTTTATTGTTTCCTAGTCACAGATGTAGTTTATATGTCACATATGTAGTATATATGTTGTTATTGTGTATTGGCTGGGTTCCAAAGAAAAGTCTGTGCAGAATACATTATGAGTTGGGATCAATCACATCACCTCTACAAGGAACATAATAAATGTTTTTTACTTACTATTTGGTGTCTGTACACGAAGGCCAATTTTTCCCCCCCCAGTGTTTCACCTATTTGTTTAGGAGCCCCAGTCTAATTAGGCAGAATCTCAGGTACAAAGAATTCTTCCATTTCTTTTATGCACATCTGTCCACACAACATGTTCCAACTCTGGCTGATCTATTAACATTTTGTTCTTTAAAAATGTTGTGATGGGTAGGTGAGTGTGTGAGCACTTCCTCCGAACAAATATGAGTGTACTATCACATTCTTGAGATACTCTCAGCTTTAGAGTGTAGCACTCCCTGTGTCCCCTTAGCAGCAGCACATGTAAGGGGAACTGTGCCTGTCTGAGACTTTCTGTGCCCAACATTTGCCTGCAAATGTGTGGGCTGTTACAATGACCCTTTACAAAATAAGGGTTGAGATCTTCATGCTAAAGAAATGTTTGCTAACATGGTATCCCAGAAGAAAAGGGCAGAAAGAAGTACAGGGAGAAGGGCCTCCCTTTCTTTCCTCAAGACTTACAGTGTCAAAGGAGAGAACTATGCACAGTAGGCATGGCTGTATCTCCCATACACAGTTACAAATCATGTAGTCTTGTACATATGGAAGGAGATGCTTCTAGACCAAAGATGAAGGGCTGTTTTGGAGCTTCTTTATGGAATCATTTTTAGAAAACATAAATTCTGCTATTTGGTGTGGGCTGGAAGTTTGTTCATGCTCCCAGGTGATCTGACCAATGTCGAATAAATTATCATACTCAATACTTGCTTTCTTTGTGTTTCTTACAGAGTTTCCAATTTATATTTTTGTTTTAAGTTTTACCATAGCTAGAAAAATCACATTTGAAGGAAATACTTACAAGGTATTATAAATACTTTATACCCTGACTTGCAGTTTAGAATAGAACATAAAGCTAAACTGGAAATCTGGAATTGACTGCACACTAACACAGAACTGCAGCTATGTTAAAAGTCTCTTATCCTAGGATAAGATTCTGATAAAAGGACAGATTCTGCAAAGCAAAGATATAAGAAAATTAAAATATTAAAGGTGTAGTAGTATTAACACTTTTGCCTCTGAGCAAGTACTGAGGCACTGTCCAGCATCATGTGAAGGAATTTGAGGCAGCAGAAAATGCCATCTTTAGGCTGAGAGGAAAATCAGACTCTACTTATTTGAGGTCACTGAAGCATCTATGCACATCTTTCAGAAACATGCCTACAGCTCTACCCATGTGCTGGCCAGCCCTGTCCTGATGGCTAATTGCCAGGCCTGGGGCCACCTGGGCCTCCCTCCTCCCACCAATCTTGCAGGGCCCCTCCCAGTCAACCAGACCCCCTTTGTAACCACCCCTTCCTGCAGTATAAAGCTCATCTTAGCTGGAGGTGAGAGTTGGTAATGATTGAGTTGGGCTGTTTCTTAATGCTACTAGTTGTTTATTCCAGTGTAAGCTGTTTAGCTTTTCAGTCAAAATCTCATATCAGCAATATGGTCCTCCTCAAAGCTGCCACCTGTGATCCTGAATGCTGCTGTGGTGCTCAGTGCTGATGAAGCACTTCCCTGCTGAAGAACATTCTGCTAGAAACCAGCAGGTTAGTCCCTTTCTTGATTTATTCAGAGGAATATTTTGTCTGAGAGGAACGAAAGATTAGTTTTTTTCAGAATTGTTAACTCTTTCGGTAAAGAGTTGATAAGCAAGCACTGAGTGCAGCTCAAAGGCGTGGTAAGGCTTTATTACTGTGTTTAAACATTTGAATAATGAGGCTTATGATCCATACCTGCCAATCTCTTTACTAGCAATACTGTTCAAATATTATCAAATAAAGTGTTCAGAAACCAATGTACTGGCTTATGTATTTTGAGACTCATCTTGAAGACTGCTAAGCTTCTTGGAAAGCAGATATTTTGTGGTAGGTTCCAAGTGAAAAAGGTTCATTGTGGTAGGCTCCAAAAAGAAAGAACCTTCTTGGACAAGGGATATTTTGTAGTAGGTTGACTAGAATAAGTTATCTGTTACACAAGTAAACCAACAGATCTAATAGATTTTTTTCATCCAGGTTTGTTGTTTCTCTCTAGAACAAAGGTAAAGCAGATGAGTATTGTTACCTTCATCACTTAAGGACAAAACTTCAGTTTCTAGTAGTTTCAACTTCTGTGATCTTCTGTTGGCTTCTGAAGGCAGTTTATCACTGGGCTACATGTCCTCCTGATATATAAACACTACTGTGTTTATAGAAACACATTAAGGTGCATCTAAAACATCTTTTTGAATCAAGAGATGGTAACCTAGTAACAAGTCTATTATGGTGGTACTATTCCTATTAACCCACACGACTGCAATAACTTCTCATAGGTGATGTGGAGTGCAAATGGCTTAATCTACCCTTACTGAGCTGCTGCATGAGTTATTGTAACATCAGTAACATGCTAGTGTCAGTAGGAGCAATTTGACCCAGCAGGATACACTTAAGGTAGAATCTGAGTGAGGCAGGTTTTGACTAGCTGAAGGATTTCTGATTTTGATCACAGAAAATAAAGGCCAGACTTCACACACTGTTCTCTCATAAAGATTCCATTACTTATGTGCTAATTTAGAGCTGGTGCTAGCACATGTCAAAAGTGAAGAGGAAAATATTTGTGGAAAGGAGTAGTTCTGAGTAAGCAAGTCAAGTTAGAGTATGGAACTAGCATGAAAAGAGAAGGAGTCAAAGTAAGTTTAGAGATCTAAGCATTCCACAAAAGCATTTCAATACTCTATCCAATTTCAATAAACATGAAAACAATCACCAATTGATTTTTATCATCTTAACCAACTAAGAGGTTTTTTTGTCCTTGCATATATTTAAGATTGAAAACCAGCTGTGTTAAAGAGTTTCAGAGAAATAGCTGTGCTGAATGGTGCATTTTTATGTAGATGTAATTTGGAGTGCGTACTGCCTTCTGCTCTAAACCTCCAAGAGAAGACTCTGTCACTAATGCATCTTTAGGTAAGAGGCATTGATTTGGCTGCCCCCTGGTGTCAGGAGTTTAATGCTAAAAAGCCATGACTCAGCCAATGAGCACAGAGAAACTGGTTTTGTCTGAGAATGTTTGAACTCTTTAGCACTTTTCAGCACGTACTTACACCTGCTAAGTTTGGGAACTGTCACTCGGTAATAGCTGTTTAGTATTTCTGCCCCACAGCTGCCTAGAACACAAGGGAGAATGCAGCAAGCTCTTTTAATACTCTTTATTTACACCCATTTGTGTTTTCCACAAATTCTATCAAATGCATCCCATAATACTCAGACTGAACTCCAGTAAGAAATTCCTAAGATACAGGTTTTCTGATATGTCTATCATCTTAGCTGCTTCAGACTGTTCTAAGGGTGAGATGTTTTACAGACAAGACTCCTGGATTTGGGGTCTTTGCAGCAGAAGAGCACTGTGCCTACGCCAAGAGAAGGGAATAAACTTCAAATATTTTTGTCATTACTGAGGTCTACTAGTACAGCTAAACAAAACACAGTAGCAGCACTGATGTGTACAAAGCTGTTGGAGAACAAACTGAGACAAAAAAGAAGACTTTGTAAAATTTTCTTTCACAAATTCTTTGTTAGTGATATTTTATCTGTCTCTGACTGTCCATGTTGAAAAAGTATAAGAGCATAGCCTACATGAAATTTGTGAAATGAGACTAACACTGCAGAAGCTTGTGGGGTCCCTACCAGGGGAGTTTGAGCATATTTGGTTAGGCTCTCAAATGTATGTCAGTGATATGAAAGTATGATTGAGAAATAAGAAGCAATACAATTCATGTGTCACAGGCAGTATCATTAAAGTAGACTTCCCTCTAAGGTTCTCCTCCTTAATGGTGATAATGGCAAATCCCTCTTTCTTTAGAAAGGTATAGATGAAGGTGGGGTGTTGGTGCTGTTAAAAACTTTATCTTTTATTGTTGGCAAATAGATTTGTTTGAATAGGGTAGGAGAGACTATGCATCCTCAGGAGTTTGCAGTCTGAAATCTAAGCAGATGAGATATGAAGAACAAAGGGCTGATCAGACAGTCATCTGAAGTAGCTCTTGGGCCATGCCAATGCCAGTGTTTCATAAAGCTATGACTCCAGTTGGGATTGAAAGAGTAAACTGCCACATACGAGGTTCCAGAGGGAAGCGATTATTTGAGTCCCATTAGTGCAAAAGACATCTTCCATTGGTATTACTTCAGCTGGTGTCCAGTGTTTTGCTAACTTTTTTCTTGACTGCTTCTGCCATTCTTTAATTATGCTACCTGACTGTATAGAGCTAGCATTAACTTAGTATTAGTAAAATAATAGGTAATACCATCGTTCTCTGCAGATATCTTATGGGTGCAATAGGAGAAACTAAAGTTCCAAATGCTGTCTGGGAACAGCAGGATGGGCCTGAGACTGCCCCATACCATACTGCTTTGTGAGAAGGAAGCAGGACAGGATACACTGCAGTGAACTGATCTGGAGACAAGCTTTTTGTGGTTCAAGCTTTGGTTTAGACCAGGCCCTTGTTCATATTTTGTGTGGTACAAGCACTCAGCTGCAACAGGAGGACTACTCTCATTTTCCACCTAGTAAAACTGTTCCGTGGTTGATTATTAGTGTGCCAAACCGACAATATTCTACCTAAACTTGAAGCTATGCAATGTAATAGCGTTCCAAAAAGATGAAAAACTTCCAAGTCAATAGCAACTACTTTTGCACAGGAACACCACATCAGTTTAAAATTTCTGGTCATGCTGTATGCTAGTATCAGTTGAATGAGCCATTCAGTTCCTCTTCTTCCTTACTCCACCCAACAATACTTAAGTCAGGAGAATTACATCAATAGGGTGTCTGACCATATTAGACTTCCCTGCATGAAGCTGAAACATATAAAATGAAATTGTAAGCAAAAAGGAAAATTTCTTCATGTGTCAGATACTTTAACAGTTGGCTCAGGCTGAGATGACTAAGATGTCAAATGGGGGTGGGGGAAACTCCTGGCTTGAAGTTGTTAAATCTGAGTTATGTCATAAAATGCCCCAAATAATCAGTTTCAACTTCATAGATGTAATGCCCTTCTTAAATAATATAAGCGTGGAAAACCTGCAAGAAATAAATTATGTTAAGCAGCGAGTTAGAGCAAATACACACTCTAAATGTATTCTAGGTTTCCCTCAGGCATGTCTAGTGCAAATCGTCTGCACTTCCCTAGGGGTATTTACAAATATAAGGCTCATACAAGCAAGCTCATATCCCTGAAGTTTTCAAGGGTGAGCATGTATATTTAAGACTGGAGACTGACCCACACTGAAAGTAAAATGAGATGCTTACTTTGTTTTCCATTCTCTGCAGATTGTTGGGTCCTTCTTAGAAGTGACTACTGTTCTCTGGTGATTAATTGCTGAAAGCAAACCTAGCAACTGGAACCTTAAAAATCACATTTGTCTACTGGTTATTTAATATTTTGTATGCAAGACAATTGCTAGCATTTATCATAGGCTAAGAATTAATAACTACATATTTTTAAAGGTATGTAAAAATGTATTGTGTATCAGTTACTGTTAACTAACCTGAAACTTTATGCAGCAGTATTTTCACTTACGGGAGGCAGGAAAGGAGGAGAGGAGCAGAAACATGAAAAAAGCTAAGGGCAGCACAGTACGTGCATAAAACCACAAAATGCACATTCCTGTTTGCTTATTGTTTACAAAAACTGACAAACACATAGTATCTTGGTTTAACTTAAAAGCATTCAAAGTGTTCCATATGCAGTATGTATGCTTCTGTGTCATCCCTCTCACCATGGTATTTTGTATTGTGATGCACACTTAAAATAACTGATATCTTTTAGCAAGATGACAAAACCAAGGATCTTCCAAGCAATTTCTCTGCAAACAATAAGTTTGGCATGCAAATCTACTGACAATGGCCTTGGGTTTTTCTCCTTCCACTATGTAAGAATGTTAATTGTTGTAATTAAAATAATTACTACCTCAGTTTCACAAATGAGACACAGGTTCATTTAGACAGTACACTAATTGCATCCATCCCTTAGACATTTTATAGTAAATATTAAAAGAATTTAATGTCCCAGAAGAACAAAATCCTCTGTGCTTTATTCAAATTCTTTGAAGTCCAATATCTGTTACAGGTCCAGCCACACCTCACCTTAAGGACATTTCAGGACCTATTCAGTATAAAACTCACTTTGGCAGAAATGGATACTCTACTCTTACTCTAATGCCTTCACAATGAGCCTGATTTTTAGGTAAAGCTGACGATAAGCAACCTGCAGTAGGTGAACAGAACACAGCAAGATAACACAAGTCTTGTTATGATAAACGCATTCAAGTAATGCTTGCTAAAAATTAATTAACTTGATTTTTAATCTTTTATATCCCTGGAGGCTTGGGGTGGGGGAGGGGAGGATCTCCCCATGTCTCCATTTGTGAGCCTCTGTATCTCCATAAGAAATGCTGCTTCACACCTTTATGCCTTGGAGGCCTATCTGCTCTTCTCTTTGCTGGAGATGCCCACAGCAGCTTTGCCCTGTCTCCTTTCTTACAAATTAAATGCATGTCTCGTCACCCAGTTTGTTTATTCCTTCATGCTAAACTGAAATGGATACCTGTACTGCTGTATCTCTGACTGTTATCTCTACTTTCCTTTCTCCCTTCATATTTGAAGGAATGAAATATCATGTATTGTTTAATGCTCTATCCATTAGACAATAGTTCGTCGTTTTTATGAAGAGTGATTGTCAGAATTCAATGGCCACGTGCCAGTCAGTGGCTTCCTATTACACCAGCACTTCCTCCATTATTAAAAAAAGAGTAAGGCGTTGGCCCAAGACTGACTGGAAATAACCATTAAAGCTCAGACGGGCAACTCAGAAATACTTAGGTCCCTTTGTTTATTTTCACACCAGTGGCAGTTATATCAATATCCCAGTGTTACAAAAACCCCAGTTGTTAGCAGTCTGGCAAGAATAATAAAGGTACAATGCAATTCAGCTCAACTTCTGCTAAATAAACTTTGAAAGAGTACAAAAAGATGTTGAAATGAAAGTCCATTTTGAATTCTGTTTTGAATTGGCAGTCATTCAGGAGGAAAAAAACCTCACAATTTCTTCTTCAAGCATATAGAAGAATTCACCAACTTTCTTATTCAAGAGCTCATCTTCTCTTTTGTTCTGCAAATACTTTCAAAACTTACAAGCAGCAACACTCCTAGTAGCAGCTGCTGGTGTACTGTGCCAGAAAGACCAGCTTTAGTCTAAAACATGCTAGCCAGACTTCTCTGCTCCTAGTCAATACCCAGTAACTAGTCAAACCATTTAAGACCATCAAGCTTGTTCACACAAGGTAGAACTTTTATGCTGACAGTAAGGCACTGAATATACTAAGTTATACAATTTGGTTCAAATTGGACTTCTAAAAACAGAATGTAGAAATTAGTATTAAAAATTTGCTATAGATATGGGAAATCTGAAAATATTCCCCTAAGATTTTTTTATTCACAATTATAATAAAGGTCAACCTGTTTCATCAGCATATACTTAAGCATCTGACTTCCTTTTGCTGTTTTTCAGAGGAATTGACATATTTTAATGTCTGTTTTTAATGGAATCATCTAGATTAAATTGTTTAACTGTGGGGCACTTAAACATAGAAAATCAATATTTATAGATTTGATGAAGCTGAAATGGGAAACTTATAGCTCTGAAGTTTAATAAAGCATTTTAATTAAAGATAAGGCAAAATAATTATCTTTACTAGTCTGTCATCTAAATACATGTTGTTTTACCTTTTAGGTAGATCTCTATTCACTGCAGAAGATAACTGATATTCAGCTGCATATAACTTCAGAGATGCAAAGTCAAAGCTTTAAACTGACCTTAGAGCAAAGGGAATTAAAGGTGTCTCTAAGGAAGTAAGCACATTCAATTTGGAACTTTAAAAGAAGAAAACCTCACACCTCTGTTACTCTAGAAAAGCTTGAGCTTCATTGCCAGATTCTTTTTTCTGGCACTCAACATTAGAATAAGAAAAGGTTATGCATGGTTTAAATTAACATCTACACCATTCTTGTGATAAAACTGCTTAACAGCACTTTTGGTATAAGTAAAGCTCCTATTTCTTCCTTCTTGCCAAGGTCAAGATATGCCCAACTAGTACAAAACCACAGCAATATCCAGGCATTTCTTGCAGTTGTTTAACATATGCAGTATCTAGCCTTGGCATACTTTCTATTGACAACAAAACAAATTAAAAGTAATCACCCACTAAGGCAATGGAACAGGAGCCCTTAATGGAAAAAAAACTAACCCCTTCAACTATTTCAATGCTGACCCCAGTTTTAAGTTTATCTAGTGTGTCACTGCAGAATAAAAATAGTGTAAATAACCTGGTTTGCCTCATGCATCTGGAATAAGTTGTTTTAGTTAGAATTGTCTGTTCTCTGTGCAAAACCTATTTCTTAGTTATCTACCCAAATCAACTGCATTCAGCACCTTTTTCGAAACATCCAATGTGATTATGTAGTTGTGAATGCAATGTAGAGTAAAAAATTAAAGATATTGCTCTCTAATTCTGTTTGGAATAAATAATTAACATAATGTTTGCATAATGCCTCTGACAATCTGATTAAACGGAGAACCTCATACCTGCTCTTGTGGCCACTTCTGTCTGTCCTCTGGGGTTCTTGACTTTGTTTTAAAACCTCTAGGCATATCTCCACTGTGCTTAGAGGCAGATGGGATATTCAGTGATTTTGGCCTCCCCTCGTGCCTGTTAGCACTGTGAACAGCTTCTCCCTTTGAACAAGTCTCTTTATAGTCATGTGCCATGTTTTCAGTCCCAGTGTGCTCTGGACTCATTTCTGTTGTACTATTAATACTGCTCATGCTCATACTCATTTTGATTTCTGCTACAATCTGGTCAATGTCCTCTTCCTGCTCTTCCAGTTCTGCATCCTCTTTTCTAGAATGGTATGGTGATATTCCCTGCGAATTTCCATTAGCTTCTGCTGGATAATAGTCCGGATAGCCACCTTCACTTTGACAATACTGTATATTTTCTTCTTGGTCTTGAATCTCCAAAGATGACACTTCATCCTCCAAAATCTGAATGCCATTATCTTGACCTTCCTGCCACTCTTGCCTGTCCGTCACCTCATTTTCATCTTGGTGCTGAATTTTACCTTCAGCCCATTCTTCTACAGCTTCCTGACATTCATCTGTTTCAACATGGTGTTCCTCATGGGGAGCATACTCCTCCCCATTGCAGTCCATTCCTTCCAGGTAACTGTCATCCTCTGGACAGTATCTAATGTAGTATGTGATCCCCTCCTCTTCTTCTGGCAAGCCTTCATCATAGTCCTCGTCCTCAGAGGTGTTATTCACATAGTCAGAGCTGGAGTCACCATCTCCACTATGATCATTGCACTCATGTTCCACAGGTGTAGGACTACCTTGTCTGACAGTTGCTAGTTCTGTCTCCTTTGCTGCATAATCTTCAATAGGAAGGTCACTTTCTTCATTTTCAGGCTCCCTGTTGTGAGATGAAGTAGGGCAAGCTCTCACTCTGTGATCCAGCATGCTGGCTGTAGTGCTTTGACGTTTCCTGTTTGCCATAGCCAACTCCTTATACGACAACCATTTCTAAGCAATTACTGTAGGGAAGATGGAAAAAACACACATTCAGGAAAAGGTCATCAGTAGAGATCAGTGATGTTAATAGGAAACAAACTGATAGATTTATTTGGTAAAAAGGATGTGTTTGTAGATGTTTAAACCAGAGATAGCTAGCTTTTAAAATACTTATGTTATGGAACCATGAAATCGAAGTAATAACTTGCACACTGAAAGGAACAGATAAAGAGAAGGTTCTACATTTATGCTAAATGTATTCAATTGTAGGATCTCCTCTGTCAATTTGACAGAGACTTAATCTTGAACCTTGAAATTAGTTTTCAATTTCTTTTCCCTGCTAGTAAGGGGTCATGCTTTGATTGCTATGCAGTAAACAGGAGCTCTTTTCAATTTTCAGCTTAGGCATTTCTTTAATGTGTACTGAAAGCATACATTTAGAATCTGACCTGCTCTTACAAAACTAAAGGAAAATCATTCTATTAACTTGGCAGTCACATAGGACACTAAAGGATAATGTACTGCTATTAAAGTTATTTAAAAAAAAAAAAATCACTCACTGCTTTATCAGTTCTTACTAGCTGGATACCATTAAGTATCTCTCATTGTTAAACCAAATATTGTTTTTTAGAATAGAATAGACTATTTCAGTTGGAAGGGACCTACAATGATCGTTTAGTCCAACTGCCTGACGAATGCAGGGCTGACCAAGTTAAAGCATGTTAAGGGCATTGTCCAAATGCCTCTTAAACACTGACAAGCTTGGGGCATCAACCACCTCTCTAGGAAGCCTGTTCTAGTGTTTGACCACCCTCTCAGTAATGAAATGTTTTGTAGTGTCCAGTCTAAACCTTCCCTGGTACAGCTTTGAACCATTCCCACATGTCCTATCACTGGATACCAGGGAGAAGAGATTGGTACCTCCTCTTTCCACTTCCCTTCCTCAGGAAGCTGTAGGGAGCAATGAGGTTGTCCCTCAGCCTCCTCTTCTCCAAACTAGACAAGCCCAAAGTCCTTAGCTGTTCCTCATAGGACCTTCCTTCCAGCCCTTTCACCAGCTTTGTTGCCCTCCTCTGGACACATATAAAGACTTTCACATCTCTCTTAAAATGTGGGGCCCTGAACTGCACACAGTACTCCAGGTGAGGCTGTATCAGTGCTGAATATAGCAGGATAATTGCCTCTTTTGACTGGCTGGTTATACTGTGTTTGATGCAGTTTGCCCTCTTGGCTGCCAGGCCACACGACTGACTCGTGTTGAGCCTGCTGTCGACCAGTACCCCCAGATCCCTTTCTGGAGGGCTGCTCTCCAGCCACTCCTCTCCCAGTTTATACTTGTGCCTGGCATTACCCCATCCCAGGTGCAGAATCTGGCATTTTGACTTGTTAAATTTCATCCTGTTAATCATAGCCCAATGCTCCAATCTAGATAGATCCCTCTACAAGACTGGTTTTCAAACAGTCTCATCTCTATGCTGGGAAAAGACACATTTACCATAAAAGCTCATTAATTCTTCCCACTAAATACTTGTGCTACTTTAAATTACATATTTTTGTCTAAATACTAGATTCTAAATAAATAAGCAGAGATTATATGAACTGTATAAAAATAGTCAAAATAAAGAAAATAGCTAATTCTAGACAGGCTTGACAACTGTGATTTGTGTGTGATTTGGATGGGGGAAACAACATGCTTTCAGTATATATGTTTCTCTGTATTTCATTGTTGTATGCTTGAGACTAACGGGAGTCAAAAGAATCTCAGTAGACATAATAAAGCGGGATGAAGGATGATGTTTAGTGCTTACATTGTTGAAATTAGCTGAGGAAGAGACAGTTCCTAATAAGAAGCAGGAGCTGGCCCCAAGAGCCAGCTAAGACTAGCCTTGCGGCTTGGGTGAATACCAAGAAACCACTGAGCCTGCGCAAGAAAAGAGGTTACTAGTGGTGATGAAGAGGAGTCGTCTATCTTCATCTGTGCGACCACCATAAAGAGGCACTGTGCAAGCGCAGTTGAGAGGAGACTATGGAAATGACCTCTCAGAACTAATTTTAATATGAAGCAGGGATAGGTCATGCATATGTATAGGCATATTGTGAATATGTAACACTTGACTGTATAAACTTGAAGTGAATTGCCGAGTCGGGCGTGCACGACTTTGGTGGGACTACCCCCCCGTGCTGCCCAGCGCTGAATGAACATACCTACTTTACAATCTCACTGATTGTGGAGTCTGTTTTCCGCACATCATGCTTATGATAAGCTTGATGTGTGCAGTTACTTAATTGGGGTGAACTGAGTTCAGACATAGGCTTCTGAAATGCACCACACAACTGCATGCTTTACTATATGCATATAACAAAGGCATGTCAGCCAACCACGTGATCATTTTGACATAACCAGTTCCCCAAGTCTGTGTGTACACATAAAACAATAAAACCAGTATGGAGCTAGAGGATTAGAGGAGCTATATAGAGATTAATTTCCTAGGCATTATGAACTTATCAAAAATATTCTGTTACTGTAACCTAAAACCTTGTAGATATCCCTGCAGAATTTCTGGTATCACAAGGAAAACCCCAAACCTTAGTTTGTGACAAATCCAGGAATCTGATGCATCTATGAATTAGTGCAATGGCACCACGTGGCAAATCTAGGCTCTCCCTGGAACAGGGATTCTAGATTCTGCGATACAAAGCAGAGATGAATGTTAGTCACGGGAGAAGACATGAAAGGAACCCAGTATGTGAAGCTCTCTTCAGTTACTGATACATTGCAGAACTAGTCTTGACAGAAATCTTTGAAGTAAATAGTGTACCTGAAGTGAAGTTTTAAATGAGAAAATCAAAGGCGACAAAACTTTCCCAGTTATTACTTGCACCTTCTCACTATTAGAAGAACTAGCAGACCTACAAGACCTTCTCAATATGATCTGTATGCCCACTATGATCCCCTTCATAAACTAGCTATCAATTCTTACTTTGGAGTCAATAATAAGAAATTCAGAACACCAAACCAGCTGTCCACTACTGTTGCCTCCAATTTAGTTAGCTCTACTTGCTGCAAACTAAGGATGTTTCTATACTGTGATTGCAGTATAAACAAAACTTATTTTACATTGGATTAAAATAGCAATCTAATCACAACACTGCAATGCTCTGCACAGGCTGCAAAAAACTGCCTGCAAGCAAGATAAATTGCTTGTATGACCAGATCAGGAATGGGTAAGCACACTATACAAACATATCTAAAACAAGTTAAGATGGAGTACTACAAAAAAGATGGTTTTGATGGCAATGCAAGAAAGAACTACAGCCACCTTATCTGTATTAACAGAGTTATTTCTTGTCAGGAACAGAACAAGTAAGTGTCTCTGTGGGAAAGAACTGTTCTCATCTGCAGTGGTCTCAGTCTGCTAGTCATTGGAAATGTTCTCCATATTAAGTAATATTTAGAGATTTACAGTGTGGTAGACCCTCCATTCAAGTCACTACAGTATAGCTGAAGATAAAGAAGCACAAAGCATGTAACACAAGCATGGTCTGAAACTCATGACTCAGATTTTCCTAAAGCATATGGAGATAAGTACCCTTCTTTTTAGACAGACAGTGTAACAGAGTTTTTCCACCCACACCTAAGAATCTTCATTTAGTATCCAGGCCCTGAAACTGCCTTAAGTGGTATCACTGCAGTGATACCCTTTTATAAATTCCCATAGTTGAAAGTTCATAGATGTTACTTAGGTGCAAGAAAATTCACTGCACACTAGATACTGTGTAATTGTGTGTGTCACAGGAACCCATTAGTATGTACTCTGAGAGCCAAAAGCCAGTGGCTAGGCAGGGTAGGAGCCTAGAAAGGAGGTATGGCTGATGCATGGCACCTATAACAGCTGTGGGGAAATTGCCAGGTTAGGAGCTCTGAGGGCTCTAAGAAAATGGCTATCAGCTGGGCAGCATTAATGACAGCAGCTGCTGTCACCAGCAGTGGCATGTGAAAGTGCAACATATGCACTGTGGGAAGGAGTGTAAAGGAAGAATTTCAAATAGTGGCAGACTGGAAACTTTTTAGAGCATAGGTGATAAGAAATAGAGAAAGGAATTCCTCTCAAGAATGTCCAGCACTGACATACTAAAAAGACATAGGAAACTGGTTTTCCATTAATTCAGTCTGAGGCCATGACTGAAGACAGTGCTTTACCCCTGTATGCTGAAATGGAGGCACACGTTCCCAATGGAGGTAAAATAAGCCTGATTTTTTTCAAAAAGAGGCAAGGCTGATCTCATTGCTATGGAAATTGAAGTTGCAAAACAATCTCTGCACAACAATTATAATTCTAGTTGGCCTCCTTACCTTTGCCATCTTCTCAGTCAGGCACTACTTTTTGGGAAACCAAGTACTGATCAAATTAAAACAAAAAGGCAGAATTTATTATTCTTAGCCTCTGAATTGCAGACTGAATGTGCACTGATTATACCATCTTCAACTATAAAATGTAACTTCTACAACTGTACCTACACATCTGAATTACTAAACATGGTTTTCAAACATAAGTCTGAGAATTGCTCTTTATGGAGCTGCGTATCCATTTCTGTCAAGTAAACAATCAGCTGTATTTTAACTGAAATATTAGAACAGCCAAGGTAGCCTAGCCTTCTTCCACTGTTCCAAAATATCTCTCAGGTTTCCCAGAAAAATACTTCAGTCTTACATCAGGTTTAGCGTAACCTAAATCTTTTAAAACCTAAAATCGTTCTAGGTTTTTTCCAAGCTGTCGCATGTCACACAGCAAGGTGCTCATTCCTGATGGCCACAGGTCCAAACTCTTTCATCTTCTCACCTACAGAGATGCTAGTTTATCTATGTGGATGACAGTTAACTGAACGCACTGTATTCAGATTTTAAAAGAACAAAAACAGAACTTGGGGCATTTTTTGAGAAATGCAATAGATACGAAATTTTTACCACGTATTCTGCTATTCAGTTTACTGGGCAGAAGCCTTCTGAGTCACCTACTGCAGGGATAAATACTTTTCCTAATTTTCTCAAGAAATCTATGGTGTTAGAAGGTTACATAACTAACATTCACATACCAGTTACTAAGAATGCTCTTGAAATTGGAGAAAATACCGGATTTCTATCTACTACTACTCCAATGTCCTCTGAAGTGAAGACAGGAGTAATGATTTGCTGGATCCAGAGGCACTTTATGAATAAAGGCTTCAATTGAGTCAACAGGTCATTTCCTCTGCTTGGTGTAAGACTCACTGCTACTTCTGATATCTCAGCTCCCTCCTTGATAGTGGAGAGTTAGGTCAAATTTCTGTATCACTCCAAGTGCATTTTTCAACTTCTGACTGGGGGTAAAACAAGTGTTCCTGAGAACATGGGGCATCAATGCCATATCCTTCTTTACTGTCCTCAGGATTCAGTAATTTTATCTTGCCAAGACAAGCAAATGCTGATTTGTGTTGTACAGCGCACGACTAAAGCTCCATCAGTGTTGTCAAGATCAGTGATTAAGGGGCCAAGTTACATAAGGTTCTCAATAAAAATGTTTTGCTTTCAGTAATGGTTTTGCTTTATTTTTCTTGTTTCCTTGCCTCGGCTCAATGTTGAAAGGAAGAGGAAATCGATCTCCAGAAACACATGCTGCATTTCTATGTGGCAGTAAAAAGGAGTATGCATAGGGGAACCAACCTCTTCTGCTCCTAGAAAAAGGACTACTGGCTTACAGCTGGAATTTATTCTAATCGGTGCTCATTATGGAGTCATTAGCTTTCTCCTGAATTCTTTACACCTAATCCCAGACAGCTGCAGAGAGGGTTTATGGAACTTAACACTTCTACAACTTTTCACCTGTGTAGAAAGATACCTTCACTATTTTCTTCCCATGGAGAGAGACCAATTAAATTAGCATTAAAAATGGAAAATGGTACACAGTTGTAAACATGGTGATAAAGTGAAATACCCAGTATAATATTCCTGGCTGTGTTTAAAGAACTGCTTTACATATATACTTGATTCACAAGCTGAAGAGCATTCTAGTGGGAGCAAGACAAGCTCTCTGACAGTTTTTCATTTAACAAGCATAGTGATCTGAAGGGATTGGGGGGGGGGGGTTGTTAGCTTCTTTTGGCAACAAACATGTACTATTGCATGCATATCTACAGCCAAATGATCTTTTGAGCCCTGCTTTTGCAACCTATAGGTGAACCTAAGAGTTTTACTGGCCTCAATTTTATATACTCGCCTTATTTTGCAAAGCCTGTTTCCTGTGCTTACTCCTCCCCAGGTTTCTTTCATCTACTTCTCAGTCTTTCTCCCATGCTTCAAATATCTGTACCCTTTGTCAGTTTTGACAAAACTCCCATGCAAGTTTTGCTTCCCTGAAATTGTTCAATACCTCCTATTTTCCCCAAATATCTGGTACAATCTAGCTGCTATTAAATTGGTTCTAAAAAGATATAACTCTCTACCCTTTGTAAGTCATCTTCAAATGTAAGTGGAACATAAGCATTGCAACACAATTTACTGTCAGGCTAGATTATAGCACGTATGGCCTACAAGCTTGATTCTCTACTGCTGAGCTGTGTTTTCAATGCACTGCTGACTTTTGCTATTCCATATGTTAGCCCTATACATTCATAATCAATAAAGCTGTAAAAAAATCACCCAGTCCTTTCAACACAGACATATGTTTAGAACTGTTATACTTATCAAGTTACTCAGTACAAGTGTAACTGAGATAATAGTATTTTTCAACAGAACTGCACCAGAAAATTCATGATTGCTGAACTTTGCACTAACTATACCAGTATCTTTTCCAATAAGCAGAGAAGTTAAAGTGGAAAAAATCTAACTTCAATTTCTTCAAAACAATTTTAATATCAAACTAATAGTATTTCTCAGTAGGCTTTCATTACAGAAGACTTAATACACTCCCATCTGCTAAATCACCCAAGATGAATTGTGACTGACCCTAGACTGGGAACTAGAATCTTTAATAAGCAGATAACAACATGAGCCTGCCATGACTATGTCAGGTTCTGCAGTCATTTGACTCCCCAAGGCCAAACTGCATTAACTTCATGTTCATTTTTCAGTAGATCTGACTCTACAGACCATGAGAGTTCATCATGCAGAGTGCAGGATAACCTGCCAACTCTTCTAAAAGCAGGTATAAATGGGATTCTTATTCTCATAGGAACCCTGATCCACCTGTGTGACTCACAGCAGACTAAGCATGTGGACACTGATTTCAGAAGGAGCACAATATCTCTAATGAAGGAAAGGTAGAAGGGCATATAGCAAATGAGGACTGGGGATGTTGGTCTCCCATACATAGAGTGAGCCGATGTAACACTGATCTTCTAGCATCTGTACATGGAAACAATAAGACTGTGTCCTACAATCAGAACTACCACAGCATAATTAAATTAGGGTCATGCTGTGCTGTTCTGAGTGGCATCTCAATTTTATTAAAATTGAGAAGTGTTTCTCTGAGTAAGGCTGGCACAGCCTGACACTAATTATTAGCCAGGCCTGTTAAAAATGTCTAGCCCTTTTCTCTAAAGCTTTTGAATTTAAAATAAAAAAAAAACCAACTACAAAACCACAACCTGTTATTTCAGGGATGGGAAAGACCTAGGACATAAGTTTCAGTTCTTTAATAGGACATAAGCAGAACTGGTACTTTTATGTCCAGGATGTTAGATCTGCATTTGCAGTAAATACATGCAAATATAGTCAAACAAACACATGCATGTCTTTTGCTCAATGCATGCTCAGCAGGTCCAGCATATCCCAAAATGCCTGTTTCTCCAGGATTTTTGTGGCCATAGATGATTCAGGGGTGCTGTCTGAACCTGCAAGTCTTAGAGATGGCTGATAGCCGCCCCCACCAAAAAAACCCCAAAACTTTTTGAAGGGGAAAAAAACATCACCAAAGATATCTGAGAAATCTAGAAATGTGGCAGTGCTAAGCCCTACTCTCCGTGACTTGATGTCTCACTTGGAGTTGGCTGTTATTTATAAACCAATGACATGGCTTCATTCACCTATTTGTGAAAATATAACATAAAGAATACTTCCAAGTAAGGAAGTGCCTGGGTACAAAAGTTACTAATTTTTAGCAGCTTAGATCTGATTTTTCTACTGTGAAACTTGAGATTGAGAACTAGACTGAGGTCTAGTGTTTGTGTACAGAACTCCAATCTGAGTACCAACAGCCTAAACCAGCAGTTAAGTTGGTCTTGTGAATGTCACTTCTGCCTTTTACGGTGCATGCTAGCTATCCACTCTCAGAAAGCTTTCTACATACTTTATTAAAACTCTTTATGAATAGAACAAGTATTTAGGTAAGCCACACTAATTCAACCTTGCAGACACATGTCACTGTTCAACAGTGCCACTGACACTATTAAAAAAAAACAACTCAGGCAAACTCAATGAGAATTAGAGAGGACATTGAATTTATGGGGACTGTATTTCCTTCTATGAGTTGTCATGCATAAACAATACATTTGATGAAGAATTTTTAAATTACTAAGATGATTTTTTGCAGAAAAGCCTGACTGAAAATAGTCAGAAGCCATTTAGAAAATAAACTTCAATAAATAGACAGCATATATGAATAAACCTGAAGTGTTTTGTCAGTGCTGTTGACAACTTAGGACAGTTCCAGGAAGTTTAAAGCTTAACTAGACAGGAATTTCCAGTTTCTGTTGGCTTTTGTAAATACCCCAAAAAATCCTTTCTATTTCCTCTTCCTTCCAAGAGAATTTTTATGCCAGCCCACAACAGGAATAAGAGGGCTAACAGAAGCCAAACAAGTCTTAAATGAGCCCTTTTGCTATTTATTTTAAGATATTTCTACTCTCACATACTTGACCTCTTCTAGCTAGTGGTCTATAAATAAGAGTTGCAAACATAAAATGTGGACAGAATTAACAGCAACTTGCTAATTAGATTTTCCATCTTTTTCCTTTATTTAAAATAAAATCCAGCAAACTTCAAATAAGAAAATACATTTTAAAGCATGATTATTTGCAGCAAGCAGAAACCTCTTAGGCTTTAGAAATGCATTTTCTTTTGTCCTGTGAAATTCCATTCAAAATTACCCTATTTTAATCTGACTCTCTTTTCCATGAGTGCCTTTAGAAAATGTTGACAATCTGTCAAAAAAAATTTTTACAAAATCAACACTGTAATTAGATGTCTTTCAATATTTTTTTCTTTGCCTCTTCTATCAAGACCCAGTTTCCCATCTCCCTGCTGGGCAGATGTAAGGCTGGGGCTCCCTCAAGACCAAAGGAAAGAAAGTACTTTACACCCTCTGAACAGACAAGCCAGAAAACCACTAAACATATCTTTTGAAGAGAAAAGATGGTCAATGTTTCCCCAGTGCCTCTAGCTCATACAGTAACTGCTGTTGAGTTTGGTAGCTCAACTGCAGAGGCTAAGTGGCAGTGCTGAGAGCAGCTGGGGTTCATACAACACTGACCATTTGTCCAGTTGTACACAATCCCTTGTTTTCAGTAAGGACAAAAATAATGTAGGAAGTTACAAATTAAAAATATCAACAAAAGTTATCTAGATTTGTTAATTGTAGCAGAAACATGTTAAGTTCCAGATTCATGATCTACCTTTAACCTTAACTCCTCACCCTCACACAGTGTACATATGTTTTGTAATTTTATGATTACATAGTATTTTATACCACCTGTCTTCTGATTTGTTCAAAGCAAAGCTGGGAGAGTCCAGGAGGAAAAACAGCTAAAGGCAATTATAAATTTGATGCTATTTAGTGTTTCAGAGCTTCAATTTACCATCTAGACATTGTTTTAATATGCTTAACATAATCCAAACATAGAATTAGGAAACAGCAAGGGATTTGCATGGGAAGCACAGAGAAAGAATATTTTTAAAGAAATGAGGGAAATGTGTGGAGGAGGTGAAAATGAGCAGCATCCAAAAAAGATGGCATTAAAATACATGACTCGCTAGTTTATCTCAAGACTAGCCACTAGGGTCTTCCTGTGTAGCTAAATGCAAAAAAAAATTCTATCTATCACTGGTTACTCAACTGTGCCTCCTATGAACCTGAGGTATTCACAAAGATACAAATTTGGAAAAAAAAAAATCACTAAACAGGCAGACAGGAAATAAAATTATATATTCATTATTACTCACCATTATGCTTATTTTATTAGCTTAACAACTGACAGAGTGAGAAATTAAAGTTCTGAGGTAACAAATGCATATTTCTGTACGTTAGGATTATTTCAGTTGCAGTCTTGCAGAAATTCTGCTTAAAGCTACAACAGCTGCAGTATACTAGATACCTCAACAGCCTAGGATTTCCAAAATACACATCCCTGTATCCACAGGCAATGCTTTTAAAATGGAGCAGACTCTCCTGAGTTACTACCTTGCTATAACAACATTTTGTCAGCAAGCAGATTGCATTCTGAGTAGAATATGAAATGCGTATGCATATACTGAAGAAATGAATAGCATATATGGACCAGTTATATCTAATGCACACCTCCTCCTCACCCAGAAACCAAAGAGAAACAATAGATAATTTGCAATGGAATGTCTTTTGCTACTGTTAAACCACATCAACGTAATCCCTCAGTATATTTGAAATGTTTCATTACCTCACATGAAAGTGAAATCATTACCATTACTTTTCTAGAGGTCAGACAACCTTCCTTTCATGCTATTCATGAGATTGTATCACAGTTTCTGAGATGACTTAATTATTTTTCATATTTTTAAAAGACTGTACATTCTGAATGGTGTTCTTGCACTTCTTTTTATGGTATATAATATTTTCTCAGTTTGGTTTAATCTAATAAATCTTAAAATGCAATAATCACCTTGTAAATGGCATTCTAAAAGTGCTCTATAATTAGAACCCACCAACAGAATTTAAAAGTAGAACAGAGACAAAGATACGCTAAAGACAGTGTAAAATCCTATGACATTGCAGAAATGGTATTCTTGAACATATATCCCCACTGAATGTAGCTTTTATAATTAAAAAGATTAGCTATTTCCTGGTGAAGTAATAAAAATCTGTGTTAATCACATATTTAATTATAATATATTGTTTATGTGGCTTAAATCATTCTTTAGGGTTTAATTCCACAGCTCGAAGAGGGATACTAAGCCTGTAGTGCCACATCCATATAGTTGCTTGAGTAAAGATTTTAGCGCTAGGATCAGTTTTGCAGTGTTATGCCTGCTATACAGAAAAACCCACCAAAAATATAACCTCCTTACAGATATCTTAAACTGGGGGAGGGACAGAAGCAGAATATTTTTATTCAACAAAATAAGATGAGCCTCCAAAATTAAGGTAATGAGATTTTATGGCCCATTCTTGTGGCTGCCCTGCTCCAAGAGACCAGTTTTAAATAATGAAAGTATCCTTTGTGTTTTACCTGCACACAAATGCTCCATTGATAGCTATGTGGAGGCTTCAACTTTAAAATTTATTTAATAATAAATATAAATTTTAATATCTTCTCACAATTATCCTAAGTATTTCCTAATTCACTGTGAACAAGGGAAAAGTATAGGTTGTATGGGAATAAGGGAAGGAAATACAGGAATAAGGGAAAAGTAAAGCATATGTTAACATTATCATGCATAGAATATATGCCAATTCAATTAAAACACATTCTGGCCAGTATGAGACAACTTGCAATCCATCCAGAACTCCGGTAGAATTTTTAGGCTGTCCTAGGATGGATTATACAAAGTTGTAAAATGCTTTGCAGAGTACCTTTCTGCTGACTATGGAGGGTACTCAGAAGTCTGAGAATCTCTCTATCTCCTGCTAACTTCTATGCTTTTTATTCCATCTTGCAATTTCCTGGGGAATATTTTTATCTCAATAACAAGGTCAGTTTCTATACTGACTTAGCACTACATTATAACAGATCGCTATAAGCAAAACATGAGCCAGTGCTAATGTAACTATGGGAAGCCATGTGGCTGAAATCAAGCAAGACAAAACAGACACTGAACTTGGAGACAGCTATATTGTCTGTGGGAAAACTACTGAGGTCAGAAGAGCCAATTTTACAAATGCATACTAACACAATCTGGCCTCACACAATTGACATGCAAAAACATCACCTATTGCAATTTCTTCAAACTCTTAAGTCTAACACAGTATTTTCGTTAACTTAAAATGTTTAATAAAAAACAGCTAAGAGGACTAAATTTCCTTCTTCTTATCTCTACATACCGGTATGCTTTTGAAAAGATCGTTCACTGGAAAACCACTAAAGGAAAACTTACTCATTTGGCCCCTAATGTAGATTTAACTACTTTAGTAATCAAATGATTCCACCTAAAGTGTCTGCTAATATATGGAATAATTCTTCTGTGTCTACAACAATTCAGTGTTTTGAAATGGATTAACAATGATCGGAAGATGTACTGTGCAGTCAGAAGTGTTGTACAAGGGCAAGATAAAATTTATTTTGGCTAGAATATGGAAAAAATACTAATACACCATCGCAAATTCCTAGAAGAGCCTTTTAAGCCATCAAACCTATACAGTGACTAGTGACTTCAGGGTATAAGCAAAAGGTGAGACAGGATTTGGGGAATTCCTCAAAGGTGAGGGATTAGCACTTTTGACAAGATGTGTAAATTCCAAATTTCCATGTTGTTAGAGAAAAAAAATGCAAGAAGAGAGTCTTCTCAATAGGAAGAGACAAAAAAATCTGTTGGTTCCATGAGATTCACTTCCACAAGAATACAAACCTAAACTGTATATTTGACTGTTTCTTTTTAGTAGAAAACTCCCTCTTGTTGTGGTGCAGGCTACACAGACTGACTGCTCTCTGAAGCCTGGTAATCTGAGATGCTCCTTGCACTGAGTTCCAGACTCCTGATCATACTAAACTGGACCTAAGATTACTGCTGGCTACAAGCAAAACAGGTTTTATTGAACCTGACATGCAGTAAGAAAGGAAAGAAAACTGGTTACATTAAGGCTGTTAGAGCAAGCTTTGCACTCTGTTGCTATCACATAGATATAAAAGAACTCCATGGGTGTTAGCTAAATAGGTTTACACACATGCAAGAATAATTTTAGCTCATCACAATTTAGAAACCTTTAATGTATCCCTCCATGCACATGTATCCCTTCATGCAAAAAGGTGGTGTCATATTAAAGAAAAATGTAATAGCACAGGAAAAAAAATGGGGCTATTTTAACATGACATTATTTTAAAATTATGTGTCCTTTTGCCATTGAGATGGAAGAGAAATTCTTAAACTTGATAGTTATTTAAAAATACATGGTGTAGAAGCAATTAATGTTTTAGAACTTGCTTGATTAGCATTTTATGCTTTAGTTTACAGTTTACCAAGTAAAGATTCTCTGAATTTTTTTGGCATGATGTATCTGTTTAAATTTTTAATACAATTAAACTGGAAATACTTACCACAGGAAATTAATTAATCACTGAACCATGATTTCACGTATGTGCTTCCCCAGCCTCGTGCAAAAAAGGATAACTTTCTTTTCATGAATACTAATTTCAGGTTATAGGCAGAGGTAAATACAGTATACTCTTTTAATAATAATGTAGAAGGGAATAGAAGGACAGAATAGGTCACTTTAAATGAAACATGAAGATTCAGCAATATATTTCAAACTGCACCATTTAAGAACAATAAGTCAAACATTCTCAACCTTAATCCAAGAGCATCCATTCAATGAATGGTTAGATGGCTGGAGGGGAAGGTGGTTAGAATATTGAGACTGTCAATTTACAGTAGCTGTGGAGGTAGGTCATTGGAAAGGCCACATTTCTAAAAGAAAATGAAGATGCTTAACTTTCTAATAATGCATGGTTTAACTATCAGGGTAGCAGTTCACACCCAACCATTCACACCCAAATTTTACAGCTTTTTGATTTTCAGAGTGTAACTCTTCAAAAAGACTTCTTTTTATCACTATTGACCTTGAAGTCCTGTGAACAGTTCCATGAGCACTCACTTAACATTATTCTAGGAAAAACATGAAATTTTCTTTAAAAGGGTACAGGGAAGGATTGACAGCACCTTTTTAATGAGTCAGACCTCAACAGAAATTAGATTTGCAGGCATTAACAATTGTCACATTCCCCGTAAGCAGTATCTACTAAGACCTTAAAATTAGGTATTGCTACCGGTCTATAGACTTTTAATATTAGCTATTCTTCCAACTGGCTAGCTGCAAACAGGTAGCTCTAACTGGTCAAAAAATAATTGTTAACCATGCTCCAAAAAGTATAAGATTATTTATTACATGGCCGTTTATTCACCCCATTTGGGTGTTTAAGTCTCACCAAAACCAAAGAGGAACAGATACAGGAATTTCTTTTAGAAGTTTACTGTATTCAGACCATTTTCCTGGTGAAAATACAGTCAAGAATAGATATTGCCAAGTATTATTTGCAGTGAAACTACAGAGGAGTAGTCTGGAAATTGCATGAGGTTCTTCCCAGTGATGAAACCTCTACAATCTTGCTGAAAGCTATTAACACCCTCCCCATTCAATTAGCATAAGAGGATTAGGTTGCATTTTTCTCCTGTTAGCAGAACATTTTTTTCAAACTCATACAAATACTTGCCCTGCTGGCAGATTTAGTAAATAAATTAAAAAATATTTTAAAATAATAAAATAAAGGTAGAGTATTGTGTTAAATCTTTTCCAGATAAAATAATCTGCCTTTGTTAAGCAGAATTAGCAAATTGCAAGGTTAAATTATGAGACATTTTACAAAATAAAGATTTAATAAGAATAGTAGATAATGAAGATAATCAGAGGTTTTGTTAGCAGTGAATTATGTCATGGGATTTTGCATTTCCAACCTTTGAAAAAATATCTGTAGCTTGCAGCTGGTTGTGTTTCAGGCACACTGCTCCGTAGTGGATGACCACCTCATTTGAAAAGCAAGATTAGAAAGATTTTTCCCTTCTGTCTCTAAAGCATATTGCACATCAGTAAAATCCCCTCCAATTTATAACAACTGGTTAGAAGATAAATACTCTGTCAGTCACTTTGGCAGATACTCAAGATGGCTTGAAACCTTTATATCCACCACCTTCTTCATCAGATGTCAGCAGAAAATTTTTACATATTTTTACATCTTATGACAGTAAGACCTTTCCTCCTAAATATTTTGAATGTAAAATTATTTAGATGTGCTCTGAATAATACTGTTATAGCTCAGTCGGTTTACACATAAATAGTTATTGGAAACAAAGCACCGACCACAATGCTTTAAACTATTATTTGGTATTAGAATTACAGATGCAGTGACCTGACACAGATACTGCTGTGCTAGACACTATGTGAGCACGTGAAGGATGTGTACTCTACACTAAGAAGTCTGCAACTTAAATGGATATTGATGAATTATTGTTACCTTCTGTTGTCAGCTCTCCATTCCCTATGGCTATGGGGACTAGGAGGTGCTGCATAAAGGGAAAACAAATGATACTTTGGCATCTGTACTTGAATTGATTTCCACTAAGTCACTGCAGGTCCAGCAGGGCCACCCAAAGGCCAACTTTATTAAATACCACACTCATTGCTTTCAAGCAGGTTCAAGAAGCAGCATGCATACTTGACCTCAGTTAGTATATCTGGCAGAACCAAGCCTCGTATTTCTGTGTATTGCACAGCTCACCTGAAAGGCTATTTCAGCCCTTGTACAGCAAAGTAGGTACACAATCATTCAGTAGTTCATCAGTGTGTTAAGATCCACATCCTTATAACATGGAGCTGCCTGTCTGATTTCAGAAATGCACACTTAACCATCCATTGAGAATCCAGGCTGAAGTACCCAAAGTACATGAACTGGTCCTGTGTCTCCTGGTTCCCAAATTAGCACCATAGCCACAAACATTTTATTTCTATTTAGTTACAAGCAGTAAGTTGGAAAATACATAACTAAATATAACATCTAAAAATGCAGACCAGACATAACCTTACAGGAGACAGAGCATACTCGGTGAACAAGACCTACCTTGAAATGTCTCTTAGGTAAAACAGAATAAACTTGCACCTTTCTTCTGTACAAGAAGTCTCACTTATTTCTGAGATTCATTTAAAGTCTCTTTTAAAGATTAAGAATTGACAGCAATCCTGTCTCTTTACTCAAAAAAAAAAAAGATGTCCTAAGCAAAAAGCAATTACAACTCATAGAAAACAGGGAGACAGTTCTGGGGATGTCTCATTAGCTATTACTCTGTTCTTATCTTCCCTAAGCATCTGCTTTTGGCCACTGTGGGAGGTGGGATACTGGGCCTGATGATTTTTCCTCCAAGCCAGCACAGCACGTTACCTAAGTCAAACTTTGCCGTTGAATAGCTGTAAGATAGTCCTACCCTTTCAGATAAGTTAAGGTGATATATGTGGAGGCATGTCTTAGTTCTAAATATTGATTTCTATTCACACAAATTCAGGAATTATTGCTAGGACTATTTAAAAAATCAATTATTTATGTAAATTTGCATTTTGATTGATATAAAATTAAAGTTCATAAGCATCATTTTTCCAAACATTTAGGTCAAAATTCGCTTTTTCAATCAACAATACAGAGAATCTGAGCTGTTATCTGCAGAGATACGCAATTTAGATTAAAGAGGATTTTGCCCACAGAGGATAGTTAATTATCACTCAAAATATTCATTAAAATTAAAAAATGCCAGATACAAAACCCATCACTGCTGTCATTAAGACATGGCAGACAAAGTCACTGCACAAAATCACTTAATATATCAGGAGGTCAAATTATTTGGATGAAAATTAGTAATCAAAGACAAAATTATTAACTTGAGGCACTTCTGAGCAAGAAAGCATTCCACAAAATTCTAGTATCACTAAAGAAAGAAGTAATAGGTGTTTACAGAGTCAAGATGCTGAAAGCAATCTTTCTGAAATGCAAATGTTTTTTAAACCAGATGAGAATAGTGTGCTTTCTACAACATTAATACCTATGAGAAACACAGTGAACACAGTGTTGTACATCAATTGCAGAGTACTGTGGAATTTGGTTACTGAGTATTAAGGCCCTACAAAAGTTAATGTTGGCTACAGCAATTCTTTGTTATTGCTCAGTAAAGTACAACATAGAAGAGCTCTTATATACTGATTCTGGATTTCATGTCCTTTTTCATAAGCATATGGCTTTAACATGCCTTCTCTCCAAGAAATATTCAACCAAGGAAAAATAAAATGCTTCTCTGGGAGAAGTCCTGCACCTACTACTATAGTTACAGGTAAACTGCCTTTTGCTTATTAACTATGATTGACTACATAATCAGAAAAATAAGCAGGCTTAATTTTTTATTAAAAAGAAATAAACTTTTAAAGAGTTTCACAGCAGTACCATTTGCTAGCCTACAGATACCTAATTTTCATGTCTGCATTAATCTCATCAGTATCTAGGAGTACTTAGAAGCCTTTCAAGACAGTTTCTGCAGAAAAGCTAAAGACTTAGCTTGCCATACAATGACCATACAGCCATCTTACACCTTAAAACAATTACCTCCATGTATGAAGACTGCTGTCTAAAAAAAGGTTCAAGTGCTTTTACTAAATCTATATTGTGGATGTCCAGAGTATTTCAGTCTCCAGGCTACTGCACCAAGAGCCTTTCGCAAGCACTGTAATTCCATTCCATCAACAGATGACACATGAATCTAAACAATCTCAGTGCAAATCCTTTCTCAAATTCACATTTTCTTCTCTGAATTAATGACTTTGAAAAGGGGAGTACGTTTCTTCCACATTGTAAAGATAAAATATAAATGTAGCAGTCTCACTTTTTTTTAATTCTTTTACTAACATAGTTTTAAACTTCTCCCATCCTTTCCATTCCTGTCACTGTCAAATTCACTATCAAGCCATACAAGTGGGTCTTACTGCAAAATAATTTCACTCTGTGAATGTTATGAATACTATACCGTATCTTTCTTGCTTAAGAGTAGTATGCTGTGTTATGGACTACATGTTTTTAAATTTCAGATTTTAGACTGTCACATCTTATTCTATCACACATCTTCTTTTCGGTACTTCGGTTTCTTATAATTTCAACAGTTGTCCAAAATGGTAAAGTTATGTCTCTGTCTTAAAATATAATTCTCCAAAATAAGGACCATCTTTTTTTCTTTTCATGTTATTAAGCTGTGCATGCTATTCAAAACAGGCCTCAAGCCAATAATTTAACATTTGGTAACACAAAGATAATGAGATTCGTTGGCTCAAAGCAAATCATAGCTGTTGCACATCTTGACTATCTTGTGCCTGGATGCTTAGCTTAGGGATCAAAACCATTCATCTATAATGCATCTATGAATATATAGAATGTTGTACCAATGGATAAAATTTGCTCCTGACTCACTTAGAAAATGTGTTGACTAATTAATTTATCTTAAGTGGCAGAGCAGCAAATGCATTCAGGGTATGCTATCTGTTGATAAGAGACAGGTATGCCTGAAAGAAATGTTACAACTCAGCTTTCACAAAACAGCTGTCTTTATTTTTTTATCATGTTATTTAGAAGGATTTCAATTTTAAAAAATAAATTTATCCATGGCTATTACAACTACCACCCTGTAAGAACATTGTAATCAAAAAGGATTAGCAAAAATTACTTCTCCAGTGTGTTTAGTTTTATCTTTGCAGCTTTGGGTCTGTTCAATTTCATTATTTCCAAAGCATATGCAGTTTCTGCTTGGCCTTTCATACAGTTGTTAAGAAGAAAGTATCACTGGGGTGGTGGGGGGTGCAGCTACATGTTCAAAACTACAAAGTTGGCAGAGGCAAATTAAGAATCAACTCGATTACTTTAAGCTGATTTTAATTTTTTTAATTATCTATCAAGCTTCTTTTCTTTTAATGTTTTCCAAATATTTTCCAAACAGGTATCCAAATACCTTATTTTTTTCTGTACCTACTTTCAGTGGTAATCCTTCTCAGAATGTCAGTCCTGCTTAGTCATAAACACTCCCCTAGACTCTGCTGAAGAAAGATTAGAATATCACTAGCTAAATAAAACACAGGGAAGTAATGTGAGAGCATGTACTGCTGAATGAAATTCACACATGTGTCTAAAATAACAACTAAAAAGAAATTAGAAATAAAAATAAAATCAGAAATATTTAAGATCCAACTAAATTCTAGTTTACTATTTTAGCCACAGAAGCAAATTTCCCTGTGCTTATATTTATAAAATATCCATAAACACACACTAATACTGTGACTCTCCTTGAATTATCACTGAAAGGCCTAGTGAGAAAAATGTACTTCCAATTTAATTTTGTTTCTCAATTTGTATTATCTAAATCCTACGTGTCCCATTTTAATAGTCACGGTCTCTGTGCACGAGTGCATGCCTATGATACAATAAGCTGGAGAGACCCAGGGTAAGTCTCTAGGAGCAGCTCAAACCCACAGTGCAGGGTTTGCAAGCTATGCTAAGCCACTTTTGTACCTCCTTGCTTAGGTTATCTGCAATACAAAGTCAGAAAACTGTCAGGAATTAAACAGATTGTTGTTCACATACAATGTTTTAATTTGTGAGTTATTAGTCTGAATTGAAAGAACAACACAGAATACTGTGTGAAAATCAGATGTCTTATGCAATTCATCGATGAAGCTCATCCAACATAATATAAATAAAAATGTAAATAAGATCCATCACATTCCAGCAGACTTCCTAAGCCCTTTCACTATTTTTTCTGAACAAAAGAGCAGAATCTCATCTGCCTTGCAAAGTACAGTAAGAAATAACACTAAAATGCTCAATACTAAAAAAAAAAAAAAAAAAAAAAAATCCAAACCTAGAAATTACAGTATTTCTCTTTCATTTGATCAATTTTGCATAAGATAATTATTCAAGGCAATAAAAGGGAACAATTACTTGTAATAAATGAACAGAGTGAGAATCCATACCCAGATTGTACATATTTGGGGGAGCAAGTAAGAGTTGATCTGGGGGAACAAATTAAACTTCATAGACACCAAGGCCTAGCTATGAAATCACCTAACATATCTTGTAATCGTTCCAATAGCAAGTGGAAGGAAATTCATACTGATTCTTTTTCCCTATTTGCCAAACAGTGTGGAAACCATAGAGTTTGGGGGCTTTTTTTCTTGGCAAAGAGTGTGAGAATGGGGCAGGGAGAGTTAAACAAGCTTATTGTCAGGTAAACAGGTCTGATCCTAACTGATACATGTTAATCTCCAATTAACAATAAATACTGCTATTAACGTTAACACTATATAAAACTACCTGCATACAGAAGTAACCAGTACTTTGAAATAATAATGCCTAAAATATATCAACTAAAAAAGAGGATCTATACTTTGTCTGCAAGCTATACGTTTAAAAGGAGTCCTAATTATTCTGCTTCCAAACCCTCCCTGAATATTGACATGCATTCTCAAAAGTGTGTCCAGCTTCTTAAGTCTTGAGGATAATGTACTATGTATCTGCATTAACTCAGTTTTAATATTTAGTTAGGATGTCCTCAATTTATTTTACTGATGCAAATATAAATGCTTTTCATTTGAATACTATCTACAAACAAATCAAAGGAAATAGAATTTTCCTTCAGTGTTAATTTAAAAAAAAACCAACAACCTGCTTTTGTCTCTTATTTCCTTTAATTCATACATATCCATAGCAAAGACATATTTTTTTAAGCTCATGCAGAATACATGCATAAAATCTTTAAAAGCTTTGTTATTACTTATAGCTAGTAAGTGGTTTAATTAAGTCTTATTGCTGTAATGCCAATCAGGAGACAACACTGACAACTAGGAAAGGAGGCACTTTACCAATCAATGTGTGCTCTAATAGAGTTTGGTTCTGACATACTTCCTGGCCAATTTTAACCAGCTGTAGTTATGGTCCTTGGTCTTGCACAGGTTGGCTGGCAGCCACAAGTATGTCTGATAGTAGCACTTTGTTTTCCACTTTTTTAATTTTCATTATTTGCAAGGGCTACTTGAAAACAACATGTTCAAGAGGAAAAGAATTGGAGAAGCATGTTCCTGCTATAGGAGGTAGGAGAAAGGGCTTGTTTTCCTCTAGCTCAACTTGCAGCTATGAGGCTAGTTAATACAAACTACAGAAAAATGCATGCTGACAATCAAGAACTTGTTAAATGAGAATCTTTCCATTAAAAAAACCCCAAACCTAAATCAAAGCTGTTCCTTTAATCTATTTATTGCAGTCATCTATAAATGTGTAGTCCTACTGAGGAAATACTCTTTTGAGGAGAAAAGGGAAAAATATTTTCTGCATTTATAGGCTGCCATGGTATCCTTTTAAATGTTACAGTCACAAATGGTGCTAAGCACACACTGAATGCCTTCTACTTCTATTTTTTCCACATCAAAAGAATTTTTTCATGCTGACACAGCAAAGCTGACAATATGCTACAATAATGAATGCTGTAGGTGTCTCAGATGAACACAAGCAATAAGGGCTTAAAATGACTGCAGATATGCCATTAGTAACAGGCTGTCTTGAATAACCTGAAGAGCAGCAAACATGCAGCATCTCCAGATCACCTTCTGCCTGAAAATTTCAGCCATGTCTTTAGGTGGCATGACAGAAGATAGCATCGTTGACTTCAGAAAATCAATATAAAAACACACCAAGGAAAAAATCTGTCCTTACTAGTTATTTCAAGATAATGAAAGCATAAACTGTCTCCTTCTCCTAATAACATTTAATTTTTATCTTTGCTAACAATCTGCATCAGACACCTACAGCATTATGAACTGAGACAGGGAACAAAAGCACACAAGGTAAATTAGGTTACGTTTGAACAACAGTCAGTTTAATATTATGTGACTAGCAAATTGACCTGCTAACATAGCACACTGACAGCATACTTTTTTTTCCAGTGACTGTTGTAATTAAAAGAATCTGTACAAAAAAGAATACTGCATAGTGTCTCCAAAAGAATTAAGGAGCTCCAGGTCACTGAGGACAATGAAAAGTGAGAAATTAAAGATGCTCCAAGTATTGTCCCATCTTAGAAGAGATTTTGCTTCATAGTTGTACTGGATTTGGATATACTTAAACATGTATTTTCCCCAAGGTTTTATACTACAGGTCTCATTTAAGCAGTTTCATAATTGCCAGCATAAATACACAAGATACTTTAGAAAAGTAAATACAATTCCCTTTCTCAATGTTCATATAATTTTATCTCAATGGCACAAGAACATATTTCCACATGTACTTGCATATATGAACACACACATACAGTCTCTATATCAAAACTTAGACTGTGCACAAAATTTAACCTTTAAATTTCTAATTCAACTTTTTGTCTACCAATCTCCTTTTTCCTTTTTAAAATAAGATGCATAGAAATTAATGTAATTAATACCTAGTGACTCTAAGGAATAAAATATAACTGTCTTGTGAGACCAGGATATTTTAAATGGTGCTGCAAGAAAATGGAAAGTTTTTACCTAAGAACAGTTAGAATAGACAAGTAATTTCTACTGCTTCTAAATTTCTTAACTTTCACTTTATGTTTAAATCCCCTATCTCCAGTTAAAATTAAAATATCCAACAGGAATAGAAGAGAAAATTGATGGCATGCAATCCACAGCCTCTGTGACCAGCTGTTTCTGCCTACATCCATATGAAAAAATATGTAATTTTTTCAGACTTGTGGAGCTACATGTACTGGTCAGCTGTTTAAATTACTGGGGATGGAAGGAAAAAAAGATGTTTCATAAAATCTCTGAGAAGCACACAGAACAAGCTTTTTATAAGGCTTAGTTTCACATAAACCCCAAAATTACATATCAAAAGGTAAGCGCCTATACTGCGCCAAAATTTAGAGTAACCTAGACTTCCGCATCCAATGTACTCATTGTGAGGGGGTTTTCTCCACTGAAAATGTTTGTATTTTTGTGTGTAAAATTATGGGGAGGAAAGGAAAAGGTTGTATGTGCATTGGTTCAGCTAAGATTTACTTGAGTCCTAATTCAGCCCCTGCTGATACTGGGGAACATGATTCCATTGCTTTCAATTGACACTGGATTCCTTTTCTGTCATACTTTTTCCTGCCAGACGTAGTCATGTACATAGGAGTCCTTTTGGACAGTTTCCTGTATGCCCACAGAGACATAGTCCCATACACATATGTACATGCATAAGCATACATGAAATTGAAAAATGAATGCATCGTCCTTTCTTTCTTTTTAGATAGAGGGCATATGTTCATTGTCAACAGCTACGGAATATAAAGTTTCAACTTGGAATAGTTCAGGTTTCAGCAAAAAGAGAAAAAAATACATTCAACAAGCTCAAAGATTAGTTTTCTACAATCAAAAAACCTGACTCTGCAAAATAGAAGTCTAGAATGAAAGCCCTTTGGAACTTAAGCAGCTTAGGATGTCATGTCAGATTGTCTGCAGTACCAAATTCTAGCCATTTTCAGAAAAAAAAAAGTTTCAAATTTCGAATCCAAATTATTTTGTGGACATTTGCTGACATTTTCTGTCAAGCTGATGTTTTTACAGGGTATCGGTGCATTTTATTTATATGCCTGTGTGGGTAAGGAAAGAATTCTTCCCCAGGTTAGAATGACAAAGTATTTCTGATTTCATAGGAAAGAATCCACTTCCTGGCATCACCATGCTCCTTTCATTTAGAAAATTCTCTAGGATGCTGGCAATCCCTTTGATTTCTCCTGATCTTTTAGCAGCACTTTATCATCTACATCTTTTGATTATTTTGTCCTATAAGCTTTATGCTGTTACAAAAAATTAGTTTGTGGCTGCTAGTACAGAGTCAGTCTCTAGATGGTTGTATAAAAAAATGCCTGTATCCAGTTGACTTGTTGCAGAGGACTAAGTTAGTGAAAAAGGTGGTCCCTTCCATCCTATTCAGGAACATAAATTGTATTCCAGGAGAAAAGTTCAGATCCTTCTTCATAAGACCCTAGTGCTCTGCCAAGTTTCTTTCTGTTTTCAGCCTCGGCAAACCATGTAACATAAATTACATTTTTTCCAGTTAATTTTCCTATTTTCTGTACTGTATTGCTAAAGATTACCTGTGCTTTTCAGACTATCTTGACAATAGCTGTACTCCTTTAACACAAGCCTAACACTCGGACCATTCCTCTCTTTATTAGAATTCTTCTTCATCACACAACTACCATGCTTACCACTTTCAAGGCCAAGCAAATATTAACAGCTAAATTGCTAAACCAAAACAAGGCATGGTGTATCAAGACTAAAAGAGAAGACTTCTCCATTTTATTTTCCTTAAGTGCAGGATAGAGGATGGCACAATCCACAATACCAGATGTCACGTGGTATGTAATACCATACTAGTTAACATAATGCTAACACTTTATCTTGTGTGTTGAACACAGTTCCAGCTAGCAGAGCCTTGCAGCTGACCAAGGTGCAGAGATGTCTCATGCAAGGAGAACAGGTCAGGTCTCTCTTTTCTATCATACACTCAATACATCTACAGGATGAAATTCTAAAATAGTATCAATTCCCTTCAAAATCCTTTGCTTCTCTCACATAATCACTAATAAGCTTCACTTGCAGAGGTTTTATTGTTGTTATTTTAGGTGGTCTTCAACTTGATCATGTGAGCATTATAAATTGCTCTATTTTTCTTTCTTAAATAGCTGTTCCCCTTCACCTTCCCCAATGAGGATAGATAATGCATACCTCTGCTATGACGTGGTGCAGGAGAGGGTACATTATAACACCACTTAAAGCAACTGCTGCAGTAGATGCTGTATGCACACAGCATACACACCATCTAAACAGACAAGTGGAACAAAACGCCAGAAAGAAGAGAAAAACATATTTGTCCCAAGTCTGTTCAATCTTTAGCAAGTCATTACATGACTTGGTTTCTCTATTTCTTCTGTCCTTCTCTACTGACATATGTATATACTTGGAACAAATTCAAGGGCCTAGATCTTGATCCATCACCACCTTTATTCCTCCACTACAAGTTAGAGGCACCTGTCTGATAATTTTGATTTAGCAAAGTATTTAAGAGTACTTCATGCAAATTGATTTTTAATACTTTTTAATTTTCTTCTATTTGTTTTTGTATTTTTCCCAAAGTAATGAAATGTTATATAAATACAGGACACATTCGATACAGGATTAGAGAGATAAGAAAAAATATGTGGTAGATATTTCTGTGAATTAACAGAAAATAAATTTTATTTAAGAAGCTATGAAATTATTCAAGAATTTTGTTCACCCTGTGACCAAAAAAAAAAAAATCTATACTTAAAAGCATAATTTTTGTAAAACATCAAGCACCTGAGTAATTGTGCTTAGTTTTAATTATGACAACCACATGAAAAATTAGAAAAAAGTACCTAAAATATAAGTTTTATTTGGGATTAATACAGAATACAAATATATGCCTCCAAGAAGCTATTACCAAAGCAAAAAGCTTTCATTCTCCCACTTATTTTTCTTTAAAAATACGTTTTACATTAAATACTCTCCCACTGAAACAGTTATTGAAAAATACTTTTTACCAAGAAGTTCAATTTCAGATGTGAGCAGCTTGCTCTGAATTGCGTAGGCAGTATGAGAACACTGTAGAAGTGTTAATGTAGAAGTAACATATAAGTGCATGAATAATGTCTTCTTACTTAGTTAAATCCTGTGAAATATGTTCTTTTGGCATTCATAATTAGGGGCAGAGCAGATGGTGAAAGCTTAATATGTCCATTAAAATAAATTATGCTGCCAGTGTTTCTTTAGTCTATAAAACTTTGATTGGGTTTGCTATTTCAGGCTGGTATTTTTTGTTCTCCTTGGAGTAGTTCCTGTGCATATGCTGGAGAGTATTTTGTATTGCAACTGCAGCAGAAGAAAAAAGGAAAGGGAAGGGGAATTCTGTCCAAGACTAACCACACTTTTAAATGGGAGAATTCTGATTTAATTTTCTCCTCCCTAACAATCTTTTTCTTCACTAAAAGAAGGCCTAGTTGTATCCTCCTTACTCTTTCACTTTCAGTGTGTCAAAGCCTCAGAAACAATGCATGTTTCTTTGTTCCCTTCTTTAAATGATCAGCAAAAACAAAGGTCTGTTATATGTATTGCTGAATTGCA
Organism: Haliaeetus albicilla; assembly: GCF_947461875.1. Taxonomy (NCBI): domain Eukaryota; kingdom Metazoa; phylum Chordata; class Aves; order Accipitriformes; family Accipitridae; genus Haliaeetus; species Haliaeetus albicilla. The sequence continues at coordinate 11,123,716 of NC_091494.1, read as the reverse complement.
TCTCTGAAGTACAGCATGTAAATTTTGTGATTCACACACACATTAACTGTTTGTAGGAAGAACTACTGCTATTGTTGGCCATAGCTTTTTGTCATGGAACAGGAGACAAGAAAGGCATTTTATTTTTAGTGTGCACCCACAAGCAGTTAAGAGTCACAGCTAATCAGCTGGCTTAATAGCAGAGAGTACCATACCATCTCATGTCTGAGCACTGAGGTTTAGGATTCACCTCAGGACACATTTGAAGAAGTCCTTCCCTTGTAAAAAGAGGCATGGTATTACCTCCATTTCTCTTCAGAGTAATCATTACCAACAGAATATGTAGCACTCATGGTTATCTGAGCAAACTTCATGGCTTGTTTTAGGCAGAAACAGAATTGCTGCAATTCAAGATCAATGGGTAAACATTGCAATAAAGCCAGAGCAGATATGATGGAAGTAGCACAAAACTATTTTGCTTGTATACATTGATTGGAACATAGTTAAACACTGATTGGTCATGGGATTTGAAATGTTCCACTTCCATCATTACTGTTCCAGTGGAAACATTCTGATAGTGTAGAAAGACTGATGCTCACGTAAGTTTGTGAAAAGCCTTTTATCAAGATAAGGAGTTGGGACTGCATTCAAAGCCTCCTAGAGGCTAGCATTTGCTGCTCTTCTCCCCACAATGGACTTCTCTTATCAAAAGTAGTCCCTATATTAAGCTAATAGATGTAATTGAATCCTATTGTTGAGAATGTAATAAACTCTATTCCTGCTGCCCAATAACATCAGAGACTTCAGATGCCTTCAGCTACGCACAAAAACTGTACTACAACTCTTAATTCCACAGCGAAAACTAAAGCAAAAACTAAATTTAAAAACTAAGAGAATCTCTTGTTTCATTATGCAGTTTTCTTAAAACATGCTGTATTGGAGAAAAATTTAGTTTTATTTCAATCAAATGTTGTCTAGGCAAGTATTTGCAAGATCTGAAATACACATATACTTATTTGTTAAAAACCAACAATGGATTAAATAAAATAAATATATGTTGTATTATTTAGAGTATTTTAATATATAATATTCTGAAATAAAATAATAGAAATAATATCAGAATATTAGGTTGCAACCGACTCCCCTCTATATCCAGAGACAACTGAGAATTCAGAGCACTTTTAGGATAAGCAATAAATTATTCTGTAAAGAAACCAGTAGGGACTGAAAATGGCTTTGAAACCTGAGCCAGTTGGTAGCCTGGTTCAAGACAACTGGAAAGCTAGCTTAATCACCAAACTCAGTGTTCCCCTGAGCAGTGGGATCCAGGAAGAGCTATGTTGCAGTGTCTCCTGTTCTGTTGCATCTGAACCAAATGCGGGAAGGAGAGATGGCTAGAGGAAAGCAATATTGCTGCTATGTTTGATTTATTCTTTATTTCCAGAAGAATTGTTTAGGGAAGAAATATGGACAGTCACAGACTGGGACAAACTTTTTAGAACAGAGTAAAACTGTGAAAGTCACAAGTCTGCATAGCTTCACCACAGGGTCTTCATTATCACTGTTCTTTGGGTTGACCCTTGTGTCATTGACAAAAATCTGCAATTTTAGTTTTGGGTTTTTTTGCTATGTATAATATAAACAGCAGGCATGGCTGAGATTTAGAGAAGATGGGGTACACTTTAAATACATAAATGAAGTTAGATGTGTCAACTGCCATTTCTACCTTTGAAAATCTTCCTTCAGTCTTTGCCATCTGTGCCCTTTTTCCACTGCCTGGAGACCTGCTGCTCCTCTTATCTTTCTGCACGCCTGTGTTGTGCCTGATAAAGGATTCTGCTGTGTGAAGTGCAGATTAGTTCACTGCTTGCATTAATAGTAGCCATCACTGGTAACTACATTCTAAAATAACCTTTCCCAGAAAACCAACTAGGGAAAATACTTCTATACACATCACATTAATATTCTACTTTAAATATATTAAAAATTAGACTATAACCTACTAAATTACATTACATGTTCAAAACCAAAACAGTGTAGCTAGATATATATTAAAAAAGAGTAAAATAAACCTTCCTGAATAAAAACAAACAAACAAAAAATCAAGTGTTGTTACATTTGAAAAGACACTGCACTAATAGAGAAGTGTAGGAATCAAGAACTGAGGTTGGAATAAAGTCCTCAAAAGCTGCTATTTGATTGCTATGAGCAACAACCCTTTTCTGTACTAGAATCTCAATACAAGAGGAGATAGTTCCATCACTGCAGAATGAACTCTAAGATATTCCTCTGTTATTGGGAAAACAATAACTAATTAGAGACTGTAACATCTTTCAAAACTCTTTTCAAATAGCACAGTTAAGACTAATTGAAATTTCCATTCAACATCACTTCTTCAGTAAGGGGACAACAGGTAGGCAGCATGACTTTTACTACTAGGTTGCAAATTAAAATTTAAACTACTGTTGATTCTGGGAGACAAAGCAACAGTAATGGGAAATGGCAAATGGTGAAAGGAGAGCACAGTATCCATAAGAGTTCAAGAAGGGGGGGGTGTAGTCCATTTGCACTGCATAGCCACTGACTTTGAGAGTCTGTGCATCTTCTGGAGTTATTTCAAAGAGTAAGAATATTTTAGTGATTAAGGGCTCTATCTTAGACATGAGGTTGAAAGGGGCTCAGTCTCCATCTCCACCCTGAACTTTCTTTACACTCTTGAGCTATTCTTGGCTCCTATCCATTAATGACCGTCAGACATACAGAGGTAGACCTTCAGTTTTCAAAAAAGGGCAAGCAGTTTTATACAAGTGTATGTGAAATAGCACAGGAAGCTGGATCTTGATAAAGTTTTTACTATCTCTTTGATAGGCCCAGTAATTTTTATACCTGCTGCTAACTGGAAAACTGTAGCAGAGAAACCAAGGCAGAAGTGCCACAAATTGAACTCTTTTTACAGAGGCAGAAGGAAAGTCGAGCAGTGGGAAGCCAAAATTGTGTTTGTACTATACATTATCCTACAGTTATAAACAACTTCAGTTCCAGAGTACCCATGTAGGATCACTCACAGATGAAGACACTTATTCAAATTGTTACTTCAGAAAAAGTTTCTGCACAATTAAATTTGAATTCTAATCTTATACTGAATACAGGAAGAATCTCATAGCTGCAGATCAAAGCATTCCTGCTGCTTTAGCTTTGGTTTTAGGCTGCATTATAACACTATGCAAAAAAATTTTTGTCACTATTACAACATTTCACTGCAAAGATAGTGTAATTTGCATCAGCTTGGTATCCTCAAGCAGCCACTGCAGCTGGGAAACCATTACTTTTCCTAACTAGCGAAAAACATGAGTTCACAAATCAAGCCAATTAGTATAGTCAAATTTTAATCTCAGCGTATTTCATAAAGCAGGATTTATTAAGCAGAATACCCCTCCCCTTCTCCATCAACCTATTGACAAAGAATGTCTCTAACTACTTCCATTATATGGTTATTATGTTCTAGATCAAAGCAAGAAGACATGTGCTTTAGAAGATGCATTGCAGGCAGACAAAAAAATGACATAAGATATTGTTCACATATATCTCTTTGCATCTCTGCCTAAATAGGACCTGAATCATTCAAAATAGTTATAGCTATATACAACGTGGTTTTCCACATCTGTTAATTTCAGTAAAAGTTAAACTTTAATAATAAACCCATTAAGGGGAAACATTCACTTCTCTCTCTCTCAAAAAAAAAAAAAACCACTGAAATTTCGAAGTCAGTAAAACTAGTAAATGAAAAGCAAGCAACTACTTTGAAACAAGTTCAATTTTTTGCTCCTGTGTCTCAAGAAATAGTACACTACTCCTTAATCTACTATTGATTTGTCTGGTGAAGGGAAATCTGCTTCAGAAAACATGACACCTTCTGAATTGCAGGCCTCTAAGAATCCTACAATATCTGAAAAGTGGTATATTGATGTATTTCAGAATTGTAATCATCCTATCATTTTCTATTACATTAACTTGAGTATATTAAAGAAATCAGTGAAAAAGAATGCATGCCACACTTGCAATATCTGAAGACTTGTAAGAAAGCTGCTACACTTCAAAGACTTCTTTTAGAGGCCTTGCAGTTATGTGCAGATACATGGCAGGGGATGTCCTCAAAATGTGGCATTTGATAAATGAGAAAAAAAAGAAAATGAGAAAGGGAGTAGACTGGCAAAGCAGAAAGAAAATGCTTAAAAAGGATCAGCAGGTAGACAAAGAGTAGTGACAGATACTGATGAGAAAACCCACCCATGCAGCTGAGACAAGAATGTCACCATTAAAGAATATGCTGTTGAAACTAATGATAGGAGGCCTAGAAGATTAATCCCAGTGTGTCAGGTGATCTAAGACTATACCAAAGTATTCTTCTTTCTCATCCTTAGGCTTATGCTAGCAAAACTCACAAATTCAACCCCCAGAATTAAGATCACTATAAATTGTCCTAAATTATCATTTATGTACTGTAGTACCTTTGAAAATCTGCCTGTTAACTGTTTGTTTCCAAGATGAAAAATAAACATCCATGCCATATTTCTAATCTCGCTCTTGGATGTCAGTACTGTGTTTGGGGCTGGCGGGCCCAAGCTGTTAAAATTCTAACTACAAACGTACAGCATCAGTGACTGTTCTGGTATACAGCACCGTTGCACAAGTCCTGCAGGCATAATTAAAGTGATAGAAAACTGTACTAAAATGCCACAGTGCACAAATCATACTGACTCTCAGAGACCAGCTAGAATGCACTGTGCTCTTATCTCTGAACAGGCACTAGGGATCCACCAATAGCATCTGCATTTATACTTTGTCATCAGACCATACTCCTACACACTTAGGGTATTCTGCACAGATTTGTAGTGTCTGTCCAGATATGTATAACCTACACGTTGATTCAGTTATGGGCCAGTTACAAGCTTCTACATCTTATGTTTGCAGATTAATTGACAGGAAGTTACAGCTTATATAAGCAGAAATGCTAGAAAAGCAGGATGAACACGACTTGGATTGACCTCAAACAAATGAGGATTCTGGTAAAGTATTCTTAACCTGGACAGTTTAGGGACAGCAGTATTACTATTTTGTATTACAAACTTTTCCAGCATCTCTTACTTAAATTATTGTTACGACTATTTGATTAGCACTATCACAACAGAACTCCCCATCTGCTGCTTATTGTTGCATATTTTCATTCCCAGCAGGTTACCTTCTGATCTGCCCCAGTTTAAGGAATTGTTTTCTTTCCACTGAACAAAATACAAAGGTCTCCTCCACAGGCATGTTCAGCTCAGAGTATTAGGATCACAAGTGTGGCTATTGTTCTAGCTGTGTCAAGCAGCCTTAGTGCCTGCTGCTCTGTGTTTGCACAGAGGGGAAACATTTATTAAACATTACTTAAAGTTTCCTAGGACAGAAAACTTTATCAGACTGATTGATAGAGTTGGGAAGAGATAGTTCACCTTTCAAGTGCATAGGCCTGAAATGATCAATTGCTATAGAAATTCCTATTTCTAGCTATAATAATGGAAATTGTTTTTTGAACTACCAAATTCTGCAATCCATACTCAAGAAGAGCTTCCCCTTGATGTGATGCTTCAGAAAGCTGTAGGCAAATCTGCAGGAGTGGAAACTAAAGGCATCCCAATGGCTGCCTTCTTCATTCCAAGTCAGTTCTGGTCATACCACTTATTCTGGACTCTCTTTGCGAAGTGTCTCCTCTGTGAGAGAAAAAACTCAAATTGATCATTATGTTGAGTTATGCTAGTTTGTTAATCATCAGAATATGTTAAGGAGGAAAATGTTCTCAATTTGTATCTGGAAAAACTGAGTCATTGAGGTCTCTCCTTTCAGAAGCTGTTGGGAATTCTCGTTTCTAGTGCCTAGTCTGACCCTGCTTTATTTTATTTTTTTAAAGCAGATTTTACGTACCCACAGCTTCCTAATTAAATTCAATGGAACATATTTAGCTGAAAAATAAGTCCAAAATGCCTCAAAAGACACTGATACCCACCTATTATCCATAGAAAATGGCCACAAAAACACCTTTACAGACCGTTACTAATAATTAACATATTCTGCTGCAATCTTTCTTGAGTTTGTTTGAAAGAATGGAAATAAAAAGCAACATGAACAGGAAAAATGCCTGATGGTAAAAAACAAACATCATTTTCAAATATCTCTTTCTCCTGAATTGGAAGAATTCCATCAAATTAGTGATTTTTAATCAGTGAAAATCTTGGATTACATACAATCTCCTTAGCAGCTCTTGCCTATGACAAGGTGAGAAACCTACATGAAATTTGAAGTATCCATAGTAAAAATATTTCTGTATTAAGAACAGCTACTCCAATTATGTTTTTACAATTCCTAGCATAATGTGACTCAATGAGCTTTTGGACCTCATGTAATACATGTATACCCGAAAAACTAGTGTTTGCCCATTTTTAAGGAAGGTAAGGGTTCAGAGATGCTCACACACACAAAAAAGCTTTGTTGCTTGTTCTCTCATTTAATCCATAATAGCCAAAACAACATGAGTCCATCACACAACCATTTGACACTCACAGAAAAGTCAGACCAAATCTGTTGCAACAGACTAGTAAGAAACAACCAGCTCAGACTAACGATCAGTCTGCACACTAAGAGTGAGAACCTCACAGTGCTGGGAGTAACGTGGCTGGACACACTTCTCTTGAACTTGACAAGCATACTCTCATGTGCAGAAGGATGTAAGGAATCAAAGGGACAAGCAGACAGGGGATTCACTGTAGAAGAAAATGTGTGCATTAGGATAAGCCAGTGTAGACAAGGGATAAGGTGCAAGAGGATATCAACATGCTTCTTTTTCAACAGGGCTTGTAGAATTAGTAGCCTTTGATTTTTCATGGGTCTCTTGTCTATGCATTTGCCTCAGGGCACCTCTATTACTGTATGCTTATCAAATCCTGTACCTCTAAGATTTTAAAGGCTTTAGTATTATTCTATGGTCATTCATCAACAGTGTTTTATCATTCCTTGACTGTGTTTTCACACCTCAGCTGAAATTTGTCTAAACAGCTGAGCACAAAATGTACCCAAGAACAGGAAAAACCAAAGTACACAGTAATTTCCTTCAAACGTCTCCTCAGCTTTACAGGAACTTTAAAATTACAGAAAACTATAAACTAGCAATACGTTATTTAAAACAACAATATATATAGGAAGTAGCCTTAAGCAATTTCTATTGCACTGTTTTTCCACAAGTGTAGCTTCATTTTAACTTACATTGGTAATGTGTATTGAATCATCCTTGGAGTTTTTATAGTAAGATGATCTTCCATAGTGTTATTTCACAAATGAAAGAAATGCATATTCATCCATTGGTGCAGAGGCCTAAAGTCCTCCCAGAAGTGTCACAAAAGGAACATAATGTTCCAAGAGCTGGGTTCTGCTTTCGGATCACTGGTTGAGCTGGTGGATGTGAAAACTCATGCAGCTAGACAGTAAGCTATTGGCTACAGTTCTAAGGAGTGAATAAATTATTTTAAGCTTAGTAGTAATTTGTGCTCACAAAATGAGTAAGCGTACCATCTGTTCAAGTACAGACAATACAAAACTCTTTTAATTTGGTGTTAAATTGCCCACTTTTGACATAGCTGTGTCACTGGTGAATACTCCTTATATTGAAATCATACAGAAACAGAAATCTACCTTTTCTGAACAATGGCAGGAAATCACCACAGTAGGTATCATGACATTGAAAAAGTAACAAATAATTTTGGAGTAATATGTGGGGGAAAATTTGAACTCTTAATGGGGGGAAAAATGAGAAAGAAGGAAAAATTTTAGTAAAACCACTTGGGAATTTTAGATAGCAGATTATCTCACCTGTTCTCCAGAACTGTTAAAACTTAGAATAAGCAAGGTATCTCACAGCAGGAAACACAACCACTCTCTATGCTCAACTTATTTCCACATTTCTAATAAAAGCCTTGGCTAACTTCTGAAGACTGAAGTTCTCATTCATCTCCGTAGAGATCACACAGTCATTCCTCCAAAGTAATTTTAAATAGGTTAAGGCAATGGACATGATGTGCATACAGAAGCTGAAAATTTGCAGTAGAATCCAATTATTTTTTAATATATTTTTTATTTTATAGCATACCTATGGTACTATCTAAAAGGAACTAATTTTTGCTGCCTTCTGGAGAAAGTGACATCATTTCCTAAACTCTAAACTTTTTTACTAATTCTTACTGGAGAAAGGTACAAGTTAAGTTTAAATTACATGTTATCGTATTGGATAAAAGAAATTATTAGTATAATAAAAACTGAGAAGAACGACCTGAAGTAGATTTGGTAAAGAGCTATAACATATTTCTTTCTCTTCTCTCTCCCAAGAAGGATGGGAAATCTATACATTCCTCCTCCCTGTACTGGCAGTTTGCTGAGTCAGAAGAAATTAATTGAGTCTACTATGGCTTACTATTCATATTACAAAGTACTAGACATAATAGCTGAGTGGACAGTCAAACACAGAACAGTGAGATTTTCCATGTCCTAAGAAGTTCATAGTTCAGATACAAAGTAAAAGCCAATAGACGCCTGCAAAGGAGAACATAAAGACTGTAATACTAAGTCAATCACAGTAAGCACCAGTATGAGCACTTCAGTTGCCTCTCTGTCTTTTCTTTTTTTGGGGGTGGGTCACTAGTACAGCAGAATAAAATTTTCATAATTAATTTGCAGGATATAGATAAATCTTTTCAAGTGTTTCATAACACCTTCTCCTAGATGCAAGAGCTGGCATGCAAATAGGCCTAACATGCTTACTAAAAAATACAACAAATGGGTGATGAAGTCCCATATCTCTAGTTGGCTGCTGAATAGTAAATGAAAGAGGAGAGGAAGAACATTAAAGATTTTCATTTGAACAACCAGATTTTTTTTTAAATCATTATTATTATTATTATTGTAATGGAAAAGGATGCTGTGCTGACAGAATAGGTGATGTCGTCACACCAGAGGTGTGAGAAAATGATCTTTGTAGTGGTAGCCTGAGTGCATATAAGAAAAGAAAAATTGCATTCACTGAGATGAGAGAAAACATTACAGAAATCAGAAATGACTCAATTAGAATTCATAAAAGAAGTTTACTTACATGGGTATGATACAAAAAGAATCTGCTACATTTAAGAAGGCACATGAAAAGGGATATGCTATTTGTTGGCCTGAATGATAGGTAAAAAAGCATTGCTGTCTACAGTGACTGAGGAAGGAAGTAACAGGAGAACAGGGTATAAAGACTTGGGGTTTAGAGGTGTGTTGCTGGGATATTTCTGTTTTAGGAATATTGAGAGAACATCTAAAATCTTGAACAGAACACAATGTCTGGAATAGAAGTGCAAGTATTGTCAGTCTAGAGAGGGCAACTGAATTTGTGTTTGAGATTACTGAGACAAAGGGTATGGAGACAAATAGGACGGAACAATGGACAGAGCCCTACAGACTTCTACAGGAAAAGAAAGAGACTCCTTGGGAAGGTATCTTAAAAAAATATTCAGGGCCTCAGAAATGGATAAAGCCATGAAAGACTGACAGGAGAGGGCACAATTTCAAGAAGAAAATCATGCTGGCAGTGTCAAAGACTGTTGAGAACAGAGCAATGGTTCTGATCTTTGACCACCAGAATGTAAAGTCTCAAAACAGAAAGCAGCTCTACAGCAGTGTCATATGATGACTTCAGTTTGGTCTAACAGCTCAAAGAAGAGAGAAGAACAGAGCTTGGGGGCGGGGGGGGGGGGGCAGATTTCAATATCCTTAAATTTTTATACATATCTTCTTCAGTATTTACAATGTGCTGCTGCAAATACTGTCGTAACTTCTAATATCTTCCACAAAGTTTGTAATATTATTTTTCTTATGCACAAAAGTATCAAAAGGAACAAAACCAATCCACTTGATTAAATAAACAGGCATGCATTCATTTTAAGATGTTAGTGAGATCTGCACTTAACATATTGCATTTCTCGGTACAGCATCTGTTTCTCAGGTCACCTTGATGTCTTACAAAGTTGTATTTGGAGTTGAAATAAGAAACAAAATTACCTGTAAAAAGGGTTTTCACCTAGGAGGTTAATAACAACGGAACTTCGATGTTACTGATTCTTTATTTTAGGGGCAAAACCCACAAATCAATTCAAACTTTTAATAGTAAAACCATGCATGAGGTCATATACATCTCTCTTTACTGAATCAAAACCCTATGTGCTGATTCCAATACAGGCATATTTAAATGTATTAATATTAGGTAAAAGCATATGGTAAAATACAGCAATTAATATGGTAAAAGCATAAATATACATATTTATGAGGCATAGAGAACATGTTATATACTACCAAGTATCCTCATCACACCAATCAGAATATAATTACGATACAAAAAATAAACTGATGTGATAAAATGGTTTGGCAGATGAAAATAGGTACTTGTACTTGCAATGCTACTTTAAATCTAAGTTTTCCATGCATAGTTCCCTTTTTGGTTAGCAACTGAACACTTTATATTAAGAATTATGTCTTAATTCAGAACTTTTCTTTTTTCTCCTCTTTTTTAGGATTTGGATCAGACTCTAAAAAGATTATATCTGCAGAAGGGTATTGGAAACACTGCAGTTCAGGGGAACACAGATGATGTTTCTGCACAAGCTGGATAAGATCATGAAGAAACTTCACTTAAAGTAAGTGATATCATTAATACTCCAAGTGCTTTGTGAATAATCATGCCAACTACTACCATGCACATTGTTTAATAACATCATTGTATAGGGCTACTCCAGTATGACATAACTGGGTTCTGAGAATCCCAGTTTGGCAAGCCACTTCTGTGCCTGCTGTGCTGCTGAAGTACTGGAGGTACAGCATTACAGAGAGGTACAGGGACACCTGTGTGCTTTTAGAGCTTACTGCTGTGCTTAGCTGAGTAAAGATGGGATTCTTCACAGTCCCAAGTGAGGCTGAGCAAAGACAAGTGATCTGCTACATCTGTTTTAGTGTATAGGTGTTGCCTTGCCTGACTAGAAGTGACTGAGCAATGACAGGTGTAGCCACCATTTCAGTATTTGCAGCTGTGTTTGAATATGTCTCAGGTGACTTGCCCCAAGACTATGTGGCTGAGATGGAAATTCTCACTAAGGACCAGAAAACTTTTCCAACTTGTTTTGTAGCTCTGTTGAACCCTTCAGCTCTTCAGGGAATAAAAGCTTTTTCTTTTTTTTACCCCTCATCAGTCTTACAAATGGATAGAACAGCCCTCAAAAAACCGGTGAAACTGGACTACAAAGGTGTTAGATAGGATATCTACATGGACATAAAAATAATGTTACCTCTCTCTCTCATCACACACTACAGGCAACTTGAGAAGTTAATTCTCAACTTTCTATACTGAAAATAGCTGAAACTATTGACAACAGGAAGTAACAAAATGAAAGTCCTCTGTATTTCAGTGTGTCAGGGTTTTCTATCTGCAAATTTTGTAGTATTGGTCTCCCTTATGTTCTTCTACAACTGCTGCTGCAGTCATGCAAATGAGAGTTTTTTTAAACAACAGAAGTGAGAAATTAAAGTATTCTAAACATTTTAGACAAAGTGGTTTGTTTTTAGACTTGAAACAATTTCTAGTGCTGTTTCTAAAAATGAAATTTGTTTAAAGTTAATATTCTGTTTCATTATTTTGCTTTAAGATATGCAGTCTTTTATAATACACTCAGTAAATTATCTGTTCAGTTATTAAAAGTCTGTGAAAGTTAGAGCTAATATGGCACATTTCCTAGAAGCTGTACCCACGATATTAATGCTTCCTACTGAAGTAATTTAAATAGGCCTCTGAGGTCAATCATGTCTAATTGATCTTACTGTAATAACTTGGTTCGATAGCATTCTAAACACATTCTCTCTGCTTATTGAGATGCATTTCTTGTACAATAGGATTATACAATCTGCCATTTATATTTCACTGTACATTATATTACTACATTATTTTATTATAATGTCCTTGAGATCTGCAGTTAGAGATCAGTTAATTTTCTCAAGTCCTTTACACAGTTGGGCTTAAAAGTACTGCAAAACTTGGCTGCGATAAGATTCAACCCTTGGGATCAATGCCAAAAGGTGGCAGTGAGCTGATGTACCACTGCACCATACTGCAGCAATTTTCTAAGTCTAACCCACAGAACCATGTATGCACTCTGAATGAGTAAGTAGCATTCCAACACAAGCATTTACAGAAAAACTGCCAGGTTTCCAAGCAAATCTGACTTGATGAACAATCTCACAGATTTCAGTCAAATAAAGCTTTAGCAAGTATGTATTTTAAAGGCCAAGGAGGGAATAACTTCCTTTTTGGAATAAGAAGGGCCTGTGCTGTACTCTACTGTGTTGGCAGAAAAGAACTGTTCATCCACATGTTGAGGCATGAAGTTGTAAAGGAACCACCAAAATAGAGGACTAATGCTCCTACAGATATGAGGTTAACAGAGGGCAAATAGAGGCTACTATGCCAAGTTGTTGCTCAAAGGACATATTCTCTAAAAAGACTCAAAACAACTGTGCCTGCTGAATAGTAAGGATAATGAGTATGTGGGATTTTTTTTCTTAAAAATAAAAAATCCTTCAGAGTTTTTACAGCAGTCCTAAGTAACCCTGAACTCATATAACAAATCTATAACTCAAGTTGATTATGCATAATAAATTATGGGTTTATTATAGTGAGTAATTTGGGGAGCAGAGGGCTTCAGGGAAAGATAACTTGTTGCTTAGTTATTCTACAGAAAGAGCAGACATTTTATTTCTGATCAGTTACTCCACTGGAGTTTAGAGATGGATCAGAAAAAAAAAGTATACTTTTAAGACCTTATGAATTACAGGAGTCCTGAGTTGGTCCCTGGAATATTCTCATATCCTTCCAAAATACACAAACATATCTGTTTTCCTATTTCAATTCACCTTAAAGTATTTATATGTTTTCATGAGATCTTGCCTGTCTTAGGGCAGTATGCAAACTTTACTGAAAAGAATTATCAAAAGAACTAAATAAAATTTCTCCTGAAGGAATTATGCTTGGTACCACACAAATTACGTTGATCATGTAGGGAGCTAAATGCCTTAAGTACATCATGTTATCTTCAAGGGAAGTATTTAATAATGTCTCCAATAAGCAGGGATATGTACTCTTTCATACAAAACAAACAGGCTCTACTCGCATTTGGGCAGGGGGAAATGCACATAATGCAATGTGAAAACAGCCTATCCCTCTGTCCATTTACAGAATTTTAAATGATGCTTCCTCTGTAGTCCAAAGCTAGATTATAAATTGCACATAAATTATTCTTCCTTACAATGCTCTGGTTTTTTGGCAGTGGTTAAAACCTCCCTTAGTATAATTCTGTATGAACCATTAAAATCACAATTACTTGTCTCTGTACATACAAAATAAAATCTGAATTAATTCTTCAATAGGTCTATGTAAAAATATACATTTGACAGTGCTGATTTATTAATTTTTACTTTACATATGAGATGTTTTATGTCAGCTTAAATTCAGAAGATTTTTTTTTCTTAAAGAAAGAGCTCAGGTCTTGTAATTATCACCTTAAAACTCTGTTCAGTTCCTGTATGTAAAACTAGACAGACTTCATTCAGTTACTCATATTTGGGGGATGAATAGACTTCTTCCTGCTTGTGCCAGCAATTTAACATCAACTTGTTTCTTTGATTTCTGAAGAAACTGTTTGGAGAATCTCAGAATACCACACTGGCTTAATTTATATGCTAATATATGATGATTTAATTGAAGTACTGCACTCTGAGGTCCCAGATGCTATATAAAACAGCACATCAAAATTTTGGTTGTGCAAAATTGAAGTACTCTCTTTTTTTCCAAAAAAAGAATAAAATGTTTCAGATAAGTGAAAATGAGGATAATAGTTACTAATTTTGCAACAGTGCAGTGGTGGTTAATTAACCAATATCTGTACAGTGCTGTGAAGAACCCCTAGTCTTATCATCACCATATGCTTTCATCCATTTTGCTAGCTGCACCATGGAGAACAAAATTAATAGACTGTACAGTATCTAAGTGCTTAGGACTTCAGCAAATAAAACATTTAAAATCTGAAAAGTAAAATAAACAAAAAAAAAAGCTACAAAAAAAGCTACAGATATATGACACAATTCCTAGAAAGGGTTTATCCTTATTCCACCATTGGCATATTTACTCCTGGGTGATGAGGACTAATTTTCTCCAAGTTATTAGTGAAATTACTGGACTTAATTTGAATTTACAGTGAATGAGTATATGGCTCATTCATTAAGTTCCCAGTTGTAGTTTCTTTTTCATTTCACTGCAGTTTTTTTGAGATACATTTCAGCAGGGACTCAGTCACAAAAAATTGTATTGCCAAGCAAGGCACACACAGGAACAAAGGAAACAAAAATGAACTTACAATATTCTGACACTGACTGTGTCTACTAGATTACATGCTGGTAATGATATTTTACCTATTGTTAGGAAAAGCAATTTATGATTTGACTTGCATCCATTCTAGGTAGTAAATTAATGTAAATTTTAACTGTACACAAATCCTGTTAAAGCTCTTAATTTCTCTGATTACTAAGCTTGGGTATTTGTTACACTACTGGAGAACACACCTAATAGAAAATTGCACTTCCTCGTTAAACTGCTATTTCCCAATACACAAATCACTCAGACAATGTCTGGAGACTGTCAAGAATGTCCTGCTTTTATAGTAACATAACTATTACATTCTTTTTACTAGGAAGATTCTTAAAAATACCAACAGCATAAAAACATTTGAAGGAGTATGTATTTTGCTGTAATCTCTTTTCTTACTTGAACATTTCTAATTTTATAATCACAAAACTTTAATTTCAAAGTAACAGAACATTAAGTATACTTGAAACTCTTTAGGGATCACATTTAGCTAGCTAGTGACAGTACAGTTTACAGCCTGCTTTATTCTCGCTTTCTAAATGCCTTAGTATTTTTCTTACAAAATCATGGACTCTACTTCCCTGTAGTTAGCACTGCAGTCTCGTACAGAGAGCCTTGTCTGTATCTGAGACCTCATGATTCATTTCTCCTAGGGCAATTTGTACAATCTATCCCTTTATCATCAGTTTTATAACAGTTAGAGTTACTGAAAAACATACACACACAAATTATACATAAAAGGATACTTAAAGTCAACACATAATTGAACTTGAATGAAATTTTAAGATAAATTAATTAGTCTGCTTATTATTTTCCAGAAAGCAATTATTTCATAAATTATGCTGGGGGTATGGATTTGAAGTTTAATTCAAGAGAAAGGGATGGATGTGACGTAACAGAGGGACCTTAGGAAAAAACTGAAATAAGAAATAAACCTTCCTATACATCATGCAAGTGTCAGTAACTAAATGATGCCTTTGTACATTACGTGGAAAAACAGATATTAAACTGTAAAATCTCAAATACATGTAATTCTCTTCTATCAGTTCTAAGTAGCTCTGAATACATCATCAGTTGTTTTGTAGCCTATTAGGATTATGATGAGATGTCTCTCAAAATCCCTTCCAAAACATTCCTATTTGCCTCTAATCCATATTACTGTAGTCACTGCAGATTTTAAACAGCTAGGCAAAGATAATTCCGTTTCACCAGTTTAACTTCAAAACATAATGACAGGAGTTATCTATTCTATTTTCATCTTCCTATTCTGCTCCAACTGCAGCCCAAAAACATCACTGTAAACTGTAAAGCAGCAGCCTGGGGAACACACATTTCATAGGTCTGCACAAGAGGACTAGAGCACCTTATTAAAAATAAATGTTAGTGCTTCAGTAATGAAAAAGCCCAATCCTGCAAAACCTTAACTGTATGAATAGTGTCACCTATACAAGCAGTAAAACTGAAGGCTCTAAAATTGCTCAAAGGGCTGAGGGATTAGCTACCTAACTAGGGCCTAAACTATCAAACCCAGTGTTTTCTATTCTTGAATTGTTAGTTGCCTTGTTGAGAAAAGATTTTCTTTGCATCCAGAAACACAATTATGGCAAGTAGTTGGAAGAAAAAACAGCTGCTGCTCTGCATAGAAAATCACTGCATGTCACTAGTTACAGACAATAAATGAAACACTGGCAAAAATCCACTATCTTATACCCCAAACTACTCCTGTTTACACTCTATGCAGCATAAAAATAAGTGTTGATGTCTTATCATTGTTGTGCAGGTCTGCAAATCTGCATCAGATTTGATTATACTGCATGACAAATGAGAATGCTCTTTCCAATTCTCAGCCAGCCTGGTAGACTACAACTACACTCTTGCAAAACTGCAGCCTCTAGGCGCCATATCTTGTTTATTCAGGACAAGCCTGATCTAACTGAGATTTTTCTTTCTGTACTTTTTCACTTTTCATTTAAGCTCAAGTGAATTTAAGCCTTTTCCTCAAAATTCTTTACCACTGAAATCCTGACATGATGCAGAGGAATTAGCCAAATAACCCAGTAAAGACACTTTCTAGCATGACCATTATTTTTTACATCTGTACGGAGTGCTGAGGTCTGGGCGAAGTTAAGGAAGCAGGCTTAGAGCAACTGATTAAAGAGAGACAAAAATGGAGCATATGTGTAAAACAGCATATCAGGAACAAGCAAAACAGATAGCTATGTATCTTTAAAACATATTTGCAACAGATCAATTAAGGAATGAATATTTTTTGTGGAATTAGGAAGGAAGGATGACTAACAAGAAAATTATAGAACACAAGTAGATAAATACACTATTAAAAAAAAAGCAGTACAAAGTACCAATGTGCAAACCAAATGAAAAAAAATACATTCCAAAACAAGAGCACACACTGCAGGCACCTAACTCCTATCTTACTATAAGATCAAAGTGTACGTTGAGGAAATCTGTAATTAGCAGTGTCTTCTAAATGAAAATACAGTAAACAAAAGCTAGTCAGAAGAGTGAGAATCGAAAGATGGTAGCTGTTGTCCACTTTCAAACATTAAGAATAACCAAAATGTTCACATTCCAAAGCAATGCAAGCTGTTTATTTAAGATAAAGGGAGATTCCACAGCCCTCCTCTTGTCTCTCTGAAAAGAATTAAAGGACTCTTTCCATTTAAACGTAAAGGTGTTTCTATAATAAGAATACTAAATGCTGTAGCATTAGCTGGTCTGAATCCACTGATCAACACAGTAAATCTTAACTGGTGGAACAATGACAAAAGAGAAGCCCAATTTGCAATTCTTTGTAAATCAACACCCACTATGGCATTTTATACCTTCTGAGATTACATGGGGCAGGCCCAGAGCGTCTTCCTTTCCCAAGCACTACTCACCTGGATAGGGTTTCAGTTTAGTACTCCTAAATCACTGAATTCCTAAATTATTTTATAGACTGGTTTTTATATCTATTCTTGATAGCATTTCTCCCATTTCTCTCCAAGAATATTCATGACTAAGATGCTGACAGTGAAACTGGATTACAGGACTGGGTGAAAAGCTGTCATGTTTTTTCTGCCATGATCTCTATTAGATCCACAATGTCTGACAGACGTTTTTAGAATTGACTCCTGGCCCTGCCCATGCCTCATCCTGAAGCTAACAACCAACCCTCATCAGTGTTGTACTTAACAAAATTGTATGTCTTTGTCGCAGACCTTAATTAAGGATGACATATTTTCACATCAGACTATATATATGGCCCTGTGACACTGCACAAGAATTCATTGGGAAGACTGAAAAGTCTAATATTTTTCTTTTTAAATTATGATTGTTTTAAAATAAAACCTAAAGCCTAAAAAAGAGTTTTAATGCAAAGCAGCCATGCTTTCACAAACATAACTGGAGATATACCTGGGGCAGAGATGTTTGAAGCCCAGGTGAAGAGGCTCAAGAGCATCTTTTCCTTGCACACACACAAATAGAAGAGATTCATTTGTTCATTTTTTGTCTATGTGTGCTTAAGAGGCCATATTCTTGTGTTTATCTAGATTTCATTTGATAACTATATACCAGGTGATTATTGTAATTCCTTAGTATTTCCTTATGGTATTTTTCTGAAGCTTTTTCCCACGTGGCAAGACCTAATTATTCTTAGGATGATCACTGGACACAATTGCTCCAAACAGTTACTGACAGCAATCATGGTATTATTTCAGATGTACTTGCTGGCTGCCGTTACTGGGCTCTATTTCCTCTCCTTCCCAGTGAAGAATACATTATAGGTTTGTTTTGTTTTAAATCAGAGAGCTGGAAAGAGCATAATAAGATATGACAGGTTATAGCAAAAGTCAACTCTTGAGAATTCTTTTATTTCCCCATGCCAAACTTGAAGACGCCATAAACTCAAATTCACTATGCCAGTCATAAAATTTTAATTAGCTAAACTAAAAATACTGGTACTATTTACCACTGTTCTTGTTTCTTAAACTCCTAGATTTAACACTACTAAAATAGATGGCAGATTGCAAAAGGCCATCACTAGTATATTAATACTCTGCTTCAGCATACATGTGAGCATTCTGTTCAGCTTGATTACAATTAATCAGTAATCTAGTCTCTTGTTTCTCACTGCCAAATAATAAATCAACTACTAGCTATGTTCATGGATGGAATATTAATTTATACAATGCCCTAGGGGTACTTCTGTATGTAGTATAAGACGCCTCATGAACAGACCTCAATTCAAAGCTTTAGTAGAACTACAAAACAAAACAGACTGAATCTAGTCAGTATCAGCTGCAACTATATTAAAACTGGAGATACCTGTATCAGCAATTTTAGTAAGCACCACTGAAATGATATTTAAGAAATTAATTTTAGATATCACATGGAAGAATGAATTCCTCTTTCAAATGTACAAAATCAAGTACTGTTCCATGCAAAGAGATAGTATTTTCTGGAGGTTTGTGAAAAACACTTTGACTTTTTCAAGGTCAAATTACGTTCTCCAAGTATGCGTGTTGTGTAATGGAGAAATTTGCCAGTTCTAGAAGGGAAGGGTGTTTTTTTTCCCTAGTTGCTCTGCAGCACCTACTGAAGCTTCCCACTACACATGCGAGGACAGCAGATGGATCCAGAGGTTCTGCCTCTGGCCTTGCCTGTTTCATCATTCCTTATATGCTGCAGGGTTCATCTTGCAGCATCTTTCGGCTTTCCAGTGCATGAAAATTACCTTTGCACAGGTGCAGAAATGATATGCAACTATTTGCCCCTTCCATAGTCTTCTTTCTGGTTTCTCTGCATTTTTCTAGCCTTTGAATGTCAGACAAGACAGAGAAAGTATTATTTTTTAATACAGGGGGAAGGAAGTTCCATGAAATATTAATAATCTTGTGGCACTTGGAAATATGCTTAAGATGTATTATATTGCAAAATTACAGTATAACAGAATACACATTTCTGATTTAGTAGCACTAAGAATATAATAAAACTTGAACAGGGAAATTCTGTCCTCGGTCAGTTTTTCATAGTCCAAAGAAAACTGAATACAGCATGAGCTCTTGGTAAGACCATAGGGGGAGACTGAAGCCTCTCTATAAAATGCTAGATTGCATTTTGGTAGCTCACAGCATCCCAGCCCAGAATGATCAAATCAAGGCATCTGGTCATTTGACTACAAACTGCTTGAGTTTTGAGCCTATCATCAGCAATCCAGAATGGCTCTCATAGCACAAGAAATACAGCACAGGAAAATGCTTGCCAAGAATAGGATGAAATCCACTGAGAAAGAAACAGGGTTATCTTCAAATTTCTAACATAATTTTATTAATTATTATGAAGCTTTCTCTCATAGGAATTTTTTAAATTCCTTCTCATTCTGAAATCAATCACTGCAGCATACATAAAATAATTTCAAGCTTTAATTCTAAAAGAATAGGCAATGTACTTTGAAAGCAGCATAAAGATTTAGCTAACAGACATTTCAAGCAAGACCCACATTTTGATTTCACCTTCTCTTCTTGCATTTTAATGTTGTAAGCATCCTGCTTTATGAGAAGGTTATCACTTATTGCATGGCAAGTCTCAGAGAGCCCCTGTTCTCTCTGGACCTGACAGTTCTGTCTCTGGTATAATCTGATAGGAAATAGCTGAGCCAACATGAAGCCTAGCAACGAATGGGGGCAGGGGAAAGCAGCTATGAGCACTGCCTGCTAGACCGATGCAACTTAAGAATATTGCTTTGAAGGGAAGTGGCAGAATCTCATCACTTGACAGCTTACATCTAGGCTACTATGGGGAATAAAGTACTTATATATCAAAGCGTATTATATGGAGCTGCCTCTACAGGAATATGAATAGCTTGTTTGCACAGAGTGCAAGACCTCATAAGCTACTGCAACCCATTTCCAGTCACTTATCTTAGGTATCATGAGGCTTTGATGCAAGATTCAGTCACATCTTTGTTTACAACCTTTGCCAAGGCTTGGGGTCTCATTAGACACACCAAACACCAGTTTGACTTCTTCATTCCAGATGCAGGGGTTTTGGAAGCGAGAAACATTGTATATGTGCTTGTGAGCTTCATCTGTTGTCCTTTCAGAAGGCTAATCACCGAATTTATCAGCAGAGGGCACAAGAAAACAGCATTCCTCATCAAACATGCATAAAACTAAGGGAGAGCTCCCAAGGTAACTCCTCAACAAGCCACTAGGTTAGCATTACCTAGTCTATTTAAATTAAAAAAAAAGACAACCCAAAAAACCCCACAACTCTGGACCTATCATATAAAAAGCATATATAATGTTGGTTGAATAAACACTATTAGTTCATTTGAGATAAAATTCATTATATTAATAACTGTAGGACGTTTCACTCAGCTATCTGAAAACATGAATGTCTGAAGATGAGGATTTATAAATTGCAAATGAAAGAACTAGTCCCTAGTGATATCAGGCAAATGAACAGCATGTTGGTAGATATTAAATCCTAAAGCATAAATAATCTCCTTAAACCTACATCTGTGAAACCTAACAGTGAACTCACAAAAATATCTGTCCCTTATGTTTAACAGAAAATAATTTAAGCAAACAAAGGATGAAAATCAGGTGTGCCAAAATGCTTTTCACTATTGGGTTGCTGGATACCGAGGACTTTGGTGGAATTGACTTGATTTAGTTGTAAAGAAAAATGGCCTACCACCTTACAATTTGCAATGCAAATTTCAGCACATTATTTAATGACGTTAAAAAAAAGCAATCGGCTATGGATGGATCATCCACAGTAACCAATATGTTGTGAGGATACCATCTTTTATCCTAAACTAGGTTAGGTGGAGTTTTACATTTAGGATGTTGTAGTTCTTTTGAACTCAGGTTCTCTGAAGCTTAATTTGTATGTTGTACAGACAGACCTTTCAGTTTCCAAAAAAGTACCAAGCACTTACACAAATGTTTAAATCTTCCATGACAGTTGTAGATGCTTTGTACATCGAAGGACCAGGCTCTTATAACTCTATCAGGAAGAGTTAATGAGTAAGGTGAATATTTAGAGAAAGCCTATTTGCAATTCTATTTAAGGATCTATTTCCAAATGTTACTGTAGTATCACATTAGGGAAGATGTAAATTGGGTCAATCCAGACTGAGTTTTCTGAGATGTAAACTGTCTCTATTATTGTACTATCAATGCAAAGAATGACATTTGGAAAAAGTCTTCTCTTCACCAAGTCAGTCAAAAACACTTGACACAAAATTTGGTACCTAATTTGCCTATTTCATTCTTTGTTGTTTGTAACAACCTGTATTTGGGGTTTTTTTTATGTGATTTATCTGTATCTGTGTACTCACATCTTTCTCCCAAATCAATCTCCCTCTGTCTTTCCATTTTAAAGGAACCAAATAGGTTCCTGTTATCTGCTTCATATTTATACCAGAATCACAGATGTATGACATTAAGGGTATTTTTTTTCCAGGCATCTAGTTGAAGAGCAAGAATACGCTTATGTTTGTATCCATGTTCACATAGATCCAGGTATGTAGCTACATATGTATGGAAAGCAGTTAACCCTCTTCTTGGTTACTCAGATACTTTACCAGTGACTGCCTACAATTTACAGACAGAAGATGACAAAGTGCCAATTATGGAAAAGCTTTGAGCAGATAAGCAAATGACTATGCAGATTTCTACCCATGAAATTACAATACCAAAGACAGTGATCTTTTATTTTGGAGGATAGAGCTATGTTTTAACTTTTTTTTTTTCCTTCCTCAGTATCTTTTTTCCTAAACAGAAGATTTCAAAGCTTCATTTCTTTTCTGATGCTACATAAAGAACAAACAACATTCCTCTTTCAGTGAATACACACTTTGAAGTCCCTGCTAACTTCCAAAATATGCCACTGTTTCTCTTTGGGGAGCAATGAAGCTGAGTGGAAGGGCAGAGGGGCAACCGGTGGTGCTTTATGGACTCCAACAGTAATCTTTGGTAAGAAGACAGAGTCAGCTCCAAGTACCAGTTTTAGGAAAGTCTTGAGGTTTCAGAGAGACAGCTCATTGTTCAAGTCCTCTGCAAATACTAGTGATTGCTATAAAAGACCACTCTGCTGTTTGGAAAATAATGAAAAATACCTTCATGAATGGTTCAAAATGGAGTATGAAATAACAGCAAGGGTGAAGCACAATTTTTAAAGGGATTTTTCATCCTTTGGGATATAAGGGAACACTGCCTTCAAACACAACACACACAACGTATGTGGGTGAAATAAAATATGCAATTAGCCTGCAGTTAAAGGATTCTTTGAAAAAATGTGACTCTAGCTATCTCAACTGCCTACTCTAGTTTGAAGAAGTTTTTCAGTAAAGGTGGAGAAATCCTTTTCAAGAAATCTGCAGGCAAAGTTCAAGTGAAATCCTTGACTAAACAGACTTTTCTGTGCTGAAACTGTAGGGGTTAACTCTGTTGTCTAAAAGGCTCCACTTAAAGCCAGGAAGTCAGACATCATTAGCTGTCTAGGCTCTGATGCACAAGTCTTATCCCATCAGATCCTAATGGCTTGTAAAGGAGAGGAAGGCATGTAGATCTTGTCTAGCTGGAGAAGTTGTTGAAAACTGAAGAACTAAGCTTCCTCAGACAAAGTAGGGCAACAAAGTGCTGGTTTACTCCTGATCTTGGGTGGTTCTGATAAGAAGAGTAAGAGATTGAATATTAGTCTCTGACCATCTTTGGAAAAAGGCATCTTGATTTTATGTGATTGTCCGTAGCAACACAATGGAATCTTTACGATTCAAGGAAAAATCAAACAAGTCTGTTGCTGTGAGATGAAACCCCCACAGATGAATCACTTCTGAGCATAGTTCCCCTTATAACATCAGCCTGCTGAAAACTCTGAGGAAGCATTCATCTTCCTTTAGACCTTCATGATGATAACTCGTTTATCTCACTTTTGCCCAGTCATTTTAAGGAGAGCGACTGTTTCAAACACTGGAGACTCGAGATCCTGCCCTTTACAGGTGTGTGATAAAGCAGGTGTGAAATATTGTCATTATGCAAATGAAAGTAAACACAAATATTAGAGCAGAAATTGTAGATCAGATTGGCATGAGCCCTTGCCAGTTCATACTACACTCTTTATATCTTTTTAGACTACACCTCTTGAAGACTGTATGCACGTCATTCCTCCAGGCTCAATAACTACTTCAGGAAAGTACAGGAAAGAACAGCTGGCTATCTCTTCTTTGTCTTCTCTGCGATCCTGCGCTCCACTGGAGATGGGAAGATTGAGAGTTCTAGTGATCTATCAAAATCCTAACTATTTGGAGACTTTAAGCCTGGCTTTTGGGTTTATTTTTTTTCTTTTTCTTCGCACACATGCAGATAGACTTTCCCTATCAGTAACTGACAGGCTAAGTAGGCAATGCAGCACGGAACAGGAAGAAGGCTGAAAACTCACTGTTATGCAATATTCCAAAAAGTATTAATACAGCTTCAGCCATTCTCATTAGTAAGCGTACCCTGTGGTTGAATAAGATGCAGTGTCCACAGGGTTAATCAGATCTACAGTTGGCCTAAACAAGAGATTTGTTTTAGACTGCAGCTGGCCTAACTGCAGTATGTAAAATAATGGTTATCACATGGAAAAAAACACAGGTAACAGATCAGTCAGAAAAAAGGCATTAATCTTGCAGTGCAAGGTTGCTGTACCCCAGTAAAAGGGAAAGATATAGCTGGGCAGCAGTATGGAAGACACCTACACACAGGAAGCCTCATGCTCCATGTCTGCCTATTACCTTACTTGTGTCATATTGGTTATCAAAAGACTAGGGGAATATTAATGAAGCTTTAGAGATAGATAGATAGATAGATAGATAGATATAAAAGCTAGTATGAAAACAAGAATTTCCCCTGCATTTTATGTCATTTGTCATAAGATAATTCTAGTTTGCTTAATACATTTAAATAAACAATATATTTCCTAGGCTCTCAGTAAATGTAGCTATGCACTTGGATAACACTTTCGAGAATTAATGTTTTTCCTTTCAAAATGAAATAGCTGACAGATAACTGAAACATCTTACCCGAGACATCACACTGGTACATTGTGGGTCAGTCTATTTGTCCTGGTTTCAGCTGGGATAGAGTTAACTGTCTTCCTAGTAGCTGGTACAGTGCTATGTTTTGAGTTCAGTATGTGAAGAATGTTGGTAACACTGATGTTTTCAGTGGTTGCTCAGTAGTGTTTAGACTATAGTCAAGGATTTTTCAGCTTCTCATGCCCAGCCAGGGCACCTGACCCAAACTGGCCAACAGTGTATTCCATACCATGTGACGTCCCATCTAGTTTAGGAACTGGGAAGTGGGGGGGCAGGGATTCGCCGCTCGGGGAGTGGCTGGGTGTCGGTCGGCGGGTGGTGAGCAATTGCCCTGCGCATCATTTGTACATTTCAATCCTTTTATTACTACTGTTGTCATTTTATTAGTGTTATCATTATCATTATTAGTTTTTTCTTTTCTGTTCTATTAAACCATTCTTAACCCAGGAGTTTTACTTCTTTTCCTGATTTTCTTCCCCATCCCACTGGATGGGGGGGGAGTGAGTGAGCAGCTGCGTGGTGCTTAGTTGATGGCTGGCATTAAACCATGACACTATTTCGTATTTATTTATGAATTTTCCAATTCAGTACTCTGCATCTCTCATCACTAAACATGCACTAAGCAGCTACTAAGGCAAGCATGTAAATGGTAGTATAAGTCTTGCTAATACTTATTCTTCAGTGTTTTGATTATTTGTTCATAAATAGATTGGTTCATCTTCAACTGATGCTCAGAACAGTATGTATATAAATTTTGGTATCAGGTTTAGAATAAGTAAAGTCTTGTCTACAGTTTTATATATATATATATATATATACACACATGACGCAAAGTATTATGCCTGGCAGAATATGATGCTTAAAGAATACTACATATTATATAATTGTTTTGCTCATTGGGAAAGTCAAACGTAGACTAATTCCTCTAACAATTGGAAAAATTCCTATTTTTCTATCATAAAGTCAACTAGGTTTCATCTTTCTAAGCTTAATTACTATGGTCTGAACAACTACACCATGGCAGCCTCCTTGTGGTAACCAGAACTTCCTATATTGCAAAGAGACGTACAGCTATAGTCCTTCTGGGGCTGGTGGGACAATCTGGGGGACCAGAGTACTGCAGGGAAGTTTGTAGTTTGTAGCAAAATTGAAGTCTTGAAATACTGTTGAGCTGCACCCAGTTCAAATTAAAGGTTAGCTTCCAGCCACTTAAATTGCAAAGACACACCACAGTCCCTTAACAGAAGTTGCCCACAATTGTAAAACAACAACCTAACACTGTGCAGACCTTTCCTGGGCTTTCTCAATGGATTTTGGCAGGCACTTAGAAGGCTTCCCTGCAGGATACAACTTTGTACCATCATATACAGCCTAGCATTGCAAGGCTATAATCAACTTCTGTGCCCTTTGATA
Source organism: Haliaeetus albicilla (assembly GCF_947461875.1). Classification (NCBI taxonomy): domain Eukaryota; kingdom Metazoa; phylum Chordata; class Aves; order Accipitriformes; family Accipitridae; genus Haliaeetus; species Haliaeetus albicilla. The sequence continues at coordinate 11,097,710 of NC_091494.1, read as the reverse complement.
CCTATCAGATTCAAGCCCTGAACAGTGACATAGTATTTTCCTTTCCATTTAATTCTTCATCTTGTATTTGCTATAGTAACAACTGTCAGCTGGGGGCAAATAAATCGTAAATTGTGTGTGTTGTGGAAAAGTCTATTAATCAGGATTTCATTATGTTAAGTATTCTGCGGACATTCTTGCCACAAAGAGCTTAAAAATCTCTAAGTAAGTCTACAGGGGACAGATGAATGAAGCAGACTTTGGGGAGTTTGTTTAAAAAACAAAACCAAACACATACGCACCCCACACATTGACACAGTACTGCTCAAGAACAACAATGGAAATAGTGTAGTAACTGCAAAGCCATCCTTTTATAGTCTCCATGGCAGAGAACTTTTTTTCAACCTGCTATTCATATTTACACAGGCAAATTATTTAATACATTCATTTCTAAAGGTAATTATTTTTATATTCATAATTTAAGACAGCAAGAAGGTTAAAAGCAAAATTCAACTAAATAGAAAAACCAAATTAAGATTTTCCAATTAGGTATATTTAAGCTATTTTAACTGATAATTACAGACTTACCTATTACTCCAAGTTTTCAGTAAATGTTTGGTCTGTGTGTTATTGATTAAATCCAGTGTTTCACACCCTATCTCTACCATAATATGAGGTTATATTGGCTCTGTACCATATTTTTACACTCTTGCAATATTCTTTTCCTCGATCAGATAAATGGAAACAAACCATGGAGTCTATTTAGATAGGTCTTTTGAGCCATGACAGTCCGCTGCTGTCTTTGTAAATGCCTACCACAAAGGGGTCCTATACACTTAGTTGGCTCATAGGCTCCACTGCAATAAAGACTGTTAATTTTTTTTTCCCCGAGGACCTCCATTTCATTCAGGATGCTACTATGTTATTTAGTTTAGTTCCACATGCATGGTAAACTTCAAACTTTACTGCTTAAAAAATTTCTGTTTGACTTTCCCCCATTGCTTGTCTTTATGATACATGAGGGTCTCTGCAATCTTCAGCATGCTTCTTGTGATAGGGAGCCTGGCACGCAGCTCAGCAAGAGAAACCACTCCTGCTCAGCCTCACAGGCCTCACAGGATGGTCTGAAGAAGAGAGAAGGAGGAAGGACTACTACCAGTCCAGCCTGAGGAGATGACAGTCATTGTGTCAACAGGACCAACTTGTTACAAGTTGTCAACCAGTCAGCTAGGGTCAACCTCAGCTGTCAGCCCCAGTTAAGAGTCACAAGTTCATCCAATCATGAGAGAGGTATCATCTTAAAGGCAATACGGATTTCATCCTGTCAGAAGACAAGATTCATTGTGCCAGAGCATGGGGAGGGTGGGAGACTTACAGCAGTATACAGATTTCATGTTTCCCAACCTTGCGATAGTATCTACCAGTAACCACTGTAGGTTACTACATTACCTTAATTACTACATTAACTTAAGTAGGGTTATCATTACACAGATGAAAATATGTAACACCACAGACTACTTACTGACAAAACAGCAGGTTCAGAAATTCTGGATGGCATTTGGCTTGCTTATATTTATTATGAATGGTTATAAAAATGTTAAGTACCATCAGAACAAAAACCAATAACTTAAGCTTATGTCATTCAAACAGATGCTGGTTGCTATTAAGGAACTTATTTCCACTACAACTGCTATAGCACTGCCAATCACAAGAATTCCAAAATTATTTAAAGGTATCATATTGTCCACAGATGTTTAAAGTACACAGTCACAGTTTCTTCCTTCCTGGAGCCTGTATGAGTCGAAACTTGAAGCTGCAATTCTCACACACCAGCAGCTGGAGCCTTAACTAAACCATGAAATATCGTAAGACTCCCAACACTAAAAAGTGTTAACAAATCTAAGTTAAATCAATGTTGGCTCAAGAATAAGCCAGAGATTTTACTAAATTGTGATTTAAAACCTCCAAAACAAATACATAGATATGCATAGGGAAGAAAAAAAAAATACTGTCACAAAGGGCTAGTAGCTTTGTAATAAATACACCCCACCTCCGCCCAGTTTTCCCTCATTTGTGCCTTTAGGAAGCAAAGCATACATTACTAAGGTTCTTTACTATGTTTTGTATGAAGTACCTTCTCATGAAGCAAATCATTCTTGTATCAAAATGTGAGAAAAATGTATGTATGACAGAAAGCAGATCAGCTAATAGTTTGTTATTCTCCTAAATGCTATGGTACAAAGCAAGAAGCAGGTTAAGATAGTACTGTGGATAAAGCTTTAGGCAACTATTCTGGAGATCTTGGTATTACTCCTGGTTCAGTCACTCAGCAGGGTGAATGATTCTGGGCAAGTCATTTCAGAGACTCCCTATCTGTAAAACAGGGCCATCAAATTTATTTCCTTTGCTTTGACACTTTCTGATAAGAAGTTCAAAAGCTAAATCTTACCTAGCATGACGGTACAAAAGAATTACAGTACTAATGTATACATTTTACACTGCAATAAAACTGACACAAGGTTATTCATCCCAAGATTAATAAAATCTTAACAGCACTTTTTTTCCCCCCAAATCATTATTTCTAATTAGATCATCTGCTAGTTGGTGGGTCCAGTTATGATGCATAGGAGTTCAATAATAAATGGAGGACAAATATCAGATGAAACACATGCTGTAGAGATAATTTATTATCACTGCAGATAGGTGTGGAATAGATGTGCTAAAAACCCTAAGGCGCTCTCTTCCCAAGTACTGAAAACAGCAAGTATCACAACAGATACCTTCTGCACCTTTTACTTAGGGAAGAACAGACAGAGATTTCCACCTACCATTGAAAACACAAAGAAAAACCCTTTATTATTTAAAACAAAACCAAAACCAACACAATTGACTTATAGGCACACTCCTGATACCACAGAGATATTTTCATGGCAACTCTTCCATCAAGAAAGCAGGTAGTCATTTACCAGGAATGAAGAATTCTGCCACCAACAACCTTCATAATATCGGAATCAGAAATGCATTGCAAATCAGTATTTACTAGGAAGTGTTCCCCTCCACTGCTCATTTTATGCATCTGATGCAGCAGTGAGCATGGAGTTTCTAGTCACCAACATAATTCCTTCCCTTTCTGTCATCCAGTATGCAACAGCTCTTATCTCCTGGGCCATAATATGTCAAATACTTCTACATAATTAAAGCCACACTGATTGACTGGCTAAGAATATCACAGGGATAAATTTCTTTTTAAAGCTGCCTTACCTCTAATCAAGAGTTGTCTTCCAGTAACACAAGATTTTATGCCCAAAAGGACATTTTATATATATATATATATACACACACACACACACACACACACACATACATGAAAATAACATTCCTTTATCCTCCACAACCCAGCAATAACAAGAAAATATCATTATACTCTGATTTCCCTTTGCAGTGCTAAATCAGAGGCTACGAAGGATGGCAAGAGGCACTTACTGAGGTAGGCAAAATGCACATTTTTGTTAAGTATTGAAACTATAATTTATATTCCTCCCCTGATATAAACCTTCATTGCACTATCAAACAGAACCATATCTCCATATTTCATTGGTTCGTTCATCTCTGAGATTTGTTATTATGGTGGGGTTTATTTAGGAAAAAAATAAAAATCTGTAGAGGTCAAAAATACATGAACAAATTGGTGACAAGGCTTATGCCTTGTCAGGTTATTTTATATTTTGATGTACTGTTAACAGTTCATTCTTTTTAAATGCAAATCTGTTAAGGGTAAATTTAAATATCAAGGCAAGCAATTCTGGTAGCATGGCAACAACATGCTATGCTGCATAGTAAGAATCTGGAACCGAGGCAAGTCTGCTTCTTTCCCATACTGGATCAGTTTATAAGAGTAGAAATATTTGTGTTCTTTGTGTAACTGCCTTTATGGCTATTCTGACATTAGTAGTTGTACTGGTCTTTGAAACTCAAAACAGCACAGCAACCCTGTGAAACTTGGTAGCAGTCAGGATGGCCATCCTTAACAGACTGAAAAAAAAAAAGGGAATATGCTTAGTAACAGTGTTTATACAAGATTTCATTCCCAGGAGAGAGATTTGGTGTGGATTTGAGTATAGCAGCTCTGAAGCAATCTTGGTTCTGAACGAGAAACAAGCAATCCCATCTCCATGCACTCTCCCCCAAGTGTTGAAAAGGCATCTCTCTTGGCTTTTAGAGTATGAGGTTTGAGGCCTATTTTAAGATTTGACTAAACCAAAGGGGTGCACTTGCCCTTGCACTGAAATGATATTTTTGTGGTAGCTGGAATCAGTGATTCTAGAGAGTAATGTCAATTGCTTGATGTCATTTCACTCTTGGTGACAGGGGAGGGAAAAAAAAATTAAAATCCTATGTCATTCCAGAACAGAATCTGGTCTATGCAACTCATTCGCTTCAGTTGTTCCAGTTGCTGCAGTAACCAGGCACTCAGGAATATATTACCATTTTGCTGGAGCAGGAAAAGGCAAAGTTAACTAGCACTTCTAAGACTCCCTAGAAAGACAGGCTAACCAGTCAAGTACAGCAGATGATCTTCTGATTTTGAAGGGCACAGTGGGTGACAGAAAGTCCACCCAAGTACCTTTGTTTCTGTCTAGTGCATGAAGGCAGCTAATACGTGGTTCTTTCTCTTACACAAAGATCAGTTATTTCACTGAACCTGAACACTGAAAGCCAAACACAGCCAGCCTTTCTGGGAGGTTCTTACAATACTGTTTAGATAGGTGCTGCCCTTGTGGAACTTGGGCTTCTCACCCTATGTTATAGCTTGTATAAAGGGGAAAAAATGCTGTTTAGAAATACTTGTCTAAATGTTTTTGGAATAATTGAGCACCAAAAAAAGACAGACATAGAGCCTGATTTTTTTGTTCCTTAGTAGTTGTTTATCCGGGTTTAATTCAGACAACACACTGATGACTTCATAGTCTTGTGTTTCATACAATTTGCAGCAGGTATCACCTTGATTTTGGAACTGCAGCTAATGTTTCATCCAGACTCCCTACTTCTATCTAAACATTCACTCTTTTGGAGCCTACACTTTAAAGATTCCTGTCAATTCTCTTCCTCCTCAGAGAATTCTCATATACAGACACACCACTATCACCACCACCAATACAGATGTCTTGTTTCCCCTCCTTCCTTTTTCCCTCCTTCCTTCCTCCCATGTTCTCTTGCTTTCTGATAGGCTAATTTTATTTCTCTAACTAGTTTAGAACTCCTAAAGTAAGTCAGCACTTACAGGTCTACAACTCTCTCCCTTATGTAGAAGATGAGCTTTCTCCAAGTTTTATTACCATAACCCCTTCAAAAGTGCCTGCCCTGTCACAAATGCTTTGAGTTGGTTCCACCTGGCTTTTGATGCACTTTGTTTCTTCCTTAGTACGAAATGCTGTAATAACTTAATCTTCCCTGTGATTGAGGATTTCTGGGTGCTACAGTGTCACTTTGCATGAGACCAGTGGTCTTTTGTATGGCAGGATGCCTAAGGAGTCCCTTCCAGGGGCCCTTAAGAGATCTGTCCATGTGATTCTCCCAAAGATAGGCACGGTATGTTTGTGGGGAATTGAGGTGACATTGTCACTGCTGTCTGTTGCTAGTTTGTAGTGCAACTAATGTTTACATCAACTGTTACAACCCCAAGACACGCAAGATCTTCTACATTTATTCCTACGCTTCCTTCTTCAGCAGCTTATCCAGAGGAGCAGACCACACAGTGATCCCAGGGGATCATTCTGATGTCAGTCCTAAAACCTCAGCTGAATGAAGCTCTTTCTGTGGACTCAGGCTCTTAACACAGTGAGATGGAATGATGAAAGTCTATACATAAGAATATGAATTCTCCATCTCTGTTTATCTGCTAAAATATGAATTTTCTGTTCAATTTTTACTGGAATTACTATCTCACTAAATCCCCCAGAGAACCCTGCAGAGTCATACTAAGATAATCACTTGGCTGTCACTCACAACAAATCCCAAGCGGAACAACTGGAAAGCAGAGATGACTCTTCTACAGTCACTGCAAGAAAAATACCTTACTGGAGAAAATGGAAAGGAACCCAAAAAGCCCTATGTTCCTGTGTTAGACATCACTTGGCATTCTGCACGCCAGTGGTCAAGCACCCAGATCTGCACACCTACCAGAACAGTGTCGCCACTAGTGGTTAGTGTTACAAAACTATTATGTTGGGTTGTGAGCTGTTTGTTTGTTGGGTTTTTTTTAAGATGTTGCATACTCATGACGGTAAGAAGTAAATTGTCTGCTATGACCACATTACTAAATCTTAGCTAAATCTAACCACTGTACTGAGATGAAAGAATTTCACTAAATTCTTCAAGGATTAGATCCTGTGAACCCTTCACACACAAAGACAGATGACATATAAAAGAAAAACTTGCAAGGTCAGGCCTCTCTCTTGTAGACACTTTTAGGAATAAAACCAGCAGATTTCACTCTTTGAAAATGATCGGGGTTATGGTACAATTGACTTGGGGAGAGGAACTTCTCCAAAGGTTGTAGTTGACAAGGGCGTCTGTGAGGGGGATGTCTCAGAAAGTAAAAGGAAAGACAGAAGTCTGGAAATAATGCTAGCTGGTGACATGCTCACAAATATTCCTAACTTCAATGTACAAAATGAAATTCAAAAACTACTTCATTCAATTAATAGAATGGAAATATCCAACCTGCCTTCTAAGTAATAAAACAATAACGAGTTTTTCCTGTGTGGCTGAATCTTCATTACTAAGTCTGTAACCAGAAGGGCCATTTTCTGAAGGAAACTTCATTTTAATAGTTCAAAACAGAAAACTATCCCAAGATACTTCTCTGTGCAGCTCCCACTGGTAGTCCAGGTGGGTATCAGTGGATATCTGCATTGCAGAAGTACTGCTATTTGAAAACCCTTATCTAGACTCCAAGTCTCACACTGGTTATAATTGACATATTTGACCATTCCAAGACTTTTTGTATACCTTTTTGCCAACTTTCCTTTCCTCTTCATTTCTATTTCAAAAGAAAATGATCCTTCATGCACAAGTATACTTCAGAGTATGCATCTCCAGCAGTATTTCATGCAACCTTCTTGTCATCCCTACCTACATGGCTTCTAGTTCTCCCTCTTTTGCTTAGGTGGAAGTACCTATTAATCACAGAGTTTTCCATACGAGTCTCTGCTCAGCTCTAACTTACTCCTCTTGAAGTGCAAGTCAACTTCCTCTGCTGCAGCAGGTGAACGAAGACAGTAAGTACTGCAATAAAAAAGGAATGTCATGTACTCAAATGACAATGCATTCACCTACCAGCATCAGAAACAAACAGTTCATTCCATATGTGTTTTTACCAGTTGTATAAGACCTTTCTTCTGGAAAATAGTATCATTAGACAAGATAAGACTTAAGTTCAGACAAAAATGAGAATTGGAATGAAAGCCCTCTTCTCATAGATGCCATAATAAAGCCTAAGTGCTGCATGTTCTGCTCCTGCAGGCAGCACAAGCCTAAAACATCAAACACTTCAAGAAACACATGGTGCTTTCTTGAGCTGCTTTTCACACAGTTCTCAAGGGAAAATGGGTCCTCAGGAAAAAAAAGAAAAAAATCTTACATTTTAATGCTCTCTTCAGTAGACTAAAAGCATTTGCAAGTATCCAAAGTACTTATAATGAACATTTGACTCAGCAATTGCATGTTTTGTGGAGTGTCTAAAAACTAGTGAATTCTGATTCTGCTTTCAGCTCTTCCTCTTAACTTGTGAAGTGCATGTGACTGCATCAGCCCTTTATTGTCTCCAGCTATAAGAACCACCATTATGTCTCTTGCACTAATGTTGCAAGGCTTTAATTGCCTCACAGGAATGCCAAAAGATACTACGTAGAAAGGTTCTTGCTTTTAAGAAGTATGTTCTTCATTTTGTTTATATCTACATTAAAATAAAAATATTTCAAGCAAATATCTCTTCCTTAGAAGGCCTATAGTAAGGTATTAGTTTGTACTAATAGTAATGCATTATTACATGGGTAATAGAGGACAATGTGTCATACTGATATTATACTCCATCTTTGCTGAGAATCATGGATTAGCCCTAGAATGGGAGCTCTAGTTCATTCTAATAAAATTCTGCCTTCCGGAAACATGTCTGCTTCTTGCATCACGTATGGATAGGCACAAACATACAACTGTTCATAGGATCATAGAACAATTGAGGTTGGAAAGAATGTTGGAGGTCTCTTGTCCAACCTCTTGTCCTGTTCAAACCAGGGTCATCAGTGAGGCCTGACCAGGTTGCTCAGGGTGTTTTAAAAACCTCCAAGGATGGAGGCGGCAACTTCTCTGGGCTACCTGTTCCCATGTATGATTGTCTTTGTGGGGCAAAAGATTTTGTTTATATCCAGTCTGAACCTCTCATTTCAACACATGCCTATTGTCTCTCATTCTCTGTCACACACCGCTGTGATGAGTCTGGCTCCACTTCCCTAAGACCTCCTTATAAGTACTGGAAGGTTGCTGTTAGGTCCCCCCAAAGCCTCCCCTTCTGCAGGCTGAGCAAGCCCCCCTCCCTCACCCTCTCCTCGCAGAGCCTGACCTCCAGCCCCAACCACTTTGGTGGTCTCTGCAGAACTCCAGTTCATTAGTATCTTCCTTGTAAAAGGGGGGACCAAAACCAGACACAGTATTATAGATGCAGTCTACTGAATGATGAGTAGAGGGGGATAATTACTTCCCTTGATCTACTGGCTGCATTCTTGTTCATACAGACCAGGATACTCCTGGCTATCTTTGTTGCCAGGGTACGTGGCTGGTTCACACGCAGCTTGCTGTTCACCAGGACCTCTGGGCCTTCTTGGCAGGGTTGCTCCCCAGCCTCCATTGTTGCAATGGCTTAAAGCATGAAAGCATTGCCTTGTTTCTTTAAACACAGGTTACAAGGGAAATGGATATAAAAAGTCTGCAAAAGCACCTAAAACCTGATGCATTCAAAGGCTACAACCAAGATTTTGTTCTGGACAAAACCAGGATCTTCTGTATTTCTTTCTGCGAGCTGGCAGCCTGGAACAGATCACTTCTTGCTAGATTTCTCTACCTTCAGCAGAGGAATATTAACTGGAAGAGGTTTAAACCCTGGTTATTTTCACAAATTATTTCCTAGCAAATGTTCTTATCAGAACAGCTGGAGAGATGGTAAAATTATGTTTCCTGAAGTGGCTTCTCACGTTCACAGCCTTAAGCAAAGGTCACTTTTTAAAGATGTAGCTCCTATTTAAATTCATGTCCAGTCTCTAACCTGAACTGGCATTAACCAAGTAACTGCACAAAAAAATGCTTTTCGAGATTCTTCCTTAGAATCATAAGACTTAGACCAAAAGAGCTGAGCAGCTATGGCCTTTTCAAGAACACTTTTCCTTTACGATCAGTGGATTAAGGGGAAGCAGTAATGCAGCTGCTGATTACAGGCAACGCTGCATTTTTAAAAATAGCTTTAGATATTTCCAAGTCCAGATAAGGGCTAAACTATCAGAGACTTTAGGTTCAGGAAGCCTGACAATCAAGGTTTACAAGGGCAAGCCTGCAGCCTGAAATCCTATGAGCCCAAAGTGGAGTAAGGACAGTGGCTTCCCCTTTAGTAGTTTAGTACTCATAGAACAACATATGGAAAGAAAAGCTCTTTCATGCTTGTCTGTCCCATATGGAGGAGAATCTGGACTACACAGTGATAAATTGCCATCTTATGCTTTAACATAAACTTCAGTCTTATGCTTTTCAACATACAGATAACCAGCACATGCTGTATTTTTACTTACGTGGCAATAAAGAATTACACTAAAATTCCTCCCTTTTGAAATTACCTAACGTGGAAATACTATTGCTTACATGCAACCACATAAAACTACAATAGCAGTTGTTTCTGGTTTTCAGTTCTGCTGGTTAAGTAATGAGGGATTCTTGGGTAACAGGTATAATACATTAAATACCTCTTCTGCAAATGGATTTCCCAGAACCTCCTGTGAAATTATAGGGTGCCCTTGACCAGGTAATGCAACTGAAACACTACTTGCATTTTTTACCCAACCTGCTCACAGTAATTTAAGACTTCTTTTAAACATCACTGCAATGCATGTTCTTTCTGTACTATGAACATTGTATGATCTCTTGTCTTTATTTAAATTTCTTTCCTTTTATGCCCTCACTAGCATGCAACAACCATCAAAACGACACTGGGGATGCAAAGTATGTAAATCTGAAGGCGCAGACTGCTAGTTGAGGCAAAATAAGCCAGTCTGCCTTTCCAAGATGCAGCTCCAAACGCAGCATTCCCCTTCTCCCCCCCCACCCCCATCCCTTTTGTTATGGCAATACAAAAACCTCCCACATATTAAAAAAACGGGGAAAACAGACCATGCTATAACGTCTCATGCTGTTTATCCCAATAAAAAAATCAAGTATTCTCAACTGAGCGGCTTTTTCCCTCCAGACCCCATGATGAAGGGGACGGGGAAAGAGGGGATCAAAAGCTCTGATCCATTTGCTGCACTGGCGGCATGAAATCAGAAAGAAATACAAACTCTTAGCGGTGCTGCATTACACGAGGGCTCCTCTCGCATTTCTTTCGACTCTATTACGGCAAACGGACTCTCAAGCCTCCCGCCCTCCCACAAAACCCAGACATTACGCCTGTGTTGCACTGTCGGTCCCCGCATTACCGAAAGCAGACGTTAAGGCACACAGCTGAGGTGAGGCGGTGGGGATGGCGGGCTGAGCCGGAGAGCTCGCAGCCGTCCCGAGAGGCAGCCGATCGCGAGCCGGCAGCGCGAGGCACCCGCTGTCCCCAACGGCAGCCCGGCTCTGGGGAGACGCTGCCCGCTCTCCAGCGGCTGACAGGAGGCGGTGGCGGCGCGGCTCCTCCGCCGCCACCGCCGCCTGCCCGCCCGCCCGCCCGCCACGGCAGGCAGAAAGAGCGGCTCCGCGCCAGCGGGGACATGCGGGCGTGCGGCAGCCCCCCGTGCCGGAGCCCCCCGCCGCCGCGCCGCCGACCGCGACCACACCGGCGGCGACGCCATGCCGCAGGGGCTCCCCTTCACCCCGGCTCCCCGTCCCCCTGCGGGTAGCTCGGCTGCCTGGGCATGAGGATGGGGCGGGGAGCCCCCAGCCCCGATTTCCAGGGGAGCAACGTCCGCGCGGGGCGGGGGCGGCCGCGGCGCCCCCTCAGCGCCCGCCCGGCCCCGCAGGCTCCCTGCTCCCCTGAGGGGACCCGCAGGGATGCTGCCGCCACACCCCCGGCGGAGCCGCCGGTCCCCCGCCCTGCGCCCCCGCTCCTTACCCCTGCTGGCAGCGGCGGGGCCGGTCCCCACCCCGCGCCGCGGCGGGGACACGGGGGCAGCTGCAGCCGCTCTTTTGTGTGCCTGCCTCAGCGCCACACACCGAGACGGCTGGTGGGCCCGGGAAGCTGCGTGCTACAATACCGCCGGCCGCCCGGGAACCTGCATGGCACATAGCCCGGCCGCCGCGGCGCCTCGGGGCGGGCCGGCGGGGCGCGGCGGAGCGGCCCGGAGTCCCCCCGCCTCTCCTCCGCATCGCCTCAGCCCGCCCGCCCCGGCCCGCTGCCCCAACCGCTCGGTTGTCCCCGGCCCTCCCTGCCAGCCTTCGTGCCCCGGAGCGCGGGCGTCACTGTCCACTCACAAGGTCCTGGTCGGCCTGCTCCCAGCGACATTGGAAGAGGCAACGGCAGAACTCCCCGAGCCGCCTCACAGAGGGCCCATAAGGTGACGCCGTGTTTGTACGCCCCTGAGTTTCTCACAAAACGGCACAAAAAGTGGGTGGCTTGGTGAGGCGGACTAACCCGTCAAATATGCTCTTCCACACATACTGAAGGCTGGAGGCCCAGCTCTGCGCCAGCTTCACATGTGCCCACGGAGGAGCTTGCCCAGACCTGCACGCTGAGGAGAGCCGGTCACAGGGCACGTCACTCCTGCACCCCAGCCTGCCAGATGAAGCAACCCTTCAGCCCAGCTATCCTTCAGGACCCCCTCAAGCAGCAGCGGTAGGCAGGTATGTTTGCTGGAGGCCTCCAGTCCTGCTGTGATGCATGGCAAGGCCCCCCTGCACCAGCAGTCTGTACACCTAGGGACCCTGCTTCAGTGGCCATAGCATATGTTGTTTTCTGTGTCCTCCATACCGTTCTTCTGTGAAGCGCGTTCCTGAACGCTAGCTTGTAATCCTGCTAGTTAATGACCTCAGGTTTCCCTGTTGCTCGAAGTGCTCCTGTGCGACAAAAATCAAACACCAAAAGTTTGAACATTTACAGCAGGGCACAGCACTGGACTTAGTTACATTCCATCATATGGCCAGATTTATGAGATCAAATCATGATTTCTATGCCCTTGTGCAGCTAATACATAGATCCCCCCATAAAGATTAAAAATGGAAGATGTGATGTGTAATATTTAAAAGCTCACTGAAGTGCGTTTCGCCAAGAATGTTTCTTACAGTGAACGATGAACTTAGTTGGTTCCTCAGGCCTTTTATTAGAAACTACTAGATCTTTCTACTCCAGCTAGTTGATTGTCGTGGTTTAACCCCAGCTGGCAACTAAGCACCATGCAGCTGCTCACTCATTCGCCTCCAACCCTGTGGGTGGGGTAGAGAATCAAAAACAAGTAAAACTCATGGGTTGAGATAAAGACAGTTTAATAGAACAGAAAGGAAGAAAATAATAATAATAACAATAATACAATAATAATCATACAATAATAATAAAAGAACTGGAATATACAAAACAAGTGATGAACTCGCCAACTGATGCCTAGTTAGTTCTCCTTCTCCAGCAGTGATCTGCACCCTGCCGGCAAACTCCTGCCAGTTTATATACTGGGCATGATGTCATATGGTATGGAATATTCCTTTGGCCACTTTGGGTCAGCTGTCCTGGCTGTGTTCCCTCCCAACTTCTTGTGCCCCTCCAGCTTTCTTGCTGGCTGGGCATGAGAAGCTGAAAAATCCTTGACTTAGTATAAACACTACTTAGCACCAACTAAAAACATGAGTGTGTTATCAACATTCTTCTCATACTAAATCCAAAACATAACACTATACCAGCTACTAGAAAGAAAATTAACTCTATCCCAGCTGAAACCAAGACAGTGATGGTGATTACTTTGTATATAAAGGAACATATGTGAGATCAAATGCTCTTTGGCCAATTATGACTGGACTTGCTCATAACTGTGCAAATTTGAGACTTGTAGCTGTTCTTGAGTGTAAAAAGTAATCTTACTCATGATAGCAAAAGTGAAAAGCTGTCATAATGTAATTATATTGCATTCCAATCAGCTAGATATCAATGTTCCCTGTAACAGCTGTGTGTCCAACTTCATGTCCTTTTGTTTGCACTGCGGTAGCTATACCAGTTGCTTAGCACCCAGTCAAATTCCATGTACATGGAAAGGCCCTTCATGGAAACACCTTTTTTTTTTTTTTTATTCTTGGGTTTTGGTTTTTTTAGTTGTTAAGATTTCTGGTAAGATTCACTAACAACAGAGTAGCCATTTGCTACTAACAGGCTATTTTCTATCATGGTTTTCTATGGTGACTTTTCTCATCTATCCCTTTCTATATCCTAATTACTTGACTGATTTTGGTTCTCTTTTAAAGATAATGAGAACTTAAACATTACATAAACTGTAACGCATGTATGTTTTACACAGAACTACAGGAAGTTATATATAATCTGTAGATGGGGCTTTTAAACCTTTGGCAAATCGTGTTTTAATTAACATTATTAATTCTCAGAATTGTTAACTTGATGAAGTAGCCTCATTGTACATAAGGAAGTTTTCACTTTCTCAATCAATATACCAAAAGCAGTATTCCCAGCTTGATAGGGCAAGTATGTGTTTTCTTTTTGAAGTTACTGCAGCTGCAAGTGTTGTACTACAAATGACCTCTGAAAGACTGCAAGGGTCCCAAAGGGAGTGGGTTATATTTTTTAACTTCCTAAATTTAAGTTCCTAACAAACATTCTCCCTCCACCTCATTTTGGAGACAGTGACTCAAACAGATGGTTATTATAGAAAATTACATACCAAAATGGGAGGTAAAAACAAGGTACATCATATCAGTCCAATAATGCACGTCTTTCTTATTTTTAAGTTTCTGGAAATAATGTTTTCCATACAAGCCAGCCTCAGATGCGGAAGTAGGATATTCCCCCTATTTAATGCAAAATGTGCATCGTCACGTATGCCTTCAGCATATCCACAGTGACTAGTTACTTCAGAACTTTTTTTTTTTTTTATATCATGGTTTAATCCTATCTTTATTACTGAAAAAATGCAATGTTAAAAATAAGTAAAAATCTTCATTAAAGATCTATTTTATAGAAGATTTTAGTACCTATTTGCTATTTTTATGTTAACAAAGCATAGCAGTTAAAAGGTCACTTTAGATTACACCTTGAAAAGTCATGAAGTGCTTCAAAATATATCATTACTTTAAAATGTTTAAGAGACAACTCTTCCTCATTTGTGAATCTATGCTATAGACTTTGTAGTTAACAATGCTGTTTAACAATATGCAAGACAGTGCAAATGAACATGAAACTAGATAGACGACATCATGTTATAGATATTTAAGGATTATACCATCCCGGGAGGCAAACCTTCACAATAAGATAAATTTACATTTCCTAAAATGTTCAAACTGCTTTGAAAATGCTTTTCAAAGGTGACAGATTTTGCATTCCTAAGAAGGTGAGGTCTTCCATTTTAAAATGTCAGCATTGGGCCAACTAATTTATACATTGTTGTTAGTTTCCATTTCCATATTAATCTTACATCATTTGATGTTCCAAGTTTAAACTGTCGGTTACCTTTCTGTGTCTAGTGCCACACAGCACCCTTAGGAGAAGCACCAGGGCTACCATTTTGGGGATTTCTTCTCTTTCACAGTCTAATAATTTGGCCAACATAAATGCTTTGGTAAAAGAATTGAGTATTTATTGAAACAATTAAGTCTAACTTCTTCTCTTAATTAAGGGTTCTTGAGTCCAACAAGCCCAAGTCAGATCACTACAGGAGGAATTTCTTCTAAGGAAAGAATCAAATGAAGTGGCAAGGAAATCATTCAGAGCACCTACTGTAAGTACCTCAATTAGATATTGTAAACATCTCCATGTTTCCTGGTCTTTCTACAAGACTTCCTTGGTCACACCAACTTCCATTCATCTATGTTAGCAATAAAGTCCAAATCCAAGGACTGTCCATAATGATAGACAGCAATGCTTCTCTAGTCTCAGCATTAAATGCACAAGTATTATCCACCCAGGAAGTGGTCTGCAGAAGCAAATGCCATCTTCAGTTCCTCTTGTAATTCATCCACAGCTTTCTAAATTTTCAGGCTGTGTTAACTGTATTAAGGCACT
The DNA here is from genome assembly GCF_947461875.1 of Haliaeetus albicilla. Lineage (NCBI taxonomy): Eukaryota > Metazoa > Chordata > Aves > Accipitriformes > Accipitridae > Haliaeetus > Haliaeetus albicilla. Next base: position 11,082,280 of record NC_091494.1, on the reverse strand, counting down.
GTAGCTGTGGCATCATGATAGAGTACATTCTTCCAAAACTTGTGATAAATTGGGTAAATATGGTAATAAGGAAAACAATTGAATTCAGAATGAAATTGTGTTGTTGTTTTTTTTTTAATTCAGATGAATTAATTGCAGTAGTGATGTGACCAGAGTTTTGCAGATTTGCAAAACAGTAAGGTTAGCTTTTAAAAGGCATGTAGTTAGTTCTTTTCTCAGCTTTTTGAGTTTGCTTCTAGGTTTGTCTCATCATACAGAATAGGATTCATTCTGCAGACTGTTCTCCTCCTCCCACCTAGGATAGACTTCAGGGTTGCATAGAGGAAGTCAAAAAAGATATTTCACATCATTTAATTATGAGCCCTTTAGCTGCCTGAGTAATGTTGATGGAGTCCAGAAAAATGTGTCTTGTCTGCCTTAGGCAGCATAAAATGGGAACATGCTTGAGCTCAGAGGCGAAAAAAGGCACATGGAGAGACTGGAATGGGGAACTTGCACTCAACAAATGACCCAAGCATGAGAAAATTTACTGGCAAAATATAAACACTTTGTCTTCTGAAAAGCTGGACATTACCAGAAAAGAAAGTTACCCTGTACCTTTTGAAACCCACCCCCCCCACACACACCCCAAAAAAACCCAAACCAAATACCCATTGTCAAAGCCTAATTCCCTTCCGAGCTAATCAGGCTCCAGTTATTTGAATCACTTTTTCTTTCCAGGAGTTGTATACTGGTGTAATGGGTATATTGTTAAGTGTCCCTCCACTGGAAGAAACAAATCACAGTTCTCTATTGCGCCAGTTTCCATCCCTGACTTTCTACTGTTTTTCTTGATGTTATTCACCTTTTACAATCATGGCAGTGACAAAGGGTAGGGCCCATATATCTGACACCCCCCCACCCCTGCCAACCCCTTAGAAAGTCAGAACAAAGAATGACTTGTGAAGGCTGCCTTGTTTAAGGTGAAGGACTAGAAGTTTATTACAAGTATAGGGGCTGATCCTGCACCCACTGAAGGCTATGGGAGTTAGGCTTATGAACAGGAAACTTCTCCCAGTGTGTCTTAGCTGTCTTCAGATTCTTCAGCTGTCCAGCTCTCTTGGCTATTCCTTCCAAGTCTAGAGCTCCAGAGGTGGAAATTATCATATCTTGTAGTGCATACCCAGACAAGTAAGGGGGTCTGATCCCACCAAATGGTAAGAGTTTATAATAAGCATGCCCTGCTTTGGGGTATTGACTACTTTTGCAGACCTAAACTCTCTTTTTTGGGGGGTTTGTTTTTTTGTTAATATCTTGATTTCCAACTTGGTAGGAGTCAGATTAAATGTATAAACTGTGAGTGAGATAGGAGCATGACTTAGTTATGATGAACAAAATACATCAGCTGACATAGTGCTAGGCAACCCCACTGCAGTCAGTCAGGAAAATTGCTGGCTACTAGCTAAAAGCATTACAAGTCTCTTTCTGCTAATAAGATGGGGAGTACAATGACGCAAGTGGAGTAAGTATTGTTTACTTGAAATCTCCACTCCCTAGTACTATCAAGCAACTACTCTGAGTATATTGATAGATGTCATACACAAAATTCCATGTCTTTCAGACAGGACAAAGAAATGGAGTATGAACCTAGGGAGGACTGCCCTGTTTTCTGTTGCACCAAACTAAGGGTATTAGGTTCAAAGACTTCTGTTCAATTATCTTGACAGGTAACCAGCAAGTCTTCTAGTCTTGGCATTCCTATCCTAGTTTTGCAGAAAAGATGCCTCACGGTCTTTGAAAGAACAGAAAGACAAAAGCAGCTTTGCTAATGGAATGTCTCCTAGAATGGCAGAATCATATTTCAGGAATATCAGATCATCCTGCTTTTCCATCATGAGCCTTAGGATTTCTAAATTCAAACAATTTAGAATTTAGATCACAAACTACCATCTAAATAGCCATTTAATGAAACTCAAGAACCCTGCAGAAGCCTGTATTTTTCTTAAAATATGACAGAAGGAGTATTTGTTTTGAGGACAAAACTATCTAATTAAAAAAAAAATGCATGGCTTTGCAGAGTTTTTTTCAGAAGTAAAATTCATGAGGAAGCATCAATGTCTTTAAAGCCCTGTTTAAATCTCAGGTCAACATTATAGTTGTATTTTGTTGTAGCAAACATGACACAGAACACAAATAATTCCATTTCCATTAAGTAAAAATTCTCCTAGACTAAAATGAACTTACTTCATATCAAGCTGAAACTATTCACTGTATATGCAGAGATGTAGGAAAACATAAAATTTAGATTGTCATTTAGCTAGGAAAAAATATGACTTTTAAGGATGAAGAAAACCAGGGAAACAGCAATTTCTACAGCTGACATGTCAAAACAAACCTATAAAAGAAAGTATCAGGACAAACACTGCTTGCTTAACGTAAACCAGTAAAGCGAAGTCTGTCCATGAATAAGTCAACAAACTGTGACTGCAGTCTATCAGAAATGTAAGTATGCTGGCATGCTCTCTAATATTAAAGACAGTGAACATAATCAAGACTTATGCGGCTTGCGTTTTCCACTGATTTTATAAGTGCTTTTGCATAGGAAAACCATATTTATAAAGTAAGTAAAAAGCTTAATCACTATTTGTTCAGGTGTCTCCCAGATATCTTCCTATGGATAAAGCTTGAAAACCAAATATTCAATACCTGAAAAAAACTAAAATGTAACAAGTACATTACAGCCTGAAATATATTTCAGGCAAATAATTTTTCAGGTACTTTTCTCACATTGCCTGCATATCCACAGAGTTCATAAAACAACTAAATGATGATTTATGCATGGTAACTTCCTTGGCAGTAATTGTCATGCCAAGGAAAACTTATTTACTGATTGCAGACACCCATACAGTAACATAAGTATTTTTTTATTGCATGAACCAATCAATCAGTGTGAAGCACAGATGGTGAATGGTGAAAACAGAAAATACAATGTTCGTTTTTCCTTTATTTCTAAAGGGAATATCTAAGCTATATTGTTGTCACTGAGAAGTGGGTCTCTGCTCCGAAATGTAGAGCAAAATAACGTGGGTTGACCTAGAAACTGTACAGTTTCTGTGGTTACAGAGCTAAAATCATGCTGCAAACATGAGGCAACAGAACATAAATTACTATGTTACCTATGTAACTTGGCTCATGTATTTGTCGTTAGAATCACAGAGAATTCAAGAAATGTCAACATACTAATTCTGAGAATCAGATCAACAACAACAAAAAAGAAAGTTACCCTAAATCTGTAGCACTATTTCAGTACTCAAAAGCTGTATTTAATCCACAGGAACTACAGTGAACTTGTAAAGGCTGAATACCACATCAATATTCCCTGCACCAGCTAAGTAACTTCATAACTAATCTATTGTTTTATTTATGAATATTACAGCTCAAGCTTGCTCAAGTTCCACAAGGACTCCATGACAATCTTTAGGGTGAAGAAAAATCACAGGTTTGCCATGTGCACCTATTTTTGGCTCTTCACTCAATATTCGTATCTTTTTTTTCTTCAGTTCTGTCATAGCCGCTTTTATGTCATCAACCTTATAAAAGAAAAATACAGTTCACACAAATGAACATATTACATTGTATTATGAAGATTCTACATTTAGGAAAAATAATGTAATTTTTTACTAAAATATTATTTCTAAATTCTAATATAATTCTGAAAATCAATTAAATTATGAGTTTTAAAACATCTAGTCTTAAAAATAAAAATCCTACAGAAGTTTGCATTTGTTATTTGAAGATTTTATTAAATATTATTTAAATAGATTGTGCTATATTTAAGAAATTAAACAAAAATCACTCATACACAAAGCCCATTGATTTTTTGATGTTGTTACTTTATTAGGACTCCATAAATAATCTAAACCCTGCATTACTATTACTAAGAAGAACATATTGCTTTCAAACTATCAATAACTAAAGAAGAATGCTTCCCTGTCTAATTGATGACAGAACACTGAGTCATTAGATGCTGGTAAAAAGGGGGGCAATGGGCAGAAGGTCAAAGGAAAGTCCCCTTTAGATTTATACATCCTCCTTGTCAGTAGGTTAAGCTTCATAAAATTTACTAAGAAAAACCTTGGAATTATCAGAAACATACCCAGAATATGACCTGGTTTTCCTATTGAACTTAATTTAATAATAGCCTTTAACATAATATTTCAGTACAGTTTCCTGCAGAAATATGTAGTTAACAAAAACATGTCTACGCTGTATAATGTGATCTTAAGTCTGATGTCATGTCATCAGATGAAATTTGAATTTTCCCAAACCTTAAATGCATTAATTCTTTGAAATAATAAAATTAGCACTCAGGTTAGCAAATCCAAGAGTCAATAATCAATAAAGACCTAGAATTAAAATAATAGCATTGCTATTTTTGAAGCCTGAGGTGACTGGACATAACTTGGTGAATAAACTTGCATGATGGCATTGTAGGGAAGAAGGAAATACCTAGCTTTTATTCAGAGAAATAGACATCAGTTAATCCCTACTCATTTGCAGCAGTTTTGTTCATAAAAATTCTGAACTCACTGCAGTTCTTCCTACACACAACTACCAGTCTGCTAAAAGAAAAAAAAAAAGAAATGACTGTCAAGTTTTATCTAAAATAAAACAGCACGTGTAATGTGTGCCATAGCCCCCTCCAGGTTGTTTCCCCAAGCAGAAAAGCCACTGCAGCTGCTGCCCCTGTCCTGCAGAGATGGCCAGAAGAGGAACTGTGTCTGGGCTCAGCTGGAGTGAATTACTGCACCCCAAGGAAGCAGTGAGTGTAAATAGTGGAAAGCCTGTGGGTGCATCAGTGTTAGGAGAGTATCAGGCTCAGATTTCTCTCTTATTCTACCAAGTGTCCAGCATGCTTTTCATTGCAGGTATTAAATGCAATTATAGCTGGTCAGAAATAATTTAATTTCTTCTTAAAATGTTTCTTTTGTCTGAAACAAATTTCCCCATCAAAACATCCGTCTAAAATTTTCCTTTGAATAGGAAGACAGAAGGAAGAAATGAAAAGCATTTTGATAAACTTGTGAGGCTTCCCCTCCAGTATGGAAAGATTTTTTACAATTGAGCTTTTTGTAATAAAATTGTTCATAGAAAGATATTTCTACAAAATATTTTTTCAATTTCAAATGAACAATCAATTGACACTGAAGTTCTTTTATACTTTTTCTGAAAACTATTTTTGCTCAACTTCAGAAGATGACATATCTTTGAAATTGTTAGATTTTCCATTCTGTGGAGAATAGAAAATTGGAGGAGGGAGGTTAATATCTTTTTGATTGACTATGGTAGTGACCAAATCTGTTTTCAGTCCCACTTAAACAGCAGGTCAACAATGGATTGCTTTTTTCTCCATGTAAATTAGTCTATAATCTTCCATTGGTTTTTACGTGGAGACAAACATGAGGGACTTTAGGGCAATTTTTTTTTTTTTTTTTTTTTTTTTGTAGAGACTCTATTAGTGAATTACAAGACTTCATTTAAGAAAATCTGGCTGCCAGTAGCACTAGCTAACCCGATTAAAGGAAATTAACAGCTAGATTATGACTCCTGGCTCGCTTGACCTACTGTATAGAGTTATAAATTTTTAACACAACACTTCTACATTGTCCAACATGGTATAATTAGCATATCCTGTTCTTCTAAATTTTCATAATTAACAGTATGAGTTCCCTTGACAGCCATCTTTGATTTATCTGCAACAAGATCATCTCTCATACAAAATGGAGATCTACATAGAAAAATTTCAGCTGGTAACAAATATTTCTTGAAATGTCTTAAAAGGGATTACATATAATTGAAACTCTTGGGAGCTTTGAGCTCTTTGCTGAGAAATGCCTACAACTTCTTTGTCTTCTACCTATAAGTAAGTACCACTGGTCTTTTACAGAGGGCTGGAGGTCTTTTTTGGTCTTATTGCAAATCACTTCTTTCTTCTACACCCCCCATTTCCTAAGTTCAGCTGAGGTCCTTCACATTTCTATAGCAGAACTGCCTAGCAATACAATTTAGGGTCAGTTTAAGCAGAATTAATTTTCTTATTCTTGAACATCTGCAAATAGACAAACTTAATGTAAGAAAAATTGCAATGCCTGTGTGTATGCAAAATTTCTCAATTCTCAATGAAAGCGTGCAACTGCAAGTACTGGTCTCTATGGATGTATTCTGAAAACAATTTTTACTCACATCAGTAATCCCATTACTTTTTATTATTACACTTTGCATGAAATAATAAAAGTTTGCAAGACTCAGATCTGTAAAATATTAAAAACATGTATCATGGGCAGCAGCATGAAAGTTTGCATCAAACAACTACACTAAAACATGAGTATGCTAAATAAGATAACTACTTTACCCAGCACCTTTACGTCTTGTGTACTTCCAGACCAATCTCTCTTTGATTGACAAGAAAGAACAGGACAGAAGAATCTCTGGAGACTTTACTGCTGTTTGTAAGTACAACTGACAATCTTTTTTGACTTCTGTATACAATTATCAACTAAATATCGAACAGGAAGAAACTTCTGAAAATCTAAACTGACTTAGCTTAAACTTACAACTCCATCTTTTTCCAGTCCAGATGTCCTTTCTAGGTCAGGAAGTTGATGCCTGTTAAACAGCCTTCACAGGCCCTTGGGCTTGTCCACCTTCCACACATACTTAACCCTCCCCTCCTCAATTTAATCTTCAGAGCATAAAAGAGAAAAAAATTATCATATAGCTCATGAAATTGAACTGTGATTTCCAAAACAGAAAAAAGGCATGTGTAAGACTTCTTATGCAATATAAATTCTCACAGATATGACAGCCTTATATATTTGTTCTTGACAAAAGTCAAACCTATGAAAAAATTATGCATACTTTAATATCACTATCTTACTACATGATATATTGTGTTAAAATACCTCAATGCAGATATGATGCATCCCTCCAGTCTTGTTTTTTTGCAGAAAGCTTGCAATGGGACTTTTCTCTCCTAAAGGATGCAGAAGTTCCAGCTTGGTATTACCCAGCTCCACAAAAACAACGTAGACACCATGTTCGGGAAGAGCAACAGTCTCGCTCACCTGTGCTCCTAACACATCTTTATACAAGGACTGAGCCTTCTCCAGATCAGGTACTGCAATTGCTACATGATTAAGTCGGCCCAGTTTCCACAAAGAGCTTGGAATGTTTTGAGAAAAGGAATTCGATGATGATAGAGTTCGTATTGCGGGAGCTGAAGTCTGCAATCTGGTAAGAAGCCCTGAAAAAAAGTGAATAGCACCGATACAATACTTTTGATAAAGTATCAATATCTGCTCTTTCCCCTTTTAATGAGCCCTATTTAACTCCTACGTCATAAGCACACCAGTGTGAAAAGCTGAAGGTACACTGAGACCAAGGAAAGAATTCTTCTGTAGTACTACCAGCTCAATGAAAATTTTTTTCAGAGACTATGTAATTGTTCAGAAGTATTAAAAAAAACCCCAAACACAAATTTGGTGTAAATGCTTACATATGCCTGTTAAAAAGAGGAATACATGGCCAAATGTAATGGTCAACTGTATAATGTACTGAAAAGTGACTTCTGAATTTTTCAGAGCTTCTTACAAAATAGAGAAAGAAATGAGGATATGCCTATACATCTAAAAGTTATAACAAAAGCCAGGAAAACCCAAACAAAACCTTGGACAGAACTGATACTGCAAGAACCAAAAGATAAAAGACTTGAACTCTCAGCTGTCAGAGCTAACTCCAGTAAGGCAAGAAATGTCGTGTTGCATCTGAGGCTTAAGGAATCCTAAAATCTCCTGAGTTTGATTTAATATTTTCCCTTTCTCCAATGATTAAGACATTTGCCCTTCTTACTTTTCACATGCCATACAGGTCTTCTACTTTGTTTCACCAATCTGTTTCAAGATGTTTAGAAATATTTCAGTTCTAAGTACTGTGAACAATATCATGTCCAACTGATCAATAATAATTTAGAAGATTATCTTTAAAAGGTCAGAATCATAATAGCTTTTTTAAACTAGTGCCACTGACTTCAGGGTGACTTACAAAAGAAAAAGCGTATGATTTGGCTCATCATAAATGAAAAGGTAATTACAAAAAAATACTGGATGACCATATGACACAAAGGTAAGGGCTAACATGTAGACAAAAGATGGAGAAGTCATGGAGAAACTCAGTATCATGAAAAGCTGATAAGATATTGACAGAACTTTTCACTGACTGCTCTGACAAGGCAGTACTGAACTTAGCAGTGTGTCGAATTGCAGTGTTGCTCACAAATAGTTCTAGGGTTGCTTGGGTTTTTTTTAAATCACTAAAAGAGATACAAAATGAGGATACTTACAAATGAATTACATTAAAAATTAATCTGTCAGAGTACTAGAATCTGGAGAGGTTGGGGCTAGGGGAGAAATTGGGATCATATCAGTTGTTTCTAGCACCAGAATTAGAATTAGATGAAAGGATATATTCATAACAGCCACATTTTGATTTCATGCCAGTTTGCTTTAGGCTACGTCAGAGTTCCCAATGCCTCAAGGCCAAGCTAGAGGCATCTCAGCATTCTGGAAGTCTTTGAGGCATTCTTAGCTTCAAATTCACAAATGTGCTATTTTGCTAAGAGATTGTGCCAAGGATGCACTGAGATTCTGGATGTTGTGCAATACACTGAGGATAGCCTGGTGCGCATTTTTTCAGACTCTTTATACTGTGTAAGGTTAGTAGTAGCTGTAATTAATCAGCTAGCTTCACTGTATGAAACTCTATGAAACATTTCACAGGAATTCAAGATTCTACAGCTATCAGTTAATTTTTCTTCACAAAGATAACTGATGCAGTCCTTAAATCTAAGCCTTTCTGAGCATTGTGCTGTGATGGCAGAAGTGTTTGTGTGTATTTGAGACTTAAAATTACAACATGCAATGTACATACTTCCAAAGACTTAGTATCACAAAAGTAAGTCTATTCAGAATCTTTTGATAATACTAAATCAACATCCTACATTAAGTATTTCCAGAAACTTGCCCAGTTCTGCAAGTAACTGCCCTGGAGTATTTCTTGCCAGCCTTTCACACAGTACATCCTGTCATCTGCTTCATCACAGCCAGAAGTTCTGGACAATTCTTTTTCACTTGTTACCTTTAGGCTATCATACTGGCATAGTAGAGCAACTCAGTATTTCCAAGTACTTTTCAACTTTTTACATGTTAAAAAAAATCCCCTAGCAACTTCTACACAGAAGAAAAATTCTTGTTTTTCAGATGTCTGTGCTGAAACTATTTTGTAGATAGACTTGCCATCTCAATGCAGCTGTATTGGGTGAACAAAGCAATTGCCTGAGTGAACAAAGCAATACTATGCAATGCTTATAATGTATAAAATAAGAAACATGCAGTATCTAGTTGGTGTAATTAGAGGCATGGATAATTAACTAGACTAGCGTTTGACCAGATCACCAGAGTAAATAATGTATTAAAAAATTAAAAAAAAACAAAACAACATGCCCGCGATACAGTCTTGTCTTTCCACCTAAGATTCTACCTAAATAGTTCTGTTTCTTTATCATTTGTTATGTTTCCTAAAGCCTTTTATTGTTTCATTCCTTCTTCCTAATATTAACAGACCACAGTTCAGTAGAAATACTACTAATGTAAATTCTTCAAGCAATCTTTACTGATGGGAAAGGCTAGGATTTTTCCCATTCTTTTTCACATCTCCCATCTATAATTCTTGCTGTACTTCACACAGGGCATATGACTACATGGTTATTATAATTTAAATTGTATTTTGTCTATTTTCAAGTAAACTGACAGAAAGTAGAGAGACAGACTTACTCCGATATTTCTGAAGCAATAGCAAAAAGAATAGAAAATGCTATTTCTGTTGGGTTCTGCCTAAGAAACGTTTGATTTTTGTAGTGTTTCCTGGAAAGATAACAGATTGAAGAAGTGAAGTATATTCCTAGGATTCTTGTAAAGTCAAGTTAAATGCCCACTCATATGACAGTATTATTTATGCATCTCTCAATTTCCTCCTCTCACTTAATAGATTGGGTGGTGGAACTCTATATCCAATTTTTCCTATGAGTATGCAGGGGCAGAGGACTCTTCAAGCAGGTTTGGGTTTTTTTTTCCTTTTACTTTATTCTATGAAGTCTTGTGAATTTATCCTAGCTCTAGTCATATGCATATAGAGCTTTAACTGAAACCCATAATTACCAGTATGAATTGACTGAGATTAAACAAAAAGCATTTCTGTTTTTCTTGCATTATATAGATTAGTAACTATGTAGATTAGTTACTTAAAATTCTGATCATCATCTTCTTCTAACCCAGTAATCAAAAGATGACCCTGCCGTGAAAAAGAAAGCTTTTCAGCAAACTTCAGATTGAAACCCCATCACTTCCATGTTTCAGGAAAGAAACACTTATGTTTATGCATATATCACAAAACTAGTCCTATTAACTGTTGTGGCTAAATTCTTCAATCATAAAAGCATTTCTCCACTGACTTACAGAATTACTCAAGTAATTCTTAACTTTCTCCAATGTTAAAAAAATTACTTTCTCTGCTGTATCTGTCCTGCTTGAAAAACTTGCATATGCTGACCAAACTCACCCCTGCAGTTGCATCTCCTGGGATGTACAGCATTTGCCTCTACTGTTTGGGTTTTTTTTAAGACCTCATTTTTTCAAACACTGACAACCAAATCTGAATTTTTCTAGATATTTAGTCCTTTAGAGAAGATTCAGCTGATGTTGCTTTCATATATGATTGCTGGCTTCCTAGCCTCAGTGATACTACAGAATGTATGTCACCTTCTTCAGCTTAATTTGAAGAATATTTTTAAATTGATCTATTTGGGTTTTATTCTATTAATGGTTGACGGATCTACTAGTATTATGCACATCAGAGTTTAAACATGTACAGTTGTACCAACGGAGGCTTAGATTCTGTAACAGAGCTGATTATGAAGCAGCAAGTGTGAAGTACCCCATAAAATGAGATCCTCATCCTTCAACTATTTATTCGTAGACTTGTTGCTCCTTATGTGGGGCAGTGTTCATTGACTTACATGGCTAAGTAATCAAACGCAAGCCAAATCCAACTGAATTCAGTCATGTTGTCTACGAGGAGGTTGTGCAACTGTGTGTCGCAGTAAGAAGAACCTCGTCACTGGTCACTGCTTTACTGTCAGCCATTTCAGGTTGAGAAAAATTCCCAGGCATGGAGAGGATGCTGTCACCATAAGGAGTTTGGCATAGAGGGGCTGTGCATTAGCCCTCTGGGCCAAATGGAGAAAGGCCATAGTCTGGCAGTTCTTAAATCCCAGCAATTTCACGGTGGCGTTAGCGTCTTGGAAACTTTGCCAGCCAACAAGGCTTAGGTCATCCATAGTGCTGCTCTGCTCTGTGCTGGAGGTGGCTTTTGGGAATCAGATGGGCTCCGTAGTTCCTAGAAACTAATCTCACTTTGCTGCAGCTCTGGTTTCCTCCATTAAACTGCAATTATACAAAGGTGTTTTCATTCCCAGAATCCCACTGATCGATCACGGACAGCACTGAGTCTCTCGTTCACTCTTCTGCAGTCTATGGCTACCAAGTAAAATAGTGTGGTTTAGGTACAGTGAATTTAACCTGCCCTTTCTTACTATTAAGACAGTGAACAGTCCAGATAATTACAACGAACGGGAAATGATTTTGCATTTGACTTCCAAGTTGTACCTTAAAAAGACAAGCTCCTCCTTGCGCCTGAAGTACTGTTTGGAGTTTGCAGTGTAAGTTTATTCTAAGCCAAATAATGTCAGTTGTTAATATACCCGTCACCCGGATCAGAAGGCCTTGTCTTTATTTATAAAAGCAGTTCCGTTTTGTTGTGGTCTGTAAGGCTCTCACGTAGAGCCCCGGGCCCGCTCCCGCACCCCGGGCGGGCAGAGGCGACGCGATGCCGCCCTGACGGCCCGCCCGGCCCCAGCACGAAGCGGGACTGCCCGCCGCCGCGGGGCAGGAGCTCCAGGCCGGAGCGGGCGCCGACACCCGCGGCCGCCCCGGGCCCGAGGCCTGAGGCCGCGCCGCCCCCCCACCGGCCCCGCCGCCCGCCCCGGCCCGCCCGGCCCCCACGTTACCGGCCGCCGCGCGCCGCAAGCAGGCCGCCATCTCGCCGCCCCGCCGCTCGCACCCAGCCCGCCCGCAGGCAGGCGGGGCCTGGTCGCGGGGGAGCGGCCGCCCTCCGCCGTCACCACGGCAGCGGCCGCCGCCGCCGGCCCCGGCCCCCTGGCGGGGCCGAGCCGTCCCCCGGCCGCCCGGGGCTGAAGGAGCGCCCGGGCCGGGAGCCCTTCGGCGCGGTGACAGCGCGGCGCGGGGCTGTGTTTGCGGGACCGGCGCCAGCGGAGCGTCTCGGTACGAGGCAGCGGCAATGGCTGTGTCACGCCGAGGGGCTGGTGACCCCTCGCTGGGGCGGGCGGGCGGGCGCAGCTGCCCGGTGCCTTTCCCAGAAGGACAGAGCTCCCCCGGGCAGGGGCGGGCGCTACGGCCGCTGGCACCGGGCCGGCCGCCTGGGAGCTGAAGGCTGCGGCTGACTGCGGGGAGGCGGCTGTGCGGCGCGCCTCAGCCGTGCCGGTGCATGCTGCTCGCCTCTGCGGGGGCAGCTCTGGGCACTGCATTTATCTGGAAAAAGCAAGTGCAAAAGGGGCCAGCTATAGCAAGGGACATCTGTAGAGAGAGAAAGTTTTCTGACTAAAGAATTGTGCCAATGAGACAATGAGCAGGCTGTCTTCTGGTGCTGCGTTCCTGTTGTGTCAGGGGCACGGGACATGGCAAGTTGCTGGGATACATCCTAAATATATAAACAGCTCGTGCCATTTCAAATCGGATACTAGCTGAATAATTAAAAGTGCAGGTCAAAATCAGTGGTCTAAATGGGTGTTTAGAAGTCCCAATATAGAGAATCATAGAATCATTGAGGTTGGAAAAGACCTTCAAGATCATCGAGTCCAACCATCATCCGTGCCCACTAAACCATGTCCTGAAGTGCCTTGTCTACGCTCTTTTGAATACTTCCAGGGATGGTGACTCAACCGCTTCCCTGGGCAGCCTATTCCAATGTCTGACGACCCTCTCTGTAAAGAAATTTTTCCTAATGTCCAACCTAAATCTCCCTTGCCGCAACTTGAGGCCGTTTCCTCTCGTCCTGTCACCAGCCACCTGACAGAAGAGACCAGCACCCACCTCACTACAGCCCTCCTTCAGGTAGCTGTAGAGAGTTATAAGGTGTCCCCTCAGCCTCCTTTTCTCCAGAAGGAGAAAAAAATATGACACTTTCAGCTTCCAACCCAGGTTGTAAAGCGTCAGATATGTTTATGATGTTCAGAGAGAGAAGGACAGGTGCAGGCCATACTCGTGCCTCTGCTGGCTGGGCCCTTCTCTACACAGTGGTTATTCGAGGGTGCAAAGTGACAGTGAGAGGACACACAGAAGTTGCCTAGCAGGGCTTTGTTTTCTGCGCACTGGAAAGACTTTTTTTTGATCGAAAGGAAACATGAAAGTGGCAGAGGAGCAGCAGAGGCAATAGCAAGAACAGAGTTGGAAGGTTGGTCACCGTTTTGGATCCAGGTGCTGAACGGCTGCGGAAGGCGGGGAACGGCAGCAGGCAGGGTGAATGCAGCCCGAGGGGGCAGCCCCTGCAAAGCGCATTTTGCAGCATGGAGGAGGAATGGATCGTCTCCCCCAGGTGCAGCAGCTTCTTCACCAGGGTCCATGGGTGTAGTGCTTATTTTGACTTTGTTTTATAAACTTTAAGGAAACTATGTGATGTAAAGCAACAAAACAGTTGACGAATACTGTGCAGCGCTAGCTAATGGCGTAGGCGCGTGAATGCGTGCCTAGTTAGCCGGGAGCTTGGAGACACCAGGTAACATTGGGCATTTTGCTCACAGGATCAGCTGGAAATGTGTGGTTCCAAAACAGCCCTTGTATCTAGGTCAGAGAGGCAAAACTGCGAAGTAAGATGACTGTAGCTTTACTATATTTAGAGCAGGTTTTTCAGCGCCGATGAACGTCCCCATCTAGAGCAATCCCACGCTCTTCCACGGGGCGGAAGCAGCCGCCATCAGCAGATGACTCTGCAATGCCCTGCTTCCGGCTCAGTGCGAGCGCGAGCAGGCCCACCTGAAGGCGAATAAGCGAGGCGGTTCGGTGACAAAAGCACGCGCTGGGAAGCAGAACTGCTTTTGGCTCGGGAGGCGGGCCGGGCCGGGCCGGCTCGGCTCGGCTCGGCTCGGCTGCCGCCGCGCTCCCGCCGCTCCGGGTGTAAAGCGGGGCGGGGCGGAACTCCTGTGTGCGGAACCTCGGCGCCGGCCGCGGGAGTCGTCCGGACCGCTCAGCCGGCCGCCTCGGGGAGGCGGTGCCAGGCTGCTCCACGCGCCGCGGGAGCGGAAGGGGGAAGATGGCGGCGGTCAAGGGGCTGGAGACGTGCCTCAGGGTGGCGGGCGCCGCCGCGGCGCGCCCGGAGCGCTTCCTCAGGTACTGCGGGCTTCCCGGGAGCCCCCCCGATGCCGGACACCGGGTGTGGGTGCGCGGACGTAGCGCTCTGCAGTTCGTGCGGGCCTCAGTGCTCCGGGAGGGAGGTCTCGTGGCAGCCGGCCGGCGCCCCTCAGCTACCGGCGGTTCCGCAGAGCTCTCCTGAAACGCGCTGTTCACAGCGTCCGGACCTGGCTGGGGCTTCTGCAGTGGCCTAGTCCTTTCTTCAGCGTTCGGGAATTAGGAAACGGAGGTTTCCGTTTCTGCCAGCAACGTTGAAGCAGTGGTAGCTCTAGAGAAAAAAGTGGAGGAGACTACCCAAATAGAAAAGCTGAGGAGTAAGGCAGTGGAGGAAGGCACCTTTTTAAAACCAAGGGTCTGTATCTTGGATGTTTGAGCTGTCTGGTGCTATACTATATACTTTCCTAAAACGTCTGGAGTGCTTAAATACGATCAAGATATACTAAGATGCAACTATAGAAGGGTGGAATGTTCTGTCCAGCTGCTGCTTCATACATTAAGTGTAATGAAGCCGAGACACTTTATGATTACAATGTTTTTAGTTCTAGGAATGTTTAGTAACATTACTCCCAAGAGATGTGTAGAAAGTTAAGCAACAGCTGTAGTTGCTGAAAGGTGCTACTCTGTAGCATCAAAATACCTAAGCACATGTAAAAAGAGAGCCACAGTGTGACCATGTGAATAACTTAACGGGAGGTGTAAAATGAATGAAAGCTAGTGAATTCTGCAAAATAGAAAATAAAAAATTAACATTAACTGTTGTGCTTTTTAAAGCTCTTAATTTTTTTCTACTCTTAGTGTGCAAGATGGACTGGCAACTGACTTCAGAGCATTAACAAAGATTCTCTATGATTTGAATAAAGCTCTGGGAAGCAATATAGTTCGGGGGGGTCCTTTAAAAGAGCTGGTGATAGAAAATTTTGATGAAGAACAGATTTGGCAACAACTAGAGCTCCAGAACAATGCAGTTCTTGATTTTTTCAAGAAATCCATTGCAAGGGATGCCAAGGATGAAGATCTTTGCCTTCTCTCAGACCAGGAAGAGGATGGCTCTGATGCAGAGGCCAGCAGTGACCAGGAATTGGAAGACAGCATTATGGAAGCAGAAGCTGAACAGAAGAATATTTATACACAAGATAAAACTAAAGCTAAAGAAAAGCAAAGTAAACTCAGAGAAAGCATAATGCAGAAATACAGTGATGAGGATTCTGATATTGACTTTGATATTGAAGCACTGGAGCAACAAACTAAAACAACCAAGGAAACCACACTGAAAAAAATGGGAAAAAAATCGATAGTGGATGACAAGTTTTTCAAGCTGTCTGAGATGGAAACTTTTTTAGAACATGCAGAGAAGGAAAACAGGGAGGAGGAAGAAGATATTGATTATTTTGAAGACATCATCTCGGATGATGAGGAGGAAGAGTCTGAAGAAGCTAAAGTCAAAGTAAGTATATCAGTAAATTAATTTTCTGATCTCTCTTTGCCTTTAAATCAAGATCTGATATTAGTTAGGGTGACTATAAATTGTTGAACAGTGAGTAGAAACTACCAAGTTAAATTTGATTAGATGACTAATGATTACTTCGGAAGCTATTCCAGTCTCTCTTTAGATGGGTCTTGGGTTTTTGCATGCATAAAGGAAGAGATAGTGTGTCACAAGAAATAAGTGACCTTGCAGAATTGCAGAATAGGTGACCCACCAAATGAAAAAAATGGGTCATTCAGTATTGACATCTGGTAATTAGAGATCCCTAAGGTGACTGATGCAGGGCAAAGGGCTTTTGGCAACTTCTTTTTCCAGGGACATGGCTTTGTAACTCCGATTTAACTTAAGTTGCTGAGTACTTGTTTCAGAAATAAATATTTTATTATTTAATATTACCAGAGATTCTTACTAGCAAGTAAGAACTATGCCCAGGGTAAAAGGGAACATGTATCCATTCCAACAAGTAGTTGGCAAAATCTACTGCTCTTTCACTTCTGTATATGGTGAAATTGGAAGTTAATTTAAGTAGGTGAATATTTAAAATACTTGTAAAAGAGGTTAGTTTTACTAAGATGCCCTATCATAGGTTAATGCTTCATTAAGCTGAATTACTGTTACACAAGTAGTGCTGTTTCCCAGGTGCTAAAAACTTTAAAAGACAGGATACTCTTAGACTTCTGGCAGCCTTAACAGTTTTGCTTTGTTTTGTTTTTTTCGTTTGGGTTTTCTTTTTTCCTCTCTCCTTCTTAGCCAGTTAAAAGTTCTAGAGACTTGACATACAAAGATTTCTTTGATCCGGTTGATGACAATGATGATTTAGTAGCTAATGGTGTTGAAGATGATCAGGAAGAGGAAGCAGACAGTGCTATTGAAGAGCAGAATGAAGAAAGCATGTCTGAGTAAGTATATGCATTATTTGCAGTTAAAATGTCCTTGTAATTTTACACTGAAGTGAAGTAGAAAATAAAGTGTGAATTCCAGGCCCACTTTGGTCATGGTTTGCCATTCTGTGTTATCTGTTGTGTGTCCATGGTTTGTATTCTCACCTTATTTAAAAAGTAGTTTATTGTCATATCTTTTGAGTATTGTCTCTTGATATTTATTTGAATAAATCATTTAATAGCTGTAACTTCAGTTTTTGAAAGTTATTTTTAGTATATGGAAGTTTCCCTAGTGTCCCCTGCCTTTAGGTTTCGGTGAAAGCCTGTTGTATTTCTTAATTTTGGGTTATTTGTAACAGGTAAACATCTAGTGGCTGAAATATCTTAATGTAAAAAGTTACAGAGGCTTTTCAACCTTTATCTTATATTAAATTTTAATGTTACAGGGTTGAGGATATGAATGAAATGATGATGGAGAATATGAGAAGTAAAGAAGCCTCTAAAAAAGTTACTTTTAGTTTGCCAGATGACAGCGAAACAGAAGATGTTACTGATGTGCAGTTAGAGAAGGGCATTGATCCCAGTGAAATAAAGTCGTCTTTTGAGAAGAGGCAGGAAAAGGTAATTGTATTTTTTTATTATTATTTTGCTAATACTTTGAAACAGTGGCCAATTTTTTTTTGTTTTGTTTTTATGATTGTGTAATTTGTTCAGAGTCTGGCAAATATGAAGAGGCTGTTTACAAATTAGGAAAAAAAAAAGTGGTTTATCTATATCAGATACATATGCAATCATATATTCTCTCCTCTTCATGTGAGGAGGAGTTAGAAGTACCTGAAATAACTACTAATTTTTTCCCTTGAGTTTACTTGTGAGCTCTGTGTTTTAGACTTCTTAGGAAATTGTGTTTTTCAGATGAGCAAAAAAATAAAAAGTTTAGAAGAAGAGTTGTTGGAGGAGAAACCTTGGCAGCTTAAAGGAGAAGTGACTGGACAAAAACGCCCTGAAAACAGCCTTTTGGAGGAAACAGTACTTTTTGACCATGCAGTCCGAATGGGTAAAGTAGTGAGAGGGCTTTCCTGAAAGTGTGTTGCATACAATGTTGGGTTTTCTTCCCTTGACCTTGCTGAAAACACCTGTGACTCAGGAGCAAGGTAACAAAACACTAAGTTAAACTTCCCGGTGTGTTTTTGAGGTTGTGCATTTTCACGGTGGAAACTGCAGGAAACTATAGTGTTTTTGTTCAGTTTTAACTTAACTGCAAGTTTATTAATTCAGTGGAAGATTTAGTAATTTACAAGTCTTACGTAATATGATTAGTCTCTTCAAGATAGAGGAAAACATTATTTACTTACTTCAATTACCACATTTTTGTGAAAGCTTTATTTTCTTTTTCTGTTTTTTATTCTTCAAAGAACAAAAAGTATTTCTTGCTGGAGAAACATTAATCTTAAAATTCTTCTCTTTCTCCTCTTAGCACCTGTGATCACGGAAGAAACTACTTTTCAGCTTGAAGATATCATTAAACAGAGAATATTGGATGAGGTTAATAGTATCTTACTTGTTTTTCCCTGTTTTGTTCATAGACTTGATTCACAGGGTGCATTCCAAGAATGAGTCTGAAGCTCCTAAAAATGTTAGGTTTAGAGTTATCTTAATTTCTGCAACTGGTTGTTTTATTCTTTTGCCTTGATAAATGTGTCTTTAGATTTCTAAGGAGCTCTGGTTTTTATTTACATGCCTGTTATATGCTAGGTTTTGGTGCATTTCAAAAAAATGAGTGTTTGCA
This sequence comes from Haliaeetus albicilla, assembly GCF_947461875.1. Taxonomy (NCBI): domain Eukaryota; kingdom Metazoa; phylum Chordata; class Aves; order Accipitriformes; family Accipitridae; genus Haliaeetus; species Haliaeetus albicilla. The sequence continues at coordinate 11,063,551 of NC_091494.1, read as the reverse complement.
GATAAAACTGTAAGGAGTTTATTTGAAATATAATGCCAGTCCGTAAATTTTGTCTATTATTGTAACTGTAGCGCTCTGAGCATTCTGAATACTAACCAAAACTCAGTTGTTTACTGCATTTTTCTTAAAAGCCACTGGTAGAAGATTTGTATCCCATATCTTGTTGAGGCTTATTGTTAGTTGAATTAAAAAAAATTGGTACATATAGGGGAGAGTATTTAAGTACTTAGGAAAAACAGTTTTTGCCCTGATCCACTAAAAATAAGCACACAAGCCAGAGCTATAAGTCTTTTATTACTTTTTTTCAAATGAGAGTGTGAAACTTTATGCACGTGGCTTCCCAGGAACTCATTAAATAGTTAATGTGTCAGATAAGTAATATGAAAAGATGTTCCAAATAAGCTGTAGCACCTGATACTTGAATGTAGTTGCATTTAGTTATTAATTTATGACTTTTCAGGCATGGGATGATGTAGTACCAAAAGAAAAACCAAAAGAGGAGGCTTTTGAATACAAGAAACGTATCACTTTGGATCATGAAAAGAGTAAGCTGAGTCTCGCTGAAATCTATGAACAAGAATACATGAAACTTCACCAGGTAACGTAAGCAATGCCTTTCCTTTTGGCTCGAAGTTTACACCACATAGTCTTGTATGTTCATTTGTACGCTGCTAACTGCTTTCAGCTTGGTGGAAGTACTTCAATCTTTCTCTAAGTGTTCACCAGTGAAATGGCTCTGAATTGTATATTGTGGTGTTATCAGTCTTGCTAAAGTGAAATAGCTTTATGAATGGTGTTGCAGTAACATTGCGTTATTAATGCAGCAAAAGACTGAAGAGGAAGAAAATCCTGAACACAAAGAAATTCAAGAAATGATGGATTCACTCTTCCTGAAGCTGGATGCGCTTTGTAACTTCCACTTCACACCCAAACCAGTAAGTACATAAGTTTCATAAAGTTGTCGTCCCCCCCCCCGCCTTTGAAACTGGATATTTAAAATATATTTGGAAATGGAAAGTAAACTAAACGCTGAGTATTACTGAGCTTGTTCTTATTTCATATTAAACACACTATAATTGCCTCTAAACAAAACCAAATACTTAGTATCTTCAGTTAGAAGCTGCTGTGAGATGGTGTGCTCAGTCCTGAATATGTTTCCTTATTTCTAGCCTGTGCCAGAAGTTAAAATAGTTTCGAACCTTCCAGCAATAAGTATGGAAGAAGTAGCACCTGTTGCTGTTAGTGATGCTGCTCTGTTAGCACCAGAGGAAATCAAGGTAAATATAAATAAAAATCACGTAAGGATCTGGAGAGGATCTGTATTGTTATCTGTATTGTTGATAGAAGGGTGTACTGGCTGCCAGATGAATGGGAGAATTCTGCCCCCTCCCACCCTGTGTTCTTCACCTTGTGGACCTTCTTGCCTAGTATTTTGGTATTGGTTGTTGTTGGAGGTTTGGCTGGGAGTGAGTGAGTGGGTGTGCCTTTTTTTTTTTTTTTTTTTTTTTTTACTATAACTGGAATGAGGGGAAGAGTTAATTTTATTTGGCTACACTAGGTCATAATATTATGCGTCATTTTTGTTCTTGACTATTATGTGATGGTAATTATTTTCCCAACATATATATGGGTATTTGGAAGGGGAAAGCTACATGACAATAGGGAAGAGCAGTTAGCGTGTCTTCGATGGTACAAATTTCACTTCCCAGCTTTTGCCAGTTTTTGGCCTTTGCCTTAATGCGGCATCACCCTGAGCTGGCTAAACACTTGAAATAATGGAAATGCTAAGACAGATTTGAGTACTGTGAAATGAGTCTTTTCTTTTGCACGCTTATGGATTTAGGGATCTTGTTCTCTTTAGGAAAAGAACAAAGCTGGTGATGTAAAAACAGATGCAGAAAAGACTCCCACAGACAAAAAACGAGACCGAAGAAAGAAAAAGCTTCGTAAACGTATGAAGCAAAGAGAAAAGGAGAAACGTCAAAAGCTTCTTGAAAAGATGAAACCAGAACAAGGCACAAAACTTAGCAAAAAAGCTGCTGCTGCAAAATTAAAAAGGCTTACAAAAGAAGGCAAAGCATCTCTGCTCAAGGTAGGGCTCTCTTAAGTAGTCTTGTATAACTTGGAGCTTCCCAGCTAAAGAATATTAAAATCCCAAGGACAGATAATATTTAGGTAGAGAGAGGAAAGGGAACTTTGTCACAAAGAATTACAAAGTATAGGGTTTGTTTCCCTCCTGTCCCTCTTGGCACAACTACATCTCCTAATCTTTCTCCATCCCCTCAAAAATTCTTCTACACAGGTAGTATATCTACTTACCACCCAAACCTTGTTATGTTATTTATGTCTGAGCAAATATAAAATGTAAATGTAGCTGCTGGAAGGAAAGAGGTAGGAAGAAGACGTGGAAAGGGCAGATGCGTACTCTTCCACCCCCTCCCCGCCCCCTTCCGCTGCATTCTTTTGAACTACAGTTTTGGAAAGACTATTCTAATCCATAACTGTCTTATGTAGAGTAGCGTTGAATGCCTTTTTAGTCCTGATTCTGCTGATTATCCTGACAGCATGATTTCAGTATAGAGGCCTGAAAGAAACCAGCTCTGGTTGCACTTTGCAGTGACCCCCTTGTTTTATAATGCATATTTATATAGATGTTATTCCTTTAATTATTAATAAATCATAGCTAAATGGTTGTTGGAACCTTTAGAAGCTTACTCAGAGTATGAAAGATATTTGAATTTGTAAGTAACTTAATCTTTAGATATGGAAAAATATGAAAAAACTGTATGATAACAATTACTCAAAGTATATTCCCAAAGCAGAAATTGTTTGCATTAGGTACTACTTTTTTATTTATTTCAAAGTTCACAAAGTGGCATTCCTGCAAATACTAAGAGTTATGCTCTTATTTCCTGCATTTGAACCATTCCACTTGATTAAGTGGGACTACTTGCATGTATAATTGAGGATGAGGTTTCTATTTAGTTCTTTCTAAGCTTTGAGTAACAAGCTATTTCAAAATAGAATATTCCTATTTAACTTTCTATTTCTTATTGTGGAGCCTTCTCTATAATCTCATCAGACTGATTTTGTTTTGCATGCTATAAAACAGTAAGCTTGTGTGCCACCTATGATGCCTTATAAATTAACTTTTAAAAATCTCTGAATTTTTGACGTATTAGAAACTAGTAAGAAAAATAACTTGATTACTTCTAAAATGTTTGTGTGTACCTTTTGAAAAGGAGAGCAGAACCCCAAATGTAGATACTCTGTTGTAGCTCATGATGTGCAAGGATCTGTTCTTGGTACCTGTTCTTACAAACCATACTAATTGCTAATTCGAAAGGGAATGTACTTTTTGTTTCTTTAGATAGCAGGAGTGGTATAAGAATGCAGTGAAAAATAACCTTTGAAGAAAAATAAATCTGATAATTGATTTAAGTCAAATACCATTATATGTAACTAGTAACTAGTATAATGGGGCTGTTTGTACATTCCTTGGTTATAACGAATATTTTGTCCGTTGACAGGATGAAGGTAAAGACAAGGTCTTAAAATCATCTCAGGCCTTCTTTTCTCAACTACAAGATCAAGTAAAAATGCAAATCAAAGACGCAAACACATTAAAGAAGAAACAGAAGCAGCAGAAAACACTCTCTGTTCATAAACTGAAATTGTAATCTACCTTTTTATATATGTTGCATCTTGTATATATTAAAATGTTTCTACATGAATGCTAAATTTGAGTAGGTTTTAGTCTGTGTCGATCTTTAAAATGTTCTGTGAATTTCTAAGGTGCTCTAAAGACACTTTCCTTCAGGTTTTACTCTTATTTTCTACCATCGAACTCTTGATTTTTCACTTTTTATTCCAAAAAGAGGGCTTTTTGCCATGGGCAGGTACATAACCATGTAGAATACTTGATATTTGTGCATGACTGTACCATCTCTTTAAGCTATAGTCATAGCCTTTGTATCTGCTGTGGCGATAGATCTGCATGTATTGAAGAACTTAAGCTGTGTCCTGGCACTATAAATTGGAAATTACCTTTCAAAATTGTGATTATCAGACAGGGAGGACACAGAAGCCTTTTAAGCCTGCAGGAACTCGGAGTAAGCAAAGGGTATCTTTCAAGTTAAAGGATACTTCCCCAGGTGTAAGTACTTTGCTATTTGCTCTTTTCTTGGTTGAACAAAAAAAAAAAAGAGAACGTTTCAGCTGATGCCCGTGTGGTTCCCCTTTCTAAAAAAAACCACAACCGGTTTTCACCCTTTGTTCTTAACGGAAATGTGAAATTTAACGAGGGGCGAGATGTTGGTACGCTGTTACTAGAGCGCGGCTCCGCAATCCGCTGCCCAGGCCTAGCGCGCCGCCATCGGCGATGCATTGCGCTTGGCCTGGCGGCGGGCGAGCGGGCAGGCCGCTGCGTGCCGCGGGGGCGGGGCCCGCTGGCGCGCGGGGCCTTAGCGCCTGGCGCCCCGCCTCCCGGGGCGGCCGCCGCGCGTCGCGCGCCGCACGTTCGCCCTTCTGGCGGCCCTTGGGCCGGCGGCGGCGGCGGCGAGACGCTCGGCTGCGGCGCCGGTGCGTGGGGAAAGTCAGGCGCGGCGAGGGGGGGCGGCGGCGGCCGCTGGTCGACGGGCTCCCAGAGCGGGGAGAGGTAGCGGCTGAGCAGCTGCTGAGGGAGCGGCGGCGGCGCTGCGGGGGTGGAAGAAGGCGCGGGAGAGCGCAGGCCCCGGCCGGCCGGCGGGCGGGCTGTCCGCGGCGCGATCGGGAGCGCTGCAAGGCTCCGCGCCTCCGCTCGGCACGGGCACACGCTGCTCGGGTGCGCTCTCTGAGTGGGTGAGTGGGTGGGTGGCACCGAAAACGCGTACGCCTAGAAACAGCAAGCAGGGGGATGGCGAAAATCGGAGGGCTTGACTGTCCTCGCGTTGGATTTTATCTCAAGTTCTCATTTACGTCGGCAAGCGAACATGGCATTTAAATAGTAAAAGTGTATAGCAGCAGTCCCATCTCTTAAACCGTTTCCCGGGAAGCCAGCTGCGGTGCTCAGCATGACGATCGTGCCGTGCTTGATTGTTTGCCGAGTGAGAAGGTAAAGGGACAGCTGCGTAGTAGCAGGTAAGGATTGCTTGACTTTTCCACTTTGAGGGTTTTGTTTTTTCTTCTCCACTCTTCACCTTGGTTGCATCTGGTACCTTAGAAGATCTTTCATTCAAATCTTTTTTTTTTTTTTTTCCTTGAAGGCATGTCAGGCGATTACAGATGGAAAATGCAAAGCCAAGAAGAGTCTTTTTTAACTATTAAAGAATAAGGAAATATGGCCTGAATGAGGTTGCCAGTGCCACGTAAATGCTTTGAAGTTTTGTAATGGCAGAAGCTAGGTCTTCAGAAATTAAAAGACCCCGAATAAGTTTGTCACTCAGTAAAAATAAGAAAAAAAGAGGATCAGTAAAAAAAGTGGAAAGTAAAGGAATACCATCTATACCTTCAGCATCCTCCTCTATCGTTTCCTTTTTTAACAATGTGCCCCCTGCCAAAATTACCTGTCCCATGTGTGGGCAAATGGTGCCAAGACATGGAATAAATGAGCACATGGATGAAACATGTCAGAGAAAACACGGTGACATTGGCGTCATTGACTCAACACTCGACTCTTTTAGGAATTGGAGTCCCCCAGCTGCAAGCCTGAACAATAATTCCAGCTCATATTTTTCAAAAACCCTCTTAAATCTAGAAACAAGTCCACCCAAAAGCAGCTTATTGAAAACAGAAGGGAGTGCAGCACAACAGATTAGTCCTTACTTTAGCAATAATAGTTCAGTCTGTAGTGTTAACAATGAACCACAGGCTCAGACAGTTAAAATAGTCTCTTTGGGAAGCTTAGCATCTAAACTGTCCAGAAGACGTTGTATCCAGGGAGGAAAACAGATTGTGTATAAAGAGATTGACTCTTCACCTCCAGCCGTTCACAATACGTGCAAAAGCGCTGCAGCATGGGATGGTGATGACGGGATTTATACTGGGCATAGTTCTCAGAAAGAAAATCAGCTTGCTCAGAGGGAGCTCCAGGAACAGAATTTTTCAAAGAAGGAACTGGAATTTCAAGAACAAGTAAACAAATGTAATGGAGAAGACCTTGTGGATATTGTTCAGGTGTCATTACCAGCTGATAACATTAATGGCAGAAGGTTACCACCTGGTACAAGGAGCACCAAAACAGCAAGTAGGTCTGAAGGTGTGATACTTAGTCCTGATAAATTTGAAACACATCTGGCCATTTATACTTCAGCAGAGCTGACCAATAGTTTGGAAGCCAAGACTCAGCCTCGTGCTCAGGTTGTTCCTTCTTCCAAGACAGAAGTGAACTGTGGTACACAAAATTGCTTTAGCAAGGGTGATGTACAGGTACTTCCTGTGGAAGTTCATGAAGACTTTAAGGATGAGCTTAACCATACTTTGTCAGAAACTGTGGAAAAGGTAGAATTTCAAAATTCCATTGGGGACATTTTAGACAAAATAAATGAGGTTAGCTCTGTGCCCAGCTCTCCTGGTCACCCGTATTACCTCCAGAATTTTTTAGTGGTGCTGCGAGCAGTCTTAGAAAATGAAGATGATGCCAGACTCTTTGATGAGCAAGATATGAACGTTATAACCAAGTTCTGCAACTTATCAGGTATCTTTGTTTTGTTTGTTTTTTTTTAATATATTTTCACATTACCTCTTGTAGACAGAACTGTTACATAGTTTTATGTGAAGAGTGCTATACCAATAGGCAATTTAACTAGATAAATTCCTTAAGAGAAGCAGCTCCTTTTTTCTCAGGAGACATATCCCTCAGTGGCTTCTTGTAGGTAAACTTCCCCAATGTTGCTGTAATGGAAGGTAATGATAAATAGTGGACACTTGTAAGAAATAAGGAAAGAATGATTATGTATATTTCTGGGGGTTTTGAATACTTTTTTTTACTGTTTTAGTACTATTTTTGAGAATCTTAAGTCAAACTTGCTGCTGCATTTAAACATGTTTCCAAGGAAGGAAACTTGTAGCACAGAAAAAGAGTATTAGTTAATACCAAGCTTTTGGTGATTAATACGTATGGGAATACTACAAAGTGAGGCTATGGAGAGGCCAGTACTGGAAACGTAGACCTTGAAAAAAATACTTCTGAAGTGGCATTTGTGAGCTTTGATTCAGCAGATTTGCAGATGACTTTCATGGTTGGTGTGAATCCATGGTTATCCCTATGATTATTATCCAGTGTTTAGAATACTAGTTACTAATTAACAGTCATTTTCTTGTAGGTTGCTTAGTACTTTTAACTCTTATTAATTTCGGTAGGAGCCAGAGTATTGGAGATTTAAGCCTTCCATATTTAGACAAGATTCAAAGCAGACATGTTGTCTGAACCCTATACTCATAAGTTTTACAGTAAAAGCATGGCAGAAGTGATGCAAGTTAAAACTAATATTCCAAATTTCTATGTGTGTTTAAAACCTGTCTTAAACAGTAATTAAGAGCAGTTTTACCAGCACTTGAGCTGCAAACTTGGAGCATCAAAATGGAAATAAGCTTATAACAACTTCCACAAGAAAATTTGTATCTCACAGTATTGCAGGCATAACCATTTATATTGTTTTAAGCTACTATACAGCTGCTTGCAAAGTATTTTCAGATATATGCTCATATGAGCTCAGTTCATGCATCTGAGCTGAACACACAAAAGTGACAGTTGCATACACACCTGCTGGTAAAAATAAAATAAAAATTTCAGAAGCAGGCTGTACTTATTAATGTGTTATGTTCATTGAGTCTGACTTAAGTAGCAGGCTGTAAAGCGTATCACACTAAATAGTATTTCCCTGGGTGAAACTGTTGTGTATTTTGGTCTTTTTCCTCTCTGTAGATTATATTCAGTTTTTCTGCGCTAGTGTACAACAGTCTTTAGACTGTCTCCCCATTACAAAGTGGAAGAAAACTGTTCTAGCTGTTTAGAGCACTTAATCCCTTAATGTTTGTTTCTGTAAAGTTCCAAAAGACATTGTGAATTGACACCACATTACAAAAGAGAATATCAAGGTCATGACTTGTGATTAGCAGTTGTGTGAAACTTTTCCAAGGCCAATAGGAGGCTTTCAGTAAATGTTCTTCTAGTAACTTGTATAGATGTGGAGAATAATAGAATGAGGTTAGGTTAATGTATATGACATCACAAGGTTTTTAATACAGTATACTGAGTGATAAAAATGGAAGTGTGTTGGCTTGAGTTTTTTAGGAGGAAATATAACCCTGATAAGCCGTTCACAATCTCAGTTCCTTAAAAAAATCGGCTCAGTGCATATCTGTTTCTCTAGGAAGTACTTAAACTGTGGTGGAAGAATCTCAGAAATGCCTTTTTTGACTTAAGATACTCTTCCAATATTTAGCAGCTGGAATGGACCATATGAACATTCTTCATTTACCCTAATGGACAAGCCAGCTGAGCTGGCTCAAACCACCTTAAGAGGTGGTTGCTAAAAAGGTGAAGAAATTCCAGAGGAGGAACTAGGGCTCTAAACTTACAGAGGTATTTCTGCAGTGGTTACCTCATCACAGTTAAGCTCTTATAGATTATATTGTAATAATTACAATTATGCAGTAACACCAAACACTTAAAAAATTAAAGAATGATACTGACATAAGTTATGAGAATATTGTAAGTAAGATGAGATCATAACAGGACTGTATTTGTCAGGGAGCAGCAAGAGCAGACCTCTGCATGGAAAGATGAGCTAGGAGCCAAAGGGGACAGCGGGGCAGGCAGGGGCCACGTCCCCCTCTCACCCGCAGGGGGCACAAGCCCACCCTGCCCAAAGGAGAAGAGCAGAGTGCCTCCAGTGCCAGTGCTGCAGCCAGCCGTGCTCCAGTGGTGGCCGGTCTTCAGGCAAGACCATAGTGACAAGGCAGGTGCAAGGCGAAGCCAAGTCGGCAAGGTGGCTAGCTGGGCCCTGGCACGCCACAGCGGAGCTTAGGCGAGCGTGCAGGCCACCAGCCTGAGCTAAATACAGCTCCTGAGCAAATGGGGGGATGCCCTGGCAAAGCCGCCTGCAGGTCTCCCCAGCAGCCTGAGCCTAGCATACGCAGCTGGACCATATCGCAGCTGACCTTGAACACAAGCCGCCAAATCTGCGAGGGCTGGGATGGGGTTGCAGAGCCTATTGGTGCACTCAGGGCCATAAGAATATTACAATAGTTAACTTTCTCTGCCTAAATGTGTATATAGTGACATCTTGGAGCTTGATACTGCCTTGTTTATGTTGTGATAGTTAAAATGGGAATATATAAAGAAAAAATGGAATATAAGCAACAAAACTCTTGTTATTGGCTCTCTGAGACTAGCGGTAGATGCCTATCGTTTACATCCAAAGAAGATCTAGGAATAAACTTAAAATTAGGTTCTTAGTGGATGCAGGCTTTGGCTGCTTGGACAAATGCTAAAAGAGACATTCAGGATACAGCTTCCTTATTTCCACGCTCCCTTCGCTGGATGAGTACAAGACTGATCAGTAATAGTAATTTGTTCTGTTAAATAAAGGAAGCGCTTGTTTCTCTTTCAGTAGCGTGATTTCAGTATTCCCCTCTCACAGGAATTCAGAATATAGAAAGAATTATTGCAAAGTGGTGCTGATGAATGCAGGTCTGCACTGACTGCTTGATTCACAAGTAAAACAATCTCTTTTTGCAGGGTAGGAAAACTGCAATGATTCAGCTATGAGAACTGATTGGATAGCATTAAGTCAATAGATAATGAATTCTGGACAAGTGACAGATGGATGTCTTTGCCTTCAAGAAATCTTAGACAGAATACTTTAAAAGTTCAGGTAGATGGGTTATCTGTTCCACATTAGAAATTTCTACCCAAACAGGTATTGTCTTTCAGTTATTGTAATATAAAAAAAAACCTGAACCCCCCCCAACACGTGCCTAATACTATGAAGTTGCTTGAACATAGATATTCTTCAGTATTTCCTTATTTTCTGCTAAAATGTCTACCATTCTTTGGGGAGTTATCTCTAATGCTTATTATGAAAGGAATTATATTTTTAAAAGGATTTAAGCTTGAAGCAATCCCTTCTTCCTTCCTGCCCAGTTTTCTCAAAAGTAGATGGCCTTTATGTTGAATGTAAAGCACTGCCAATTTTTTAAGTACTGGAATACAGTAGATAAAAGTAGGGAAAAGCAGAGGTATATCCATAACAGGTAATCTGCAGTGCAATGTCAGGCTTTGTGCTCAAGATGAGACCTGTCTGAACTTAGGTATAGTGTTAAAAAAATATTTTTTGTATTCTCCATGTTTCATTTCACCGCATGTTGCAGTTGGAAGAATTTAAATGCAAGCACATAGTTCTAGTGACACTACTTAATACACTTTGTGAAATCCTCCTTCCAACTTTTATGCAACAGAAAAATTGTATCTGAGAAACATTGATTTATAGTCACCAGTGGAACTCAGGTACAGAAAACAGAACAGGAAAAAGTAATTTTTTTTTTTCTGTTGTGTTTTAATGAATCATAGAGGGTGAACTTTTCTAAGATCATCTGCATCTTTTTGCTGGTAATATTTCAATTTAGAACAAATTTTTTATTTCAGTGATACACCTGAAACTTTCTTAAGAACTACAAAAGAAAAAAAAATCCCCCAAACCTTCAAAGGTAATATACTGCAGAACAGGATGCTTAAGAAGCAATTAATTACTTGTGCAATACCTTTTTATTCTTCTATTTGTCATTCAGGTCCTTTAGAGAAAGCAGTCCTCGCATGCCTTTACTGGATTGCAGCCCTAGTTGTCAGTTTCCATGGTCTGGAGGAAGGATGTTCATGTGTTACTTGACCTTTTTCCAGAGCTGTAAAAATGGGAGACAGACTTCAAAGAAGTTATAACCCCATAGAGAAAATGGCAGGCTTGTGTGTCTGAACATAGTTCTGTCAGTGAATTGATCCTGGAAACATTCTATTAAAAAAAAGGCTGAAAAAGTCTTTTTAAGGACAGGAGAGTAGTTGAATAAGCATGTAAAAGTTAACTGCCATTTCTTAAATGTATTTAGGTCTGGTAGTGTTTCAGTGTCTGTTTTTATTAATGATCAGTTTCAGTTAAGCAGCAGCAGATAGGGATAAAAAATCAGAAGTTAATGAGGGATCAGTTAGGTATTCAAAATGGTGCTAAATGTGGTAACAATAGCTAGACTATTTTCAGCTAAGATTTAATAAGCTATTTTGTTGAATTTCAGCAGTTAGTGTTTTAAAAGTATTTTTAAAAGGTACTTTTAAGAGAGCACTTCCCAGATTAGAGTCAAATCCATAGGAGGTTTTTCTCCCCTTGTTTTTAGTAGATATATTAGTAAAATTAAGCTTAATCTTTGGAAAAATAGGAATCTGAAGACTACTACACAGAGAGGTATTCTGTGTTTATGAAATCATTCTGTCAGACTACAGCTTCTTTTGTTCCCCAACATCAAATAGTTGGTTATTGAATGAGTGTTAAAGCAAGCAAAAAGACCTATTTAACATCACAATATGCAGAGTTTGAAAGACGAAATTGTCTTTTCCTAGAAAACAAATTATTTCTTAAAGGGTAAGCATGTCCAAAATGCATTTTAGCAATGTTCATTACTTACAAAGTACATTGTAATAATTTTCTACCTACAAAACTTAAAGAGTCTAATGAGTGATAATTACTTCGAAAGGTAAGTTGTGGTATTTTACCAAGTCTGCTTGTAGAACGTGGGCAGATTTAAAATGTGTTTTAGAGGAGATGTGCATCAAAGTAATTTTTCTAGGTAAGGTAGTGATTATGCATAGTACTATGTTATAGAATTTAATTTTCTTTTTATCCTTCCCTGCTTTAAATAAAATTTGCAGTTGGTGGGCAGAAGTTATATGTGAGACTTTTTCAACGCAAGCTGAACTGGTTAAAGGTGAACAAAATAGAGTATGGAGAGATAAGTACGGATTTGTCACCAATAATTGAAGAACTGGCTGAAGCCAGATTTCTGCAAACAGGTATGGCCAGCATTAATAGATGTTAAAAATATTACAAATAAAATCTGCAGTTGTGTTGTGTTAGAGCTTAACGCACTACATGCTTGTCTGTGCCTTGAGAAGAGAATTAAGCAGAATAAAGGTTTTGGGTAGATGAGTTGTGTTGTGTTACATTAATAATAAAAGCAATTAGTGTAAATTAGGTAATAGGGAGAGCTAAATAAATGTGCAACAACAGGCCTTACTTGCCCTCACCAGCCTCATCTCAGACCCTGACCCGCGCAGCCTCTGCGCATTGGTCCAGGAGCTCTACTGAATACCCTTCAGTACTGCCCTGAGCTGTCTTGCAGGCACCCCGTCCCTGGCCTTGTCCGTCCGTCCCTGGCCTTGTCCGTCCGTCCCTGGGCGGCTGGACCTCTGACCAATGCTGCAGGTGTTTGTTTCCAGTCTTGTCTGTGGCCCTGTACCATGGATGGATCTTGGACATAAATTGTAGTCTTGTCTCTAGTCTTATGTCCAGCTCACCTCTTAGACTAACCCTGGGTTTTTTTGCTTTTGTTTTGAAGTTGCTAAGAGATTTTTTTCTGAATATTCCATTCCTTCAAACTGGACCCATGAAGAGAATGAATTTCAGGCTGAATCAGCTAGCATCGATAATGCATGTTTGAAGAATCTAAATCATTAGATTAGTACTAGGTTGTACTTTGAGCTGTTGCTTGAGTGTATATGTATAGCACGTAATGAATATATGTGGATCATTTTACTTTTAGAATCTGAACTGGAAGACCTGTGTGAAGGGTTGGATTTGCTTTCAGCCCCTGAGCTAAAAACATTGGCAAAGATCTTTCACTTGCCAAACCCAAATGGTCAGAAACAGCAACTCGTGGATGATTTTCTGAGGTTGGCAAAACAACGTTCAGTCTTCAGCAGGAGTCAGGCTGGTATTGGGACAGTGATTTTAAAAAGGTAACTCTGTTTATAGTTAAATTTTGCAGATGAATATAAATTATGCTTCAAAGGACTCATTCTAGATGCCTTTTGAAGAGAGGAATGCATTTGGTAAATTTATGAATAAAAAAGGGCAGCATTCACCGTGGGTCAAACAGAAGGGTAACTAGGTCATGCTTTTCAGCTGTGGGCATAATTATCTATCTCCAAAGTTACTCAGTTATGCAGAGAAACATTTCTGAAATATTTAAAGCAAAATCAGTGCAGAAAAACATGTAGGAAGACATAGGGAAAGTCATTGCCTATTATAGCAACTATCTGATGTTTGTTTGCTGGGTGAGCTCTTTGAGTAGAATTAGAGGGGAGCAATAATCTCTTTTTTTTTTTTTTTTTTTTTGTGATTGACTTTTTACTTTAGCATAGAGTCTCCTTTTTGGCAGTATTTTTAAAGGGAAAAGATTGTTTGCTTGACAAAGTGTTCTTTCTTTCCTGTGCATTTTTTCACTGTGGCTATCACAGCTGTGTATATCAGATGCCCTTGACTTCCAGGTCTTCTGGGGTCCAGATTCAGGTTTAAGGTGTCATTCTGCCTGCCCTAATAGGAGTGATTACAGCATTACCACTCTTGGTGTTTAGGGCTGGATCTGTAGCTCGGGCATCCACAAAAAGTCTAGGAATATGAACTAAAGTAATAGCCAGGGTCCTGATGCTAAGGTACAAGTCAGTTCTGGACTTTATAAGCTTTCTTACACAGTTACCTCTCTTAGTTAATAATATCAAAAAGTAACTGAATAATAATGCCTATAAACAAAGGTTACTTGTCTAGTAGTGGTGTGGTTTAAGCCCAGCCGGTGACAAAGCACCACAAAGCCGCTCGCTTACTCCTCCCCATTGGCCCTGGTGGGATGAGGAGAAAATATAAAAAGCTTGTGGGTTGAGACAAGGACAGGGAGGGATCGCTCACCGATTATGGTCACAGGCACAAAAAGACTCAACTCGGGGAAGAAACAAAATCAGTTTAATTTACTACAAATCAAATCAAAACAAGGATAATGAGAAGTAAAATCAAACCTTAGAACACCTTCCCCCCGCCCCTCCCTCCTTCCTGGCTACCAAAACCCCCGCCACACAAACCCAAAACAAGCAGTTAGCTTGTATAGTAGGCTGGAGAACTAGGGGCCGAACCCAGTAACTGTGGAATCCTTTCTGTACAAAATGCAGGTTGGGCAGAAAGCTGACAGATACCAGTTATGTACTGCATTTGCTTCAATAACATAATTTGTCTTTCCTGTGGTATTCTTTTTCAAATAAGAGAGATATAAAGCTTTGTGAAGTTTTGCATAGCTATGTTTATTGTACAAATATTCCCCCCGTCCCCCCGAAGTCTATCATGTGATTCTCCACAAAATTTCTTATATTAAAAGGGGCCTAGTAATCATCCCTCCATGAAGAATTACTATTATGTTGTCATGGTTTAACCCCAGCCAGCAACTAAGCACCACGCAGCCGCTCGCTCGCTTCCCTCCAACCCAGTGGGATGGGGGACAGAATCAGGAAAAAAAAAGGTAAAACTCGTGGGCTTAGATAAAAATAGTTTAATAGAACAGAAAGGAAGAAAATAATAATAATAATAATGATAATAAAATGACAATAATAATAATAAAAGGATTGGAATATACAGAACAAGTGATGCACAATGCAGTTGCTCACCACTCACCAACTGATGCCCAGTTAGTTCCCTAATAGCAAACCGTATCTTGTTGCTTGTTGGTACTGCCTGGCATAGCAACAGTAGCGGCTGCACCCAAAGGGCAGTTAGTTCCAATTCTATTCTGCTTGAAGTTTGGCCCTTAAACTTTTTATTAGTTAATACATTTCTTTGGCTTTTCACTAAAGGTTACATGCACTATATAGTTTCTCAAGCTGCTGCTTTCAAGGAAAATCAAGTTTACACATTAATTGGCTTGAAAACAAAAGTATTTTCATACTTCTTTCAGTGTATTTGAATTTTTATAAGTGATGGTAAAAACCATTTGTTATAATAATTTTATTTGTTCTTCCAGGGTAAAGGACCTGGCTGGAAAATCTGTCAGGGTCTGTAAAGGCCCTCGGGCTGTCTTTTCTCGAATTCTGCTGCTATTCTCGCTGTCTGAGTCAATGGAGGATGAAGAAGCTGGTAGTGCTGGTCAAGGCCAGCTCTCTACAGTCCTTATGGTAAACATGGGGCGTATGGTATTCCCCAGGTACACTGTAAATAGGAAAACGCAGGTCTTCCAGGACAGAGAAGATCTTATCAGGTAGGGGGACCTTTGGCAGTTTGGAAATCTGTTTACTTCTAGAAAAGCTTTACTGCAGTACTTGTGTAGGCAAATAAGAATTCATTGTGTAGAACTCCAGATGTAAATAGGTAGAAGTGCACTTTTGCAATGATTTTAAATGCATTTTTGTATCCAGGTAGGACTTGTAATTCACAGTGGCTTGCATTTTGAACCAAAATAGCATATTTGCTTCATGATCATCTGCTGATTAAAGTTTTTTCTTCATTTGTCATGATGATCATTAGAATGGACTCTGAACGAAATAAAAAATACGTTCTTTATTCAGAAGTAATTTTAAAATAATACACCCTGTTAGCGTAAACTGCTGATCCTAGAAGATTAAGAATAAAATTGGCTGTATAGTTCAATGTCTTTGGAGACTGGGAGTTTTTAAAAGGTATTGTGTGGAGGAATTGATCTCTTGTAACTAACTATAAATGCTTTTTGAGCCTAATACCATGATTATGTTTTTTTCTCTTAGGTATGCAACTGCTGCTCATCTGTCAAATGATATAGCCACTGCAATGGTAAATGGGAACTGGGAAGAAGCTAATCATCTATACATGTGTGCTAAAGAAACATGGAACGAACTGAAAAATCACCCCTCTTTGAGGTAGTAAACTGGAAACTAGCCTAGTGTTCATATGAAACTATTAAGTGTATTATTTTACTTTTGTTACTTTTCCTTTTGAGAGAGGCTTACAGACTAGTAATGTTATTTAAGGCTGATAAATTTAGAAGCTTTAATGTTCTTGAGAGCTTTGAACTTCCTGGTTGGTTGTTTAGCTTTTAAGTGATTATATGAAAAGGCCTTTTTTATGAAACCTTGGGAATGAATTGGTAGGCATGGATGAAGCACTGAAACATTTCTGTTCTATGTGCCAATGCAGGAGAACTAGAGCCTTATTTTTCCCTTGTCATAGTTTGGTTTTATGGCTTTTAGGCAAGTAGCAATAAGCAGAATTGAAAATTCCCTGTGAACAAAAGAATGTTGCAGACG
Organism: Haliaeetus albicilla; assembly: GCF_947461875.1. Lineage (NCBI taxonomy): Eukaryota > Metazoa > Chordata > Aves > Accipitriformes > Accipitridae > Haliaeetus > Haliaeetus albicilla. Next base: position 11,047,269 of record NC_091494.1, on the reverse strand, counting down.
TTATAGGAAAACATACTGGGTTATTCATCTCTTCAGACTTCCACGTGGGTGTCATTCAGGAAATGTTACTAAAGATCTGAGAACTGAAGTAATGTGTATTGTTTTTGAAGCGTCCTTCATCAGTTTTTCTTTCAATTACCTTGTTTTCTGGCTTAATGATACACCGAAAGTTAAAGCCTTATGTTTGGCATTATATTAATTTTCATGGCAGCTGATTTAAAATAATATTTTTGAGGTCATTTTGAGGTCTATTCCATTTCACACTGAAGAGAGTGGAAAAAGCTGTTTTGATTTCAATAAGACAATCAAAAGACTTTGTTTTGAAACATAGAGGTGCCTACCCAAAAGATGTTAGTCTTCTTTTATGGCAGGAAATGCCTGTTCTAGCCTTTTTCTTTTGTTCAGCCGTGTTTCTAAAGTTAACCTTCTGACTTAAGAGAACAAGTTGGCAGTAACAAAACATGATGTAATAAATAATTTTTTTTTTGCATCTGATATAAAACTTATTAACTAATAATTTCACTGCTGCTGAAACCAAAATATGCTGTGCAAGTGCAGCTTGCACCTGCTACCCCAGCTAAAGTATTTTCTTACCTTTGGGTTCTTGACTTTGCAGCTGGAATACTCATTTCAGTTCAATTTTTATATACAAGGCATTTAATTTTTGTAAATGCTTTAGGTATAAGTATTCTTAGTAAGAGAATTTTAAGAACTTAAATTGCCATCATTAAATTGATCTGAGCTGCTCTTTATCTTTCAGCTATCACAGAGTTTTACCTGAGTATCTGCGACATTTCACAGTTGGCTGGGTGTATACAAGAATCCTTTCTCAAGGTGTTGAAATTTTGCAGAGACTTCACATGTATAAGGTAAAGTGGTGAAGTGAATAGGAATACGTGTTTAATGTAGCATTGTACATCAATTTACATTTCTGATGTGGCTGGAAAATGGTGATAGTGTTTGCCAGGACTTGCTACAGTTCTCTGAACAGGTTTCTTTTAAGGAAGAAGAGCCTTTTTTTCTTGCTGCTTTAGAAAGTTTTTAAAGTGTTTTGATTTCTGCTTATGCTTTGGAGAATTACCATATGTAATACACCATAAGACTGTTGCTGAGACGTTGTTTTGTTATTTAGAGATATCTGTGTTTCACTTGACTTGGTTATTGCTTTTAAATAAGAAAATCTTGGAAGAAACGTCTTCTATGAAATCCCTGCCTCTTCACCTTAGGAGCCAACGTCTCCAAAGGCCTCTGACTTACGTATTAAAGCAAACCAGGTTATTCTGAAAAAGACTTTGCCTCTGCAAAAAGGCAACAAGTAACTTTCAGGTCTTTTTCATATACAATAAGGAATACAGAAAGGGCAAAAATATTGTATTTTTGGCAGCTAACCTTTAAGTTTATATAAAAATATAGAGTTTTTAAGATACACCCATGCACCTGAATACATTGGGTGCTGGAGTAAAAATGGGGTTTGAATTGTGCAGCGACAAATTTTTATAGTACCCAGTAATTAGAAGGGAAAGTGATAAGCTAATTATATAAGGAAACTTCAACTTGGTTATCTAACTCAATTAATAAAGATATAATCCTGTTGCTACAGGAAGCGGTGCAGGAGCTGCAGACTCTTCTGTCTCAGGATGTGTATTGTACTGACAGCAGAGGGCGATGGTGGGATCGCCTTGCTCTGAATTTACATCAGCACTTGAAAAACACTAAGAAGGTATCTTCACAACTGCATGCTGTAAAGCTGGAAACACTGCAGTCATTATCTGAAAACATTTTTAAAAAATACTTCATATGAGAAGAACAGTGGGGTAGGCTCTCCTAAAAATGCAGATATTGGTAGGAATTCCAAGGTCAGGCAACCAGTTTTTCTTAAGAAACTGAATATCAAATGTACCCTCATCCTTGGTTGGTCTGCTTTTTTCTGTTGCATAGATGCGCACTGTTTGGCATGAAGGATTATATGGAGTTATCAGGCAGCAGCTTCCTTGCTGTTCTGCCTTATAAATTTGCCTAAAGTGTGAGACGCAGAGAAATTTCTTGTAGTAAACACTTCTGCTTCTGAACCTGAGTCATGATGAGGCCGTATCTGGAATGAAAAAAACAAACATGATTGGAAGGAGTTTTTTAATGTTTTCAAACAAAAAATTAAGATAATTAAGTCCTTGGCTAACTGTTGCCAGTGGGGAGAAGGTTGTTTTCTGTATCTGGACCAGATTTGGTGTGGGGTTTCTACTGTAAGTGGTCAAACAGTAGGCAACCCCATTTCTAATCTGTTACTTGTACACAGCTCTGGCAGGGTTGTCAGTCTTTAACAATAAATTTAAACTATTTCCATGGTTCTACAGGAGAAACTGCAACTGACCACCTTTAGACTGGTAAAGAATAACATTAGCGTTTTTAGATAGCATGTATTACAGGCTATGGTCATCCTGGTCTCTTTAATTCTTTTAGGAAGACAGAGGAGGGGACAAGGGGTTTTGAGGTAATCTTAGCTTTTGCTGAAAATTTGCCCTCTTCCCTTCCAGTAGGACACACACACCAGTAGGGTGTGTTTGTACAAGTAAACCCCATTATTTGTGCAGTGGGTAAACTTGCCTTGCCAGTCTGAAGGATGCAGTTCAGGCTTTTAGAAACTGTGTACATGGTGAGCAGTCTTTGAGTTTCCTAAGTGATTAGCTGGCATGTAGCCGAATGAGAAAAATAACCGTACAAGAATGGCAAGGATTGTGTGCAAGGATTATTGTAAATCTCTGTAGAACTTTCTGCCACCTCTGGATAGATTTCTGCAGCAGGATATAAAGTAACCAGAGAAAACTGCAAGCTGCAGTACAGCTTGTAACTTTGAATTCCTAGTGAGTCAGCACCAGCTTTTCACAGACTGTCTTTGCAAGAGTGACAAGGCATAGAAGCCACTAACTAATTTTAGGGCTCATTTTAGGTTGTAGTTCCATGAATTTTCTGTGCAAGAAACAGCAGGTGGTAGTTGTATCAGCTACTGGTCTGAGGATTTATAAGTACAGGAGATTATGTCCATTTTTCCTGTCCGTTACAAAGGAGAAATACTGTCAGTGATTGAAAATGAATCTCTGTAAGACTGTTTAGGTCACAGTGAAATATGGGCAGACTGAAAATCAACTTTCAATGAAAAAGACAAAGAACACCAATCTAAGTGAACACAACAAAGATACCTGACTAATTCAGCAATGAAAAATAGAGATTAAAAAAAACTTTTAAGTCCAGGAACAGTAGCAGTTGTAGAGTTGTTTAAAATAAGCAGAGAATGACTTTTTTTTTCCTTGGTGTTGCTTCCTTGCCTCACTAAGGCTATTAAGAATTGGCATTAAAATGCTCTTATTTGGTGTTGCATTTTAATTCTCTTAAGTCTGTTACAAGGAAATAATGTCATAGGCTGTCAAACGTCTGCAGTTGTCTCTTCTGCATCTTATACTCCCATATCAAGCTTTTTACAGATTTGGAATTAGAAGTTGTACAAAGGAAGAGTTAGTCGCAGTTCCTTATTTATAAATTAGGACAAAGTGCCTTTCTCAGGTGACAGAAAGAGAGTATGTCAGAACCATGACTTGAATTATTTTTTGGAGTCCATATTTAACCCTGGATGTTCTTCAGTGCAGTAGTACATTGGTCTAAAATTTGTTCTGTATGTACATTCTTGCACAATTGAACTGGTCCTTCTGTTTCCATATTACATGCTGTTAAGAAACTGGCTTGAAAATATTAAACTGATTGGCCTTAGAACCAGCTCTTTTTTCTGGTCACTTATGCAGAATTTACACTTCCTTAATCTTATATTGATCAGTACAAATGGAGAGTAATTTCTTTTTACTGTACTAGTGCAAAATACTACTTACTAGTTAGAACTTCGGTTACATAACTAAGAAAGGTGGCCCTGTCTTATATGCTGGTTTTTGCATTCATATTTTTGTGCTCCTTAAATCAATTGGTCTTTTGGGCTTAGTAAGAACAGACAGATGTGCATAGGTTTTTCTAAATTATTGCTTGTTATCTTGCTGTTTGCTAGGCCATTGACTGCATTAGAAATGGGCTGGCAGACCCATTTGTACGTACTGGGCATCGTCTCTCTCTCTACCAGCGGGCTTTGCGAATCAGAGACTCACCAAGCTGCAAGCAGTTCAGATACCTGTTTTATGACCTGCCAGTCATAACTGTGGAGGATGTGACACATGTAAGTAAAGTTGCTGGTGGTTTCTGAGAAATAACAACTCATGAGGTCTTTTTTCTTCTGACAAGAAAAAATAATCTGGGAGACTGCTATGTGCTATGCACCAGCCTCCGACTTACTTGTGCTGCAGGAAAATGAATACAAATGTCTTTCTAAAACAAAAGCCTCCTGTAAACAAATATTTCTACTTAAATGGTCAGCTAAAGTTAGTCAGCTGTACACGGATTTAATTTGCACTGCTTTACTGAATATGTGTTATGAATCTGATCAGCTATAAACTCCACTAATTTACCAGCAACACGCAGAACCTTTCTGTCTGAAGAGTCTGATCAAACCAGTGCATTGACCCTGGTGTCTTCAGACCAAGCGTTCTGTGTGTAAGAAAAAGGAATAGTAACCTTAGCATGTTGTCAGCACTAGATTAATGGCTCAAAAAATGCAAGTTTTTTTTTAGTAACCTTTGGAAGTTATGCACTTTAAATATGCGCTATGCAAAGATGCAATATGATGCACTTGCATCATATTGGAATGGATTGTTTTTTAACTCATTCATTTCCCTACTGTAGAGATAATTGTATCTGGGCAAAGTCAGAGCAGAGCCTCACTTTCTCTCTTGGCCTCATCACCGCATATATCCCTACAGCCCTTCTTTTTCTCAGTCCAGAATCAGTCTCCTCAGTCATCTGTATTCTTTCTTCCTGGTCCTGCATATAGAAAGACTACGTTCCCATCTGCCTAGCATTTTTGCTAGACTTTTTTTTTCTGAAAAATTTGCCAGTTTATAAAAGCTAAACAAAATTATTTCAAGGGAATGGCAGGTTAAATTTTATTCAGTTGATTTTTGGAAACAAGTCTAGTTCTGATTTTAAGAAAACTGAAAAGGAGGAATATGTGTTTCAGGAGAGATTCAAATACCTAAGCTAAAGTTTTTTAAATGTGATGCTGGAAAGTAACTAGTTCTTTTAATATGTTCAGGTTACGATCAAAGGAAAGATGTGTCCTCAGATGGGAATGGGAAAATCTGTATTTCTAATGGAGGATATTGGTGATGAAGAAGGAGGTGAAGATTTCAGTGTATCCACAGTCATGTGCTCAGTTGAGGAGCTGGCATTAACTCATTACAGACACAATGGTTTCGATCAGGGTAACAGTAATTTTTTTTTTTTTTGTACATTAAAATAACTGTGAAAGTAAAGAACCAATTTACTAAGCAGTTTAGTTAATAGACCAGTTTTAGCTGATTTCATTAGACCAGTTTTTAGTCTGATTCCGTTTCCTTCCCAAATGGCTCTAATATGTAATTTCCTTACCGAAATGCTCTAATATGTATTTTCCACCTGATTTGCTGCCTTCATATAACTAAAGTGGTTTGGAAATGTGTTAGGAAAAAACCCACCACTTCTTATTTATCTCCATAGAAAATCACTTTGCCTTTCTTATCAGTGAACAGCTATTTTATTTGTTAGGGGTAAAACGCTAGCAATGTCATTTAAGGGAGTGTCATTAAGGAGAGCTAAACTTCCACTGATTTCTGGTACTAGATGAACATGAAAACAGTGTATACCGTAGCAAGACACTTAGCAACTTCTTTTGAAAAGGCTTAACCTTCAGCTCTTGTTAGTAGTTGTCCATGTATTTTTACAACTTAAGAGCTGTGAAAAGCCACGGACAAGTAAGAATATATAGGTCTGTTTTACAGGGAAAAAAGCAAAATACAAAAAGGTAGGCAGGTTATTTTTTAAGATAAAATTTATATTTTTATATAATGTATGTATTTTAATGTAATTTTATATTACTGATATTTTTCCCAAATACTGTTGCAGGAAAGGTGGCAATATCAGGAAGGGGTAAATGGGAAGGTGACAATATTTGGAATTTGGGAGAATTGTGCTGAAGTCCCCACTCAGTTCCTCACTCCCACTCACTCACTGTCAGTCGTCTTGGCTCAGTGGCTCAGTACAAATTTTGAGCACACAGTGGCCATGTGTGATTTAGTGGTAGGCCTAATGAATCATAATGCCCAGTCCAGCACTATACACACACATTAACGCATGCACATACGTGGTCTCTCTCTTTCCGCCCCCCTCCTCTCTCTCCTGCCCCCATACACTATGCTATATATTATATATAATATAATAACATGTAGCATATATTCTATTATCTATATGTATTATATGTAACATTACATATTAGTATAATATATTATATATAATATATATGGTGGAGGTAGACAGGAGGTCACCCTGTCCACCCCCGCTGCTCAAGCAGGGCCACCTAGAGCCCATTTGCCCAGGTCCATGTCCAGCTTTTGAGTATCTCCAAGGATGGAGACTCCACAACCTCTCGGTCACCCTCACAGTGAAAAAGTGTTTCCTTACGTTCATATATATATATGTGTGTGTGTGTGTGTGTGTATATATGTGTGTGTTCATACATACATGTGTCTCCCTATGTTCACATATGTATATATGTTCATACACGTGCATGAACACGTATATGTATGAACATACATATAGATATATGAACATAAGGAAACACTTTTTTACTATGAGGGTAACTGAGCACTGGCACAGGTTGCCCAGAGAGATTGTGGAGAGTGTGTGTGTATGTGTTCATATCAACATACTTATATATGTACACATGTATAAGACGTAATATATACAATATGTACACATGTCCATACATATGTTAAGTATGATTTGGATAATATATATTATAAATATTCCATTATAATATTCCATTATAATATGCACAATAAATATAACACAATTATATATAATACTATATTATACAATATGCAAGATCTAATTATATACTATAAATATATATTATGTTTTTACTATATTGTATTATCAATATTTTACTAATATAATAATATAGAACATATATACTCTAACATATAACACATAATACATGATATATGAGATATAATGTGTATTAACTAATTTATATATGTATATAGTAGTATAATATAGAACATATGTAAATTTATATACATCATGTATCATACAATTATATGCTATAAATATATACAATTATATACTTATAATTAGATATAAAGTATTTAAATGTTACATTATTATGGTATGCTATATTATGTATTATATACTCTGTGTTACATACTACCTATTCTTACTAATATATAATACATGACATATAATAAATATGTTTTTATATGTATATATAGTATATATAGCGTATATGGTATATACATTCCTGTACTGGGTTTGACTGGATGGAGTTAATTTTCTTCATGGTAGCTCATATGCTGCTGTGATTCAGACCGGTGACCAGAACAGTGTTGATACCATGTGGATGTTTTAGCTATTGCTGAATAGTGCTTACACAGTGTCATGGCTTTCTCCGTTTCTCCCCGCAGTGAGGAGGCTGGGAGTGGGCAAGAGGCTGGGAGGGGACACAGCCAGGACAGCCGACCCCAGCTGACATTACATGGGAGGCATATTGCCTACCATAAAATGTCACACTCAGCAATAAAACCGGGCGGGGGGAAGTTTTTCCAAAGTAGCTGTTGCTCGGAGACTGGCTGAACATTGGTTTGCTGGTGAGTGATTGCTTTTGCATCATCACCTTTATTTCTTCTGGTCCCCCCCGCCCCCCCCATCACTTATTAAATTGTCTTTATCTCAAACCTTGAGGGTTGTGGGTTTGTTTGTTTCTCTTTCTTCCTCACTTTTCTGCTTCCAGTTGTCTTCCCCTGCCTGCTGGGGCGTGAGGAGTTAGCAAGTGACTGGGTGGGTGGGCTTATCTGCCATCCAGGGACAACCCACCACAATTTTTTTAATATATAAAAATATGCACGTGCATGTGTGTGTATATATAGGTATATGCACATATACATATACTTTTATGTATATAAGCATATATACATATGCATATATATACATGTATACATATGTGTACATACGTGTATGTATAAACATATGTATATACATATTACACGTGTATGTATACATATGTCTGTGTACATCTATATTAAAAAAACCCCAACCCTCATGGGCTGATATAAAGACAATTTAGTAAGTGATGGGGTGAAAAAAAAAAAGGAAGATGATGCAAAAGCAATCACTTGCCACCAGCAGACCAATGCCCAGCCAGTATTACTCAAAAATGTAATACATTTTTACATATAAACATTTTGTTATTAATGGTTTATATTACACATGTACATACATGTATACATATATGTGTGTGTATATGTGTGTATATGTACATGTATACATACACATACATGCACATATGTATGCGTTTGTGTATGTGTAAATGTAATAGAAAACATTTTTATATATACAAACATTTTGTTATCAATGTATTACATTTTTAGTATACTGACTGGGCATTGGTCTGCTGGTGGTGAGTGCTTTTTACAGCACATCATAGATATATATATACACACATATATGGGCATACATGTATACATACATGTATACGTATAGCTCCATATACATATATGTATATGTGTATAATATAAAACATTTATATATATATATAAACATTTTGTATTAATGCGTTAGTTTTTTAGTGTAAAAATAAAAAAAATTTGTGTATTAAAAATTGCTAAAGTTAGAACAGTAAACCTTATTCATGACGGGGCATAGTAATTTAATCCTACGCTGTAAATGAAGGCCAGTAGCCTGGAAATAGAAGGCATTAGCAAATTGTGGAAGTAATAAACTGCATTTACAACTTGATGCTGTAATGTTAGTGTATACCAACTTCAGCTGTGTCTAAACCTGACCATAGCATGTTTCTGGTTTGGATCATGATGATTTAGTACCTCTTTGTATGAGATGATTGCTGTAGAAATTAACGTTTCCATTTCTGTTAAATTTTGCCCTTTAGGTATTCATGGGGAAGGCTCAACGTTTATTACGTTGTATGGTATTCTAATGTGGGATATCATTTTCATGGATGACATACCTGATGTTTTCAGAAATTCCTATCAGGTAATTTCAAAAGGCTTTCTTTAGTTAATTACTTTACCCATTGCTGTAGAGTGTAACCATGTTAAAAATCTTATTCAGGATTAGATTAACATTTTATTCTGAGGGACTTCCCAGACAGATCTTGGTGTTTGCTTGGTTTTATTATTTGTTATATTGGGCTTGTTACTAAAGGACTCCTTTGTAAATAATTGCTGTGCAAGTCTGGATTGATTGTCAGATAGGGTGGGATTCCTCTAGCTGAATGCATTTGTCCTATGTCTGAACTCACTGGTCAAGGTTTCCTTTATAGTCAGTGGAAGAATACTGCTGTGCCATAGCATTGTTCATCTCATTTGAAGATGATGCATTCCATTGAAAAAAGAAATAAAAGTTTGTTTCTTTTCAGTAGCCTTTAAAGGGAAGTCACTTTTTAAAAAAAACTCAGGTTTGTTAACACCCCCCCCCTCCCCACCCCCCACCCCCAACATGTTTATGCTTTTGGGATCGTCCTTCCTTTCTGTCAAAGAAACAAACAAGCAAACAATACTACCAGTCCCCCTCCTCCCCCCACCCAACAACAACTCCATGCTACACCCTAAGATTAATGATTCCAGGTGAACTTGTGGCTTCTAGCTAAATGCTTTACATCCTACAAATTACAGCTAGAAACAGTTTTATTAATTGCAATTAGAAAACTTGATTACTTTTAGTGACATTTGCTAAGAAAACCCTAAAAAGCCATCTCAAAATGTTGTAGAACTAAAAAAGGCCAGACGATTGTCATCTTTCTTCCACCTTAACCCATTGCTTCTAATTGGAACCCTGGCCCAGAGGTTGACCAGCCTCTTAACTGGATTTATTAGTACTGTAAGAAATTATAGGTTTATATCAGTATGAGATATCTTAGGTAGAAATTTATTATTTTAGAGGTGAAACATGCAGGTTTTCTCTTCCCTCCTTCCCATCCCTCCCTTTATTTTTATTCACCAGTTGAAATAGAAATCCTTGTGGCTGAGTTGAAAACCACCACTGGTGGTTTTGGAGGTGTCTGTCTCCCTGATTAGTGACCGCTACAAATATCTCTTTTTAATTGGTGGAGAGGGAGATGATACATTCCCTCAAGGCCATCCTTAGATAGTCCCTTAAGCAGAGGATGTAAAAATCTAGAGAATCAAACAGTATGATTATTTTGTTAGGCCAATAGGACTAAACTCAAAACTATGAATATATGAGTCACACTCTGTCCCACTAATCTGAATTTTAACCTGTTTTGTTTATTTTATGTTGACATGGATTATGAGTCTCTATACAGTCATGTCTCAAGATAATATCTTAAGCCATGAGCACTTGCTTATCAGTATGTTCTTGGTCATATCCTTGGAGAGCTACTCGAAAAGAGGCAAATTACTACAAAGTAATGGCAATTCTTTGAAATGGCTTTTACTACTTGTCTTGTATTCATCTTGACCAAGTAAATTTAGGGTTGAATACTGTTTGCAGAAAGAATTGAGATATGGTTGTCCTTCTTGCTTTGGAATTGTGAGGTGGGACATGAAGGCACTTGCAGGCTCATAGACAGGACAGGAAGGGGACTGCTGTAGCTCCGAAGGCCATAGAAATACTGGTAAATGGAATTCATACAAATAACTTTTCTTGCAGAGTATCTGCTATTCTTGTAAGATGCCTTAATTGTATGAATGTCATGTGTTAAAAGCAGGTATCTTTGTTTTTGTCAGTGCAAGCTACCATTTATTGTAGCTCCTGCCTTTCTAAATACATTTCCTTTAATATAATCTAATATGCAGATTATGCCTATTTACTTAAAAAAAAGGGGGGAAAAAATTGTATGTTTATAACAATCCCAGTATTTACAACTCATTTGCAAATTTATTTTTCTTTAAACTAGATTTTACTTATTAATGCAGAGCAAAGCTATCATGAGCCTCAGGCATGAACAAGGGTGAGCTGAAAGCTCATACCTGCTTCACTCAGTCATTCCTAGGCTGTATTTTTGTGGGATTAGCTGTGGCAGCAGTTTGTGTAAGGCTGAAATTTGCCATTTTCTAAGAAAGTAAGTGCTCTGCATTTGATTTTGACAAGCTAGAATGGCACTCAGCTACTACTTAATAGCTTTTTTCAGCCATGGTCAAAATTGAGTAATTGCTGCGGTGACTTTATACAGTAATGTGTTCAGTGCTATGCATAAGGCTTTCTGCTTTTAGGCAGCTTGCATGATACTCCCTAGTTTCATCACTGCTTTGTTCTTTCCACCTCAAACTGCTCACTGTAGCTGAGCAGTCTTGATACCGATTCCAAATCCCGACTGGAATGTTACTCCTTGGAGAGTTAGGAGAGCAGATAGCTCTTTGTTGTCTGTTAAAGGAAACCTCTGTCTAGAGGTCAAAAACCAACAGAGCACAGGCTAAGGTGTGGTCAGCATTTGTTGCACTGGCATTCGGTGTTAGAGTATATGCAAATCTTTTTCCATTTAATAAAGGTTTCTGTGGTGGACAGGTGCAAGTTAAATTGCCTCAGTGTTTGTTTGAGTGAATTTGTAGTTGAGATGATAAGAAAAATATGAAGTAGGGCATTGTCATTCTTGGAATCGCTGCTTTGCTGCCAGCTCCTCAGAACTGCATTTACCTTTTTATACAGACGTCCCCCCTGGATTTATACACTGACAGCTTCTATGACAACAGGAGGGATGTCATTGAGGCCAGACTCCAGCAGCTTCATACAGCTTCGTCAGAGACGCTGGCAAACTTGATCGCTGACATCTGGACCACTCAGGAGGGAAAAGCAGCAGCACTAGTTAACTGGGGGCGTTTTATTTCCCTCCAGCAAGTTCAGGTAAGTTAGCTGTTGTCCAGAATGGGCAATCTGTTTGATTAGGCTTGCTGTTAAATCACACATGGCCGTAGTGTGCTCACAGTTTGTACTGAGGCACTGAGCCATGGCTGATGGTGAGTGGTGGGAGGGAGGACTTGAGTGGGGACTGCAGCACCATTCTCCCTAATCCCAAGTACTGTTACTCTTTTCTGATACGGTCACTTCTGCAACCGGTCACTTCTCCTGCAACCGTAGCTGGGAACACAGCAGGGAAATTGCTGTAGATAACATCTACCTAGGTTTCTTGTTACATGTGACTAAACAAAAAAGCTGAGATGGGCCGAAGAGTATTCTTGTGAGAGTTAGGAAATAATGGCTGTACAGGAAATTAAAAGAAAAGAAAAAAAAGCTAACTACCAAACCTTCTCTTACAGAGCCTTGTCTCTTGCCTTGGAGGAATGTTTCTGAGTGGTGTTTTTAGGCGACTTTCCAAAGATCTACGCCATTGCAGAGGGGGACTTCCTGACCTGGTTGTGTGGCGTACTCACACTAATCACTTCAAGGTATATTGGGAGATCATGGAAGTACTCTGTGCTCAGCTATCTTACCCTTAGGTATAAAACCTTCCAGTTGTCAGTCCATACAAACTATTTTCCTGTTGTGGTGGAGTTAAACCTGCTGCTCAGCTGCCCAGAAGCTATGGCAAGTAGTAGGTGATTGTTTATCTGCTATTTATTTCATCACAGTTTGCTGTAGCTTTAATGGGCACAATGAGAAACAGCAAGAGGTGGCTAGGTAGTGTTGTAGACTAGGTCTTCGATTTAAAACTACTGTAAAGCAACTGTTATCAATCAGTCATACACATTCTGTTAGCAAGGAGTGCTAATGTCACCACTTACACAAAAACTTGAATATATGAGACTACAACAACTATGTTTGCTACAAAAATTGAGTAAACAGTCATGGTTTGTATCTTATCTTGCATGGCAGTGGAATGGGTATTAGGAGACTATTGGACATAGCTGCTGGAGCAACTTTTTATACGTTTATTATAAAACAGAGCTGAATAGCAGGAATTAGTTCTCTAGAACATCTGAATAAGTAAGTTGCTGTCAGTATCAGCTGGAACAGGTGAAGTTGCAGATGATCAATTTTTGAATATGAGGTAGCTTCATTCACCAGTGGCTCTATCTGTGTTTTGGTGGATATTTACTGTATAAAAGTTCATTCTCTTGACAGTTAAACTTTGGAACATGGGTTAATAACTTAGCACCCATCCATTGTGCTAAATCTATGGTATTTTTGTTGTAAATAATAGCCATAGAAGAGTACTTATATTAGTCTGTGGGAGCTAATGAGCTTTCAGTTCCTTCACAGGCATACTACTAATCAATCATCCACATTTCTTTGTAGCTGGTGGAAGTAAAAGGTCCCAATGATCGCCTGTCCCACAAGCAGATAATCTGGCTGAGTGAACTGAAGAAGCTGGGTGCTACAGTAGAAGTTTGTCATGTGCAAGCTGTTGGAGGCAAGAGTAAACGCCTCAGTTGACAATGTGAGTAAGGGGTGCTTTTAAAGGAACTGGCATGATACACACTACTGGCTGCTGCTTATTAAAAGTAGTTTCTTCTAAAATTCTGGCTTCTTGGAACATTACTGTAGTTACTTTTAGCACAAAACATTCTAAAAAAGTTTGAGAAGACTGTTAGTGTGATTTACTGTACGTCACTTTGTGTGCAGACCAAAGCCTTTCTCTTCTATATACAATTCATAACTTATTCTATGAAAGGTAATCTGGGGGTAATTTGCCTAGTAAAGAGAAACAAACAGCTGCAATCACACTGGTACCAACTAAGAACAGTGTCTGCAATAAAAAAATGTGGTGCATCAAGTCCTGATCATTTCCATGTTGCCTGTGTAGCCTGAGTTCATTCTGTTGTGCAAGTTTCCTTGCAATAAAAAAATGTGGTGCATCAAGTCCTGATCATTTCCATGTTGCCTGTGTAGCCTGAGTTCATTCTGTTGTGCAAGTTTCCTTGCAAGGTGCAAGTTTAGCACCTTTCCAGGATTGTCAGGACCAGCGTGGTTCTCTAACTGTCCCCACTTTGTATTATGTGTTTCAATTTTTCAGTTTAATGTAAAAAAAATACAGCTGGTCAATGATGGCCTAGAGTAAGGCATAAAACTTTTTTTTTAAATGCTGTTTTAATGTGCTGCTACATATGAAAGCATAATTTAACAGCTCCTTATGTTGCGAATATCTGTATAAAGGAGAAATATTTCTCATAGTAGAGAGGAGGTGTTCAGTGCCAACATCACTGCACTGAGTTGTGGTGTGTCACTTCTTATCATAGTCAGTTTTGCCCCACATAAATGGATGTGTTTTTCTTATTCAGAAATAAGTCGAGTCAATTGAAATGGAACCAAAAGGATGAGTTCTCTTAAGACACCAGAATCCTGTGGGTTTGTCTCAATTTTAACCCGTAGCCAACATCTTTTCTCTGGAGTCTTTATTCTCATACTGAGTAAGTTTTCCTGATATCAGAAATTCTGCTTACCATACAAACAGCAGAGACTGTAACAGAATGTAGTGAGAAATTAAGATCATTTGCATATCTTTTTTTATTAATCATCTTTCTACAGCACATTGTCCCTGCTTTTCTTGGAAAAAACAAACACAGCCCCTGCTATTTTTTTTTGTTGTTGTTGTTAGAGAAAGTTAAAGAAAACCACCTGAAGTTTGCTGTGGAAAGGTATGAACTTTTATTTAGTCTAATTTATTTCACATTCACAACTCAGCATCAGGATTTTACAGTCTTCCTGGCACTGCTACTTTACTCAATAAATCATTATCAGGCACAAAGGTTTTAGTTTCAGTTGAAATAGTGAGCTCTAAACCATCACAGCAACAGCATTAGAAACCTACTGCCTAGAGCAATTTGAGGTACAGATTTCCATCTCTTATGTTAGAGGCAAATTTAAGATTTTGTCCTTTGCTTAAATATATGTTAGAAATTTTTTGGTTTTAATGTCTTTCCATCTGAGAGTAAGCCAAAACCTTTGCCCCACTTGCTACATTTTCATTAAAAATACAAGGCAGTTAATATCAAAGTGGTATTGCAGGCAGGTGCACATTAAACACACGTGCAGGCCTGGGTATATATATATACACACAAACACACACTTTTCAATGCATTTCCGGAATGAAAGAAATCTCTTCAATACATGGCAGTAAATGGTGAATAAAGTTGTACTGCCATGATCACTAAGTCTACAATAAGCTCTACCTCACAGTACTTAATGACACTGGAGGTACACTTTTAACCATATCAACCAGCATTCCATATTTCCCCCCCACATGGTTTACAGTGTAGTACAAAAGTCATGATATAACAGCCAGTAACAGCCAAAGTAGTGCACATTTTCTAGAAACAGACAAAAAAAGATGAGCTGCTTGGTAGTTTCTCTACTCTTGCAACACCAAAATGGCATTAACAGTATCTTGTTTTAAATGGTGAACAGAAATTAAAATTTGAAAATGTGTACATATATATATATACACACACATATATATACACACACTTTTATGTCAGTACTCTGTACATAGAAGTCAAAGATACATACTCAAACCCCAAAATTGCTTTTAAAAGTTACAAAAGATGTTCAGAGCAGTCCCTACTGACTATTGCTAAGGCAACTGTGCAGAGTGGAGAAAATTTTAAAATTAACACTTAGTACCTGTCTTTCAAAAGTAAATTAAAATTAAGATGTTTAACTTAACTTAAGAGGAAGAAACAACATACACAAGCACGCATGCACACACACACAGACACACAGTAGTTGTTCAGATTCCTCAGAAGGCAAGGCCTGTACAACCCTGAGGGTGCAGAACCTTGTCTATATTTCCAGGGAAAGGTGGATAGCTCCCCTTCCTCCCTGCAGGAGGTGCCCCCATCTCTCCCCCACACTTATCACCAACTCAGCCTCTGCTCGCTTAACTCCCGTTTTTGAGCTGTGTAAAATTTCTTTTTAAGTCTGTTTGGCAAATAGATATTTGACAGCTTTTATTATAAAGGCATATTATTTTTAACCCTCTCCCATGCTATATATATATATATAAAATACAAAGACCATCTGCAGCATCTGTACACAACTTAGAACTGAAATGTTAAAATGTCTGAAATCTCCTTATAAAAGACAATCCCGTTTAAATAAGTACCCATTTTTCCCCCCAAAGGGTACTAGCCTAAACATTAATTTTTATTTTTTTTAATTCCACCAGCGGCCTGTGTGGAGTAATTTATTTACACGGTTTTTTTGGTACCTTTAAACCAAAAAAGTTACACTTCTAAGGAAAAAAAAGAAAAGAACACCATAGTTTTAACTGTAATTTTAAAAAGAAAAAAAAAATTGGTACCAAAAGACACTAAGCACACAGGTTGAGGTCTTTTATGTCAAGTATCAGGGCAGGGAAAGCAGTAAGCTAATGAGAAAAAAAAAAAATCACAAAAGCAAACTAATACAAACATTTGAAATAATATGTCAGATGACTGCTTCAGCAAGTTGTAAATGAACACTAGTTTGTGGACCATTTAACATGCTCAGACCATTTTGCAGCATAATTAGGCAATTGAGGTGAATACATGTTTCTTCCTCACAAACAATTGACCAGAACCAATCTGGCATTCTGTCATAACATGCATGTGCGTGCCCGCATGCAGACGCGCACATGCACACGCACGCACACACACGCTCGGCTGCTTTGCATAAAAAAAGGGGGGTTTGGTTAGTTAAAAAAGGAAGTCTACCCCACACCTCACATTAGCTCACCTTTACAATGAAACTGCCCGCTTATCCCCACCAAACCAAACACAGTGCGAGAAAGCAGCATAGTCAGTACCCCCCAACAGCTTTGTACCTTAGGTAATTTTTAGACCTGGGGAAAACAGGGTCCTGTATGCACTGGACTTCTAGCACAAAGCTTGCACCTATAAGGCCACTCCAGATGTGTATTCTCGAAAATAAATCCTTGAGCAATCTTAGCCATCCAAAACCCACGTTGCAATTTAGGCTGTGCTGAAGACCAGTTTGGTTTTACAAACAAATAAAAAGCTCCAAATCCCATCCCTCCCTGCCTTTTTTTAAACTGTAATATAGTGCTTATTATTATTGTACAGCTTTTTCACCCCCCTCCCCGATAACGGAGAATAGCTTGTAGTCTACCATACAAGGCCTTTGATGCCTTAACCTGCGAGTCAGCACCTGAATAGAAGCTTGGCATTGGTTCAGTAGCATTTGTGTTTTACAGAGAAATCAGTTAATACAAAATACAGCCTCACTGTTAAGAGAAGGCAGCCAACAAAAGCCTTAACCTACGAGAATGACACATTACTATTCCTCTACTCTCCCAGTATACTCTCTTGCTTTTCTCCCTATGAAACTTGAGACATTTTCTGGCACAGCATCCAGGGGAGAGGTATCATTTAAAAGCTTTTAGAGTGAAGAGGAGGCTACTGCATTAAGCAGAGGAGGCTGTTGGATTTAATTCCCTCAAGCAGCGCTTGTCCATTGCACTGTCCATATGGACATGCATGTATGTAAGAAGGCAGCACCACTAACTGCTCTTCTTCCAGCACCTGCTTACAAGTGACAACAGCACTAGCACCCCTCGTGGATTTGGCCACTTGGAGCACGTCATCCTTTCTGGAACCCAGTAGGGCTTAAGTATGAATTCTGCTGAAAGCTACTTCATCCTGCAACAGGATGAGGAGAGGGTTGGCAGGGATCAGGATCCATGCAGGAATACAATGCTGAGTATTTGAGGTGCTTACATTAAAAATTGAGGCTCTCGTGAGACTTACAAATGAGCTTAACCTTAAAGAGGAAAAACCTGCTGTCTCTTGAGCTGGCCTTCTGTTATTTCCAGAAATGGAGAGGAGGATGCAGGGGATGGAACAATATTGAACTTACCATAACAACCTATTGTAAAAAGTTGGGGGGGAGGGGTGTCAGGTCAGCTGCATTAGAGTAATCTTGCTACTGTTTCCTCCCAATTAAAGGCACTTCTAAAGCTACTGCAATACCATATCTACAGTAATGTTTTAAGGTTAACAGTGCATTGTCCTGAAGTTGATTCCTATAGTCTAAAGTCAAGCTCATGACAAAGAGCACAAATCTGACTAATTGTTAATGAATACCTTTTGGGGAGAGAAAGAAAAGGGAACAACCACCCCATGGATACACACTGCATTAACACATATGTAGGATGATCCAAGTCACGGAACGTTAGTATGTATGTATGCATGTAAGTATTCTTTCTGAAGAGGCAATCTGATAAAATAATAGCTTGTTCCCAGATTTCAGCTGTCGGTCTCTGTCCACTGCACTGAACTACTTTGATTTGCCAAGCTGTTTTGGCACAAGAGTCACTTCAGTCACTATCTGGGAAAAAAGACATTTCAAGCAGAAGCCCTGTTAATGACCACACCACGCCTTTCAACTAGCTAATGAAATGCTCCATCGCATATAATAAGCCAAACCACAAAAATACAGAAGAAATCAGGGACCAGAAGCCCTAGCAGATGAGAACTACTGAAGACAAAATTGTGCGATTTGAAGCATGACTCGCTTTGCTTTTAAATATTTGTGCAAAACTTACATAACGTTTGTATATAAAAATTATTACAGCTTTCAATGCCGCATTTAGCAGTGTTAACTTAGAAAAGACAAAATGATATGCTGTGTTCTCCCCAAACCTTTAAACCACCACATCATCTTAATCTTCATTTGCAAGTGTCTCAGTGGATAGCCAGATTTTGGCCCCACTTAAAAATTTGCTTAAAGGTGTCCCCAGAATGCTCCGTCTGCATAGATTCCCTACAGGAGAAAATGGGAATGAGGAGGAGAGAAAGTCTGGGGCCTCAGAGGTGTCATTTAAACTATTTGCTCTGAAGTACATCCTGCTTTGATCCAGTTCTGAGCAGCTGCCTTGCAAAGAAGAGTTGCTTTTGTACTGCCGAAGATTCCGGTTTAACATGTCTACTTCATCTGCCAGCAAAGAAACTTTATGGAAAGCAGTGATGAAGCCACCATGATTAATCTGGGCTTCAGGAACCCAGCGGAAGTAGCACAGTTTCCAGAGTTTTATTTGTGTTCCAGAGAGATGGGGCAGAATTACACCGTGCAAATCAACAGGCTTTGCAAACCAGTCTCTGAAGTACTGTTCCATACTGTTACTCTGACTCTCTGTTTGCTGTAAAAAGTCCGGTTTCAGTTTTAGTATCAGAGAGTTTCTTCTTGGAAGGAACTCTTGCTCACTGATGATTCCGTTTTTCAATGCTGGGGGGACACCTCGCAATGTGGAGCTGTAGTTTTTCTGCAGAAAATAAATACTGGTAATTTTCCAGTCTTATGCTCATTTGAATAGCAGATTTCCCTGAGCTGCTAGGCTGCATCATCCAGAGAAATTATGTGACCTTTGAACAGTTCTGGGCTTGTGAGTCACTACTGCAGGACTCACAGGGCAAACTGTGGCCACCTGTAGCCTTTAAAAAGAAATACGTATGTTTTTGAGGCTTTCTAAAGCAATGAATGATTAAATTAATCAGTGTTCACTGAAAAAACTGACAACCCTGGGGGAAAAAAGTGGCATGTCATCACTTTTCCACGGGTGAAATAAGGCAAATGTTGGCAGTGAGCTCAGCCCTATCAGAAAATGTCCCAGAGCACAAGGCTCAACAATCTGCTCCTTTACTTCTACAGAAAAGA
Source organism: Haliaeetus albicilla (assembly GCF_947461875.1). NCBI lineage: Eukaryota > Metazoa > Chordata > Aves > Accipitriformes > Accipitridae > Haliaeetus > Haliaeetus albicilla. The sequence goes on along the minus strand of NC_091494.1, from coordinate 11,027,523 downwards.
ATTTCTTTAGGCTGGGAAGCTAAGAGAATTAATGCTCCTATATAACTAAATTTTTAAGCATTAACACCTTATGGTTAAGCACAGAAACAGTCCATTCACAGACATCACTATGGTTACCTTTGAGCGTTTAAAAGTTTTCACTGCTCCATTTTGTACACATGGCGCACTCTTCCCAATATACAAAGGGTTGTGAAAGAGCAGGCGGTCCCTGCTTGTAAACTGAAGAGACCAGTCCCAAACACAAGGAAATTTGAGGCCTTTCTCATCACCCAGCTGAATATTTTTGCTTATGGCAAATTCCTGCAAAAAGTTAACATTCAGGCATATTAAAATCAAAGAAAACAGGCTTATTCACAAATCTTAATTATAAACCAGTGCATAACTACTGAGCATAGAAGAGCAGGGATATAATTTAGAGGTGGCTGCGGATGAAAGCAACAGAGCAGCAAGACAGTCTGCTGCTGGAGAAAACAGCTGTACCCTGTTTTTCATTTGTGCAATGCAGAGGCAGGACTACTTACTTAGCAAAAATTACTTTTCAATGATATTAAATTGTTTGTTTACTCTTAAATCCCCCAAACTGTTATTTCGAGAATACACTAATGGTCCCTTAATGCTGTACTTCTTTGTAAGATAGTTACCTAAAACTTTAAAGGGAAAATATTTAACAAAATAAGTAAGTTTTACTTATTTACTTTATCAGCCATCAAATGTTTTCTACACGCAGTTCTGATAAGCTCCAGTTTTCAAAACAAATCTAAGTGTTCAGTTTTCTAAATACCTTTGAACTTAACAGTCTTTTCCAACTTTTTCAACTATTTAAACAATTATGTCAGGAGATTTCAAAGTTTGCCTGAAGTGTGAAATTCTATTTATTGCCCGTCATTCTACTTTATCAGTTCCAGATATAAAATCTGTTTCCTAGAGGAGTACAAATAATAATGTACAATAACAATGCTTTTCTAGGGAAAAAAAAAAAAAAAGACTGTCTATGCCAACTGTCTATGGAAAGATCACCTGAAAGGACATCCTGATCATATTCATCTGGGGAGCTGAATATTTTGCCCCAAACAGAGTGTGACATTTTGAAAAATACAAAGGAATACCATTTAGTTGAGATGACGTTATTTCCAGAAGGGCATGCTGAAGTCTCTTGTTTGAAAAGTATGTGGAACACTTCATACTCACAGTGCTTTCCTTTACTCGCTGATGAGGACAATTGAAAAGGAAAGTGCCAAACAATGAGATACGTGCACTGTCGTACAATATGGTCAAGTACATTTCAGAAAACTCGAAGGCTGCTGGGTATTGTTCTAGCAGCTGCCAAACACAGTCAAGAAACATCAAGAACAAAGGAGACTGGGAAAAGAAACAGAGAATTATTAGCCTTAACATAAGCTTTTCCCAAGTCGTACCAATTTCTTTGCAGTTAGTGCTCCATTAGGATATTCAGCTATACCTCCGGTACATTCCCCAACAGGGTAATCTATTTGGAGTATTCCATTTTGTATGATTTTATGAAACTGTAACACCCTGTATTCCTGTTAGCCACTTTCACAAGCAACTATGTGAACTGGCTTTGTCAGCATTACCTTTCCACAGCCTTCCCTTCTCTGTAAGAAGCCAGTCAATTCTTTCCTGGGTTCTCTTCGTACTCATGTAGCTGCAAAAATGCTTTCTGCCATCTTGTATGTCCCTCATAATTTCCAAATTAGTGCTTGTATGAGCCTTCCTTACTAATTGGCCTTATTTTCACAATGTATATACTTCTTTCCTGTTTTGAGTCACTGGGGGGCTTATGATTCAGCCACACTAACTTCTCACTACACTTTCTAGCTCTTTCCACAGTGGCCCATGAATAGCAAAAGTATAAACTATCATTTATGTAAAGTTTTAGAAATATTTTCCTCTTCCCAGTTTCACCCGTCTGTATATCCTTTCCTAGGGTCAAAACATCTGCTTTCTCATTATTTCGCCCTTGGTATTTCAGTTTCTTTATCCTACATGCATTTTCCCTGCTTAGTGCTCACTGTCCTCAGTTTATCTGTTGGCTCCACTCTCTGGGGATATTGCTTTTCTATTACTCTTGGGCATTGTCCCCAAAAAAGGCTGCTAACCTAGGGTCCTCTGTTTTTCCAACTGCAATTACAAGTTGCTCCTTTGCAATGAAAAGGCCAAATAAGATTAGCTGGAAATACTGAAAATCAAGCACTATGCTACCCTCTATTAATCTGTTTGGCAGCTGTGTATCAGTTCATAAAGCTGCAGTGCTTCTCTATCAGCTTAGTACTTTTCAAAGTACTGCACATTGATATGACTTTGCATTCAAAAAACCAGGGATGAAAACAGATACCCTTGGTAAAACAAACAAAAGAAACCACCCCCTCCAAACCCACTCCTAAACCCCTTTTATTTCAATTTAAAATGTGGGCTGTGCTAGCATTTGTAACACTGGGACCTCTTCATGTATAACACTGAAGCAACATAAAAACCCAGCAACATTTAATTGCACCTGGTGTTTCACTGATTCTCACAAGGCTACTGAAGATAAAGAAAATATATCTCTACCCTGGACAAAGACTCATTTTTTCTGACATTAGTTAATGAGATTTGAAAGTATCAAAAAATATTTTTACTTTTAGATTTCTGTGTGAATAAATATTCAGGCTGATATTAACCAGATACTGTTATCACATACAAATACAATTCATTTTTACCTCTTTGTCAGATCTCTTTAAGTGGTTACACCTATCTAAAAACTGATATCCTGCCATGACCCATTCCTTCTGTATTAAACTTTGAAATCCAACAATTGTTCGAAAATAGGGATCCAGCATGACTTGAATGAGAGAAGCAGCAAGACAGCTCAGGTCCCGTCCCTCTTCCTCTGTGAACATATAGAATGTATGAAATACATAAGGTATATATATGCACATATACAGAATTAGATCTCAAAAACCAGCAACTAGGTCTAGTGTTTTTCTTTTAATTTCTTTTAAAACATGCGTTTTGCTGCCATAATGGTTCTCATAGTTTAAAAAAAAACTACAAGAAAGAAACACCTTTTTTTTTTTTTTTAACTGAGACTCATATAATAGAAAAGGTTCCTGCAGTATCCAGCACAACAATACATTCATCAAGAAGAAAATACCCACCCAAACGCCTCGTATTTAAACCAAGATGTGCTAAGAAGGAAGGTGTTCACGTTGCTGGAATTTTTCAACAGATCTTCCACCCTGAAGCAGTTTTTGGAAGGTCATTATATGGGGAGAGTGGGATATACCAGCTGGATGGGTCTTGTAAAAGTTACAGAAATTACAAAATTTCTGATCTTGATATGAGCAAATTTTTCAGTGTCTTTTTTTTCTGGAATATCTGTTTGCATTTACACAACAGCAGCCACTGTTAGTGAAATACTTTTGTACATAGGCGCTCTGAATAAAACTGACATTGCTTATGCATGGAGTATTAGCCCAGTTAACACAGTACAAAAGTTCACCCTAATGTTTTGATTCTGTCATATCATTTTCAGAATAAAAACCACAAAGACTCAAATTAAAATATTCATTTGATGCTGTGGACTACACTACAGTTCAGAGACATAACAAAATTATTTTCCTTTCTAGTTCCTCAAATACCTAAAATATTTAGAAGCAATGGGGTTTAACGTGTAAAGATTACAGTTGATTTTATCTAAACGTTTTTATCTACATTATCATACTAATGCTAAGAATACAGCATGCTATATGATTGGATTACCTTGTAGAACTACAGAAACATGCTTACACTCCATCATATATACAAGCTCAGCAGAATGCTTAAGAAATGATCTAGACAGGAAAACAAAATGATACAACAGTTAATATAACAGGTTCGCACTCTAGAAGAAAAAAATATTTGGAATATCTATATTTACCTAACTCATATATTAGAACAGAGAATCCTTCAACAGATTCACTGCTTATTTACACTGGTGAAAGTTTTTCACATCTCATTAACCATCATTTTATTAATGGTACAAACCTAATGTACTCTAACCAGCGAGTATTTTCCAGTGAGGATAGCCACTTCTCTTCAGTTTCTTCAAAAGGCTCTGCAACAAAGAAAGTAATTACATTGTAGAACAACTTCAAATAACTATTCCTGTTAGCCAGATCTAGTAGAATTTGTTGTATTTCAAGAAAGTAACCACCATGAAAGAAGGACAGTCCAGCATACCATTAACACACAGCTGTTTGAGTTTGATATGTGCAGCCTGGATTTCCTGGATGTTGGGGAGACACTTGTCCAGATCAGATTTGTAAACATCACTTCTTAGAGGATGGCTTCGAGTTATTGCATTACAAATCCTAAATAAGAAAAAGAATCAGCCATTTTATTATAAGAGCAGAGAGAAACAGTCTTTCAAGAAACATGCCACAGTCTTTAACTGCAAACAACTAAAACCACATAAAACATGCACCTTATTTAAAAAAAAAAAATTCTAGTTTATATTCGGGAGATATATTGCTCCTGCCACAAAGCTATTGACTCAAACATTTTTGGTATCTGTTAGTTACAAAACAAAAAAAATGGAAACGCTGGATCATTAAAACAACACGTTTGGGAAATGAAAATCTGAGGCTGACTTACAGTTAGAGAGATCTATTTAATTTTTAATTTTCCACAATCTTTAGTAAGACTCATCTAGGCTAAATAAAGAGAACATATATAAACTTTATAAAGCCAGGAAATCTGACAGGGTTTCAAATAAAACTCGGAGATCCAGCCTAACACACACACAGTACAAGCATTTGTACTCCTACAAAAAGCCACCCTACAAATTAAACCAATGAACAAAAAATACCAAGCTAGTAAACTACTTATGCAAGGCTCTAAATGCCTTCATCTTTCATCAAGGACAATGAATGACAAATACTTCACAGAAATACCGAGTGCACTGTGGTGCTAAATCTATAGACTGTATTTCCCAACACCACAAGTAAATAATTTTTACTGTGTCTTGCTGAAGCAGGTAGGAAAATCTCCACCAACATAAGCTGTAATATAGTAACATCAATAGAAAAGATTAAGTCTGCTCCTTCTATCAATAAATTCTCTCATCTAAATGACTTGCTGTCTAAAAAATAAATGTCCCTTAAAATTTGAAAAATTATTCAGTATTTGAAACTGAAGTGGACCTTGAATAGAAATTGTGCCAGAATTATATTCTGAGAACAGTTTCTCAAAAGCTATTGCACTACAACATTATGAAGCAAGTAGCCTCTCAATTACCAATTACTGCTGTATGTTACACAGTCACTTGCATTATGCTACGCGTCTGATTAAAGAATAACATAACTAATGATTTACCTTTGATCAATTCTTCTTTGTTGCAATACATCTTTAATGTTGGCCATTCTTACGAGGGCACTCCCATTAGGGTGATTCCAGGACCATAACTAATTTGGGAAAAAAACACAAAAGAAACAAAATAATGCAGGTTAGTGTTGTTCCACAGAAATTTTTTTCTTAATGCTACACACAAAACTATGTTAATAGACATACATATCTTTAAGATTAATATTGTACAACGATCAAGAACAGTAACAGAATAAAGACTACACTTACTGGCATTCGTCTCCCAATAAAAGAGTAGGAGTACAGCTTAAGGTCTTGATCTGCTAAGGAAGATGGAACCACAAAATATTCTGGAAGGCTTGGGAAAAAAATATGATACAAGAGGTTACTTTTCCCTAGGTATTTGACCAGCTTTTCTCTTGCTGCAATGCTGCGTTACCAACTCTGTTAAACTATAATGCACCAGCCCCTAATAATATGGCAGTGCTAACTGCTTCTCCTGTATGCCTCCATGATCTTATATCTCATTGGTACAGCTCAGATGTGTTTGTTTAGAAATGTGCATGTTTCAAAGGGAAGTACAAAAGCATGAAAGCAACAAATGCCCCAAAATATAACATTTCCTTTAGTGACAACATTTGCAGGATCTTTTAACTGAGGGCCTCTTCAGAGAGTGGCACATCTAAGTGAAGTGCACAGTTAGGTAGGATAGAGGCTTTGGTAGAGGAGACAGGAAAAGACAGCATAATTGCCTTGTTTTGTTCTACTGGTGTTACAAGAGAAACTTACCAAGTAGATATCATATAACCTTCATTGACCGAACAAACTCTCCACTCTGATGCACCTGTCCTTTTGATTTCTCTATCCCAATCAGAGTAAGTTTCAAACAAAGGTGTCTGCTGACCACTGACACTGCCGATGCCGCCACCACCACCTCCTGGGTCTATTCCATTCACCTTCTTTGCTAGGAAAAGAAAATTCATCAATGCACATTTAAAAACAACAGAGAAAAAAATAAAACTCTTCACCTCCCTAATTAAAAGAATGAGCCACTAGCATCAGGACTAATGTTACCTATTTTTGTATTGCAACAGATCAGTGATCTAATGACAGCTTCACAATACATGACGATGTAAATGTATTTTTTCCTGCAATTTCAACAGAGAAGTAACGTAAAATTGCTATGTTGTGCTGCTTGATAGAAAGCAAGACATACTAACAGTCAGGAATGAATGTTATCTTCAGTCACAGGATTTCTCTCTTCAACATGCCAAAGTTTGCAACATTTTAAAAGCATGAACCCTTTATAGGCTACCCTTTAATTAGGTACCTTATGAAGAAAGCAAAATAAAAATGATGTAGTTTCAACAGCTTTATTGACTGCTGTATTAAGAGCAAATAAAATAAATTGAAGGCCAGGTTAATATATATATATATATATATATATATTTATATCCACACAAAAAGGTGGCCTACCATTTTGTCGCTAGGGTCCAAGATTATATAGTCTGTTACTAATACAGAAGGATCTCCTTTGCTGATCATTCTTTAGGTGCCAAGCAGGCAGTCAGCTGTGTCAAAGATGACTACATTTTGTTTCTTGACACTTGGAAGTGACTTTTTAGACAGAAGTGAAATAAACTGAGACTCAACCCTATTACCTCTGCCATGAAAGCTCCTAGCTTTAGCAAGAGTCTGTAAAGATGTAAGCGCCTGCCCAAACAAAGCAGAATACAGCGTTATGGCTCTACTGCCCTCTCAGTGATTGTGTAGCTTCTACTACTTCTATCAACTTCACTCTTGCACTAGTACTCAGACTACTTATGTTTTTCAGAAGAAAACTTGACTAAAATCAGAATTAAGTAGTTGTTCAAAGACAGTATACAGAGAAATATGATAATTACCCAAAAAATGTTATAATTTTACTGATCAATGGCAGGATATGTAATTCTCAAATATAGCCTGGGAAAAAATGATGTACATATACACCAGAGCAATGCAGGCTCTTTATGTTCCTCAAGAAGCACAAAGACAGTATTTCAGCTTTTACTTTACTAGGACTAGCAGGGATAGAGAGTCATAAAACACAGTGCTGGAATTGTAAGAGCAAAGCCAGAGATCTATGCTACAAACACCAGGGTTCAAAACAACAAAAAAAACCCCAACCCAAACCAAAAGTATTTCAAACTCTTTTCTCCAGCAACTGCAGCACAGCAGAACAACTATCTTTTGCCATTCTGATCTGCTGCTCCAGAGGAACAACATTTTTTACCCACCTTATATAATTCTTCCACTAGGTATTTTTCCATACAGCAAATGGTATTTTAAGGACAGAGTAAAGGCAACTTTATGACAGACTAACATTTTGTTCACACTCCACTTTAACATTTTATTGTAATTTTATCTGCAAATTAGCTTCCTCCCTAGTACTTTATAATGCTAAGTACATGGACCTGAATAACTGCCCAAGTTTTATCATCAGGTAAGAAATTGTATGTGTGATTATGTGTGTAACGTAATCACAAGCACACTTACTCCTGTGCACGCGCAGGGCAGTCGTGTAGGCACCTGCATAAAAACCATGCATTTTTGTGCAAATTTGAAGGCCTGAGCTCATAATTCCACAACATCCAAATTTTGTAACAGGCAGATCTGTGGTTTCTAATGCCAGCTGCTGAGTAAGTATTTCAGCACCACAGAACTACATCAATGGCACTTTCTCTATTTGGAGGCTTGTTACACTAGAACTGATGGGTTTCAGCTGTGTATTGGCTGGGGAACACTAAGCAGTGACCGCACAGCATTACACTAGAAATCAAGTTCCAAAGGCATCTTTTTCAGGCTTACCTAACTGACAAGGTTCAGTTGGAGATTGGCCTTGAGCAGAGAGGGTGTGCTCCAACTCAGCAGGGGTGGTGGAGGTTTTGAGTGGTAAGAACTGCCTAGTAAGCCTCTAGGAAAGAAGGTATGGAGTCCCAAGTTGCACAAATCCTCCTGCAATACCACCAGAAGAGAAACTTATTCCCAAAAGAAGGGCAGGTGAACAAGCCTGCCTGATGGGAGATTAGCTAGGTACCTAGAGTACCGATATAGACATACAACAGGAGGATCGAAGCGTGAATTGAGAAATATGAGTATTCATGCTGACGTTAAGTGCTGACATAGGTAGGCTTGTTTTGTTTCAGACAGGGAAGACATATCTCTCGATTTTGGTTGTTAATATCTATCACAATGAACGACTTACAACTGAAAGTAAGAGGTTGGGTGCAGGACAAGCCAATTGTACTACCCCTGGAGAAAGCCTCAAACGCTTTTTGCCACTGCTTCTGGACAGAAGTCTTACTAAAATTACATACTAAGAAATAGGAAAAAAAAAAAATCAAAATATTTTCGTACTTACCTGGATTATGATATATTTCCCCAACATACTCAAATGCAAAGAGAAGCTGAAGATCTGTTGGCTGAGAATAATGAGCTATTGCAAGGCACACCTAGGAAAGAAACATTTATTACTGTTATTTATAGACATAAAATTTATTGCCCTTAATTATGACAGCATGAAATATGCACAGCAAAAGTAAAAAATCAGTCATCTGATGTTTTATTTCCATATTTTATTCGAGAGAAGTGAATTATATAGTTAAACATACTCATATTTGCTGAGAGACCATTACTGTAATCGTAGTAGGTGAGTTCATGACTATCTATCAAGAGTGATTACCTGATAAGAGTGGAATAAGTTTTTGCAAGAAAGGTCAGACTGCAACAGGCATCCCTAAACATGATTCTCTGTATCAACAGAGACAAGCAAGGACTTGGACATACTATGCTGTGCCTGCCCACCTGCATATAGAAGTAAGGAGAACAGAAAAAGAGCACAACACACAGGTAGTAAACACAATACAGTAGAATCTCATTTGCAATTGGTCTTTTGATAATTTTTTTTTTTTTTTAAATAAAGAGTACTTATCAACATAGCAGAAAAACATAAGAATGGCCATACTGAGTCACTCCAAAAGGTCCAACCTAGGACTCTGTCCCTGACAGTAAACAGCAATCAATGCTTAGGGAAGAGGGTAAAAATAGAGAAAGCATAAAATGAAATTTTACCACGATGTATTTCAACAGTTCACAGTTCAGGCACTTCCTGAACTAAAATCTGGTATCAGTATTCAACAGCATTTGACAGATGTTTCTTCTACAAAGCTGTCAGTTGGGTCAAAAGGTTTTTGAAGTGCGACTTCCCTTTACAAAAGCCCTCTTGGTTCTTCCCTAAAGTATCACATCTAACCAAAAGTTTGTATCTGATTAAATTTTTATTATCTTTTCCACTAATTCACCCCATATAGGCAGCAGGCTGACCAGTCTGTGCTACCCAAAACTCAACCTTCAAAAATTTCTGCTCTTGGAACGGAAAACAAGAGATTGGTTACCCTTTGAAGACTTCCAGGACCTATGTCAATCCTGCACCTCATTAAGTTGTATTCCAAAATTCTGAACGGCATTGATGAATATAAACCAAATGCAAATTGTTTGGTAGTAAAGAACAGCTTTTCACCCAAGTTATTTGGAAATAAGTAATTCACGGTGGGAGATGCTTTCTTCATGTTAGTCACTTGCTTTGTTTGTCAGCTGAATGGCAGGCCAAAGATTCTCCATTAATCTCCAATTTCAATAAAAAGTGAGTCTTTAGAGTAGGTCCTTTTGCCAAGTGTGGGGGATCTACAGTTAAATATGCCAGTAATCACCCCTTTCTCAGTCCCCAGCTCATCTTGAGAACTGAAACATCAGCCAAACTCTCTGAGGGTAGCAAGATGTCAGCTTCATTAAATTTTGGTCTAGCCCTTATAGGTTCTGTCCCAGATGACTGGATTTCATTCACAAAAGAAACCCACCCATAACTTCTAGATGCCTGCAGGTTTATAGCAAGCTCCAACACTGTCTCTGACATTCTGATGCGTTAATCAGGTTTAACCAGGCTGAGTCACAGCAAGCCCTGCCCTGGGAAGGGAAATTCAGCAGAGATTTAAAATAAGAGAGATGCATCCTCAGAACAGCAGAGATTAACTTGGGGCACAAGAAAGAGTCTTGCCTAAGTCTTCACGTTCTTTGCAACAGTGTCGGGACCAGCATCACATAAGCAACTGGTTTTCTACCTGTACAAACTGTTCATTTTGGTAAAACCTTAAGATTAAAATTGAGAGTGCAGCACATGGTTTAAGATTAGATACTAGACTTCAAATACAGTCAAGCTTTGCTAGCCTTTGTCACTTTAAACGTAGCTATTCGCTAATAAACATAAAAAAATTTGACAAAACCAGTAATATCTAGAATCAAATTCAGGAAGAAAAAAAAAAAAAAAAAACCAACTTTCAAGTAGAGATTGGCACTGTTACTCTCCAAATTCCAGGACTTGATTTAGAGTCTCTAGCTTTGCCTTCTTCCATCAGTATTTGCTTCTCCATTTTACTAAAATGTACCCGCCTTACCTCTAAAGAAAATATTTAATGAAAAGGAGGCTATAAAACACTAAACTCTATTCTATATTTTCAGATACAGAAATTCCATGTGACAAAGTTTTTAATTAGGGACAAGGACATAGTATAAGTTCACATTATTACCACCTAAAATTTTTCCTTTCAATTTTCCTCCTTCCCTTCAACTCTCCACTGACATTTTATATTTAGCAACATGTTGACACAATTTATTCACTGTTTAGCAGTTTTGGATATTATTTTTGAAAAACATTCTGTGCATCCAAGAAATTGCTTTCTGTTAGTGAAGGAAAGTTTTCTTATTGTCATAGACATAAAAGAAAGATTTGCATGACACACAAGCAAAGGAATACTACTACTGGCAGCATTGTGCCACAGGAAAAAAAACTTGAGAGCTCACTTATGCCGGCTTCTGCACGGAGAAAGTTATTGTGCTTTTACTAGCTTGTATGCAACATATGTGGCATTATGGAACCTTCACCATATTTTTATTTACTTTGGCTTTTGATGGGGACATTCCTCACTATTTATAAAACCAGTAATGACTGTAGACCGACTTGAGTTGAAAATGTTTTTTTCACAAACACTCCCCAACAAAAAAATTCCTACTGAGTCTTAGAAGAACAGTTCCTTTAACTTTTCTCCCCACACTTTCAGTTCTACAATGAAACTGCAAAAGAAAACAGAGGACAGGACATTCAGGGTGGGGGGGAAGGATCCCCCCAAAACCCAAACAGTAAAAGTGGCACCGGGAAATAGTCTACCATAACTTTTCAAATGAACATTTATAAGCTCATTTCCAGGATTTGGTAAAGCTTTTAATAACTACCATGAAGTAGCTGGAAGCCATGCACATTTTATTAAATTTTGTGATTTCAGTGTGCAAGTCAAAGCTGAAGAAGCCAGCTAATCCATAATACTTGGCCTCTTCTAACAGACTACTTTTGCCTATCATTCACAATGAAACAAAATGGAAATCTGTGTACATACACATTTTTACTTCTGTTTTTCTATGTAATTTTTCACTACAGTAACTGATATTAACAGAGCGACTCCTCATCTTCATTTATGGGAGTGAAGGATGAAAGCCTTTTACTAAGCTGATCTACTCTCAAGGCTTCAGGATGAACTGCAAGACATTAAAAAATTCCGTTGTGCTGCCAAGTAACACAATAAAAATACAGTAAAACCTATTTTTAAAAGCAGCAGCTGAAATCTCTGTCATTTACTTGCCACATTTGAGAAAGAATGTCTGTGCTGTGTTAAGAGGGGTAAAATTGTGCCGGGGGAGATGGTAAGCATCTGGTTCCCCCAAAAATATGAGAACGTAGCTGTGCTTTTGAACCCAGCAGCTGAAAAATGCTCCCAGGTGTTCCACAGTATAGACCTAACTTGCAATACCAGGTACTGCACAGGTAAAACAGTCCACCTGTAGATTACAATACAGGTTCAGTACCTCTATTTCTGTTATTAAAAAATGCATATATATTTATCCTGCTACTGTCTTAATTTTTACATTGTAGACAAATTCCACTCATATATAGACTAAACAAGTATTAGAGAGGTACTGATTTTCAGTTTACTCCTCATTAAATCTATATAGTAGTTTTATTGTCTGAAAGTTTCAAAAGACAAGCACATTCCACAGATCTCAGCAGATTATCACCATAAGTAGAAAGCTCTTAAATTGGAAGACAAACATGTTTTACAGGAAATGTTCTCATATCAAACTGAAAAATGTTTGGTATTCTTGCCAATTTACAATTGTGTAAAGCTGAAGATATTTGGGCTCAGTCAAATAACAAGAGAATGGACTGCTTGTTGGAAAGTTCATTTATTAAAAGCAGTGAACACAATGGCTGTAATTATTTCATAGTACAAAGGCCATTTCCCTATGTCAGTGTCCCCTGTCCAACCCCTGAGAAAAATAAATGATACTTTCAGGGCAAGCCCTCCACTTCTTCAACAGGAATTTTACCAAAGAGCTTCAAAATATTGCTAACGCTCTTGGGAAAAAAGAGTTTTGAACAGTCGTATTTAATATGTGCTAAGTTAGCATAGCCCTGCATTTCACCTCCTTCCCCCTAAAGCCAGGCTGTCTTATGAACTCACTGCAAGGATACTATTTTCCCTTGCTGCTGCAATTCCTATTCTGAGTAGACACCTGTAGTTGAAAGTCATGCAACCAGGACCAGATCAAGTCCCTCAGACAGAATTTGTTAATCATCCTAGGCAGGAAGTCTTCTAGGGAAAATAAGCTTCCAGGTAACAAGACTTTCAGCTCTAACTATTCTGCATGTTCTCCTAGCTGCTAAGCTACGAATTGTCCAACTGAGAACCGCTGGTGGTTTTTTTTTTTTTTTCTTTCCATAAGAATTCCAATACCAGCTATACATAATACTTAATTTGGTTTGAGTACAAGTAATCTACACAAGAGGAAACAGTACAAGGATTTCAGAAGCTGAAGTAACATTTTACATATCAGAATCCTTGTTTGTACAAGAATGTGTCTGAATTCTAAGTACAGGTTTCCTAAGTCTTAAGAAAAATATTAAAATACATTGCTATTTTTTAAAATTCCTTTAGATAAGTTTACTTCTAAAAAAAATTTTCTTCACCCCCTCCAATCCCACTCCAAAGACCATAAAGATAATATCTTCTCATGCATTCCCAGTGTCTTGAGGTATTACCAATTTAGTGATCTGTATAAACAATTAGAACAAAGTAATACAGAAGTTGGGGGGTGGGGGGAAGACATTACAAAGGGTCAGCATAATTTGTCCAAAACTCTCAGTTTCATATTATTCTTCATAACATTTAGGAAAAAAATTGTTCCACTCCATCCCAAGTGTTGTGACGTGTGAGAAGGCTAGTTTTGATTCCAGAGGAAACAAGATTTGAGATAAATAATTTTCTTTCTGTTTTGATTAAGCATGTGTTTCTGAAACTGCTCTCATACTCATTTAAAAAAGCTTCCTGAAGGAAAAGAACTGAGGGAGTTCCAGAAGAAAAAGAGATAGAGAAAACTGAGATATATTTAAGAAACAGGAGATTAGAGGGTGTGCGCCATTCTGGTGCACTGCCAAGATTCATATGCGTAGTGAGGCAACACGCTATCATCTAACAGTTGTAAGATCTAAAGCCTCACCTTTTCATACATTTTAATTTCTTAGTCTAATGTCAAGTACTTGTAGTGGCTAGAAATTAGCAGGAGTTTTCAGTTTGACTGTTTGTTCTGATTTTTGGAACAAAATCATTCCTTTTCCTTTAAGGAATGCTTCTTCTTTCACACTAACTTAAGACTTCCCCAACTTGCTTACCCTTGCTTCCCCATCCTCCACTTCCTCCCACACCCATCTGGCTTTCCTTCCTTTGAGGACTCTATAGCTTTATTTTTGAGACAAAGCAGAATTAAACTGCTAAATAGTGATGACTGCAAGTTTCCATTCCCCTCTGTTATTCCTTTTGTCTCCAAATATCCATTAATAAAAATGAGGAGGAAAATAGTTACTTGACTGATGAATGTTCAGACAGTATTTTGTTAGCATGTATTGGCTGCAACTAATGTTGAAGGTATTTTTCTAATAGAACTGATTTTTAAGCTTCTTCATAATAATTTACCCCAAAATAAACTAATTCACCTTGAAATTAAATGTGTTCTTCCAATTTGTTTCTGCTTAAAGGTAGAGAAAAACACCTCTGAAAGTTCTACCAATATTACCCATGCATCATGTCTGTATGTAATGAAGTCAGTCTGATTGTCCGCACCTGAACCCTGACTGCTTTCAAACTTGGATCCTTCTTTTCACACCTAGTACCAAAAAGAAACTCAGAATACTCTCTATTCTAGTAAGGCAGCTTAATTAGTAAGGGTTATTCTCCCTTATGCCCTGTTCAGCAAATATAGACACTTCCTTAGGAACAGATTACATTCTCTTCGCCAACACCAATTTATATAACCGAATGCTGTTGAGTATTTCCATTACATTCAAGGAACTACGCATGAAACAAATTACTTAACTGTATAAAGTTAGTATCTGTTCTCCTTGTAACTATTCCATATACTTAAAACTCATTTTTAAATAGTAATTATCAAGTATATTGTTTTTATTTCTTTAACTATTGCTCTAAACAGAACATTTGCTAGTATCTGGCAACAAGTTAGACACATTTATACTCCCATAGTTTGAAGTGTATATTTTAGTAGGTAGGCATTTCATTTTGACCTTCCAGTGCTTTATTCGTAGGATGATACTCCTCTGTATTACCAGGATGACATTTAGTTAGAAATCTCCCTGCTCTGATTTGTACAGCTGACTGTATTTATGTAAAGTTTGCTAAAGGAAGCTATTTATGATTTATAAAGCACTAACATGCAGGTCTTTTGCTTTACAGAACAGAGATTGTAATGCTAACTGTAACATCACCTTCCCTTCCCTTCTGCTTATTTTAAAAACAAGTGAAAAAAACCCACTTATTTTAAAAAACTTCAGTCATAAATACTTCAGGACATGATTTTAATTATAGTCTGCACAATTCACTGATTCCAACAGAAATTCTGCATTCTGCAGTTTCTCAACACTAGGCACCGTAGAAAACCTTCATAAAACACGCAAGCACAATTTATGCAGTTCATTTTTTACGCAGGAGGTCTTCATATCTAGCTCCAAAATGAGCATAAGCAAATTTTTGAGGAAAAAATACAGCTGACAATTATTTTAATATTTCTCACAGAGAAGACTGGACATTAAGGCCCCCAGGTCAAAAGGAAACAGAAGAAGCTGGATAGGGTCCAGTGGGCTACCAAGACGACTATGGTCCTGAAATACACCTTCTGAAGGAACTGGGCTCATTTAGCTGTGCAATAACGAGACTGCAGGAAACCACTACCAGGAAGGTAGTTACAGACTCAGTCTTGCCAGATGACATAATGGGCAGCAGCCAGAAACTTATCTTGGGACATTCAAGCTGGACATCAGGAAAAACATGCAGCCCTGGAACAGGTTACCCACAGAGGGAGAAGGCTCTCCATCCTTGGTGGTTTTCAAGATACAACTGGACAAATACACAGCTAACCTGATTTAATCCTGGCAACTCTGACGAGAAAGGTGGACTAGGTGATCTCCACAGGCCCCTCCAATCCAGGACCTCTGACTCCACGGTCAGTTCTCTACTACAACATTCTCTCAGTTAGAAGACAATGCTAGCACACTCAGCTGAAGAGAAGAGCAGGAATTCCCTCTCATCAGAACTCAGTTATACTTTAAGTCTTGGTCCTCTCTACAAAAGTTATGCACCCACAATTCTTCCCAAGACGACAGCTACCAATGTTTTCATGCACAAACAGCTGGATGTAAATATATATTAAAGAGGCCCTCTAGAACTATAAGGAAGCCTGACCACCTTCCTTTGTTTTTAAGCATCAGGACAACCTTGCTAGTATGTAGTACTTGAAGGCCAGGAACAGAAACCAGATAAAATCTTTCAAGAGTGTGGTGCTAGCATGCCATTTAAATGCCAGAAAGAACAAAATAACTCTACACAATATGCTGTGTAAGACCATTCTAGTTGTGTTCACCAGCACCTCAAAATAATTTAAGCAAAATCCTGATAGAAGAAACCTGATCTAAGGACCTCATAGCATTAAATAAATGTCTAAAACCAACAGAATACTGTTATTATGGAAACATTAGGCTAACAGAACATTATCTCCCTTCAGTAAAAGTGTGCTTCTGTGATACACCCACACGAAGCTGCAGTAACCTACTTGATGCATCAAAACTGCAATAGTAGCCACACAGCTGATACTAACATTTGTACAAGTTTTCATCCACTCCTCTAGTGAGCCCATTCTGATATTTGAAAATGGCAACTGTTACACCAGTACTATCTTTATAACCACACATATTCAGATCCTTCCCGACCTCTAGAACTAGCTGTTCTTCCTTTCAAAAGGAATCACATTAGACCGTGTAATTGTAAATGTATAAAGTAAGTGCCTTCATAAAAAGGTTTCACTTTTTGCTCTTGCATAAGTAAATGCAGCACAAAAAGTGTTAATGAGATGCTGAGTTTATGCTCTCTTCCTCCCTCCTCCAGGCTAATCACTCTCCTTAGCTGTGACAGCCAATTAGAAACAGTTGCTATAAAGATATTGCAGTAGACAGGCTGCTCCAGGGAGATTTCAGAGAAGCTGTGAAAGGGGAATTGACTGCTGAAAGATTGCCAAATGTGAAAGGTTACAAACAGCAAAGGCAGCAGGCAGGGAGGATTCTAGAAAAGTAGCAAGGAAAGAACACTGCTTCAATACTGGGCTTCTGCCCAGGGATCTCTATGAGAGGGTAAAAGGTGAAGAAGTGATGAACTTGGTTCACCAGTTACCCAATATAACTGCAAACAGACTTATGTCTGGGCAGATGGTTCTTACTGGACTTACAGGGTTAAGCTCAAACTTTATCCTACTGAGAAGGGGAATTCTTAAGCTCTGTGAGCAAACTGGGTAATTCCTTACGAAAGGATTGCTGTGCCACGCCTGGCTACAAAGTGGTGCCATGGAGGTCAGAGGAGCTGTAACTCAAATAACCTATGGCACCGATTCAGAACAAGGAAGCCAGTGAGCTAATGTCATTACATAGACTAACCATCTCTGATTAGCAGAAACTCACCTAGACCTTACCAGGTTAAATAACATTGTATGATTTTGTTGAGACTTATGACAACATGTGTTAAAACCAGGGAAGGAATGAAGTAATTCCTCTTGTCAAGAGGTACGCAAGTTTTTTCTAAGAAAATGTTGAGAAAGAGCACATAGTTTTATGTAGATTAGACAAACTGGTCATTCCAAGAGCTCATTGGAGAACTTGCTGTGTGAAGCAAAGAAGTGTATATATAAGATAGTACACTTTACCTATGGGTAACCTAAGTCTATGACTTTCAGAAAATGTATCAGTTTCAAACATTTTCCACAAAAATGTAAACATCTGTTGTACAGCTGCAATGCAGTATTCCAATTCCAGACTTTAAAAAGACTTGTTTAATAAATCAGTAATGTTTAAAAGTACAACAGATATGACAAGAAATGCAGGTTTATCTTATATGAAAAGGAACAGTTAATACAACACATTAGATTTTTAATCTAATAATTTTGACTCTCAAAATCTAGATATTCTCCTGCAACAGAATGTGATTAATTTGCAATTCTACCCCCCTACTTCTCTCTCAAAACATAAACAAAATGTTCTTACTAGCACAGCTGTTGCTACATATAATGACTACAAGGCAAGATTTCATAAGAAGATATAATACCTTTTTTGCACTTTCAGGACCCGCTTCATCAAAACGAAATCTGACAATACGGAAGTCTTTGCAATAAATTATTAATTCAGTTGGATTAAACTTAAGTTTTTGGTTGGGACCAAGGACCTTCTGCTTCCTCTTGGTGTCATTCACTGTAAAGAAAAGACAAAGTTATTAGACTGTGTTTTGTAATATACAACACAAGACTGGCTCAGATAGATACAGTGATGCTGCTACCAGCAGTTTTTCATTTAATAGTGTATTTCAACAGTTCCATTGAGGTAGAAAACCTATAGGTCCTCTTGTTAATCAACCTCCTTTCAAACAACTGGCTGAATGACTGTCTCCTGTATGCCCAGATTATTTTTGTCCATCAACAACTTCACAAACAAGGAATTAACATGCAGTATTCCCAAGAGCAATTTTTGCTCCCAGACAGTTGTGTACACTTCAATGCCCTTCTGATGCACAGTAATTGGCATATATGCTAATTTTTTTTTTTTTTTACTTGGACATATACAAAAGTGCTGGAGTTAAGGCTAAGCTTAACTCCTTATTTCTTACATAAAACTCAAGAATGTTAGTAAACTGCCAGCTGGTCTAGACCTGCATAGACAGGCTGTGTCTCTTGGCCTATGGAACTCCTTTTCAAACAGAGAAAGTTAAGTTGTAAAAAGTAAGCATCACAGAAGCCACAGAGACTTTACTTGTGGTAACTGGGAAAACTGGGGCACATAGCTGTTGAGTGATTAATTGACATAGCTGCCTGGTTGCAGGTATCTTCTGGGTTAAACTTAATTACTTCCAGAGAACTCAAGACAAGTGTTTTAGGAAACCTCCAGCTGTTCACCTTCAATGTACCAACCATCAAGCAACCCCTTCTGCAGTGTGGGTGAAAACCTCCCTTAATTCCTGCTGGTAAAAGCTTATGCTTCACTATATTTTGGTTTCTCCTGCGTAACAGGAGAACAAAAAATAATCTCCTCAAGTGTGTGGCAGGAAATACTGCCCTCTCCCCCTAAAGAGCTTCAAACCTCAATGGAAAAGCTAAACAGAAAGAATTCCTAGAGAATTCGTACCATTCTTCTAATGAAACTGCAAACATTCGTGCTATTTGACAGTTTGGGGAGACATGCACAAAAGAGTAATCTAGAATCTGTCAGCCCTCAAGTTTCAAAATAAAATCTATCCGTAGTCCTCTCCCATTTAGGAACAACGTGTTTCGTGTGAGAGGGGACAAAATTAATAGAACAATTATTCAAGGCTGGCTGGCTTTTCCCCCCTATTCAGCGGAGTTTATTGTATGAGCATTTGTACGTGACGTTAAATAAGACGACTGCAACACCCCATTTGTAAACACCTCTCCATACAGAGCTGTCATTAACAGATTTGCAATACTGCTACTGTTTTGTCACTTCTACCTGGTATTTTCAAAAAGGGGCAAAAAATGTGGGCCAGTGCAAAACCATATAATAGGTCAATAGCACCTCTTCATTTATAAAAAAACATTTCTTCATAATATTCTTCCTCAGATATACATTAATCTTTTCACAGTGATTACAACCAGCTTCCAGAGTGGAAATGGATTACTGGATAACTTTGGGCACTGAAAACTTAAAAGTAATGATTTAAATTACCTAGTCAGAAAACCAATTATTTAACAGCCCATGCCATAATCAAGATTTGAAAATTATCATATTAAATTCTTCAGTTAAAAGATGAAAAACATTCTTCTTAACAAACAGGTTAGCCTAAAGTATCTACCAAATAAAAACCTGGTTCTTCAAGATAAGTATTTTATAAGTTATTTCTTCAGATTAAGATGTCTATTGTCATTTGTAGATTTTTGAGGACCACTAGCTATTAACTTGCTAAGAATTAGACAAGATTGAAAACTCGAGCATTTATGTTGTCGGATATCCCAGCGATGTCTAAATTGTGTAGAGTGACATGCTTTTTGCATTCTAGTGTATTTAAATGAAAGACATTCAGATACTTGATACAAAAAAAGCTGCTAACAAAATTTTGTACTGCTATAACAGGTGTCTATCCTAGAACACCTGTTGATTCAGTATTGTAGTTAAATTTAAAACCAACATAAAGACCCAACTAAATATGTCTCCTGCATGGCACCTCAAGTTTTATTCAGCTTTTAAGGCTTTTATCCTAATTTTAAATAAACCAAATTCTTCGAGTCAGGGAAGCTTAATGACATAAAACCTTAAGTATCAACAATTCTGCACAACCTAACAAGCAGTTAACAGTTTTGAACTGAGTAAGTTTAAAGCCTGTCATCACACTTAACTGTTTTGGACATACCTGTAACAATCTGCTCAATGCATGTTAGTGGGACATCATGTTCACCAAGGAGAAGATTTTTATAATGGAATTTCTGAAACACATGAACTCATAGCCATTAATTGCAGTTCTGCAGTTCACAACCAGATATACAGCACAACTTTGAAGAAACTATGACAAAAATCAGGCATGCCTAGACTTTTCTGACATGTACCACCCTTGCCTATTCACAGACAATTAGAGGTTGTGGAAACAGCTCTCGTGCTGGTGAATACACACCAGACAGTTTAGAAACCCCAGTGGAGTACGCAGAATAACTCCACTGCCTACACTGAATTTACTAGCCTCAAAAATTGCTGGTAGAAATTCAGTACCATTTGAAGTGTAAAAAAAAAAAATTTTATATATATATATGATATAAAAAAAAAATCTCCAAACATTACTGTAACCATAGAAAGAAAAAAAATTAATTCAGCTTTCAGAAATAAGTTTTGACAACTACTTCATGTCAAAAATTCATTTTTTTGAAGTAGCTTTGGTCAAACTTACTAACCATTACTGAATAAGCATCTACCTACTTTCAGAGCTTTACACATGCCTAGTTAATGGAGTGTTTCTTTTAAAAGCCCAAAATGAAAGTGAAAACCCTACTAAAATAACATACAGCTCACAACTTGGATTTCCAAACAGTACTGTATGCTGTGCTGTTCAAAAACCGACCAAGGTTTTGGATGTCACGTGTTCTGGTTTGACAAAGGCTTGGTTTCTTTCTCCCCTTTCCTTGTTGCTCCATCTACAAGGAAAACTCATTTCATGGTTACTGTGTCCTCTGTCAGTAATGCAAATAAAACTTGGATGCAGTAAAGGCTTTGCTGATCTAGTTTGCTTGTCTAGTCAAAGGAACATTTGCAATTACTTTCTTCAAGAAGAACATGTTTTTATATAATTCCTGCTTTGCCTTTTGTAAAGCCACTTCCCAATGAAGCTTCCATAAAAAGAGGTAAATAGAGTTCACTGTATTTCCATACCAAACTTGCTCTGTTTTGATATTGTCAATGAAGGGATGGAATAGCAACACATTCAGAACAGAACAGTGGAACCTCATCATTTAGCCTGCTTTGTTTTAGAAGGCATCATATTTATATCAGACATGAGACAGATTCACTGTATTCTAATTAAATCCATTTTACCTATCACATTTGTTGTCATGATGTAGCAATTGATAATAACAAACCTGTAGTGGCATTGGGTCATCCGTAATAAAGGAAATCTTGAAGTTAGTGCAAACCAATTTGCCCCACAGATCATATTGACTTGTATCTGTTGCGATGCATTTTCTTACAAAATTTACTTCATTTACCACAATTTCACCTAAAACAGAAAAAGGGGACAGGAAAAAGAAAAGCCTATATAAAACTTGTAGGTACAACAATTCTAAGTCTGTAGTACCAAGAAACCCTTAACTCTTTATGTGTGTCAAGTTATACACCTCTTCTGGGTAAGCCTGGAGATTAACTAAACAGCACTCGGGGGTGGGGGGGGAAGAAAACTACAGTTCCAAAATAGACAATATTGTGCAGTAGTGAAAAGAAAAAACCTAAAAAGCAAAACAAAACAAAACACAAAAAAACCCACAAACCACAGACCACTTTCCTTATACCCAGAGATCAAATCTGCAATCCTTCATTATTAAAAATTCATTGGTTTGGACAACACTGTCCTGTAAACAAAGGCATAAATTCATGTACTTCAGCTAGTATTTATTTTAAAAACTGCAATTAGCTGGCTATTGTTAA